>NC_134404.1:206313156-207513156 GCF_038048845.1 Mixophyes fleayi
GAAGCAAGGAATTGGGCAGTGAATTCTGCACCAGCTCAGAAATGGAAGAGATTTGGTATCACCCTATACTTTTATGAGACAAAACAGTCCCCATGCACAGTACATAATACAATAAGTACGTAAAAACAGTAAGTGTGCCTCCCCTCTCCAAATCCTCAACCAGCCCCAGTACTAGAAAGCCTGAGCTAGTCCATTATTAAGAAGACCAAGGGCCTGATTCATTAAGGATCGTAACTTAAGAAACGTCTTATTTAAGTCTCCTGGACAAAACCATGTTACAATGCAAGGGGTGCAAATTAGTATTCTGTTTTACACATAAGTTAAATACTGACTGTTTTTTCATTCTTTTTCTTTAATAATAAAAAAAATATTATACAGTGAACCCCTGGGGTATGAGCACACCTACTTTTAGGTTCCAAAGCTGCATTTGTTCTGCAGAGCTGCCATTTTGCATTATGTAAATGAGCTTGTCTGTTCATAATTTATGAGTGCTGTTAACACTAAACTTAGCATTCATACAGAAGCTCAGCATATGCATCAGAAGGAGGAGGAGATGACTGGAGGTTTTGACAAATGTTATAGTATTCCCCACTGAGCAAGGTTTAACATGTGAGCTGATAAATTGGCACCTAATGATACAATGTAGGCAGGGAGTGGAGGTCTATGCTAGGTGTTTAGAGACAAATTGTATAGATGAAGGGACTATACTCTAATGCTATAAATAAGGCCATGTAATATAAGACTGGCATCTCTAAAAGTATTCCTAGATGGTATTAGGCACTATTGTTTTGTGCGATCACTGTAGCTTTAATGTATGTTAAAATAGGGTTCCATATATTACATTGATGGCCTGTCAGTTTTGTGAATGGATGGTCTATTTTTGTCATTCACCATTATGCAAATGACAGTGAGTAGTTTTACATAGGGATCAATGATCCGCTATTTTAACATCCATTATGGTGAATACATACTTTACATTGGACCTTGGGTACATTGCTAAATGCAAGTAGGGTCAAGACCTTTTCTTTTTCAGATTTACTTTAATACAGAGGTTAAAGTGCTTTCAAATTTTTGTACTGCTCATCAGTGACACCACTGGTTTTACAAAGACCAAAAATGCATGTGTGTTACACAAGTCAATGGTAGGAGACTGGAAACCTGCAGACATCATTCAGTGCTCATGAAGGTCATAAGTGCCTATTCTGAAAATTATTATTTTCTCTGTTTTAAATCAAAATATCAGCATAGTCAATAGTTCACAAAGCATCCCAGAAAGTCCATGATTTGCTGGTGATGTATTCTCATCAGAGAAATATGTCTTTCTAATCATAGAGTAAGATTTAACTGCAGCTGTTTGCACAATTATGTATAGTTCAGAGAAGCTGTTGCAGTTGGACAAGAAAAATGTCAGTGGCAGCACAAATTGTTTTGCCATAAAAATTAAAGCTACAAAAGTCCTACCATCGGACATATACCATTTATATCACACATTGATCCCAATTAATCTACTGAACTTCTACAATGGTGCTGTGCAGAGGCCATTCTGAATCCCCAGAGGAATGCTTTGCAGCTATAGATCCAAAATGTTTTGCTGTAAAAAACAATAAATACATGGAAAGGATCCACAGTGCAAATAATTGTGGCCTTGATTTTTTAACATATACAGCAATGCTAATATAACGCAATACCTTGCGTCATCAATGTGGAGTCACTTCAAAGTAAAGAATGGGCAACTTAAAAACTTGCACTCCCCAAATGCATTTGAATTGCACACGCTTATGATAACTGTAATTGTATCCAATAGACAGAAGTATCACTCATCAGCTCCAGGTAAGGAAAGTCAGGGTACGTTAAGGAAATTCTGGGTAAGAGTAATACTAATCTGATATGCTGATATGGTTTTGTGATTGCATCCTTATGCTAATGGGTAATGAACAGTTATACCAGGGGTGTCCAACCTTTTAGCTTCCCTGGGCCACATTGGAAGGCGACAAGTTGTTTTGGGCCACACATAAAATACACTAGCACTAATGATAGCTGATCATCCAAAAAAAACATAGAAAACATTGCTAATGGTCCTTGTTGTTGCTCAGTGCTTCAATGACATGCTAATGGCTGCTGTCAAACATCAAGTGATATTGTTACAACATTTTATGAAGGGCTTCAATACAGCAGTCATTAAGACAGGAAGATAAGGTCCGTGATGCTCCAGGACCAGGTGAGTTTATGCACTGGTCAGCGTCCCTTGAAATAATAAAATAAAAAAAAAAAACTTACCTTTTAATCGGCTTGTTCTCTGATCCTCTTCTCTTGTTTTTTCCGTTTCACTGCTGCTGATAGTTCGCGCTGGTGACTCCTATGTGCTGTGTCCCGCAATGGATGTCGGCCGTGATGACGTCACGCCCGACATTCACTGCGAGCGCCGCACGGAGGAGGAGACCAGGGAGGGACCGCGTGACCACAAGGTAAGTATTTTCTTATCTTTTTCTTTGTTTGCAGGATTTTTTTTTTCATTAACAGAGCTGCCCCCTTGCCACAACCAAAACTCCTGCTGGGCCACATTTACAGGCCCAGCTAGTTATACCTTTTAATTTTAAAAGTTGATATAATATAACTGTCCATTGAATTAAATAAATGAAAACTAATGTGTACTGAACATAAATATAATTATTAATAGTACAGTAAAGTCATGTTCTGCTAGAAGCAAAAGTAGACCAGACTGGTGATTTTTCTTAGTCTGAAACCCCAAAGAGAATAACACATATAGCACTGTGCTGTGCATATAGTAACTTCATATGATACTTAAATTACCAAATGATGTTGTACTCCTAAAAAAGTTAAAAATGGAGATGAAGATGCTCTGACCTGGATGTACAGCACTGGATTAAATTCTGAGATGATTTTTCCATTTCAGAATTGGTCAACTTTCACCATACTTGCCAACTCTCCCGGAATGTCCGGGAGACTCCCGCATTTTGTGAGAGTCTCCCGGACTCCCGGGCGAGTGTGGCAATCTCCCGAATTCTGCCCACTTCACTAGGAAGTGCCCCACTTCCTAGTGAAGTGGGCAGAATTAGATCCCAAACGCCGCGATTCCCGGTGAATCGCGGCGTTTGGCCCCGCCCCCGCTGTCAAATGACGCAATTTGCGTCATGACGTCACAGGGGGCGGGGCCGAAATGACGCGATTTCGGCCACCCCGCCCCTTCACGCCCCCCTCCACTGGCTGGCTCCCGGAAGGGAGCTGAAGAAAGTAGGTAAGTATGACTTTCACTCATGTATGCTTCTTTAACCCCCTACATTATATTTCATAATAATATTGCCATAATGGATTCAGACACAGGGGTGGGACTCGACATTGTTTTAGGGTGGGGAAGAGTTTGATTTATCAGCTGTGGTAACAACCTTGTAAAAAAAATAAAAAAAAATACATCTATTTGAAAAGTATATTTGTGACGGGACTGGGCCACACTGCCAAGATAACATCTCCCACCAGCCGGTCAATTCGCAGGGTAACAATGACTGTCACCCCAGGACCAGTTCTTAAATTTCTTCTGGCAGAGAGGGGTAGTGCTTATTGTGGACACATGAGGAAGTGACAGATAGTGAGGGATAGCTAGAAGCCCTGACACATAACAAAAGCATGGAAGATGTTAATTTCACGAGGGACTGGGTTGCATCTAAGAAATGGAGGTGGGGAAACCCAAGGATTACCCATTGTCATCTACAGGACTGACCCAGACATTGTGACAGGGACACAGCAGGGAAGCCCCTGTGGAATGTGACTGTGGCCATTATGATTATGTCTCTGATGAAATCACTTATAGTGGTGAAACGTGTCAGACCAAGGATTATTTCACACGTGTGTTTACATTTTATCTCTTTGAACACTTTCTAAAGAAGAATCACATCTGCAAATTGATGCTTGCATTCAGTGGCCAGCTTGTTATCAATACAAGACCTGAGCTTCAGCCTGAGATTGGAGGTAGGAACCAATTTTCAACGGATTTGTTGTCAGAGGAGGCCGGTCTGATTATTCTTTCTACGGCCGTGGTGGTTATTCACTGGACAGAAAGGCTTTATCTACATGTCACTATCTCTCCACAACTGACATCATGGATCGGGTTTCCAGGGATCTGGTAAGGAGATGAGTGACTGTATATACTGCACATTGCTATTTAACATATTCCTATATTCATCATCATCAGGTTCTATTTCTCACAAGTTGCCATTACTGCCACCTAACCATCACTATTCAACAAGCATATCTGGTTATTATAATAACTATTATTTTCTATTTGGGACTGCCGTGATTTATAGAGCTTTGTGACTTTTCCATGGATTACCTCTTCTTGGAGTGATTCTCTATATTATATTATACATGGTATAACCTAAGTGGTTTTGAATATCCTCACATGTGAACGAGTTTTCATGATATATATTGTATTTTGTGTTTTATATATCTATTGAAATTTTATGTTTTTAAAATAAACCACATTATTTATCCATGGCTCATAGTTGATATCCGGATACCTATACACTATTGCACATTTTCCCTTTGAGCCACTGAGGAAGGCTGACACATCACTCCCACTCCAACCTCTTGACCAGCACCCACCAATGTGTATGAAAGAAAGGGGCAGGGAAAAATGCTATAGGAATTTGATCATGAATATAAGGAGCCATTTCAGGTGGGGGGTGTATATTCTGAGGATTGGTTTCTTGGAAGATACAGGGCTGACTGGTCTTGAGTTTCATTGCTCTACCATCAGACCCATCAATCACTGCTGTTCTGTATGTTGGAAAGGAGGCTGTTGCTCCATCTGGGGACCTGTCATTTCCTCACTTCATCAGAAGGTTCTAGGTAATTGGTGTGCCCACAGGATTGGGGAGACTGACACCTGGAGCCCAACCATGCTGGTGGGTGGAGAGTTGGCCAAGCAACCAGGTACAGCAAGATACCAAGACTCCCTGAACCTCCTGTTGATAGACTCTTTTTGCCTGTGGAACTGTTGCATGACTAAGGTGGGTGGGGAACGTTTGCTGGGACTCCTATTGACACTGGTGATCCACTGACCTATTGTTTAAAGTGTGCAGTCTTATGCTATGTTGTGTTACTGTAAAAAAAAGTAAAGATAGCGTATCTATCATTCTCCTCCATGCATGTGTGATTTCTGAAACTAAGAGGTCATGGTAACCTAGTGAACTTTAAACCTGGTATCCTCACAATACTTAAAAGTAAATGTAATACCAATGAATATCTAACATTGCAATTTTCCACCTTCTATGTCTGTTTCTCATTTATTTGCTTCTCAGTCTTTCTGTCTCACTTGCCCATCTAATTTCTTCTCCATGCTGGATGTATTTCTTTTCACTTTTCCTGCTTTAGTGCATGTAGGAAACACAATCCCCTGCTATATGTCATAATCCCTTTAATTGTCTGGAACTGATTCAAGTCAAACAGTATGGCGGGAGGGGGGATTGTGGGACAAAGTTTCATCATCCTCTAAATCAACCCTACATGAACGGTGGGAAATTTCATATGGTGGGTAACTATATGAAGCAAAAAGTATGTTTCACCCTGTATCATCAGGCGCGTTCTTAGGCAGGTTTCCAGTTGCCTGGAAAGATATCTACACACACAGACTGGGGCATGGAATGTTTCCTGGTGTCCCAACATTCCAGAGAAGCAGCAGCTGCTCTTAAATCACAAGCAGCATCATGTAGTGAAAGCTGCAAGAACAGGTACGAGAGACCAGGGCAATCTGCCCACTATACTGATTCTGGTGGGGCAGTTCCGATTTTGAGTTACTGTTCAGCTCGGTCAGGACTTTTACCAAACACTTCAGCTTGTGAAGGGTTATCTGTGTGCACCTAAAAGTTGTGCACACATCAATGCACTTGGATTTAAAATGGACTGGAAGGGTTTGGAGAGCAGTCAAGCACTGTATAAAATAATAGCCATGCAGCTTGCCTGCTGGTCATACTCACTCTGGTGGAGTGGTATGGAAACTCCCCCCTAGAAATCCTGTATTTGCACTTCTCAAATTCACACCTCCCAACATGTATGAATTTGCAGTCGGGACAGATGCACACACGAGAGGGGGCCATATGTCTATGCCTCATAGGGGTGTGCCAGGGCTGAACTGGCCATCCGGCACTTCTGGCATTTTCCAGAAGGGCCGGTGGGGGAGATGGGCCGGTCCGTTCGTCTGCATACCCTCCTGAACAGAAGCACCTCCAAGTGCTCTGCTTAGTGGTAGAGCGCCGGGCAGTGGCTAGTAGGAGCGATTCTAGAAGCGCGGTTTAGTTTCTGGTCGCTGATGTTCATCCTTGCTTCAGCAACCTTTATGCTTCCATCTGGTACTGACAGAAATTATTGCACTGAAAGGACGCTGTGGGTGGAGTCAGTCCAGCTGCTTATTCATCCAAACAAACAACATGGTACCACCCGTGAGCAGGCCAATCCACAGAAAGTGGTACAGGATGCTGATTTCAGCAGCCAGTGGGTAACTTATTTTATTAGATTAATTTACTAAAATAATGCATTATGGAGATTTTTAATTTCTCACATTTTTTTCACATTGTTTATTTTATATCCAATTGTGTTTAAACTGGGAAATCAACATTTTAATTTTTGAGGTACATTTGTTTTTTGAGTATGGTGTCACTCGTTTTGGATATTTGGGCAGCATTCTTTTCCAATGATTTGCTGGCCTCTTTGTCTATCTACCTTAGACAATTGCCTCTGCCTCTTTTTATGTTCCCATTAGGTATAATGCAATCAAGTTGGATAACATACATTAAAGTGCTGAGTTCTATGTGTGGAGAGAAACTGTTTGTAAATTATAATCTTTAGTAAGCAGAGGCCTCACACCTGTCTAAATGCGTGTTCCAAGACAGTTATCAATGTTAATATTTACTTCATCCTGTATAGCAGGGGTGGTCGAGCTCTTTGACTTTGAAATTGAGGCTCCTGTCTGGCTGGGTGATTCTCTGTAGCTGTTGGCACCTGGAGCACTGCTGACAGCCACAGAGTATAGCCCAGCCAACCAGGAGCCTCAGCGCTGAATGGCCGGTATGGGGCATGTGGGGAGGCTGATTGGCCTTTATGGGGCATATAGGGAGGCTAATTGGCCCGCATGGGGCACGTGGGGAGGCTGATTCAGCTGTATGGGGTATGTGGAGAGGCTAATTGGCCTGTATGAGGCAAGTGGGGATGCTGATTGACATGTATGGGGCATGTGGGGAGGTTGATAGGCATGTATGGGGCACATGGTGAGGTCTGGTGGGAATGTGAGGAGGTCTAAGGGGCATATTGGCTATTTATTACTTTTTTATCCCCCACTTCAACAGTTCCCTTCACAGCAATTGTGGATACAGGAGCAGCATGAGCTACTGTGAAGAGACTGGTCGTACCCTTTGAATCCTCCTCCGCTGGACACAGCAGAGAAGTAAGAGGTGAGCTGATTATTATTCTGAACATTTTGGCAATGTTGGATATATTCTTTTTCACTTAGCAAGATATTAGTAATTTTTCTTTTATTTTCAATGTATGTGTGTGCGTTATGTATGCGCATGTTTAAACTGTGAATATATATATATATATATATATATATATATATATATATATATATATATTTACAAGTTAACCCGTTGTCACGGGCACTAGGAGTCTTTACCCAGGGATCACCAGGTGATAGGCTTACCAGAGCAGTATAGGTGGTAATATGGTACTCTGGTAGCAGGGTGATCACGGAACAGGAAATAGCAGATGATGAGATGCTCAGGAAAGTCTATGACTAGCAGCACTGGCAATATGATGGTAATAATACACGAGGAACTGTATGGACAAAGGACACGTGAAGGTAGTCAGTGGTCTGCGGTAGCAAGTTGTACCACTGCTATAGTGAGGAGGAATGTCCAACAGAAACGAGGAGGTGATGAGAGTCAGCGGTCTGCGGATAGCAAGTTGTACCGCTGTCAGAGTGAAGGAATGGAATCCAAGTGGAGGTATCCGGGGAGTCAGTGGTCTGCGTTAGCAAGTTGTACCACTGCTGTGTGAGAGGATACTGGAACAGGTGAAACTGGAAACAGGGATCAGTGGTCTGCCACTAGCAAGTTGTACCACTGAATATATATGTGAGGAGGTGCACGGGGAGAGACTGCAACACAAGATATACACGGGCACCTTAACTTTGATCCACAGTAATATGCACAATATATATGTATATATGACTGAACAGCACTGCCAATATAGAAAGTCTCTTGAAGTAATTCAGCACGAGATAACACAGTCAATGATGGCAATAGACTCAGCGGATAGCAAACTCCAGAGGAGAACCAACACAGTCCAGCAAGGAATGCAATACACAGCACAGTCAATGAGAAGTATGCATACCGTGGTTCAGAAGCAGGCAGTCAGACAGGAGTGCAGAGATACCTGAACGGCAGGAGGCCGGCAGGATGCAAAGTCCCTGGATGGGTGAAGCGGTGGTCTAGTAGGTGCAGCGCACAGGTAGGTAGACCAGCAGGGAACACAGGAAAGCGTGGAGAGCGGATCAGCAGTAGATGGATGAGTAGCGCTGAGGAGTAGCAGCAGCGGGTCTCTGCGGAAACACGGAGGTAGCCAATAGCAACCAGCAGGTGCAGTAACGATGGGACACGGGAGAGCAGAGTTGAACTGGAACTGTTGATCACGGAGAGTAGCGGATAGCAATAGTGGCAGCAGTCTCAAGGAAACACGGGAGAGTTGACAAGAACTGAAGACTGAAGCGCACAGAGGCAGCGGATAGGAATCAGCCAAACAGTCACGATGAAACACAGACGGGTTGCAGGTTGAAGACTGTAGTGCACGGAGGCAGCGGATAGGAATCAGCTAACAGTCACGATGATGAAACACAGACGAGTTGCAGGTTGAAGACTGTAGTGCACGGAGGCAGCGGATAGGAATCAGCTAACAGTCACGATGATGAACAGGTGAGTGGATGTGGGTGGAAGACTGTAGTGCACGGAGGCAGCGGATAGGAATCAGCTAACAGTCCCAATAATACATGGTAGAGTTGAAGTGGTTAGAAGACTGTAGTGCACGGAGGCAGCGGATAGGAATCAGCTCACAGTCACGATGATACACAGAAGGGTAGATGTGGTATGGGAACCACAGTAGTAGCAGTGGTTTGGAAACCACAGAGGTAGAAGTGGTTTGGAAACCACAGGAATCAGCTGGGCTGAATAAATGAGGAAACACAGGAACACCTTCAGAGACTCATGGGGAATGAGACTCCAAGATCAGGCAACGTGGTGTTGACCACAGGTGCTTAATATAGGGAGTGTTGCCTGATCTGCCAATTAAGTTAAAGGAACATACACTGAAGGTTTAGAAAGGGCTGCGCATGCGCAGTCCCTCAGGATGGAGGACGGCCACGGTTCCTAAATGTCCGGGAAGAAGCACTCACAGTCCGGTGAGTGACAGTACCCCCCCTTTTAAAGGTGGGCACAGAACGCCTGGAACCGGGCTTGTCCGGATTTTTGGAATAAAACTTCTTCAGAAGGGCAGGAGCACTAAGGTCTTCAGCTTTGATCCATGAGCGCTCTTCAGGACCAAAGCCCTTCCAATGAACGAGGAAACGGAGAACTCCTCGCGAAATTTTTGCATCCAATACCTCAGTAATCTCGAAATCCTCCTCCTGATGAACTTGAACTGGCTGCGGTGCTGAGGGAGGAGTCGAGAAACGGTTGATGATGAGAGGTTTGAGCAAGGACACATGGAAGGCATTGGAAATCCGAAGATTCTTAGGAAGAAGAAGTTTAACACATACTGGATTGATAACTTGAATGATCCTATATGGACCAATAAAACGAGGGGCGAATTTCATAGATGGAACCTTCAAACGAATATTTTTGGTAGATAACCAGACACGATCTCCAATTTTTAGTGGTGGAATAGCCCGCCTCTTCTTATCTGCGAAAGACTTATATTTGTTAGATGTCTTCTTTAAACAGGTTTTGACCTGAGACCAGATATTTTTGAAGGTCTGACAAGCAGTCTCCACAGCAGGAACTTGGGTGGGCGGGAGGGCAGGAAATTCCGGAAAAGACGGATGGTGACCGTAGACCACAAAGAATGGAGTTTTGGATGATGACTCATGGTACATGTTGTTATGGGTGAATTCAGCCCAAGGAAGCAATTCTACCCAGTTGTCTTGGTTGGCTGAAGAGAACATCCTTATAAAAGTCTCAAGATCTTGATTGACTCGTTCCGTTTGTCCGTTAGATTGCGGATGGTAAGACGATGAGAGTGCTAATCGTATGCCCAAGGTTTTACAAAGGGCCCGCCAGAATCTGGAAACGAATTGTACTCCTCTATCTGACACAATCTCAGACGGACATCCATGGATGCGGAAGATTTCTTTAATGAAATGTTCAGCCAGAGTAGACGAGGAAGGTAAACCGGACAGAGGGACGAAATGAGCCATCTTCGAAAATCTGTCTACCACTACCCAAATAGTATTGTGATTCTTACTTGGTGGCAAATCAGTAACGAAATCCATACTGATATGGGTCCAAGGCTTGGACGGAATGGGTAGTGGTCGCAGCAACCCTGCTGGAGTTCTGCGGGAGAATTTGAACTGAGAACATAAATCACAGGAAGCAATAAACTCTTTGACGTCTCTCCTCATTGAAGGCCACCAGTAACTTCGAGAGAGAATCTCAAAGGTCTTGTGTTCACCGGCGTGTCCAGAAAAACGAGAGGCATGGAACCACGAAAGGATTTTCCTCCTCAGAGTAGGAGGCACGAGGGTCTTCCCAAATGGTAGCATTTTGGTGGATGAAGCAGCCAGAGAAATACATTTGGGGTCTAGAATAGCATGGTTGGGAACCTCTTCTACATCAGAGGACGTCACAAAAGCTCGAGATAGAGCGTCAGCTTTCTTGTTCTTAGCGGCTGATTTGAAGGTTATAATTAATTCAAAACGGGAAAAGAAAAGAGACCATCTTGCTTGACGAGGGTTCAAGCATTGGGCAGATTGCAAATATGACAAGTTCTTATGATCCGTGAAGATCGTCACCGGATGGCGAGCTCCTTCCAACAAGTATCTCCATTCCTCTAATGCAGCTTTGATGGCCACCAACTCCTTGTCCCCGATAGTATAATTTTTCTCTGCGGGCAGAAGACCCCGAGAGTAGAAGGCACAAGGATGTAATTTTTGTTGCTCCGAGTGTTGGGAGAGAATGGCTCCTAAGCCCACATTAGAGGCATCTACTTCTAGGAAGAAGGGGAGTGTCACATCAGGCTGTCGAAGAATGGGAGCAGACGAGAAGAACTCTTTGAGAATTTGAAAGGCTTGGAGAGCCTCAGATGACCATTGCTTAGTATTAGCCCCTTTCCGAGTCAGGGCCACAATAGGAGATGCAATGGATGAAAAGTCTTGAATGAAGCGTCTATAGTAATTGGCAAAACCTAAAAAACGCTGGATGGCACGAAGAGTAGTTGGCTGAGGCCAATGTAATACAGCATTTACTTTGTCTGGATCCATCTTCAGGCCAACTCTGGAAACTATATACCCCAAGAATGGAATCTGGGGTAATTCGAATGAACATTTTTCCAATTTACAGAACAATGAATTTTCCCGGAGTCTGGAGAGGACCTCTGCCACATGTTGGTGATGAGAAGGCAGGTCCTGTGAAAAGATCAATATGTCGTCCAGGTAGACAACGACACATACATATAATAAGTCCCGAAAGATCTCATTGATGAAGCCTTGGAAAACAGCGGGGGCATTACACAGCCCGAAGGGCATTACTAAATATTCGTAATGCCCATCTCTGGTGTTGAACGCGGTCTTCCATTCGTCACCGGAACGGATTCTAATTAAATTGTAGGCACCACGAAGATCCAACTTAGTAAATATCCGAGCTCCCTTGATGCGATCGAATAGCTCAGTGATCAGCGGAATGGGATACCGATTCTTGATAGTAATGGCGTTGAGTCCACGAAAATCTATACAAGGGCGTAATGATCCATCCTTCTTTTTGACGAAGAAGAACCCAGCTCCAGCGGGAGAGGTGGAAGGTCGAATAAACCCACGCTGGAGATTCTCCTGTATGTACTCAGATGTGGCTTGAGTCTCAGGTAACGAGAGAGGATAGACCCGACCCCTGGGAGGAGTCTTGCCAGGTAGAAGGTCGATCGGACAATCCCAAGAACGATGAGGAGGAAGACGTTCAGACTGAGCTTTATCAAACACATCGGCAAATGAAGCATACTGAGGAGGGATTCCCGGGGAGGAAGATGAGATGGAAGATTGCTGTACTTTAAGAGGAATAACTTGGGAAAGGCAACGATGGTGACATTCAGACCCCCAAGACGTAACTTGAGGGGTGCGCCAGTCAATCTGGGGAGAGTGACACTGAAGCCATGGAAGGCCTAAGACAATCGGACTTGTCGTAACTGGAAGAATTAAAAACGAAATTTCTTCATGGTGTAGTACACCAATCTGAAGAGTTACTGGAGACATACTCTGGGTGATGAGACCATTGATGAGACGTGATCCATCTATAGCCGTCACAGTAATGGGTGTTTTTAAAGTAATCACCGGTAGGGACCATTGATTCACTAGTGATTTAGAAATGAAATTTCCTGCTGCTCCGGAATCAATCAATGCCTGTGACTCAAAGGATTTGGTAGCAAAGGAAATCGTAACATCAAAAGCGCAGACTTTAGATTTCATAGACGATGGAGAGGACTCCAGGGACCCTAACTTCACCTCTCCAGAACTAGTTAGGGCCTGGCATTTCCCGATCTCTTAGGGCAAGAGCTGAGCATATGCGTGGAATCAGCACAATAGATACAGAGTCTATTCTTTACTCTTCGTTTCCTCTCCTCTGAAGATAATTTGGAACGTCCTATCTCCATGGGAATCACAGAGGGTGGAGCTGGACGAAATTGAGGGGTTGAACGAAGAGGTGCTTTGACAGCCGTTGTTTTCT
Organism: Mixophyes fleayi; assembly: GCF_038048845.1. Taxonomy (NCBI): domain Eukaryota; kingdom Metazoa; phylum Chordata; class Amphibia; order Anura; family Limnodynastidae; genus Mixophyes; species Mixophyes fleayi. The sequence continues at coordinate 206,326,146 of NC_134404.1, forward strand.
CAGACTCTCTTTCACGAAATCTCATATCTACACGATGGCAAAGAGAGATCAAATCTTCTAGTGACGAAGGAAGCTCTTGGGTAGTCAGTGCATCTTTAATTTTATCGGAGAGCCCCTGCCAGAAGGCGGCAACTAATGCTTCAGTGTTCCACTGAAGTTCAGAGGCTAAGATCCTAAATTGAATGACATACTGGCCAACTGTATGGGAGCCTTGTCGCAAACGAAGAATGCTGGAAGCAGCGGAGGTCACACGACCTGGTTCATCGAACACACTTCGGAACGTGGAAATGAATTTGGCACTATCTTGTAGAATTGGATCGTTTCTTTCCCACAGAGGGGAGGCCCAAGCCAGGGCTTGTCCAGAAAACAATGAGATAAGATAGGCCACTCTGGAACGATGGGTAGAAAAATTTTGAGGTTGGAGCTCAAAATGGACTGAACATTGGTTAAGGAAACCTCTACAAGTTTTGGGGTCTCCGTCATATTTTGACGGAGTAGGCAGGTGAAGCGTAGGAGCTGTAGACACCTGGGATGGCACTGGGGAAACGGAGGAAAGCACAGGAGCTTCAATATTAGCTGTAACAGTCTGTCCAGATGTTCCTTGGGAGGTTAACGATTGGTAACATTGAAGTAACAGCTGTTGGCGAGCATCCTGTTGCTCCACACGGCTGACCAGATGCTGCAGCATCTCTTTAGCGGTAGGTTCCGTATCTGGGTCTGTCATGGCCTGATCTTACTGTCACGGGCACTAGGAGTCTTTACCCAGGGATCACCAGGTGATAGGCCTACCAGAGCAGTATAGGTGGTAATATGGTACTCTGGTAGCAGGGTGATCACGGAACAGGAAATAGCAGATGATGAGATGCTCAGGAAAGTCTATGACTAGCAGCACTGGCAATATGATGGTAATAATACACGAGGAACTGTATGGACAAAGGACACGTGAAGGTAGTCAGTGGTCTGCGGTAGCAAGTTGTACCACTGCTATAGTGAGGAGGAATGTCCAACAGAAACGAGGAGGTGATGAGAGTCAGCGGTCTGCGGATAGCAAGTTGTACCGCTGTCAGAGTGAAGGAATGGAATCCAAGTGGAGGTATCCGGGGAGTCAGTGGTCTGCGTTAGCAAGTTGTACCACTGCTGTGTGAGAGGATACTGGAACAGGTGAAACTGGAAACAGGGATCAGTGGTCTGCCACTAGCAAGTTGTACCACTGAATATATATGTGAGGAGGTGCACGGGGAGAGACTGCAACACAAGATATACACGGGCACCTTAACTTTGATCCACAGTAATATGCACAATATATATGTATATATGACTGAACAGCACTGCCAATATAGAAAGTCTCTTGAAGTAATCCAGCACGAGATAACACAGTCAATGATGGCAATAGACTCAGCGGATAGCAAACTCCAGAGGAGAACCAACACAGTCCAGCAAGGAATGCAATACACAGCACAGTCAATGAGAAGTATGCATACCGTGGTTCAGAAGCAGGCAGTCAGACAGGAGTGCAGAGATACCTGAACGGCAGGAGGCCGGCAGGATGCAAAGTCCCTGGATGGGTGAAGCGGTGGTCTAGTAGGTGCAGCGCACAGGTAGGTAGACCAGCAGGGAACACAGGAAAGCGTGGAGAGCGGATCAGCAGTAGATGGATGAGTAGCGCTGAGGAGTAGCAGCAGCGGGTCTCTGCGGAAACACGGAGGTAGCCAATAGCAACCAGCAGGTGCAGTAACGATGGGACACGGGAGAGCAGAGTTGAACTGGAACTGTTGATCACGGAGAGTAGCGGATAGCAATAGTGGCAGCAGTCTCAAGGAAACACGGGAGAGTTGACAAGAACTGAAGACTGAAGCGCACAGAGGCAGCGGATAGGAATCAGCCAAACAGTCACGATGAAACACAGACGGGTTGCAGGTTGAAGACTGTAGTGCACGGAGGCAGCGGATAGGAATCAGCTAACAGTCACGATGATGAAACACAGACGAGTTGCAGGTTGAAGACTGTAGTGCACGGAGGCAGCGGATAGGAATCAGCTAACAGTCACGATGATGAACAGGTGAGTGGATGTGGGTGGAAGACTGTAGTGCACGGAGGCAGCGGATAGGAATCAGCTAACAGTCCCAATAATACATGGTAGAGTTGAAGTGGTTAGAAGACTGTAGTGCACGGAGGCAGCGGATAGGAATCAGCTCACAGTCACGATGATACACAGAAGGGTAGATGTGGTATGGGAACCACAGTAGTAGCAGTGGTTTGGAAACCACAGAGGTAGAAGTGGTTTGGAAACCACAGGAATCAGCTGGGCTGAATAAACGAGGAAACACAGGAACACCTTCAGAGACTCATGGGGAATGAGACTCCAAGATCAGGCAACGTGGTGTTGACCACAGGTGCTTAATATAGGGAGTGTTGCCTGATCTGCCAATTAAGTTAAAGGAACATACACTGAAGGTTTAGAAAGGGCTGCGCATGCGCAGTCCCTCAGGATGGAGGACGGCCACGGTTCCTAAATGTCCGGGAAGAAGCACTCACAGTCCGGTGAGTGACACCCGTGCATGATACTCATGCATTCTAGTCAAATCAAGCTACTTAAGGTCTTAAAAAGGTTCTTGTCATGCATTTGGGCCTAGCCCAGGCCTCCTCTGGGGAAGAGCGTTACTTCTCGACGCAAGCGCCCTTTTTAATGTGTGTTCATGAGGTAAAATTACCTCACGAAAATGAGTTTGACCCCTCAACTCGTAAATTTAGCCTTTACTACCCCTCCCATGGGGGGAAGGGGGGATGATGGAAGTTAACTGACTTCACTATTTTAATTTTTTTGTCAAATAATGCCAGTATACCAAATTTCAGGTCAATTGGATGAGCCCTTTCTGAGAAAATAGTTTTTTCCACACACACACACACACACACACACACTAACACATGCCACTAGGCTTTTACTTTTATATATTAGATAATGCTAAGAATTTAGTAGGTCAGTGTATAACTACGCCCAGCAGGTGGTGCTGCAGCTTGTTGTTTTTTTTTTCCACACACAGACTAACACACGCCGCTAGACTTTTATATTATAGATATATATGCACACATATATAATAGGTAAAGTTGAGTCTTTTGCCGTATCTATGGATATTTTTGGGCTTTTAGCCTCTGACTGGTTGGCCACCCCTGCTGTCTAGAGCTGGAGGAAAATGTAACTGATTACAGAGCAGCAAATCATTTTTGAAAAACTCAAGAGTTGCTGAAATTTTGTTGTTTTGCAGCAAAAAATTACTTTGCAAATGTTATACTAAGAAAGGATTTGAAATCATAACATTTTAATAAAAAAGTCAAAATAAAAAAATGAACATAATTATATATAGTCAACTTTTGTGTTCCTTAAAAGCATTTATTTTAGCAACTTTCCACTTTTGAACAAATATTAAATGAATTGTGAACCTGTTCACCAAAAGCACTTCTATCTACTGGCCTTTTACTGGAAATCTTTCTACAAACTTTGCTCCTTTACAATGCTGATCTATAATATAAGGATAAAAATAATAGAGGAGCTTTTTTGTAACATATGCACTCTCCAATAAAAACATCAGATTTAGTATATGATTTACGCGCCAAGTCAGCTCCTATAGGTAATCCCTTAGTTCCCTTCCCCTAATGCATTTTCAAGAAGGCATAGTGCAATGTAATAGGCAATACTGCAGTCAAATCAGTATTGAGGAATGTGATGGATGTTATGGATTTATTGCTATTCTATTGTATCTAAACAGCCTATATTATTTCTTATTTATAAAACGCATATGGCTAATGTCCTTTTCCTTCACGCACCTTACCAACCTTTGTACCTTAAAAGTGTTACTTAAACTAATGAAATAAAGACACAGACACGTATAGCTACTTTGGCAAAAAGGTCGCAGTTTTTATTAATCATAAGCCAATTAAATGAAAGTCACCTGGTGGTGGCGAGAGCAAACTGCAGTCAACTAAACAACTAATCATCTAACCAAATACTGCAATGCCCAAATGGCATTCAAACTAAACCAAGGAATATTCCCTTAACATTGGCCGGTGTTAAACAGGCGTCAGCATGACTGCTCCCTTCTGGACTCAACATTGACGGCCACGCAAAGCACGCCAAAGGATCCTCCACTCAGAAGGATCAAGAGAAATGTTACTTGAAAGGGGCAGTGACGTGCGGCCAAATATCCTAACCACCGTTGTGACTAGTCGTTGACTGTACTGCTCTCCTACCATAGCTGGTACCCTTTAACGGGTTCCCAGCCCGCCACCACGACAACAAAACCACGAACCTAATTGCTCATAAATCTCCCTGATGAAAACCCCCATCCCCTCTTTATTCAAATGAACACCGTCCGGCCGGAACAGGTGTGTATTATCCGCCTTAATGGATGGGTGGAAAATTTCTACCCCCCCAATTCTCTGACCAGTTTCCCCGTGACGCTATTAATTTTTCTTAATAATCTTGTAAGTGTGGATGGGCGAATGGGAAACCTCCAGGATAGACGAGGGATAATGTTGGACCAACAAATCCTAATTGTAGGCCATCGTGCCCGAATAGCACGTAAATCTTCTCTAATGCTTATTATAAGGGCCAATTATTATTATTATTATTATTAATATTTATTTATAAGGCGCCACAAGGCATCCGCAGCGCCGTACAGAGACAAACAAAATCACAATACAATGTGAGACAGCACAGTACAGTAAACACAGCAACTCAGTACGCTCAATGCACAGCTAGAGAGGGCGGGGAAGGGGGAGGGAGGATCCGCAAACGACGGGGCCCAAGAAGGAGGGCGCGGAAGACAGGGAGACCCCCAGGGGGGAGGAGGGAGAGTGGACGTGGGGTGGAGGACCCTCGAGGAGGAGGGCTAAGTAGCTGGAGAGCAGAGTTAGAAGTGGTGGAAACAGGAGGAGAGATGGCCCTGCTCAGAGGAGCGTACAATCTAAGGGGAGGGGTGGACAGACAGAGAGACGCAGGGGAGAGAGGGAGAGTAGGGGGACAGAGGCAGAAGATAAGGTAGGAAGTTAAGTGGGAGACAGAAAGGCTTTAAGAAAAAGGTGGGTTTTTAGGGCCCGTTTGAAGCTGGACAGATTAGGGGAAGGTCTGATGGAGGGAGGGAGCTTGTTCCAGTGGAGGGGGGCAGCGCGGGCGAAGTTTTGGATACGCGCGTGGGAGGAGGTTATAAGGGGGGAAGAGAGGCGCGACGGTCAGAGGCAGAACGGAGAGGGCGGGATGGAGCATGAATAGAGAGGAGGGTGGAGATGTAGGGCGCAGTGGAGTTGGCGAGGGCCTTGTAGGTGAGTGTGAGGAGCTTAAAGAGGATTCTGAAGGGGAATGGGAGCCAGTGAAGGGCTAGGTAAAGGGGGGAGACAAAAGAGGAGCGGCGAGAGAGGAAAATAAGCCTAGCTGCAGCGTTAAGGACGGATCGAAGGGGATCGAGATGAGAGTGGGGGAGGCCAGTGAGGAGGAGGTTGCAGTAGTCCAGGCGGGAGATGATCAGGCCAATGATTTTGTCTTCCCCACATCATTCCCCCCAAGGTGTAAAACAAGAATATCAGGAGGTTGTGATTTTGCCAATTCCTCTTCTAACCAAGAAACCAGGGATGACCAGCAAAGGCCCCTCTTCCCCATCCATTTTATATCCACCGGGCATGGGAAATTAGACCACTCATTCGCCAAATGATGTTTTGAAGCCCAATACACAAATGAGTGTCCCATTATCCAAATATTTATCTTCAGGCCTGTAAACCGAAGATAGAAAGAATTGGTGATCTGGAGTAGCACAAATATTCCAAAATATTCCCTAAGTATAAACCAGGGTCAAAACAGGCCCTGTAACCGTTACTTTTTACTTCCTATATGCATACATAACCCAAGGCACACCAGCTCTAAAGAGCAATGACCCTGATCACCGGGATACTTTAAACAATTGTCCATCTTTTGAAACCAACCAAAAAGGTTTAATACCAACATCGTATGAAAATGTGGGACAGGGGGAGAGGAACGGACCAACCAACCGGTTTATACGACTATGTATATGCTAGAACTGCTTATATTATAACTAAGAAACCTAATATGGCCAATTGATAAATAAAAATTGCTTTACCTAAAGAGAGGGAAACTATATGTGTGAGGCTATAAATACCAACCTATCCGACTATTTTTTAAGGGGGACACCAATATAAGGATTACTTGGACCACCCTGATGAGGGGGAATGATACTAAGAAATATATATGCTCAATGGGGATGCAATATGACGCCTTATACGTGCCTTGTAAACATACCAACCTTTAGAGGTTTAACAGGAAGTTGGAAATTAAGTCATGGTTTACTGTATGTTACACCAACATGACAATATATTAAATTCTACGGCTCTATGCCTGACTACCAACCACTGCGTGGTTTATAACACCAACATGCAAACATACCAACCAATCATGGTTTAACATAAGCTATGAGGTACCAACCCATACGGTTTAACACCCCATGATAGCACAATAATAGTACCAACCTAAACAGCTTTAATTAAGAAAAGAAGGTAAAGGAACGGTAACCCAGATGAAGGTGAACCAACCCAAAAAACCCCGGAGGCTCAACACTAATTAGGCCTTAATCCGTAGGAGAAATTGGGAAAAAATCCCTCCATGCCTCCGCTGAACACGGCAAGCAGCTTTCATCCTGGATTACAGAGGAAAGGGGGAGGGAGGAGGAGTAAGGAGGAGAAGGGGACAAGGACCAGAAAGAGAATGGTAAAGACAAGGGAACAGAGTGTAGGCAATAGAGAAATAAAAATATGCAAAAACATGCGCATATAACCACATTAAGGTCTAATGTACCTTTTATAATTATCAGACTTCCATCGCCCCAACAATTTAATATCGGGTACGGAGGCCCCTCCTATGGCAGCAGCTGTAGCTGCTCCAATACGGAACAAATGAGTTCCATAAAATTTTGAGTCTAAACCCACCTTTATCACCGCACTTTTAAAAATGGCATTAAACTGAAACTTAGACAAAGGTGACCCATCAATGTGTACTAACCAAGCCTCGCTATCCCTAGGCCTTATTCCTGCAAACTTAGTACACCAAGCCACCGGGCATATAGTCGTATCATTGCAAGGAGACAAGGTGACCCAATGACCCCTACTAAACTGATCCGTTTTGGATCGGGCATATTTTACGGAGACCTGTGTACTAGAAACCAAAGTATATTTTCCCAAAAGGGCTGTACCTAGAGAAACTCTCGATTTAGCCACAAGTTTGCTAATTCTAAACGCTCCGTGAAACGCCATTGAAAAAGCTGCGCTGAATAAAGTGGACTCATAAGAGCTAGAAGTGACCTCCGCAAGCGACACAATCAATTGCCTAAGCAGGGGAACCGTAATAGGACGCAGGACGCCTAGAGTCAGGAACCGAAGGGCGGGTTCTAGCCCACCCTTTCATAGCCTTGGAAATAATAAAACCTCTTGTGGGATCAACTTTTGAATGTAATTGAGCCATGAAAGAAATGCCTGCTAATGCTGAGGCCATGGCCGCATTTTTAACACCCGTGTTATACTTTTCCCACATAAACTCTAAAATCTCCTCCGCCTGACCTGATGTACTTGGGGCCCTGGATTGCAAGAAAGCCTCCCACTGACTCCACGCTGACTGATACGCTCGTCTTGTGGATTGCGCCAAAGATGACTCTGCCAACTCGATCATTCCGACTCGACCCACTGCCATGCATAGAAAGGACAAGGGATGCCGGTTAATTGAGCCAAAGGAGCTAGCTCCCTAAAGCGGCGCCATTGGAAACGCGAAAGCGCATCTGCCACCTTATTCACCTCTCCGGGTACATGTCTGGCCCGGAAAATGATATCATTTTCCAAACATTTCAGAACAAGTCTACGTAACAGGTTCACTGCTGGCAATGATGTAGCGTTCTGGCGATTGATCGCCTGCACAACCCCAAGGTTATCACACCAGAAAACAACATTCTGGCCTGCTAACCTATGACACCATAGATCAATGGCTAAAACTATTGGGAATAACTCTAGAACCAGCAAATTTGACACCAAACCGCTCTGACGCCACCCCTCAGGCCAAGGGGCTGCACACCACTCGTCCTGAAAAATGGCCCCAAAACCATTCGCCCCAGAGGCATCTGTGTGTAATTCCAACAAAACATTCGAGACTTGTCTCTTAGGCCATATCCGCACTCCATTAAAAGACTGCAAAAATGTGGCCCGTACTCTCAAATATCCCTTTATTTCCGCCGATAGGCGTACTCTGGCATGAGGCCTTTTTAAGCCTGATGTGACCATTTGCAATTTTCTAGAAAAAATACGTCCCATCGGTATCACCCTGCATGCAAAATTGAGTGATCCAAGAAGAGACTGAACTTGACGCAAGGAGCTACCCTGTGAACTAATCGCCTCAGAAACCGCTGCCCCAACTTGTTTATCTTTTCCTCAGGCAAACGACGACAACCTGCAATGGTGTCTATCTCTATGCCCAAGAATGACAAACATGTGTTAGGCCCCTCAGTCTTGTCATGCGCCACTGGGACCCCCATGATTGTGAACAATGCCGTAGCTGAAAAAAGCGTGTCTGCACACACTGAAGATGAAGGGGGACCTATGAACAAGAAATCATCCAAATAATGGGCGATTCCTTGATGACCCGTTCCTGCTTGTACACACCAATGCAGGAATGAACTAAACTTTTCAAAAAGTGCGCATGACACTGAGCACCCCATGGGGAGACAGCGATCAATGTAGAAACCGTCCTGTAGCCTAAAGCCCATGAATCTGAAAGATTTCAGGTGAAGCGGCAGCAGTCTAAATGCCGATTCAATGTCTAACTTGGCCAATAAAGCCCCTTGCCCAAAGTCCCTAACTAAAGCCAAGGCCTCCTCAAAGGACTGGTAATTGACTGAACAGAAGCTAGCATCTATTGCGTCTTTAACTGAAAAACCGGGAGGATGAGATAAATGCTGTATTAAGCGGTATTTACCCGCAGCCTTCTTAGGGACAACTCCTACAGGGGAAATTATCAAATCGGGAATTGGGGGGGAATCAAAAGGCCCAATCATACGACCCAAGCTAACCTCCTTCATAATCTTATCCTTCAACACCTAAGGAAGCAAGATTGCTGACTTCAGATTCCTGCCCGACGAAGACCTAATTTCTCCTACTACTGGGAGCTGAAAACCATAATGAAAACCTTGGGATAGACACTCGGCTTGAACAACATCTGGGAAAAAACCAAGCCACTTATCCAGAACTTTCAACTTAATAGGGGATGGCCCCTTAGTTAGAACTTCCTGGCGCTCTGCGGCCCCTGACCACTCCTGATGACTGCCTGGTACAGTCCTTAGCTGGGTGACTGCCTCGGCATTTGGAGCATACGTGCCTATATCTACAAGAGTCACCCCTTCCGCACGAGGCATTGTTGTATGCAAAACATCTGTTCTTACTGTTTTGGGGAGTACTACTTCTCCCCTGGCTCTGAAACCTAGGTACCAAAGGAGGCATAGAATCTTCGGTTGGCAGCATCAGCGCCATCCATGACTCTACGTCCTTACACCCGAATGGGATAGTATGCATTTTGTTTGCCTTGCTACGAAAACTCATCGTAACGCCTCCAAATCGTACCACCCGCGTTAATCCACAAATCATTAATCAGGTGTAGGTACCTCCACACGTCCGCCCGCGTGTCCGGTCTAGACTCCACATAAATGGCAGCGAATATACAATACCCCCTCAACCAGTTTGGGAAAGTTCTGTAATTTTCTTCACCCATTCCTCCCTTCCCACAGGCAGCCAGCAATTCTTTTTTGGCTGCAGAGGTGAGTATAAATAAATCGACATAGTACCCTTTATCTATCCTATCCTTTAAACTGCGACGCACGCCTCTTAACAAGGCTGTATTGTCGCACCGTCCTAGCGCTGTGGGTGGTGCTATGCCTGAAGGGGTCACCCTAGCGGGCTTCGCTAAATGCTCTGTTAAGATTTTTATAAGCTTCCGCGGACCCTGACCTTCCTCATCTGATTCTTCGCTAATGCTAGCTAAGGGAGGGCTACGTGTATGTGAACGATGTGTCAAAACAGATTCACACTCACCTCCTTGCGCAGATGTCCCTGGTAACGCGAGTGCTTGTGTTGATGCTTCTCCTCTTGAGGCCGAATCCGCTGCTGACTCTAACTGTAAGGAAGAGCTCCACGTCACCGTGAGTACTTCTGGCAATGGAGCGGGCACCCCTCCACCAGATGCTGCAGTCACTGAAACAGAATGGATGTTAGCTACTTCAGACACAACCGACTGGTTAACCCTACATGCTGAAATACTGTTCAACGACTCTATTGGGACAGGCGTACTAAAAGCAAAACCTGGGGCTGGTGGACGGGCCAAATCTTGAGAAGCACCCCTATAAAAGGGGGGGGATACTATGAACAGGGATGGGTATGTTTGTAATGTTTGCATTCAGATGATTGGCATAACTTGCGCTATAAGGAGGTGGATAAGGTGCCATCCAATTCTGCGGGGTATGCTGGACCCTATCTGTATTAGTAGGAGGATACGGTAATGACCAGGAGGGCGGGTTTCCATGGGACGGTTCTACCTGCATTCTCTCTGATCTTACCCATGAACGATGCATTATGTTTGGCATTTGTTGAAAGCCCCCAGACTGAACCAGAGCCGGGGGCTGACCCCCAACATTAATGGAACCGCTATATGAAAGCCCCTGCTGAGGAACATTAGCAGTTTGAATTAGAGATACGAGATTATACTGTATAGTGGGGACGGTTTGAGGGGATGAGTGTACATATAGTTGAGGTGGTATGATAGGCTGGAGACTAATATTATGAGCCACCGGTGTCACGGTCGTCTGAATTTCTTGATCCGATTCGGGACCCTTGGGACTAGCTGGAGCAGGAGTGAAACAGAACTTAGCAGCCTGGATGAACTTCTTGCTCATGTTCGTGCTGATTGTAGAATATAGCAGGGGAATTAGCAGTCTGGAAATGTAGACAGGAACACTGCACTTGTAATGCAGTCAGGAACACTGCACTTGTAATGCAGTCAGGAACACTGCACTTAGGAGTGCAGACAGGATTACTGCACTTGTAATGCAGTCAGGAACACTGCACTTGTAATGCAGTCAGGAACACTGCACTTGTAATGCAGTCAGGAACACTGCACTTAGGAGTGCAGACAGGATTACTGCACTTGTAATGCAGTCAGGAACACTGGAGCCAAGAACTATCCTCTGGAGAGAAGTGTGTTGTTCTGGCAATGAACAGATCACAGCAGCAGGTTTAAATAGGATGTCCCAAACAACTATTGGCTGATCAGTTCATGTGATCACAGCTTCTGAATCTGGTTGGTTTGGAATGATCACCTGACTGCATCCAAGATGGCCGCGCCCATGCAGCAGGACAGACAGTATGTGTTTGTTTACAAATGAAGGTGTGGAGAACGGGAATGCTGCAGATGACCAGAAGGGACCCAGGTAGCCGTGATATGACAGCGGCGGATGAGGTAAGTGCGGCTAAGATCCCGATTTGTGACAGTACCCCCTCCCTTACGAGTGGCCACTGGACACTTAGATTGGGGCTTAGTTGGAAACTTGCGGTGAAATTTTTTGATGAGAGATGGAGCGTGAACATCAGAAGCTTTGATCCAGGCCCTCTCTTCTGGACCATAGCCTTTCCAGTCGACTAGATATTGTAAGGTTTTATGTCGAAACCGAGAGTCCAAGATCTCTTTAATTTCATATTCGTCACCATGTTCAGTCTGCACTTCAGGAGAAACCAGTTTGGGTGTATAAAACCGATTTAGCACCAGTGGTTTCAAGAGAGAGATATGGAAGGTGTTGGGTACCCTGAGGTAAGATGGTAGATGTAATTTGTAGGACACTGGATTGATGACTCGGGAGATGTTAAACGGTCCAATAAAGCGAGGAGCGAATTTCATAGATGGAACTCTGAGGCGTAGATTGCGAGTAGACAGCCAGACTCTGTCTCCGGGTTTCAAGCTTGGAATGGCTCGTCGCTTTTTGTCGGCCTGAATTTTGTAGCGTTGGGACGCTTTAAGTAGAGATTCCCGTACCTGGCGCCAGTGGCCTGAAAAATTCTTTAGGAAAACTTCAGAGGCAGGTACTGAGGCTGTAGGAAGTGGAGTAAACAAGGGTACCCTGGGGTGTAGGCCATAGACCGTATGAAATGGAGTGGAAGCAGAGGATTCGTGATAATGATTATTATGAGCAAATTCTGCCCAAGGAAGCAGATCTACCCAGTCGTCTTGAGAAGAGGATATGTACAAACGGAGAAATGTTTCTAGGTCTTGATTAACTCTTTCCGTTTGCCCGTTGGATTGGGGATGATAGGCCGAAGAGAAGTTTAGTTTGATCTGTAGTGCTTGGCACAAGGATCTCCAGAATTTCGCCACAAACTGAACTCCTCTATCTGAGACGATTTCTTCAGGACACCCATGCAAACGGAAGATCTCCTTTATAAATTGCTGAGCCAGGATAGGTGCTGATGGGAGTCCACGGAGAGGAACAAAATGCGCCATTTTAGAGAATCGGTCAACGATGACCCAGATGGTATTGAAATTATTAGAATTGGGCAAATCGGAAACAAAGTCCATAGAAATATGGGTCCAGGGTTTGGTGGGAATAGGCAGAGGCAAAAGTTGACCAGCTGAAGATTGTCTTGAACTTTTATGTTGGGCACAGCTGCCACATGCGGAAACAAATTGCTGAACATCCTGATGAAGCGTAAGCCACCAGTAGCTTCTCAATATGAAAGATTGAGTTTTGCGGATGCCAGCATGACCGGCAAATCTGGAACAATGTGCCCATTGGAGCAATTTTTTACGCAGATTCTCAGGAACAAAAGTTTTCCCCTGGGGAGGTGTATTGTCGGGTCTACTGACTGCGATGCTGAGTGGGCTGATAATAGGCCGTGGATCCACAATGATGGAATCTTCTTCTTTTACCATAGAACGTGACAGAGCATCGGCCTTGCGATTTTTGGAACCGGGACGGAAGGTGACATGGATATCAAATCGAGAAAAGAATAGTGCCCATCGGGCCTGACGTGGATTCATGCACTGTGCAGTTTTAAGGTAGAGCAGATTCTTGTGATCCGTGTATATTGTGACAGGATAACGAGCTCCCTCAAGTAAATGTCTCCACTCTTCAAGTGCCAATTTGATGGCAAGCAGCTCTTTGTCCCCTATGGCATAATTTCGTTCAGCTGGTAAAAATTTTCGGGAGAAGAACCCGCAGGGATGCCATTGCTCATCAGCTGGTTTTTGGGAGAGAACTGCCCCTACTCCGACAGATGAGGCATCAACTTCCAAGTAGAATGGACAGGTTAAATCTGGTTGCCTCAGTATGGGAGCAGAAATAAATGCTTGTTTCAGAAGTTGAAAAGCAGATTGGGCTTCTTCAGACCACTTGGCAGGATTAGCTCCTTTTCTGGTGAGGGCGGTGAGTGGTGCTACTACAGAAGAGTAGCCACGAATAAATTTTCGATAGTAGTTAGCAAATCCCAGAAATCGCTGTACTGCCTTTAGTGTAGATGGTTGAGGCCAGTTAAGAATAGCTTGCACCTTCTCTGGGTCCATACGGAGACCGGTGCCCGAGATGATATACCCCAAGAATGGAATGGATTCAACTTCGAAGGTGCATTTTTCAAGCTTGCAATACAGTTTATTCCTTCTGAGACGGCTGAGGACCTCTTTAACATGTCTGCGATGGGACTGGATATCAGAGGAGAAAACGAGGATATCGTCCAAATATACCACAATAGTATGGTACAGTAAGTCCCGAAAGATTTCGTTTATGAAATTCTGAAAAACCGCTGGGGCATTGCTCAGACCGAATGGCATGACAAGATATTCGTAGTGCCCATCCCTGGTGTTAAAGGCGGTTTTCCATTCATCGCCACGCCTGATACGGATCAAATTGTAGGCCCCGCGGAGATCCAACTTCGTAAATATTTGCGCACCTTTGACTCTGTCAAATAACTCTGTGATGAGGGGCAGAGGATACCGGTTCTTGATGGTAATGTCGTTGAGACCTCGGTAATCGATGCAGGGACGTAATCCACCATCTTTTTTTTTTACAAAAAAGAACCCGGCTCCTGCCGGTGAAGAGGATGGGCGAATAAAGCCCCTTTCCAAGTTCTCTTTTACATATTCAGACATAGATTTTGTCTCAGGGATAGAAAGAGGGTAGACTCTGCCACGCGGTGGGGTTTTACCCGGAACAAGATCAATGGGACAGTCCCAATCCCGATGAGGTGGTAGAGTTTCAGCGGCCTGCTTACTGAAAACGTCTGTGAACTCTTGGTAGGCAGAAGGAACTGGCAAAACTTCCTTATCAGAGGTGGAGCAATGTGGAAGAACACGTTGTAAACAGGACCCGAAACAAGTTGGAGCCCACGCCAGGATTTGTGGAGTCGACCAGTCAATATGGGGGTTATGCGTTTGAAGCCATGGAAACCCGAGAACCACAGGGCTAGTGGCTTCTGGGATGACCAAAAAGGTAAGAGACTCGGAATGCAGAACTCCTATTTGGAGCGTCACTGGAGAAGTCTGATGCGTAATGGTACCCCCTGGAATACGGCTACCGTCAACCGCAGAGAGAAAGATGGTCACTGGAATTTTCTCTAGTGGAATGGCTAGTTCAGCAGCTAATCTGGCAGACATGAAATTCCCAGCTGCTCCAGAATCCAGCAGGGCTGAAATGTATTGGGAGCCTTGAGCGTGTTTCAGAGTGACTGAGATAATACAGTCCTTGCCTTGTGGGGAGCGAAGAGCCACTCCTAGGCTCACTTCCTCATCGTCAGCTAGGAGGTTGTGTTTACCCGGCTTACGAGGACAATGATGTAACAGATGTCCGGAACTGGCACAGTATAAGCAAAGTTTCTCTCTAACTCGCCGTTCTCGCTCGGTGGGTAAAAGACGTGCTTTGCCTAATTGCATGGGTCCTTCAGGGAAAGGAGACGGTACACGGACCCGTTGAATAGGGTGGAACTTGGGGTGTTTCAGCTTCCTCTTTTCTAGAGCTCTTTCTCTGAACCGAAGATCAACCCGATTGCAGGTGGTAATCAATTGGTCTAGCGTTGTAGGTAAGTCCCGAGACGCTAATACATCCTTAATGTGGTCAGACAGGCCCTGCCAGAAAACCGCAACAAGAGCATCGTTATTCCAAGATAGTTCAGAGGAAAGTGTTTGAAATTGAACGGCATATTGGCCCACAGACTGCTGCCCTTGCCGAAGGCGCAGAATATCTAAAGCGGCTGACGTTGTTCTTCCAGGCTCGTCGAATATTCTGCGGAAGGTAGACAGGAAGCTATCAATGTCAAATAAAATTGGGTCAGATTTTTCCCAGAGCGGTGATGCCCATGTCAGAGCTTGCCCTGATAGTAGCGAAACAATATAAGCAGTTTTGGTACGTGCAGTGGGGAAATTTCCGGGTTGTAATTCAAAGTGTATACTACACTGGTTGAGAAACCCGCGGCAATTCTTCGGATCGCCATTGTATTTAGCTGGCGTGGGAAGATGGAGTCTGGATGAAGTAAGTAGTGAAGCAGGTATTACTGGCTCAGGCGGAGTATGGGATGGTTGACTGCGGAATAACTGCAAGGTATCCATACGTGTAGAAACATCCTGCAGCAATCTCAAAATTTGCCCCTGGTTAGTTTCTTGTCTCTCAATGCGTTCAGCTAATATTTGGACAGAGCCCTCCCTCGGGGTATGTTCCCCTAGCGGGTCCATTAGGCCAGAACAAACTGTCACGGTCGTCTGAATTTCTTGATCCGATTCGGGACCCTTGGGACTAGCTGGAGCAGGAGTGAAACAGAACTTAGCAGCCTGGATGAACTTCTTGCTCATGTTCGTGCTGATTGTAGAATATAGCAGGGGAATTAGCAGTCTGGAAATGTAGACAGGAACACTGCACTTGTAATGCAGTCAGGAACACTGCACTTGTAATGCAGTCAGGAACACTGCACTTAGGAGTGCAGACAGGATTACTGCACTTGTAATGCAGTCAGGAACACTGCACTTGTAATGCAGTCAGGAACACTGCACTTGTAATGCAGTCAGGAACACTGCACTTAGGAGTGCAGACAGGATTACTGCACTTGTAATGCAGTCAGGAACACTGGAGCCAAGAACTATCCTCTGGAGAGAAGTGTGTTGTTCTGGCAATGAACAGATCACAGCAGCAGGTTTAAATAGGATGTCCCAAACAACTATTGGCTGATCAGTTCATGTGATCACAGCTTCTGAATCTGGTTGGTTTGGAATGATCACCTGACTGCATCCAAGATGGCCGCGCCCATGCAGCAGGACAGACAGTATGTGTTTGTTTACAAATGAAGGTGTGGAGAACGGGAATGCTGCAGATGACCAGAAGGGACCCAGGTAGCCGTGATATGACAGCGGCGGATGAGGTAAGTGCGGCTAAGATCCCGATTTGTGACAACCGGAGGGCGCCCTCTACCCCTGATCCATCCCTCAGGCATGAGTGGAGGGATCCTGTTAAGAGGGGAGATACTATCCCCACTACTGCTGTGCAACCAGGGCCTAATATGTATGTTATCACCAGGGCCTTGCTGTGACACTGAATCTGCCTCACTGACAGGAATAGTTTGATGACACACAGGGGAACTATAAGAGGAAGCCAGGGCTTGCAATCATCTCCCCCCCTACCCTGGAAGTGTAATGACCTCCCCTGCTGGAAGGTGGTGTGCGAGGGGAACGAGGAGTCTGGCTGGCCCTAACAGAGGAAGGAGAAGGAGATCTCCTCCTCTGCTCTATCTGCTGCCCTGGAACACCATCGCTACCAGAAACGGTCAGCGCCGCTGACCGCTCTGGTGCACGGGACCTGCGGTGACCGCCCCTCCCCCCCTGCCCAGGTCTCCGCCGAGACCCGATAACAGGGGAATCCCCCACAGCCTGAGTAACAGCGGTCAGACGTCCGCTCTCAGGCGGAGCGCCGAGCGCCTGACTTGCAGGGGCAGAGCTGGCAGAGCTCGCAGGCGGGCGCAGACTCCCGGCCAGGAGCTGCGACCTGTCTGCCAAACGTGCTGGGGGGCCCGCTGATGATCTAGGTCTGGACATGTTAATAATAATCACTGTGGCAATGAGAAATGAAAATGAAAAGTGGAGGGAGGAGGGGGGATGAAGGGGAATGGAGAGGAGAAATAGGGAGAGAAAAAATGATATAAGGTGAAAAAGGAAAAGGGGGAGAGATGAGAGGGAATAAAGATGGGCAGAGGAATGGATGAAAGCAGTAAGAAAGAAAAGAATACAAAGGAATAAGCAATAAAACGATCTTATCTGTCTCCAGGGAGCTCCTGCATCCGTGAAATCGCGGGAAGGAAAGATCTAGAAGCCCATGGGAGTTCCTAATGGCTTCACTTAACATAGTTCCAATATTTACCATAGCACTGTGAAATTGAGAAGGGGCGCAGGGTGAAAATGAAGGGACAGAAGTGAAAATGAAGGGGCACAGTGTGATATTGAGAAGAGTTTTTTTTGGTTTGTTGCTGTGGTTTACATATAGTTTATTATGATTTAATAAATGAATATGACCATTACGTCTCAAATAAATTTTTGTCTTTTATGGTTCAAGGGGAAGTAGCATGGACACATTATACATTGTATTTTAACCATATATATATATATATATATATATATATATATATATAATATATATATATATAGCAATACAACAAATACAGTGCGCTCAAACACAAATCTGTTAGATCACCTTAAACAAGGTATAAATTTTTTAAAAAGTCCGGGTAGAATAGTCCTTCATAAGCAATATTCCCACGGATAGTACCAGCACTAGCAGTCACTCGTCTGCTCGTCTTCCCCTTCTCTAACCCGATCTCCACGGGTCAATCAATTCCTGGAATATCAAACAAATGGGGGCGCTTCCATAGTGCGTTATCCAAATAAAAGATTTTTATTAAAAACAGAATATACATGTACCATATATAAAATATATTCAAGCATAGAACCAGCAATCAGTAGACTCCTGTATTAGTGGACATCGTCAATAGGATCCTAGATCCACAGCCACCTCGACGCATTTCATCTAAACAGATTTCATCAGGAGGGGTGGATCCTCAGCCAAATAGAACTCTCTTTATAGGAGTATACACAATCAATCACAGCTGATTCTCCTCAGCCGCTGTGAAGATCGCAATATATCATACACAAATTGTTATAAAACAGGGTAGATAGTAATGCACAAATATATACAAGATCTTTAGCATTCTACAACATTGTATTATACATATACATAGAGATATTTAGTTAAAAGCAAAAGACAAGCAGGCATTCAATATATAGAATACAAAAAAGTGTAATTTCGCAGCCTTCATTTAACCCTATGGGGGAAAATGTATTTAGGGTATATATCCAAAAGGTCTCCCTTTGAGACAGTTTTAATAATCTATCTCCTCCCCTAAGATTCAACTCTATATGCTCAATAGCTTTAAATTCTAGCGTCTCAGGGTTTGCATTTTGACATTTCAAAAAGTGTCTGGGAACACTATGATTATCAACTTTATTACGAATATTCCTAAGATGTTCAAATATACGTATTTTTACACACCTCTTGGTCTTTCCAATATACTTTTTTCCACAACCACATTCCAGCAGATATATTACAAATGATGTACTGCAATTCATAAATGACTGTATATTCCTTACTTTTAATGCGGCTGTGTCGGTGAATGTTTTAGTCTCCCTGTGTACATACTTGCATGCTTTGCAGTGCGCACAGGGGAAAAAAAACCTTCACCGGATTTAACCAATTCTTAGGTTTCTCTATTACCTCCTTCAAATGAGAAGGAGCCAGAATCGTTCTCAATGTTGTAGGTCTTTTGAAAATAGTGCAAGGTTTATCAGGTAGGACCCCCGATAATACGGGGTCAAGTTTCAATATAGACCAATGTTTTTCTAAAATTCTTACAATTTTGTGGCTTGCTGAATTAAAAGATGTTACAAATGAGCTATTAAAAGGATTCAACAATTCTTTTTCTTTTTTCTTATATACCAATAAATCAGCTCTCTCACAGCTTCTAGCTTTATCTAAACTGGTTACTAACAGATTCTCAGGGGTTCCCGGAATCGTTCAATGAGGGAAGCTGCTTGAACTTCAAAAGTCGCCATATCTTCACAATTTTGTCTGATTCTCAACAATTGGGACATAGGAATATTGTCTTTCCACTTTCTTTGGTGACAGCTAGTATATTCGATGTAATTATTGCTATCAACTTTCTTAATATATGTGTAAGTGTTTATCACTTGTTGGTCAGAATAATTTTGAACATCTAGAGTAAGATCTAAAAACTCAATCTTTTCTTTATCCATCTTAGAGGTAAATTTAAGTTGGTATTCATTAACATTAATTTCTGTCATGAAATCATCAAATTCAGATGTAGTACCTTTCCAGATAATTAATATATTGTCTATAAACCTCTTAAAAAGAACGATATTTTCCATGTAGCGGCTATTAGAATAAATCACTTGTTCTTCCCATTGACCCATATAGATATTCGCATAACTAGGAGCGAAGGGACTACCCATAGCGGTACCCCGCACCTGATGGTAATATAGGTTTAGGAATATAAAAAAGTTATGTTCCAAAATAAATTGAGTACATTTTGCCACAAACTCCTTGATTGATATTTCAAGTATTTCATCATCAGCTAGACATTTTCTTACAGCTTCAACACCTCTCTCATGAGGAATTGCAGTATACAGTGACTGCACATCTATTGTGCACCAGAAAAAATTCTCTTGCCATTTTATAGTCCTTATAATCTGAAGCACATGTGTAGAATCTTTCAAATGAGATATATATATATTTATACATTATGGTTTTATGCATTTTCAAGGTGCTCCAGGTACTTTGCACAACAAGGCAAATGATATGGGTGGGCAGAAGACCAAGTGTGATACATAAGTTTGTGCTGATGTTGCACTGCACCAGTAACACCACATCAGCATGCAACAATATAGTGCATGGAGCCCACAGCAGGTTGGCCTGTGTGCTTTAAAATGCCAGGGCTGATTTGTAGTCCCAGTCCAGCCCTGGGTCACAAGTATTTCTTACTATAGTTAATATAGGGAACACTGATAAGCAATTTGAATGAATCAAGGAATTATTAAGTGTAATCAAGAAAATTTTAGGCATGTGCTCCAAATGACAGAAAAAAGAAACCTTATCTAAAATTTCCAGAGTCATAAAGCTTCTGGATGATTATTGTCTTGTGGAAGAAAATAAATTGGATCTAATCAAAATTACATTAAAATTTAATTTCATGTTTTTATAAAGCTTATACAACTGTATTGTGATTTCAAAAGACAAATTGCCATTCAAATCAATGATATATTTATTATTTTTTGTCCTCCTGAGATTGAGTACAGTAGTGGTAATTGTACCACCTCTGTACATGATAAATAGACTTCCCCACGCAAAGCCCTGAGCGAAGGCTATTGTCGACTATAGTCTTTACCAGCCAGGGAGCTTCAATAAATATCCTTGATACTTAAATTAGAGTTTCTCCTGTAAAACTGCCATTTTCACATAAGTTAAGGCTTGATAAATGTCATTAAATAAAAAATCTTTGCTAAATACACCCCTAAATGTGGTATCAAAAGCTCAAAACATTGGAACATAAAATTTATTTAACCCACTTAAGTATTATCTCATGGCCCCTTTCATAAAAGTACATAGAAAACTAATAATATCACTAACTAGACCATTTAGAACATTTCAATTATTATATAGGTATACAACATCAGTGTTATCAATTCTTTGTCCTGTAACTGTATGAATAATGCCATCAGATAATCCTTGCGGGTAGGGATAATTAATCTTTGACAACCCTAACCCCTTAGTGTCCAGAGGTAATTTTACCATAAGAAATAGACACATATTCTCATATTTGCAATGTACTCACTTCACTAGGAATAAAAAATTTTACACTACCTAAGTGAACATAATAATTTTTAGCAGGACAAATGGGGTTTTCTTTTGGTAGCATATTGGAATAAATATACAGTATATTGTAATTATAATATACAGTGAAGAGGAACAGAAGGGTTAGCTCTGTACCAGAGAAAAATATATGTATGCCTAGACTGTTGTCTTACCAATATATAAACAACAAATGGAGTCTGATTTGAGGGGGTGCTGCACTCTAATAATTAATATAGAAGAAAGCCTTTTTAAAAAGGAAGAGAAGAGAGAATGTGCACACTCCTGTCTAGGAAGTAATATTGGAATAGTAATAAAACTTAACTTTTTATTTTTATTTTAATTTAAGAATAATCTCCTAGTATATAGAAAAGTGAAATATTAAAAGCAAGTAAAAAATAAAAAATTAAAGATGTGGGTCGAATTCACCCCCACATCAAACCAAAAGTGTTACCAAAAATATTACGAGGTATCCTCTCTTCAGGAATACAATATCGTCTTGACAGATATACACAGCGGTGGACATAGATGCGGCTGTGATGCTTCAACCCTAAAGATTGACTAATAAAATGATTTAGGGACTGGGAGGTAGAATGATTTCTACTCCAAAATAAATTAGACTTCTGGATTAGATACAATACTTCTCCATATCAACTATCAAAGCATGGAGCGTATAAACTGTGCCTATCTCGGGGTTTATAACCTAGTCCCATGTAAATACATCGGATCTGCAGTATGAAGTTTCTTGTATAATACACCAGTTTCAAAATGTGTCCTGGGATATAGGAAGTGTTCAAACAGACGTTGAATATATTGACTCATAAATCCCGAGCTATATAATTTTTCTCCGCTAATCAAGCTTGTTTGAACACCACCCAGGTGCATCGGTAGTACTGAGATAATCCCTCATTGGGGAAATAGACTATATAATACTAAATACTTCTCACCACCGATATTCCTGACGTTAACTTGTTTGTTATAAAATAAACTAATTGATGGTACGATGTCTATTACCTCTAAATCAAACTTGTACAGGAGGGGAGAAAGTATTAGCAGGCGATTAAACAGCATTGCTGTTAGTAGTACTTGCACAAAACTGCATAATGAAAGAACGCTATTAATCTCAAATATTAGCAGACGATTAAACAGCAGCACCATTAGTAGTGCTGTAACAGGACTGCATGGTAAATGAACGCTATTAATCTCATATATGCAGCTAAATTCATGTAACTGCAGCTGATCGATTAGCTGCCATATGAGGCGCTTAACACAGATGGTATAAAATGACAATTTCGGACTGGAGGTAATCGCTCGGGTACAACATATATATCATGGAACTACTGCTAGATCTTATCAAAAGTCCCTAAGTGGAAGGCCGTTGTAATTAGAGATGAGCGCACTCGGATTTCCTGAATCCGAGCCCACCCGAACGTTGCCGATCCGAGTCGGATCCGAGACAGATCCGGGTATTGGCGCCAAATGAAAAATTGAAACCGAGGCTCAGAGTCATAATCCCGCTGTTGGATCTCGCAATACTGGAACCTATAAATTCCCCGCTAGTCGCCGCCATCTTCTCTCGGGCATTGATCAGGGTAGAGGGAGGGTGTGTTAGGTGGTCCTCTGTTCTGGTAGATCTCGTGCTGTGCTGTTTAGTTCTGTGCTGTGCTGTGCTGTGCTGTGTTCTGCAGTATCAGTCCAGTGGTGCTGTGTGCTGTGCTCTGTCAATTTTGAGTTCAGTGGTGCTGCTGGGTCCTGTTCAGTCCAGTGGTCCTGTGTCCTGTGCTCTGTGCTTCTAAGGGCATAGTTATTTCCCCAATATTCCCAAGTGTTTAAAAAATTAAAAAAAAGTTAATTACAACAAAATTTGCCAAACCAATTCTGCAGTATAAGCCCATTGGTACTGCAATATTACCAAGTTCACACATTCTACAGTATCTTGTGCTACATATAATGGAGAGCAAAAATTTGGAGGATAAAGTAGGGAAAGATCAAGACCCACTTCCTCCTAATGCTGAAGCTGCTGCCACTAGTCATGACATAGACGATTAAATGCCATCAACGTCATCTTCCAAGCCCGATGCCCAATCTCCTAGTACAGGGCACGTAAAATCCAAAAAGCCCAAGATCTAAAAAAAAAAGCAAAAAGAGAAACTTAAAATCATCTGAGGAGAAACGTAAAGTTGGCAATATGCCATTTACGACACGTAGTGGCAAAGAACGGCTTAGGCCCTGGCCCGTGTTCATGACTAGTGGTCCATCTTCACCCAAGGATCTTAGCCCTCCTCCTCTTCCCCCCCTACAAAAAAATTGAAGAGAGTTATGCTGTCAGCAACAAAACAGCAAACAACTCTGCCTTCTAAAGAGAAATTATCACAAATCCCCAAGGCGTGTCCAAGGGTGTTGGTGGTTGTCAAGCCTGACCTTCCCATCACAGTACGGGAAGAGGTGGCTCGGGAGGAGGCTATTGGTGATGTAGCTGGCGCTGTGGAGGAACTTGATAATGAGGATGGTGATGTGGTTATTGTAAATGAGGCACCAGGGGGGGAAACAGCTGATGTCCATGGGATGAAAAAGCCCATCGTCATGCCTGGTCAGAAGACCAAAAAATGCACCTCTTCGGTCTGGAGTTATTTTTATCCAAATCCGGACAACCAATGTATGGCCATATGTAGCTTATGTAAAGCTCAAATAAGCAGGGGTAAGGATCTTGCCCACGTAGGGACATCCTCCCTTATACGTCACCTGAATAACCTTCATAGTTCAGTGGTTAGTTCAGGAACTGGGGCTAGGACCGTCATCGGTACAGGGACACCTAAATCCCGTGGTCCAGTTGGATACACACCAGCAACACCCTCCTCATCAACTTCCTCCACGATCTTCATCTGATTGAGTCCTGCAGCCCAAGTCAGCAGCCAGACTGAGTCCTCTCCAATACGGGATTCATCCGAGGAATCCTGCAGCGGTACGCCTACTACTGCCACTGCTGCTGTTGCTGCTGTTAGTTGGTCATCTTCCCAGAGGGGAAGTCGTAAGACCGCTAAGTCTTTCACAAAACAATTGAACGTCCAACAGTCGTTTGCCATGACCACAAAATACGATAGTAGTCACCCTATTGCAAAGCGTATAACTGCGGCTGTAACTGCAATGTTGGTGTTAGACGTGTGCCCGGTGTCCGCCATCAGTGGAGTGGGATTTAGAGGGTTGATGGAGGTATTGTGTCCCCGGTACCAAATCCCGTCGAGATTCCACTTCACTAGGCAGGCGATACCAAAAATGTACAGAGAAGTACGATCAAGTGTCATCAGTGCTCTGAAAAATGCGGTTGTACCCACTGTCCACTTAACCACGGACATGTGGACAAGTGGTTCTGGGCAAACGAAGGACTATATGACTGTGACAGCCCACTGGGTAGATGCATCCCCTTCCGCAGCAACAGCAACAGCTGCATCAGTAGCAGCATCTACAAAATGGCTGCTCGTGCAAAGGCAGGCAACATTGTGTATTACAGGCTTTAATAAGAGGCACAACGCTGACAACATATTAGAGAAACTGAGGGAAATTATCTCCCAGTGGCTTACCCCACTTAGACTCTCATGGGGATTTGTGGTGTCAGACAATGCCAGTAACATTGTGCGGGCATTAAATATGGGCAATTTCCAGCACGTCCCATGTTTTGCACACACCATTAATTTGGTGGTGCAGCATTACCTCAAGAGTGACAGGGGTGTGCAGGAGATGCTTGCGGTGGCGCGAAAAATTGCTGGACACTTTCGGCATTCAGCCAGTGCCTACCGCAGACTAGAGGCACATCAAAAAAGCATGAACCTGCCCTGCCATCACCTCAAACAAGAGGTTGTGACGCGCTGGAACTCCACCCTCTATATGCTGCAGAGGATGGAGGAGCAGCAAAAGGCCATTCAGGCCTACACAGCCACCTACGACATAGGCAAAGGAGTGGGGATGCGCCTGAGTCAAGCGCGGTGGAGACTGATTTCCGTGTTGTGCAAGGTTCTCCAGCTGTTTGAACTTGACACAGGAGAAGTCAGTTCCGACACTGCCAGCTTGAGTCAGGTCATTCCCCTGATCAGGCTGTTGCTGAAGCAGCTGGAGAAAGTGAGGGAGGAGCTGGTAAACCATTGCGATTACACCAAGCATGTAGCTCTTGTGGATGTAGCCCTTCATACTCTTTGCCAGGATCCGAGGGTGGTCACTATTTTAAAGTCAGAGGAATACCTTCTGGCCACCGTGCTCGATCCTCGGTTTAAAGCATATGTTGTGTCTCTGTTTCCGGCGGACACAAGTCTACAGCGGTGCAAAGACCTTCTGGTCAGGAGATTGTTCTCTGAAGAGGACCGTGACATGACAACAGCTCCACCCTCATTTTCTTCCACATCTATGGCTGCGAGGAAAAAGCTCAGTTTTCCTAAAAGAGCCGCTGGCAGGGATGCTGATAACATCTGGTCCGGACTGAAGGACCTGCCAACCATTGCAGACATGTCTACTGTCGCTGCATTGGATGCTGTCACAATTGAAAAAATGGTGGAGGATTATTTTGCTGACACCATCCAAATAGACATGTCAGACAGTCCATATTGTTACTGGCAGGAAAAAAAGGCAGTTTGGAAGCCCCTGTACAAACTGGCTCTATTTTACCTGAGTTGTCCCCCTTCCAGTGTGTACTCGGAAAGATTTTTTAGTGCAGCGGGGAACCTGGTCAGTGAGCGGAGAAGGAGGTTAGTTCCTCACAACGTTGAAAAAATGATGTTTATAAAAATGAATAATCAATTCCTCAATGAAGTACAGCACTGCCCTCCAGATAGTACAGAGGGACCTGTGGTTGTGGAGTCCAGCGGGGACGAATTGATAATGTGTGAGGAGGAGGAAGTACACACTGTAGGGGGAGAGGAATCAGAGGTTGAGGATGAGGACGACATCTTTCCTCAGTAGAGCCTGTTTAGTTTGTACAGGGAGAGATGAATTGTTTTTTTGGTGTGGGGGCTCAAACAAACCAATCATTTCAGCCACAGTTGTTTGGTAGGCCCTGTCGCTGAAATGATTGGTTTGTTAAAGTGTGCATGTCCTATTTCAACAACATAAGGGTGGGTGGGAGGGCCCAAGGACAATTCCATCTTGCAACTATTTTTTGGGCATTATGTGACCATTCAACAGTCGTTTGCCATGTTCAAAAAGTAAAAGAAAATGTCAACAAATTAAATTTTTTTTATCAAAAGTTAAATGCCCTGTCATTATTTAAAACAAGAAGGTTTGACGTGCTAGAATTAGTGTAGTGTTAATATGTTATAAACACTACACTTGGAACTTGGAGGAGGTATTGTGGCCCCGGTATCAAATTTAGTACCGGGGCCACCCCACTAAGCAGTCCAGATTATTTTTTTGGGGAATTCAGAGCCTTGGAGGGTTTTTTAGTAATTATATTGTGGTGACCCACTCCTCTACGCAGTCCAGATACATTTATTGGTGCGAATCATACAAGTTCAGGGTTTTTAATATATATTGTGCTGACCACTCCTCTACGCAGTCCAGGTACATTATTCGGTGCAGTTCATACCAGTTGATGGTTTTTTTATTATATTGTGGTGACCACTCCTCTACGCAGTCCAGAAAGATACCTCGTTGCAACGTTTTGGACTAATAACTATATTGTGAGGTGTTCAGAATACACTGTAAATTAGTGGAAATGCTTGTTATTGAATGTTATTGAGGTTAATAATAGCGTAGGAGTGAAAATAAGCCCAAAAACTTGATTTTTTACTTTTTATGCTTTTGTCAAAAAAAAATCAGAATCCAAAACCTTAAATCCGAACCAAAACCTTTCGGCAGGTGTTTTGCGAAACAAATCCGAACCCAAAACATCACGAAAATCCAAATCCAAAACACAAAACACGAGACACCAAAAGTCGCCGGTGCACATCCCTAGTTGTAATAACCCTCAATCTAAGTTATTGTTGAGGAAATTGTATTGGGTATTCGTATAAGGCAATGCTTACACAGCCATGTCACGGCTGACAACCGCAAAAGCTCTCTGCTCAGGGGCACAGACGTCACACAGACGTCAGCCCTGATGTATGTTTCACTCTTCAGTTTCATCAGAGGGAATCACCAGGGATGCCTCCAGGGAAACTCTTTATACTAATAACGGACAATTGTTATGCGCTAGTGAGAGTGAATGACAGTTTGATCAACCAATCAAACTATTTTAGGGGCATAAGGGTTCATTGTGATCAAGTATACTTTCAACTTAAGTGCCGATCTACAAAAGCATCAGGAGAGTGTTAGGAACCCCTCCAGCCGATACAACAAAACCTGGAGTCTGCTCTGAAAGCCTGGTGTTCACTGGAGCCCCTAGTGGTGGGGACAGACTTGGCCGCAGACAACAGAGGGTCGTGAATTGTGCACCGGCTGGGGAGAACCCAGGAAAGCGGAGAGAAGTCCAGGCAAGGGTCGAGGGGCCGGCAGCAGACAGCGAATCCAAATAACAGGCCGAGGTCAAAGGTCACAGGCACGGTAGCAAGGTCCAAGATACAGGCAAGAAGGGTCAGGGTCACGAGCAAACGGGCAGGGTCCAGATCCAAGCAAGAGGTCAATACACGAGAGGACAATCAGAGGTTAAACACCAACAGGGCTCAGAAGCAGGAAGCAGAACTGTGAGCAGAACGCTATAACTGGCAGTGAGGATCAGTCCTCACTGCCTTAAGTAGCACTAGGAACCAATCAGGACTAGGTCCAAAAGTAGCCACAGGTTTTGCCTAATGGCAGGAGTGCAAATGGCCAATAGGAATGCAGTGTCCCACTGCATAGTAACTACTAATGTGCCCTGTACAGCTGATAGTAAATAGCCATGATTGGCTAAACTGCCTGTAGCGCGTGCACCCAGCTGTAAATCAGCGGGCCGGTACGCGGCAGAGAATCTCTTGCGTCCCGGCTGTTGCCCAGACAACCGGGACGCCAAAACCGGAAGTGACGTCCCGGTCACCATAGCGACGGCCGGGACGCCAGCAGGAAGGTAAGGAAACTACTAACAGAGAGATGGCAAGAACAGATGAACACAGTTTTTTCGAAAGGGGGTTCACAGAACACATTTGGTGTTAGTGGGAAGTGGAATGAGGATTCTTTTAGTCTGAAAACTTTGCTTCGCACACAGTGTAAAGTATGGTGGGATATGTCTACTACCCAGAGTTATATCAGCAATTCAATTACACCACGTGAGTTACGCCCACGTCTTCACCCCTCTTATGAATTGGCTACAGAGGATTTGAAGAAATTGGGATAATGCATTGTTGAAATGTGCGAGAGAACCCACAAAAATAGTACTGAAAAATGGCACTATCTTAAATGATACTTACACTATATAAATTGAACCTTGAGTCTAAAATTGAAGAACAATAAGAAGGATTTGGAAATTTTTGAAGGTGAAATTATGGATAAAAGACGCACCAAATTCATGAGAAACTATAATGATGGTAATGTTCTCAGATGGAAAAACAGACGTCTCCAACAAGGAAATGTCAGAACAAATGGAACTGATTATGAATCGTCTGACATAGACTCAACAGATAACGAAAGAGATATTAGATCCCAGCCCCTGTACAAAGGAAAAACTAATCTTAGACGTAATCAGGAAACCTTTTTAGGAGACCGTTTAAGCCCTGTGGGGGTGAGAGGAGAAAACAACCCAAGTGCATTAGAAGGGGATGCAAGAACTTTACAAAACAGAGACTTATAGGGTTGGTAACCAACCAAGGATTATCACAAATGCCAGCGGAGGAGGAAATAGATTGGAAAGCCTCATTACAAATCATTAACCTTTCAGACAAAATTTTAACTGATACGCACATTAAATTACGCGAGGATTGTCTTTTTCGCACAAGAAATTATTTCATCATTTTGGATGGGAGAGGGACCTCCACCTCTTTACAAGAAAACTTAGGCTCATCATCCACTTTGATAAGGAGGTGGGAGATGAATCCCCTAGCTGGCTCACATCTCTAGATAGTACAGACAGGCCCTACAGACTTTACAAGAACTCCTAACTGAACAAATAGGACCGAGTGATGAAGATGGAGCCCTTTCTAGAGTTATCTGCAAACTGAAAACCCCGGCAGATACCATTTGTCCACAGAGACAGGTTTATGAGGAAATGATCTCCAAGGATTTGATGATTTGAGGATGAAAAAAGGTGATTGCAGGATCATGGGTGACAATCTGACTGGTGATGAGAGAAGAGCTTTGAGAGAAATTCAGCAATGGCATGATGTGATTATCAAACCCTCAGATACATAGGGCAATGTGGTCCTTTAGCCTATCCATATGTATAAACAGGAGATAAACAGACAACTTAGGGACCATTCGTGCTACAAACCTCTGTTTTCCAATCCATTGGAAGACTTCAAATCTCAATATTTAACCATCATCAGAACAGCTCTGGACTCAGATGTAATCATTGAAACTGAATTCAATTCCCTTAATGTTGTAAATCCTAGGATTCCCACCATTTATCTATTGCCGAAGGTGCATAATAACAAGAATATACCCCCAGGACGACCCACTGTC
This sequence comes from Mixophyes fleayi, assembly GCF_038048845.1. Taxonomy (NCBI): domain Eukaryota; kingdom Metazoa; phylum Chordata; class Amphibia; order Anura; family Limnodynastidae; genus Mixophyes; species Mixophyes fleayi. The sequence goes on from NC_134404.1 coordinate 206,355,743, forward strand.
TCCGATAATGGGAGTTTAACTGAGCAAGCCAGTATATTTATCGATACACACCTTAGAAAACATGTTCTTACATTGCCCTCTTATACGAGAGACACCATGGACATAATCAGGATGTTGGATGGTGTCCATTTGGGTGAGGATATATGGCTGGTGACATGTGACATAGATTCCTTGTATACCAGCATTGGGCATGTTGCAGGCATCAGATCAGTTGAATATTTCTTACGATCTGAAGGAGATTAATCATTTAACAAATTTCTGGTACAATTGCTTGAATTTGTCCTGAAAAGAAATGTATTTGTATTTCTAGATAAATTCTATCTACAGATTCGGGGCACTGCTATGGGGGCAGCATGTGCCCCGAAGTTCGCAAATCTATATTTTGTTTATTGGGAAAGGGAAGTTGTATTCAGTGATAATCTTCAAGTGTACACCGACCAGGTATTGACCTGGTCGAGGTACATTGAATATACTTTCATCTTATGGATGAACAAGATTTCGAACAATTCATCTCAACACTTAATACCAATGATAAGAATTTGAAGTTGACCTACACCATGAATCAGGCGAGTATAGACTTCCTGGACATAGCCATTAAAAGAGAACAAGGAGGCCTCTTGGAGACCGATCTATTTAGGAAGCAAACAGCTACCAACAGCATCCTTCAAAAGGATAGCTTTCACTTTCCTTCAGTGGCAAGAAATATTCCTCTGCGAATAAAGAGGAATTGTTCCAATCCCGTTGATTAAGTGAAAAGCGGAAGAACTAAGTACCAGATTATTGGAGCGAGGATACAGTAAGCAACAGATCAAGAGGGAGCGTCAACAAGTTGATCTGAGGGATCGTAAGGATTTGAGTCTCCCTAAAATCAACAAAGGTGGGGATGGAGTTGTTAGATTAATTGGAGATTTCTGTGAGGGCTGGCGAGAATGCCAGGCTAGTCTCCAGAAACATCGGTCAATTCTTTTTTCCAATGATATACTCAACAAGACCTTGGGTAGTAGAGTCAATATTAGTTAGCGGAGAGCCACAAATTTAAAAGACAATCTTGTAAAGGGCCACCTTGTAGAGAAAAGGAGTGAGGAGAAGGTCCAGGGGTTTTTTCCTTGTGGAAAATGCAAGGCTTGCCCCTACATGCACAAACTGCAGAAGCCCATGGCTGGATGTGAAGATCAATATCAAATTGGAGAATATATCAACTGTGACACTCAGGGAGTAGTTTATTTGATTATTTGTCCCTATGGTAAAATGTACATTGGGAAAAAGGGCAGATTCCTGAAGCAATGTATATTGAAGCATGTAGGATGTGTAAGGAATGCACTGCAAGATAAGGAAAGATTCAGAATCTTGTCACCCATTGTCAAACATTTTCTTAAAGCCCAAAGGAGATCTAAGAGGTTTAAGAGCGTTTGGCATAGCGCAAGTAAGAATGGGCTTTAGGGATGGGGATGCTGACCAGGTACTGTTGCAGAAAGAATCCCGGTGGATCTTTCTGATGAATTCTTTGCACCCCTCGTGCCTAAATGAAAGCAGTAGTTATAGCTGTTTTCTTTGATTCAAGATATTTTACAGGGGATGTTGTAAGCCTTTGCAGGGATATTTTGGATCTGTGCTTTGCACTTGCACATAGTACTACCAGCATAGTTACGTTTCATGAGGGATATAACTTATTATATACCCTTTATCCCGCTGTGGGATTTATGTGCACAATTTATTGATTTATTATTTATTGACTTATTTCCAATTGATTTTTGATTCATGGTTAATTAATGGATTACCAATTGATCTTTCTTCTCTCTCACGTGCTTTTCTCCATATTGAGGTGCTGCATCGCATTAATTATACTGTGTATATTTTTTTTTTGAGTCACTACATACGTTATTGATGTATCTCTTATAATCTATTTCCTTTTTGATACATTGGCAGTTAAATCCCACTGTTTATACAATACTGGCTGCAACTGTCTGCTTTATTTCATACTAGTCGCTTGAATTCTTGCCTAAAATAGTTTTACTTGATGATCAAGCTGTCATTCACTCTCACATAACGATTGGCCGTTATTAGTATAAAGAGTTTCCCTGGAGACATCCCTGGTGATTCCCTCTGATGAAACTGTAGAGTGAAACGTACGTCAGGGCTGACGTCTGTGTGACATCTGTGCCCCTGAGCAGAGAGCTTTTGCGGCTGTGTCAGCCATGATATGGCTGTGTAAGCATTACCTCATACGAATACCCGATACAATTTCCTCAACAATAACTTAGATTGAGGGTTATTACAACGACCTTCCACTTACGGACTTTTGATAGGATCTAGCAGTAGTTCCATGATATAGGGATGTTGTACCCGAGCGATTACCTCCAATCAGAGACTGTCCTTTCACTCCATCTGTGTTAAGCGCATCATACGGCAGCTAATCGATTAGCTGCAGTTACACAAATTTACACAGAGCTAGGTTATGAACGGGGTTAGGTTATGAACCCGAGATAGGCACAGTTTATACGCTCCATGCTTTGACAGTTGATATGGAGAAATATTGTACCTAATCCAGAAGTCTAATTTATTTTGGAGTACAAATCATTCTTCCTCCCAGTCCCTAAATAATTTTATTAGTCAATCTTTAGGTTTAAGACATCACAGCCGCATCTATATCCACCACTGTGTATATCTGTCAAGGCGATATTGTATTCTTGTAGAGAGGATACCTCGTAATTTTACAGACACAGACACTATCCAGACACTAGATACATTTCTGCTCTCATTTGTGGGCATATTTACATTTTAAAACACTTTTGGTTTGATGTGGGGGTGAATTCAACCCACATCTGTTTATTTTGTTATTTTTTACATGCTTTTAATATTTCACTTTTCTATAGACTAGGAGATTATTCTTAAATTACCCAATAAAAGTTAAATTGTATTACTATTCCAGTATTACTTCCTAGACTGGAGTGCGCACATTTCTCTCTTCTCTTCCCTTTTGATAAGGTTTATTCAAAAGGCTTTTTTGTAATATACAAAGAAAATACTTAGATTTAAACTTGAGATTTACTAAACATTATGTGCACACAAATAGACCTACTCCATTTATGCACCACACATTTTAAATAGGTAATTTTGTAGAGTAGAAGAATACCATATATGTATACCTTTCACAACATATTTGGCATTGTTATATATTTGAAAAACACAGTGCGCATGATTCAAATTTTGGCATTAGTCCCGTTGCGTGCGTATCTTGCAGGAAATTGCTCTGCGCACGCTCAAAAACAGACAATGAATGCAACTGCAACTGCATCCAAATGCAAATCACACTTCCTATTGCCTACGATTTGAAGGGCAGAAGCACATAGGCAGTGTACAGTAAGGGCACGCTGAGGTTGAGTGCACGCTCATTCTTCCAATTCATGCTCTGGGCTTCTCTTAGGTACGTGGTTTTTAGCCTTATCCCTTGCATCAGCTACAGGTCACGTGTAAGTGCCGACTGATAATGATCATTGTCGTGTACGCATGCCAGAACATGTGTTTGCAAGTAAGATAAACGGTAAAAATTAATTTTATGTACAGTACTCATTATGAACATCATTATTTAAAGAATGTATTTTTATTAATGATTATAGTATTAGTGGCTGTTAATTAATACTTTTTTTTACCATGAATTGTGATGGTACAAGATATGGCACATATGGATATGCATATCCAACAGTGTGTTCTTTCTGTCTGCATATGACAAATATATAGCTAGAGCATACCCATATTCAAATGGAGACATTTCTTGGGATATACTTATATTTGAATGCGAGTGTACAGGCATGCAATTTATATCCAATTTCAAAAAATGCAATTTGCATTCACATTGCGTTCCAAGAAGAATCAGGCCCCGGTGTCACACAACAATGTTGGTCAAGGGGTTGTTGTATAACAGGTGGTAATAGGGTAATGTAGTGAGGTTAAGAGGGTGGTTGAGGAATATTATAAGCTTGTCTGAAGAGGTGGGTTTTCAGAGAATGCTTGAAAGCTTGTAGACTAGAGGAGAGTCTTATTGTGCGAGGGAGAGAATTCCATAGAGTGGGTGCAGCCCGGAAAAAGTCCTGTAACCGGGAATGGGAGGATGTAATGAGTGTGGATGAGAGACGCAGATCATGTGCAGAGCGGAGTTGCCGAGTTGGGAGATATTTTGTGACAAAAGAGGAGATGTATGTTGGTGCAGCTTTGTTGATGGCCTTGTAGGTTAGTAAGAGTATTTTATATTGGATTCGGTAGAAAACAGGCAACCAGTGTAGAGACATACAGAGTGAGTCAACAGAGGAATAACGATTTGCAAGGAAAATCAATCTTGCCGCAGCGTGCAAAATAGATTGTAGGGGTGCAATATCAGAATACAAAATCAGGATCCCAGTATTAAATCAGGAACAAGCCAGGTCAATAATCAAGCATTAAACAGAATAACACACTTAGGAGTAACAACAGCAAAGCTGATATTCTGGCAGAAAATGCTGATTTATCTACTATTTGGAGGTTCCAATACCCACCTCTGTGATTTCAACAATCACCTGATTGCAACTCTGTAAATTTGCCTCAGCTGTGCTTTCCATGATGTGCAGTGAGAAAAGAATACTGAGTCCTTCATCTAAATACAAGATTCCTGACAACCTCTGATGTCCCTCTCTGCTAGTCGCTACACTGGATCCACATTACTTACAGAATCCAATTCAAAGTCCTTACTCTCACCTACAAAGCCCTCAGCTACTCCTCTCCCTGATCATCTCCAACCTCAGTTCTACCCACACTCCCTTCCAACCCCTGACCTCTGCCAATGAATGTTGCCTTACTACAATATTGATTACTTCCTACTCTTGCTTACAGGATTTCTCCCGTGCTGCTCCCCACATGTGGAATGCACTCCCACATTAGCCTCTATTCTTCAAGTCTCCAATGTGCTCTTAAACCTCATTTCTTCACTCAAACCTATCAACCTTTCTTCTAACTCCACCACCTCTGCTTCCACCTCTACACCCCCATTAACTGCTACTGTATTTGTGTCTACCTTTTCCCTCTAGGATTTAAGTTCTCACAAGCAGGGCCTTCTTTCCTTGCATTCTCCTTCGACCATTACATTTCCTGCCAGGTCCTTGTGACCTCTAGACCTGCTTCCCCAGCCTAATTTCTTGAGTCCATGCTCCTCCGCTTGATTCCCTTGTAAGTTACTATAAGTTCCATTGGGGCTGGATCTACTGTGAATGACAAATATTCTCTGTGCAGCGCTGCATAATTGGTGGCTCTATATAAATGTTGATTAGTTATTATCAATAATGATAGTAAATATGTAGAGTATAACTATGTATTTTTCATTACATTCTCTGTATTGTTTATTGCTGCTAATATCTACTCTGTTCACCCCTATATATGGCGCTGCAGACCATTTGTGATGCGTTATAAATAAAAGATAATAATAATAGTAATAATAAAAATACTGTGCTAAATTAATGAAGAGATACATGTACAAAGCACATAAGTACTTTATCAAAGCAGATGACTGAGCAGGAAGATAGGAAAATAGATCACTCTCCTTCAGTCACTTATCAGAAAACAGAACAGAGAAGATGAATTAAAAAGAGTGCCATTGGGATCAAAACTTGAAGCAAATATAACTTAAATATCCATCATTTATAGTTTCACATGAAAAAGAAACATCTTATATTGCATCAGGAAACTGCATAAGGTTTACACTTCTTACTCTTGATTATCTGCTTTCTGTCACTTTTTCCATGCCCGCTAAAGGTTTTTATCCAGGAAAAGAAAACTATTTTATTTATTAGAAAAGCTGAAGTCATTTGACTACACCGAACATTTCACAGAAAAATGTACTGTCCCAAAAATAAATTTAGTATAATAATGTGCGGAATCATCATCAACATTTATCTATATAGCACCAGCATATTCCATAGCGCTTTACAATTGGGGATAAACACAGTAATAAACAAACAGACCCTGCTCGCATACTTACAATCTATGGGAATCACAATATTTTGCTAGTGGTTATTCTGACAATTTCTGTTTTACTCAAACTAATATGCTCTGTTCTTTAGCCAACTGATTTGAAAGTCAGGTTAATTTACTGCTACGTAATTTTATGTACAACAATCTAGTAATTCAAAGATGTATTCCAGCACCATGCATTAAATTGATTACATGGGACACTGTTATGAAGTCGCAGCTCTTTTGCATATTGTAGCTCCAGATGTATTTTAAGAAGATATTTTTCCGTTTGATATAATACATATGGAACGGATTGGTTGTCTCAAAACTACATCACATTCACCTTGAAACACAAATCCCTGTATATGTTTCGGCAAAGCGAAAAATAACAAGAAATATGAGATCACCTGGAAGGATAATGAAGCTTTGTCATGCTTTTTCTTCACTCAAATACTTCTTGACATCTAATAACGAAAAAATGTAACAAATAAAACATTGAAGAAGAATAAGAGTGGCTGTTAACAGAAAGATGCTTTGATGTACACACCTGGTGCCATGAAATAAACAATAACAAAGATTGAAATTAGTACATCTCCTGGCTGGTGGGTTTGCAAAGATGGATTGTGTTTGAGTTGACTCATGATAACCCAATGGCTTTATGCTGGGGCTTCGTGCCGTATACAATCAAGGTAATTAAATGCCTCTAGGCAAAGATGGAAAACATTATACAATTTGACACACTGCCTATGTTTGGTCAAAATGTGACATGTTTCTAAATTTGGATATTGCAGTTGGCTTTCCAGTGGTGATAATTAAAGCACTTGTAGGTCAAACAAATGGCAGTGAAAATATGTGGCTTAGGTTCAAACTAAGGAACATGTTTTACTGTATTCTGATTTTAATGGCCCAAAGTGGAATAGTTAATCAAGTCTTAAGTATATATGTTAAGTGCACATAATGATCGTAAGGTATAGCGTAAAGGATATGCGTCAAAGCATTAAATACACTAAACATTTATTTTAATGAAACTTATTGGGATAATGTCTGATACAGAAGACAAGAGGGAAGATTTACTAAAAATCTAGTTTCACAGCGGTTTTAAACTGTAGTACATCACAGGCGGTTTAGTACTCCAAAGGGGACTATACTATAGGACAGTTTGAGGCTGGGATGCTAAATGGCAGGTGATATGTGGTGGATTGAAAACAGGTAAACTGATGACAGTTTAGTAAAAACCACCAGAAAAAAGTCAGGCTTTTTATACCTGCTTCTGAGTGTCTAGATAGCTCAAACATGCTATTGGAGCTATCTTAGCATTCAGAACATAGGGAGGCACCATTGACTTATGAATTATGGAGGCAATTATTATTTATTGATTAAAGGGCAAAAGTAATTCATAATTACATAATGGGGGCACATTTTTTTTTCATTATATTAAGATTCTGTATTAATTACCTTGATGTTTTATATTATGGGGCAATATGAATATATACTTATATTAAGGGGACAATACTATTTGATTGCTAATGGGGGCAGTAATTATATGATGCACACATGTGGCAGTACATATTGCCCCCATAATATAATAATACAATAATATTACCCCTTAATATAATGAAAAATAAAATTTACCCCTATAAGTTAATTATAAATTTATTATGCCACTCTAAACAAAACATCAATAGTGGCTCCTGTTATGTTCTGAGTGGCAAAGATATAGCTCAAACAGCATACAATCTCATCTCTCACAAACACCTTTTTTGTTTTGGCTGTTTACCCGGCAGTTTCTCAAAGAGTAGCTTAGTTAACCTGACTGTTTGTATTTTGATCATGTTAAAAATCGGATTAGCGATTTGCAAAGTAGTGCTTTGTTAGACTGTGGTTTTCAGAAATTTTACTGGCGGTTTGGCCTTTAGTAAATCCGTCAGGTTGAAACTACCAGAAAAAACGCATAAAAATGTCAGATTAAGCAAACCACCCTTTAGCAAACCCATGGGGCCTGATTCATCAATGCACGCATACTGAGCAGAACCTGCATTTGGTATTAAACACACGTATTTTGGCTTTGCACACTCCCGAATTCATCAAGGCACAGATCTCAAGATATGTGCAGTGTTGCATTTGGGTGCAGGTCTGCTACACAAGATACCTACAATACGTCCATTAGCTATGTGGAATATAATCTGCCAAAGAACACACAAATATAAATAATGCCACAACTTAATAAAGGCATTCATGATCAAACAAAATTATAAAAAAAATATGTTGTTAATGTCTACTTAACATAAAATACATTTTTTACAGTTGCCCCTGATTCCAAATACATGTTATAGCATGCAAGACGAGACTGTCATCACTAGCATTTAGGACTAGTTTTCAGGACTTAGGCTAGCCTTGTAGCTGTAGCAAGAGATATAGCAGAAAAACAAGTAATTTTGAGATGATCAGAGCTTGATTACATGGCTGAGTGCGCTTGAGTTTGGCACGCCCCTACTGTATATTGACTATAGCAAAATGCCCCTTCCCCGACCTGTTCACTTTCCGAAATCACAGGCTGAAGTAAGTGTCCTTTGCGTTCGAAGACTGAGAGGACAGGGCTGCATTCACGGACAAATCTGGTTCTGGGCATGCGTAGAGTGATTTTGCTTACAAAACGCTCAAAATCGGCAGATATGTGGCTTAATGCTGGAATCTGCATTCTTTTTAACTCATTACCTTCAGGGTTTGATTAGCACCTTGTACCAACAGTTATGTTCTTCTGCTGTTTTTCCCAGCTCTTCAACTTTTCGCTGATAATAACCTGCCTACTATAGTTTATATTGCTGACAGTGGTCATGTTATAACCCTAACAATTATCTCCACCTGTCCTGACCTTGTCTCTGTCCCTAACATGGGCCTGACAATTTTGTTCTGCTCTCTCTGGTTTTCACCCTGCCTGTCTATGACTATGTTTATCTCCTTTTTTTCACTGCTGCAAGATGGGTTCCTGAAAACCACCAGGGTGTTACTCATTCCTAATACACTGTAGTGTCCCTAGAAGGCTATTACACTATACACCCTTGTTCTATTAGTTTAGGGACAGTTGTGTTGACTACTGCTTTCTATAGCCCCCATTTAGGAAAAAAACATTCTTCATTTACTAGAATGTAGTCTGTATTTATTGCTTTTTTTTATCTAAGAGAAAATATAGGTAGATGGAGTAAAGCTTTTGTGCCCATTTGTAAATAAATTTATTAGGAGTGCTTGACTAGGGTCAGAGGACCTATTGAGTTCATGTTTCAATACTGGATGCTGATGGATATGCAGGGAATGAAGTGGTTCGGTTCAGCATAAATGTTTCCATGACTTTTAACTGAAGTACAGTGTTTTTCAGCTCATATAACCAGTGTCGGAATGGGGCATGAAGGGCCCACCGGGGGACTGCAACGCTAGGGGCCCACCAGAGGGGGTGTGGCCAGCCATCATAGAGGCGAGACCAGACACTAAAGGGAGAGTGGTCAGCCCACGAAGGACAGCTAGCACCATAGTGTAGTATATAAAGAATGTAGTGTGCTCATCCTTCTCTTTTAAAATGACAGGCTGACTGCGCACTTAGTTACTAACCTGCTCATGCTCCTCTGGGCGGTTGGATATCCGGAACTCCTACTCTCATCTGCCCTGCTCAAAGTGAAAAACACACTACCGCGCAGGTTCAGAGAGCCCAGACGCGACTCTCTGCACCTGTGTGGTAGTGTGTTTAACGGGAGTGTTTGGCAAAAACGGGGAGGGGGGAGAGGAGTTGCGCTCTACCCCTACTGTTGCAAGAGCAGCATTAACACAGGTTATCCCTTTCTACGAACTAATAATATACTGAAAGTTAAGCGCTCATTGACTTATGTATTATTCCAAGTGTAATGCTAATAATAAAATTTGTATTCTTTTATCTTGAATACAATTCATATTTTTCTATATCTTGTATTAGGCTGTGAGCAAGAGGCTCGGTTCAATTAGTGGGATAACATTTAATGTTAGTTTTATCACAATTTATTGAATCCTGGTTAAAATACATAAAAATACATTAATATAGACAAATAAAATACTCCAATTAAACCACAGTATTTATATTATGAGGCATTGATTTCTATATACATACATATGGTATGGCATCAATTGAACATACATAAAAAATCAGACAAACCTAGGTATATAGACCTGGACTAGTCTAGCTACTGGGAGGCAAATGGCAGTGGGTATAAATGCTGCATTGATCCAGATATAACACAGTCACTGATATCTCAATAAAATAATGTTCATAGCATACATGTCCAGTAGATGGGAATTGGTATTTCTTTAAGTCTCTGCTAGTGCAAAATAAATATTCAGATCACTGTCCACATATATCACATGGTTATTGCTGCGATGCTTTCAAATTTAACTTTGTTTACTTGCAGTTTTCGATGTATATAGAGATGGTGGCCGGGTACCCAGTGTGCTGAAATCAGAGGATGTTTCTCATGGTCCGTGCTTGTTACTGTTGGAGAGGAAGGTGTCTGCGTTCCACTGTGGAACGCATCTGTTCCTTCCTGTTCTCGCGTATGTCCAAAAGATGAATTGTATGCAAGTCAGGAGTCAGCTGTTTTCTTAGCTCCTCCCTAACAACGGAGGGGGCGTGGCTATAATGTGGAGGGGCCTACCGGTGGATAGTCCTGCTGCCCTGCAGGCCAGTCCGAGCCTGCATATAACTGTATGACTATTGGTAGGTAAGCTTAAAGTAGGAGCTGCAATGCTAACATATAGCAAACCCAGCATATGAAAGTTCACAATAGTGCAGAAGAGTGCTATGATAGTCCTTTTAACCTGATATTTGGGTGTGCTTTTTGTGTCTTCTATGTGTAGAACAAATGGCTCTCTAAATGAGACAATGTTTATATATACAACTAGTGTCTATTCTTTTATTGACAAGAAATCTTATTATGATGTTGCCTCTGCGATATAGAGTGTAAGCTATTTAAGGACACACATCCAATTGCCAAGAGTAAACCTGTCCCATATTAGAGGATGGATGTACATATCTGATATACACCAATGCCAAAAACAGGAGTATTATTTATGCAATTGCTGCCACAGTCTAATTTGTCTAAAACAAATAACCAACATTTCAGCTCAGTTTTCAGAGGTACAAGTCTATATTTAAATATAAATATGTAATCACAAAAAAATGGTCTCAGCCACGTTATATAGTCTGAATAAGGCTTACCTTGCAGGAAATAACAGGGTGGACACATAGTAATCATTAGGGATCAAATATTAAGCAACCACATCATGTAAATGATGATGTTGGTTGACTGCTTAAACAGCTAAGCTTACAAAAATGAGACAAGAGAAATCGGTGGCAGAAACAAATATGCTAACACAAAATATTTGTTTGATTTATAGTACACAAAAAAAGTATTAGTTTCCATTGGCTATTGGTAGAATACAACGGTTTAAAACCCTGATATATTTAAATGATCATTTTTGACAAGTTAATTGATTGTTTATAAAAAAACAAATTGGTATGTATTACTCCAAAATCAAGGAAAATTGATGTTTTATAATGCAGCAATTACACAAATGTGTAACTGAGCTCTCCAAAACAGCCATTCACCATATCCCCATTTTGTAAACTGAAAACCCAGAGCCTTCCGTTGTGGAATGGCTTGTTCACCAGGCTACACTTGGAGTATAGAGTATAACAGGATAATGTGGATTATTTCCCAAGTAACTCTTGATTTTTTTTCCAGGTTTTTTTTTCCTTATTAACCAAGAGCATTAACCCTGTAAATAAAAAAGGTAAGAGGTTGAATATAAATGTATAGAAAATGTGGTTCTATAGTTGATCAGCAGTATCATTAGGCAATATGGGACTTTCCAGATGTTGTGTATCTACAAGTTGAATATAGAACTCCGGCCGTTAGGAACTAAAATACAAACAAAAGATTTATAAATATGCATTAAAAACAAAGCAAAAGTATATGATTTTTTTTGTTTTAAATAGAGAATGTTTTGCACAATAAGTGTAATTCATTTATAAAATTAAATAATTTTGGCACTCAAGGCATTGGTGCCATGTTGGCTTAGAGACTATAAATGCCTTAAGCAACCTCAGCTGCAGATCATGATATAGTTATGCCAAAAAGTCTTCCAAACCACTTCTTCATCAGAGTTCCATTCCTCTCTGAGCAAAATGTAATTTGAAAACCTAGAATGCCGACTAGCATGCATAGCATTCTGGAACTTCAAATTTCTTGCGGGGTTAGCAGTCCCACCTCATGGAGCTCATTAAGGTCCATTCCTGGCCGCTGAAACTCCCCTATTCTCCTATGAGCACAGCATTCCGAGGAGGTGGCAATGGGGACTGAGCAAACATTTTATGTATGAAATATCGTCTTCAATTTTTTGCGGCTGTATGGTATACTTTTCAACATTTTTGATAGTTGTAACAGAGTGCCGCCACATATTTATGCTACATGAAGTGCGTGCCATGTCAAATTCAGTGTGTATGGTGTGTATGACATCTACGTGGGCATGCCCAGCATTTTGGAACACCTTGGATTCTTCCAGCCCTCTTTATCTTCTCTAAAAACTTATATTCAATTTTGCATGTCCATGAAGGTGCATATATCACAAATTTCCGAATCAAGACAAAAGTCTTGATACTTATGACTGCATGACAGTCCCCTCATATTGGGACAGTTGGTATACAAAGGATTTGTTTGAAGAGTAAAAAACAAAAATATGTTTTTAATAACATTTTAAAATACTAACCCTGCACTTACCTAGATAGACACTTACCTTTCTATTTTTCTGTTTTCTCCATTTCTCTCTTCTTCCGTCTTTCTCCTCTTCTCTCTTTCTTCGTCCTTTCCTTTATTTTTCTGTATTTCACTTCTTATCCTGTATTTCTCCTCTGTTTACACACAATAGTACCCTAATACAAATACTACCCTGTAGGCTGGATGTGTGCCCAGTAGAGATGAGCGCACTCGGATTTATGAAATCCGAGCCCACCCGAACGTTGCCGATCCGAGTCGGATCCGAGACAGATCCGGGTATTGGCGCCAAATTCAAATCTGAAACTGAGGCTCTGACTCATAATCCCGTTGTCGGATCTCACGATACTCGGATCCTATAAATTCCCCGCTAGTCGCCGCCATCTTCACTCGGGCATTGATCAGGGTAGAGGGAGGGTGTGTTAGGTGGTCCTCTGTCCTACTATATCTCGTGCTGTTCAGTTAAGTTCTGTGCTGTTCAGTTAAGTTCTGTGCTGTGCTGTGCTGTGCTGTGCTGTGCTCAGTCCAGTGGTGCTGTGTCCTGTGCTCTGTCCTTCTGAGGTCAGTGGTGCTGCTGGGTCCTGTGCTGTGTCCTGTTCAGTCCAGTGGTGCTGTGTCCTGTGCTCTGTGCTTCTAAGGGCATAGTTATTTCCCCAATATTCCCAAGTGTTTAAAAAAATAAAAAAAAGTTATTTAAAAAAAATACAAAAAACGAATTAAATTTTTTTTTAATTACAACAAAATTTGCACAACCAATCCTGCAGTATAAGCCCATTGGTACTGCAATATTACCAAGTTCACACATTCAGCAATAAAAGTCCAGTGGTTCTGCAATATTACAAAGTTCACACATTCTGCAGTATCAGTCCAGTGGTGCTGTGTCCTGTGCTCTGTCCTGCTGAGTTCAGTAGTGCTGCTGGGTCCTGTGCTGTGTCCTGTTCAGTCCAGTGGTGCTGTGTCCTGTGCTCTGTGCTTCTAAGGGCATAGTTATTTTCCCATTATTCACAAGTTTTTAAAAAATAAAAAAAAAGTTATAAAAAAAAAAATAAAAAATAAATAAAATAATTATAACCAAATTTGCAAAACCAATCCAGCAGTATATAAGCCCATTGGTACTGCAATATTACCAAGTTCACACATTCAGCAGTAAAAGTCCAGTGATACTGCTATTACAAAGTTCACTGATTCAGCAGTGTATAAGTCCAGTGGTACTGCTATTACAAAGTTCACTGATTCAGCAGTGTATAAGTCCAGTGGTACTGCTATTACAAAGTTCACTGGTTCAGCAGTGTATAAGTCCAGTGGTACTGCTATTACAAAGTTCACTGATTCAGCAGTGTATAAGTCCAGTGGTACTGCTATTACAAAGTTCACTGGTTCAGCAGTGTATAAGCCCAGTGGTACTGCTATTACAAAGTTCACTGATTCAGCAGTGTATAAGTCCAGTGGTACTGCAATTACAAAGTTCACTGATTCAGCAGTGTATAAGTCCAGTGGTACTGCTATTACAAAGTTCACTGATTCAGCAGTATAAGTCCAGTGCTACTCTCCTGTGCCGCATATAATTTTTAAAGGCTTTGCCGAGTGTGTGGCTTAGGGGTATGCTCTCTTGTGCTACATATAATGGAAAACCAAAATTTGGAGGATAAAGTAGGGAAAGATCAAGACCCACTTCCTCCTAATGCTGAAGCTGCTGCCACTAGTCATGACATAGACGATGAAATGCCATCAACGTCGTCTGGCAAGCCCGATGCCCAATCTCATAGTACAGGGCATGTAAAATCCAAAAAGCCCAAGTTCTCAAAAAATAGCAAAAAGAGAAACTTAAAATCATCTGAGGAGAAACGTAAAGTTGGCAATATGCTATTTACGACACGTAGTGGCAAGGAACGGCTTAGGCCCTGGCCCGTGTTCATGACTAGTGGTCCAGCTTCACCCAAGGATCTAAGCCCTCCACCTCCCCCCCTACAAAAAATTTAAGAGAGTTATGCTGTCAGCAACAACAACAAAACAGCAAAGAACTCTGCCTTCTAAACAGATGACATCACAAATCCCCAAGGCGAGTCCAAGGGTGTTGTTGGTTGTGAACCCTGACCTTCCCATCACTGTATGGGAAGAGGTGACTCCATCCAGCATTTGCAGCACGCCCTCTGCATATGCTGGAAGGATCACCCACAGTCCAGTTACAGATTTGGCTAATGAAGGTGTGAATGTTGTACACTGGGAGGAGGATATTGATGTAGCTGGCGCTGAGGAGGATGTTGATGATTATGATGCAGACAGATACCAAATTGCCTTTCTCAATTTCTATTTATATTCTAGATTATATAACGGCTGAAAAGTTTTCTGTTTTACTCCTAGTGGAGATGGGGATCTGATGTAGACAGATACCAAACTGCCTTTGTCCATTTCTTTGTATATTTGAATTTCTAGTTCTACAGTCTATGCAGGCTGCTTTATTTATATTCAACTACAAGTGTAGGGCGGGGGGGGGGGGGGGGGGCATAGATAGCCACCAAAGTAACGTGGTCCATTTAATTTCACTTTCTAGCTGCACAGTCTGTGCAGCCTGCTTTTTTTTATCTTCAAAGTATTTATATTTACAAGCCTTGCAATCTAAATTAACTAGAGGTAGTGACGTGGTAGAACTCCAAAAGGCAGTTTGGAAGCCTCTGTACAAACTTGCTCTATTTTTTAACTGAGTTGTCCCCCCTCCAGTGTGTACTCGGAAAGAGTTTTTAGTGCAGCGGGGAACCTGGTCAGTGAGCGGCGAAGGAGGTTGCTTCCTCACAACGTTGAAAAAATGATGTTTATAAAAATGAATAATCAATTCCTCAATGAAGTACAGCACTGCCCTCCAGACAGTACAGAGGGACCTGTGGTTGTGGAGTCCAGCGGGGACGAATTGATAATGTGTGAGGAGGAGGAAGTACACACTGTAGGGGGAGAGGAATCAGAGGTTGAGGATGAGGACGACATCTTTCCTCAGTAGAGCCTGTTTAGTTTGTACAGGGAGAGATGAATTGTTTTTTTGGTGTGGGGGCCCAAACAAACCAATCATTTCAGCCACAGTTGTTTGGTAGGCCCTGTCGCTGAAATGATTGGTTTGTTAAAGTGTGCATGTCCTATTTCAACAACATAAGGGTGGGTAGGAGGGCCGAAGGACAATTCCATCTTGCAACTATTTTTTTGGCATTATGTGACCATTCAACAGTCGTTTGCCATGTTCAAAAAGTAAAAGAAAATGCCAACAAATTCAATAAATTAAATCAAAAGTTAAATGCCCTGTCATTATTTAAAACAAGAGGTTTTGACGTGCTAGAATTAGTGTAGTGTTAAGATGTTATAAACACTACACTTGGAACTTGGAGGAGGTATTGTGGCCCCGGTATCAAATTGGGTAACGGGGCCACCCCACTACGCAGTCCAGATACTTGTTTGGTGGAATTCAGACCAGTTGAGGGTGTATTTATTTTATTGTGGCCCCGGTATCAAATTGGGTACCGGGGTCACCCCACTACGCAGTGCAGATACTTGTTTGGTGGAATTCAGACCAGTTGAGGGTTTTATTATTATATTGTGGGGACCACTCTATACCACACTACCACTCTATACCACTCTATTTAATACTTTAATTCTATTTAATACTTTAATTCTATTACTAATTCCCATAAAGAGGAACTGCCGCTTCTATTTAATACTTTAATTCTATTAGTAGTTACCATAAAGAGGAACAAAATAAACAAATTTTACCAAAAGTATAATATGACTTACAAACACTACACTTGAAAGATGGTGCCTTTAAATGAAAAAGTCAGTCTTCATTGCACGACTATGTGCAACAGGGACAGTTTTTTGGTTTACAAAGTCAACCAATAACACTTCGACCCTGTCTGTCTTTAACATACTTGATGGGATCTCAATGACGAATGGTCTGTACCATGGTTGGAGGAGGTATTGTGGCCCCGGTACCAAATTGGGTACTATGCAGTCCAGATAGAGGTGTATGAGATATTAAACAACGTTGACTGTTGCTGCAAAATTTTTAAATAATATTGTGGGGAACACTACACTACGCAGTCCATAAACTTTTTGGGTAGATTTCAGACCCGTGTAGGGTTTTTTAATAATATTGTGGTGACCCACTCCTCTACGCAGTCCATGTACATTATTCGGTGCGATTCATACCAGTTGATGGTTTTCTTATTATATATATTCTGGTGACCCACTCCTCTACGCAGTCCAGGTACATTATTGGTGCGAATCATACAAGTTCAAGGTTTTTAATTTATATTGTGGTGACCCACTCCTCTACGCAGTCCAGGTACATTATTCGGTGCGATTCATACCAGTTGATGGTTTTCTTATTATATATATTGTGGTGACCCACTCCTCTACGCAGTCAAGGTACATTATTGGTGCGAATCATACAAGTTGATGGTTTTCTTATTATATATATTGTGGTGACCCACTCCTCTACGCAGTCAAGGTACATTATTGGTGCGAATCATACAAGTTGATGGTTTTCTTATTATATATATTGTGGTGACCCACTCCACTACGCAGTCTAGGTACATTATTGGTGCGAATCATACAAGTTCAGGGTTTTTAATTTATATTGTGGTGACCCACTCCTCTATGCAGTCCAGGTACATGTTTTGGTGCGATTAAGACCAGTTGATGGTTTTCTTATTATATTGTGGGGACCACTCCACTACGCAGTCCAGAAAGATACCTCGTTGCAACGTTTTGGACTAATAACTATATTGTGAGGTGTTCAGAATACACAGTAAATTAGTGGAAATGCTTGTTATTGAATGTTATTGAGGTCAATAAAAGCGTAGGAGTGAAAATAAGGCCAAAAACTTGATTTTTTAACTTTTTATGCTTTTTTTCAAAAAAAATCCAAATCCAAAACCTTAAATCCGAACCAAAACCTTTCGGCAGGTGTTTTGCGAAACAAATCCGAACCCAAAACAACGAGAAAATCCGGATCCAAAACACAAAACACGAGACCTCAAAAGTCACCGGTGCACATCCCTAGTGTCCAGTCCATTGAATGGGAGCCTTTTGCTAGTAGAAATCAATCATTTGTCCTGCCTTTTAGTACTGGAAGTAAAATATGTGTCTGTGTCAGTCACCATCATAATATTGGTCCTACAGGAATCTGTTAGGCTACGGGAGCCCCATAGGAACCATGTTGTGTTAGTGTATTTTGAATCAGCTTAGACCACATCAAGTACTGCATGTCCAGCCACATGCAGACCCAGAACACACAATAGAGGTCCAGCCCTCCCCTGTCAATGCTTCACATAAAACATGATTGTCTGCAGATAAATCTGCATGTGGCATACAATATTTATTTTAAGCTGCATCTAATAGCCAAACTTTTGCATCTAATAGTCACATTTTGTTAGTGTCTTGTCATTTTGGGGGCATTACCAGACCGTGTGAACAAAATTTTCAGTTCCTTTAAGGCATTCTGAAGATTGAGCTTGGCAAGTTGTCAATTCAAGGGCCTCTTCCTCTTTTCATCACTCAAATACTTCAGTTTCTGAGGCTGCCAACGAATCTGAAGTTATTATCCAAAATTGTTTGATCATTTGGTTCTAGTTTAAGCTCCAACACCTCTAATTTATTAGTGGTGATTTTGAAATTTGATAGTTCCCTGAAATGCCAGTGTTTGCAGAGAAGATTTGGAATTGACAATAGTACATTGACCACAGAGAGTCCCACCTTATGTTTTTGAGGGCCAGTTGTAATGCCAGAAATGCAGGGTTATTATGTAGACATGACGCGAAAGTCTCCAAGACCACAGCAAATATTAAGGGAGACAGAGCAGTACAAAAAAGAGCCGAGAAATTGAGTATAAGCACATATTTTGGAAACTTACATAGTGTAATAAACGGCTAAGCACCAAAGATTCCCCCAAGAGAACACACACCTTGAACTCCTTGCTCTGATAACTCTTCCTTTGAATCCACCCTAATTGGTAGTTAATGACATTGGGGAGAGGGAGGACAGCAAGCATTAAATGGTTTGTATATTTAGCATATATATATTTATATAGTTAACACTGTCGTAAACAGTGGCTGGCAGACAAATTGTTGCCCGGGGGGCAAGACTCTGCAGTCTATTAGCAACTGTGTAAAGGAAAAAGAAAAATGCTGGCAGCCCAGTATGGGACTAGCCTTAGGGGATTATGTCCCCCTGTTTCCAAGCCCAGCCAGCCCCTGGTGGTAGACAAGAGTCCAATGTATTTTTTCATACAGCACTAAACATTTGAAATGTGGCAAACAACTGTCCCCTTCTTAGACACTTTAAATAGTATGACATTTTACAGGTTCTTGTCCATGCTATGCAGATTAGTCCCTAGAGAATGTTGGAGGCTCAATATCAATAATGAGCTGAAGGATCAGCACTGGTACTTCATAAAGCAAAACAATATTCTATACTATTTAAAATAATAGTGTAAACAGTGTGGGAATCTGGTACATTTAATAAAATGCCCTGTCTCA
Organism: Mixophyes fleayi; assembly: GCF_038048845.1. Lineage (NCBI taxonomy): Eukaryota > Metazoa > Chordata > Amphibia > Anura > Limnodynastidae > Mixophyes > Mixophyes fleayi. The sequence continues at coordinate 206,375,028 of NC_134404.1, forward strand.
ATCACCTGACAACTAATCCATTACCGGTCCTTATATATATTGTGAGAAGGCGACTGGTAGGGTTTGGGAAGGGGGGTAGTTTTCTCTCAGGACGGGTGGGGTACGATTTTCCAATACTTTTAATCACGACAAAACCAAACCATCACTAGACACAATACATTACCGACACACCTCCTATATATTCTGATTACACTAAATTCTGGCAGTTGTAATTTACGTCACTTAGCATGGTGACAGTGTGTTTTCCAGATTTAAAGTGGCAATGATAGGACCAGCCACATGTATAATCTACCAATGCTTTGCTGATTCCATAGCTGAAGAGTTCCGAACTTCCACTGACATTAATGTAAGCACAAAAACTGTGCGGTGGGAGCTTAATGGAATGGGTTTCCATGGCTGAGCAGCTGCATGCAAGTCTCACATCACCAAGACCAATGCCAAGTGTCGGATGGAATGAAGTAGAGCACACCGACACTAGACTGTGGAGCAGTGGAAATGTGTCCTGTGGAGTGACGAATCACATTTTTCTGTTTGGCAGTCAGATGGGTGAGTCTGGGTTTGATGGATGCCGAGAGAACGTTACCTGCCTGACTGCATTATGCCAACTGTGAAGTTCGGTGAAAGAGGGATAATAGTATGGGGCTGCTTTTCATGGTTTGGGCTTGGCCCCTTATCTCCAGTGAAGGACAATCTTAATTCTTCAGCATAGCAAGTAATTTTGGACAATTCTATGTTTACAACTTTGTGGAAACAGTTTGGGAAGGACCTTTTCTATTCCAACATGCTAGTACCACAGTGCACAAAGCAAGGACTACAAAGACATGGTTTGTTGAGTTCGGTGTGGAAGAACTTGACTAGCCCGCACAGAGCCCTGACCTCAACCCCATCAAACAGCTTTGGGATGAACTGCAATAGAGATTGCGAGCCAGGCTTTCTCGTCCAACATCAGTGCCTGACCCCATAAATGCTCTACAGAATAAATAGGCACAAATTCACAGAGAAACACTCCAACATCTTGTGCAAAGCCTTCCAAGAAGATTGGAAGCTGTTATCGCTGCAAAAGGGAGACCAACTCCATATTAAAGTATATGTATTTGAATTCATTGTCAGCAGTCCCTGTTGGTATAATGTTCAAGCGTCTGAATAATGGGATTATGGATGGAGAGTGAGGGCAGGCTCCATCCATTATGCCCATAAACCTCATCTTCCAAGTTGCCAGTGATCCTACTGGTAGATGTGGCACCAGAATGACTATGGGAAAAAAGCAAGCTGGTGGAGGAAGTGATTTTGGGAAATGTTCTACTGGGAAACCTTGGGTCCTGGCATTTATGTGGGTATCACGGTGACTTAGTGGTTAGCACTTCTGCCTCACAGCACTGGGGTCATGAGTTCGATTCCTGACCATGGCCTTATTTGTATGGAGTTTGTATGGTCTCCCCGGGATTGCATGGGTTTCCTCCGGGTGCTCCGGTTTCCTCCCACAATCCAAAAACATGCTGGTAGGTGAATTGGCTGCTATCAAATTGACCCTAGTCTCTGTGTGTGTGTGTGTGTGTGTGTGTGTGTGTGTGTGTGTGTGTGTATGTATGTTAGGGAATTTAGACTGTAAGCTCCAATGTGGCAGGGACTGAGTTCTCTGTACAGCGCTGTGGAATTAGTGGCGCTATATAAATAAATGATGATGATGATGTTACATTGACATGTACCACCTAACTAAACATTGTTGCAGACCAAGTACACCTCTCATTAAAAATGATATTCCCTGATGGCAGTGGCCTTTTTCAGCAGGATAATGTGCCCTGCACAGTGCAAAAATTTTACAGGAATGTGGTTTGAGGAATATGACATAGAGTTCAAGGTGTTGACTTGGCCTCCAAATTTAGCAGATTTTAATGGAGGTCCCACCTCGTAGCTTACAGGAATTTAAGGATCTGCTGCTAATGTCTTGGTGCCAGATACCACAGGACACCTCCAGAGATCTTGTGGAGCCTTAACAGGTCAACACTGTTTGGCAGCACAAGGAGGACCTACCCAATATTAGGTAAGTGGTTTTAATGTTTTAAACTATGGTTATACCCCTTCAATTAGTGTGTCTGGCCATCTCAGCCACACCCAATGTTAACAGATAAAATTAAACATATAGCCATGCAATCTTCATAGTAAAACATTAGCAGTAGAATGGGTCATACTGAAGAATTCAGTGACTTTCAACGTGGCATTGTCATAGGATGCCACATTTCCAGTAAGTCAGTTTGTCAAATATCTGCTCTGATAGAGCCGCCTCTGTCAGCTGTAAGTGATTTTATTGTGAGATGGGAATGATTAGGGGCATCAATTGCTTAGCCATGAAGCAGTAGGTCACACAATCCACAGAATGTGACCACTAGGTGCTGAAGTAGGTACAAAAACTGTTCATCAGGAGCTTCATGGATTGGGTTTCCATGCCTGAACAGCCCCACACAAGCCTCAGATCATCATGCACAATGCCAAATGTTGACTGGTGTTTTGTAAAGCACACCGCCATTGGACTCTGAAGCAGTGGAAACTCGTTCTCTGGAGTGATGAATCACCATCTGGCAGTCTAGTGAATTTCCCACTGTGGAAAAAGGGCTCGGCCATAGGCTCTTTGGAAGCCATAAAGCATGTAGAAAGAAAGTCTGACCCAGCTGGGGACTCTTCCATCTGGAACCAGAGTTTGGTTGATTAGTCCAACCAGTGTTTCACTTGGCATAGCAAGCAAACATTGTGCTAGGTCTGGAAGATGAGATCCCTGAAAACTCTTTAGAGTTATGTTATATGGAGGATATTATTTTGGGCCTTCAACCTTTCCATAGGAAAGCTAATAAGCTTTTGCGGCTTTTTTTAATTTTTTTTATTATTGATTGATTCATATAGCATGTGTTGGTCTGTACACCGACTAAATCACCCATAGATTGTAAGCTTGCGAGAAGGGTTCTCTTACCTCTCTGTCTGTATGTATTACCCAGTATTGTTTTATTAACGTTTGTTCCCAATTGTAAAGCGCTATGGAATTTGCTGGCACTATATAAATAAATGTTGTTGATGATGATGATGAATAGTTCACATTTTGGTATTCCTGTAAATCTTAAAAGTTGCAGAAAAAAAATCTACGTGTTCATGAATGAAAGCCATCTACTGAAAAAACTATATCAAATTTGGTTGGGTAGGGTTAAAATATAAAAAATATAACTGCCAAAACCAATGCAGCCTGAAAAGTGGTGGTGTTTTCTGGGGTACAAATTTGGACTCGGCAAAAGGGACACTTATGAACTACTAGGAGTAAATTTAAATATGTATCCTGATGTACAATGCTTTTCAGATGTTTTTCAGTATGCAATGTCGCTGATTCCTGAAGTGAAGATGCTCAACTATTCAGTGTGAAGCTGTATGTTCTTCCATCCTCCTAACTCTCCTACCTCCGCATCTTCCCAACTGAATTTCACCCTTTCCGTATCTGCCCATCCCCCTATAATGTACGCTCCCTCTCTCCTATCTCTAGCTCCTCTCTCTTCCTCATGTAATTATATAACATTGTGAGTTGTGATGTATTTACGTAAATTTGTTGTTTCTATTTATATAATTTTATCACTTTTGTACTTATGTTACTTTGCCATTTTGTTGTATGCTCTAACCCCTTATGTACAGCTCTGCAAAAACCTTGTGGCATCTTATTAGTAAAAGATAATAATAAATTCCGTGAAACCAGTGTAATTGAAAAATACTAAATCCAGTGTGTTTGCTATAAAGAATAATGTACCTCCCTTATGATTTTTATCAGTTATTTATATAGTGCCACAGTATTACGCAACACTGTACAGGGACTAATCATTTACATACAGTCTTCCACACATATAAATTGTCTTTCACATAACCACACCAGGATTTTGGCTTGTGGGAGGAAACCAGCATACCCAGAGGAAACCAATACAAACACATGGAATACACTGAGGTAGGACCCTGGTTGGAATTGAACCCATGGCACCAGTGCTGTGAGGCAGTAATGCTAACCACCGTGCCATTATAAAGTAAAATGGATATTCTTAGAAGCCACCTAGATTTTAAAAAACGTATATAAAAACCTACAGTCTTGTGCTTTAATATGATCACATAACTCAGTGACTTCTAAGATCCTTATAATTTATAGTAGGGGGTTAATTATTCAGTTTTTAATGTTACTTTTTCTGTATCCGTATGTATATTTATTTCTTTGGCATTCAATTTGTTATTATACATTTCTTAAAACTATTTGGTACAGATGGCTTTGGTAGTGTATCTTAACTATATGGGGCATATTCATTCCGATCCCGATTCGCGGTATCGCGCCGGAACAGGCCGCGAACCTAACTCACGGTACCGCAATAACGTGGATTTTCGTTCGCAGCCCATAGGGCTGCGTACGAATATCCGCGTTATTGTGGTACCGTATTACCGGCAGTAGTGCGATCGGGATTAGTGCCGGCAGTAGTGCGATCGGGATCGGAATTGAATATGCCCCTATATGTCTTCAACAGATGTACATTTTGTCCTTCTGTTTTGCAAATCCAAAACAAGAGCCAAGTGTGTTCCTCTCTCTTGTACTGATAATAATGAGTCCTATCTGTTTTGTGTAAAAACTAATAATGATCAGTGATCTTTTCTTCATCAGTTTACAGCACATATGAAAAGAAACTATAAATAAGAGACTTAAGTGAGGCCCCAGTTAATATTAAAGTATCATTTCCAATTTCATTGTGGTCATCATGACAAAACACACTTTTGATATCTATCTGTTTCATCTAAACTCTGCTTAATTTAAACCAATTTTCTGGAATCCAGAAGACATTTATCTCTTCACATGGGACAGTGCTTTAATGCATTACCTTGCACTCTTTGAATTATTGTGAGGTCTCATAAGACGCTGCAGAAACGTGCATGTCATGTTTTTATTTCTTTGATTACTAAAATTAGTGCATTCTATACAACATGTAATAGAAACAGTAAATTCAATAGGATCTCATTGCAATTCATTAATTTATTTGAATAATTGGCACACATTAATATAATGTGGCAGCACGGTGGCCATAGTCATGAGTTCAATTTTCGACCATGGCCTTATCTGTGTGGAGTTTGTATGTTCTCCCCGTGTTTGCGTGGGTTTCCTCCAGGTGCTCCGGTTTCCTCCCACACTCCAAAAACATACTAGTAGGTTTATTGACTGCTATCAAAATTGACCCGAGTGTCTCTGTCTGTCTGTGTCTATGTTTGGGGCTTACAGTCTAAATTCCCTATGGGGCAGGGACTGATGTGAGTGAGTTCTCTGTACAGCGCTGCGGAATCAGTGGCGCTATATAAATAAATGGTGATGATGATAATGATGATAATCTATAACAAGCCATAGGTGAGCCTTTTCTTTTTAATGCATACTAAGCTAATGATGACCATATTCTCTTGCTATGGCCTAGATGTACAGATGGAACGACTTATGATGAAGTGAAAAGATATCCCAGATTGCAACTCTCAAACCCCACCCACATTACTTAGTGAGTACAATATGGTAGGATGGCGCAATCCAGCTACGCATTCGATAAACCAGTTATTCCAATTAAGTGCTGCTGCCAGGGGTGTTTTAAGAAATTAGTAGGAATGTGAGTAAGATTAGTGCGTGGGCCCCCCACCCTATCCCAATATTCGTACTTCCCAACATTTGTGAATGAAGAATCTTGTGTATCGGAACAAAGGTGCTCTGAAATTATTAGAAGCGGCCTGTCAGTACACTGTGGACATTACTCTTAGATGGAACAGTAATATAATAGTAATTCAGTCCTCTCACCAGTGGCCACCTGTATGGAACCGTCTTCTCCGCTCCGGACACACCAAACTCCACCCAGAGGAAACTCATGCAAACACAGGGAGAAATACAAACTCCACACAGATAACATCCTGATCGGAAGTGCTCAAGTCATGAGAGGCAGCATTGCACAACAATGCTATCTGATTGTGATCTCCCTGCCATACAGTTAGATAGCCCAGAATAGCCAGATATGTATTCTCAGATAATCAGTATCTTCCTTAAGCTGGGTACACACTACAGAAATTTCGACCAACTTTTTATGCCGAGCAATTTTACATGCGATCGATGGTCCGATCGCTTGGTCCATGGACTGCATACACACTAGCCTTGTTTAGGACGATAAAGGGAAAAGCGGACGTCCCTTTAGCGACTTTTTACAGCCATGTTGTCGTGAGCAATGACTGTAATTTCGTACTCACTGTTGTGGATCGGTTGGAAGTTTATACACACTACACAGCGGAAACGAGATTGGAACGAAAATATTAAACGGTACGACCAACCAAATGAGGCGATAATCGTCCATTTGGGCAGACTTTCGACCATTGTGTCACTGCATGCACTGACCTGACTTTTGAACGAGCGGACGTATGTCGGCTGTTTGAGCCGATTATTGGACGAAAACAGTGTAGTGTGTACCCAGCTTTAGGCTTGTAATGCAATGACTTTCACTACTTTCACTCCAGCATCTGCAGCCAATTGTCTGTGCAATCTTTGGCCTGGATTTTCAATGTTCAGATTTATGAGTAACAGCAAAAACATGAAGATCTTTGCTGCTCATTGAGACACATGTACAATACAAAGACTTTTGGAATCATGTATATTCTTACCATAACTTTAAAACATTTTTTTTAAATATCTTTATTTAAGGTTTTACAGAATTAAAACATTGTTAATACATTAGGTTATAACATAAGAATGTAATTAAGTTATTTTTTGGTGCATGTTATTATTCATAACACAATTATGGTGATAACAATAAAAGAGTAATTTATTACAATCAAATTGCTGTTTGGTTGTTGCTATTTATATATTACCTTACAAAGGGATAGGTTAAGGGGACAAGCACTGCTAGAGTTGGGAGATTTGTATATTGGAAAGTGGGCAGAGTAGTTAGGGGAAAAGTGTGTTTAAGTTAGTGACAGAGGAACATTTAGGAGGAGCGGGGTATGGTTGGGGTTGAGCATAGAGTTGATATTTGTTTTTATGTTTACTTTTATTTTTAATACTTGTTATCGGTGTGAAGTGATAAGTATACCAGTGACCACAAATTTTGTGGAACTTTGTTATAGTGTCTTGCAAATTAGTTATGTATTCTATGTTGAATATAAACCAGAAGAAGGGTTTATAGCATATGGACCCCAAATATGAATCAAAGTTCAGCCATTTTAATATAATTTAAAATGTACCAAATTAAAATATGTTTTTTCTAAAGGATTTTATTAAAACCTTGCAAAACCATGAAAACCACAATAGCTCAGGACAGTTTGCAAAGTGTTCACATTGACCTGGGGTTAGATTGCAGGCAGCAATGTCATTAGAGGAGTTTTTATGTAAAATTGACAGCTAAACAAGTCAAGCCATGAACCATGTGGGACAGCAAAAGACGGGTGAGGTACACTGTTGGTTTCCGGGACAGGTGTGTGACAGCCAAAAGCTGGTTGAAATCAGAATGGTGCTCAAGTGCAGCCTTCCCAGTCAAGCCCAAGAATCTAATCCAGTGTGAGGAAAAATTGTGGAAATTTTCCTTAAACAAAAAGGATTATACGACAGATCTCAAAAGGATTCTCTCAGTAATATAGCCTAAGAATACTGGATTTAAAATGAAAAGTTTACTTGAATCATCATCATCATCAACATTTAATTATTTAGTGTGAGCAAATTCATTAGCGCTTTACAATTCAGAATAAACACAGTAATAAAATAATACTGGGTAATACAGACAGACCGAAAGGTAAGAGTGTCCCTCTCGCATGCTTACAATCTATGAGAATCGAAGCCAATCCTAAGCAGAGCGATGCCTGGAGAAAATCTGATGTGCACAGATAACCATTTTAATGGCATGAGCATTGTACTTTCTGGTTTACAAATGCTACTAAAGCATGAAGTGGGTTAAGCAGCTGATTAATAGAAACCAGCATGATATTGTATTGTGGGGAGTCAGTTGCAGAGTTAATTGGTCAGACTGCACTGACTGATGAATACAGCCACATTGAAACACAGACCATAGGTAAAGATTGTGCTAAGACAGCAATAATATGTGAACTTATAATTATTATTTTTGAATCTAAGAAAAAAGCAAAGAAATTTAGAGACATTTGGGAAGTGAAATATCTAAAAGTGAAAGGACAATTAATTGAATGCTTCACAGTGGGGATGGTTAAAGAAAAATCTCCACTGGAAGAAGAGAAAAAAAATGTTTTTCTTTTTGCAGTTTGCAATACAATGAAACCAACACAACAGTTAATTTGTAGTTTTTAAGATACAAGTTTAAATGTTTGTGTGAGAAAGTTATTTCTCAATTTTTTATGTCATTCCTGTGAATGTTGGATAAAAATTTAATAAGAAAAAATCATAGATATTACTGAGATTTCTAAATGGCAGTTTGCTTATGCAAATGAGTGAAAATATCTAACTTGCGTAGTGTTAGAAAGATCTTGGTAATATAGACTAAGGATTAAATTTATCATTGATAGATTGCAGAAAAAATAATTTTCTATTGCTGCATACTGCAGCGATACCAAATGCATTTCCGCTGGAATTGATTAAGACAGGGCTCATTGGTGAGCCCTGGCCCCACTTATTAAGCTAACTAAAAACTCCTTCACCTACTGCCTCATGCTCATGCCGAAAAGAGACTCTGATCGCTGTATGGATATTGAGCTAAGATTGTGCATGTGTGTCTAAGGTCGTGCATACTAATAGAGAAGGGAACCAGTGAAGGATGATGTAAGCGAATGCCATCTTGACATACAGGTCTATGGGGCTGCAGATACCAGCGTTTAACAGGCTAAGGCAGGAAACGTCTCTGATTTCTCCTGCTTTAATACCTTGATAAAATAAAAGAAGAGATGCAATAGCCATTCTTGGCCATTTTTAACGCCTTGCAGCTTAGTATATAGACCCCTATATCTTGAGTAATTCTGTAAAAAGTGCAGTGTTCATGTGACGTTTTTACAAGTGAGTTTCAGAAAGCTGGGGGCTAGTGTAGTTGTTTGGGCTGTCAGTTTTGGTTTTGTAGTTAGCATTTAATGTAGCTTTGACAGTTTCACAGAATGCAAATATCTGAAACACCTGAAAGGAACATAGAAATATGTTAAACTGTAGCACTGTATTTTTCTGTGCTGAAAAAAAGATTTTAAAAAAAGAGAGCACATTGGTTTATAGAAGTAAATACATTTTACTTCAGAGATTAAAATTAAGACTACAAGACTACTATTTGTCTTTTTTTTTTATCTTTCCCAGATAACTGGTCATATTTGAGAGGGAATCGAGAATAGAAATGGGAAAAATATGTTTTTGAACACCGACTCAGCCATATGTAGTAAAGCACAATTTGTCTCAGCATACACCCCCTAATGTTGAGAATATCAGACTCATAGGTTTTTGAACTGCCTCACCTGTGCTGGCACAGACTTGATGAGGTCTTTGAATACTGCAGGATCGTTGCAGGCCAAATGTCATTACCAGGAATTCATAATGTCTTGAATTGTTGCTAAAGTTTTCCAATCATCACCTGCTTTTATTCTAATTAGATTGTAGGCCCCTCGAAAATCAATCTTAGTAAAAATGGTTGCTCCCTTAAGCTAGTCAAAAAGTTCATTAAATAATGGAAGTGGATATTGATTTTTTTGTGAGTATTTTATTACGTTCACAGAAGTCAATGCAAGGGCATAATCCCTCCATCTTTTTTGGAAACAAAGAAAAATCTGGCTCCAACTGATGATTTAGAAGGTGAAATAAAACTGTTCCCAAGGTTTACTTTGATGTATTTATCCATAGAATTGGCTTCAGTAGCAGATAAAGAATACAGTCTAGCTTTAGGCAATAATGCCCCAGGAACCAGGTCAATGGCATAATCATACGATTTATAAGGAGCAGGGTGTCAGGAGAACTTTTACTGAAAACATCAACAATCTTTTGGTATGGAACAGGTAAGTCAACAGAGTCCAAGGTGTTTTGACAAAGTAAAATACTCAAGCAACTGTGATGACACAAACCACTCCAGCCTACTATCTCTCTGGTTTTCCAATTGATTTCCAGACTGTGTCTAAATAACCAAGGGTATCAAAGGTGACAGGAAAACTTGGCGAGTTGATAAGTAGAAAAGTGATATGTTTTGAGTGAAACATCCCAATGTTCATAGTCACTAGTGGAGTAGAAAAATTATGGGACTCCCACCCCATTCAAAGAAATCCTGTTCTGTAGAGGAATTATTATTATTATTATTATTATTATTATTATTATTATTATTATTATCATTTATTTGTTAGGCACCACAAGCTATCCACAGTGGCATTTGCAGGGTCTTAGACAAATTATAGTCCAGGAAATTACCTGCAGATACACCTTCAATGATGGCTAAGGTCTGAATCACAGATGTAATAGATAGTAGTCTTGTAGAAAGTTTTAGGAAGTTGGGTAAACTTTAAGGTTTGAGACCTAGGAGAAAAACTCCCTCATTCCCTAGGTCATGTGATTTTCTCATGTCTTACTTTTGTTTGGACAAGAATAATGCTCACAAAGACCAGAGTATAACCACAATCTTGAGGTCCTGTGACAGCGCTTCTCTTCAAGAGCGGGACAAAATATCCTTAATTACATAGGTTTGGAAGAATCCAATACTGCGGCATGAAGAAAAAATGTAGGATGTACCTGTTGCCACCTCTCTTGATGTCTTTCCCTGTGTCTGCGATCAATCTTGATTCATGAGTGCGCCTAATGTCTCATGTGGAGGATATTGCAGAAGGGTGTCCTTTACCATCTGAGATAGTCTGGCACAGAATTGCCTGCAAAGAGCTGGATCATTCCAAGAAATGTACTCTGACCACCTGTGAATTTCTGAATAATATACTTCAGCAGGACACAGGACAATTGACTTGTCTTAGAGCATGTACTGGAGATTCTACAGATGATCTCCTATCTGGGTCATCATACAGGAAGAATAATGCAGAAAAGAACACCTTCACTGTCTGTGATACAGGATCATGAGGCTTTAATGAAAAAGCCCAGGATTGTGGATCTCCATGATGGAGTGAGATAATGAGGCCCACTCATTGTGATTCAGTACCAGAGTACACTGGTCATAAATAGAAACACAATTTAGAACTGTTCATGAAGTTGACGTGACCTCTTTAACCATTGAAACAATCTGGAAGGTGCATTTTAGGCTCAGTAGGTGCAGTCAGCACAGCTGCAGTGCCCTTAACACATTTCTTCTGATCTGACTGCTAGGCGGCTAAAGTCTGTACTGCTTGTTACATTCCCAAAATTTGATTTGCTAGAAACTGGACAGGGCTATTAGTACAAGGCCATTACATAATTCTCCATTACTAACAACACACCTCTGAACTTTTTGAGTCAGTGATCATTTTAGGAATTTACAGGAATATGAGGTGATGTTTTAGTAAAAATAGTATGGTGTTTATTGCAGTTCACTACATATAATGATGCTCTGAGCACAAGCACACTGTATCTTGCAGTAGTGTAGGGATTAGTCACAGCCTAAAGACAATGCAGGAATTTAACACAATATTTGTAGCATTGTAGGAATATAACACAGTCATTGTGGTAATGCAGGAATATAACACAGCCTCTGTGGCAAAGCAAAAATATACAGTCTTTTTGGCAATGCAGGAATATAACACTCTTTACTGTGAATTTCCAGCAGAGTGAGCAATGATGCTCTACCCCTAGGACACTGTGTAGAGCTACATGGATAGCGTGCAGAGTAAAGCAAGATATCAGGAACCAGCATACTATAAGTTACAAAGCTGGGTATTAGGAACCAAGAGACTGCTAAATGCAGAGCCAGGAACTGTTTGATGCAAGGTCAGAAGCACACAGGTCACAGATACAGAAACCAAGAAGCTAGCATGTAACACTCTCACTGGCAATGAGTACATGACAGATGAGAACTTATAAAGTATAGTCTTCCAATCAGCAATCAGGGGGAAGAATAGCAGATCTGAGTAACAAGCAGAATGTAAAACAGATGAAATGTACCAAAGTACATAGTAGAACAGACAGGACGTCTGGCAGCAAGATAAAAAAAAGTCACACAAAAGACATTTCAGATTAGTAGAATAACAATTTTGAAAAGCACAACTTTCTTAACATGAGCCCACCTTTTGAAAAAGCTGCAATACATATGTCTCGCTCATGATTTATTTACATGATGGATAAGCTTATTTCTTTCCATAATGATAAAATAAGGCTAATGATGTAGTTGACTTATTTATGTGATATATATATTTGTATAATGTTCCAAGCACCAATACACTTTACACAACTTTTGGCTATCACAGAACGTTAGTGATTATTTTAAAATACTGGACTTATGCATATTCTGTATGTATATCCTAATTATCATGTATTGTGAGATGGATGATAAGCCCTTATTTTCAAAGGAGGGTCTTATACATTGTTTTTGCTTTTTTAGTTATTCTGTTGTCAGGAGTGGTTGGAGTGAAAATTTAGAAGTTTTACAATCACAGCAGTAGAAGTGGCGGTATGGCATACCACTGTATACCAGCCCACTTCGACCACTGGTAGTCAGGATCCCACTCTAAGGTCATATACTGTTGGTCAACCAACACTCTTCTTTCAAAAACAAATGCAAAATGTTTACAGGAATCGATTCCTATTAATAATGGGGGTAGTTTGAATTTTATAAAGGCCTTTTATTGTAGACTTTTTAGAGACCATTACAAATACAAAAAATTATGCATAGTATAAACAATTATACATAGATGAAACTATACAAATCATGTGACATGTTTATCCACTTTCCAACTGATTAACATATAAACAGCAGCTAAAGCTTCAATGAAGCCTGTGCTTCCATCTACAGATGGCATGTGAAGGTGACAACATTTAGGGGGTCCCTTTCCCACTGGCACTGGAACCTTAGGTTTCAATGCTTTCAATGTGTTCTCGTAGGATCTCATTTACAAAGCACAAATTGCCTGAGGCACAGTACAAAATCGTCTTTTATAGCACTGTGCACCTCAATTTGTGCAGGTGAATCTAAATATCCGTCATCGCGCTAGCAGAGGAGCAGAAGGCTGTAACGGTCAATAGGAGGATTTGTTGGACTGAGAATTTTCCTTGCTAAATATGGAGCTGGTGTACCAGTGCATGTAGCTTTACGGAGCAGTGCAAAGCTAGATTTAATTTTGCCTCAAGCGCACTTCCAATATATTTATTTCTGTGGAACAAGATTATTGAAAAGATATAAGGAACTGGAAAGGGTGCATTTTCAGGGGAGTTCCTTGCTTTGTTTAAGGTCGCAAAACATTTGATATAGTTTAAAGGTGTCAAAAATTGGGTCTCATCCTATAATTTTGATGGGAAGTATTTTGCATCTTCCAGTTGAACTTCGTTGGAGAAGCACATTTCTAGGTGCACGTTCCTCAAAGTTAAAAAAAGGATCTGCAAACTTACAAAAGTGCCATATGTATTAATAGCAGATGCAATATCCCTTCACACTCATGATTAATTTAAGTCAACCTTTCAATATGTTTTTGGAGAAAAATGTAAAAGGTAATTTAATAAAAAGGTGGATGGACTTTGATAGGACATTTACAGTTGTAGCAATGTATCTCTTCCCTCTTTGTCTCCTCCCCCAAACTAGGGCAAACATGCGGAGGCATCTCCTGAGAGCAGAGAGTAGTCGTTCACCTTGGAGTGTGTAGTGCAGACCATCTGGGCACACCAGTGCAACACCAGAATGCTTTGTAGAGCAGATCTGGTGAGCAGTAGTAAATGTGCACTTATGTACCCCACAGGATATGAGAGATGTCCAAAAAGTGCATGACAGTACACAGGGAGAGGTCTAGGACACAGAGGTCATGTGACCTTCTCCACATGAACCATCTTGATTTACTGATAAACAACTGTCAGACATACTTAGTAAGGAGATAGACATATTTTGAAAATTACATAAAGATTTTGTAGGAGGAAGGCTAAGAACAAATTGGTCTGCTGATGAATGCCTGAAAGGTGCTTCATTTCCTATTTAAAGAAAAATATCTTCTATGTGGATTTGAACTTTTAAGTAATAAAAAAAATAATTTCTTCTTTAGGTCGTCATCAGGAGGCAGTGACTCATGCAGGAGGGTGTTTGGGCACTCCTGGTCCCGAAATTCCCTCACTCTGATTATTAATTTAAGCCATGAATGAGGTTAAATAAAGCAGTATTTTAGTTGAAAAACTTAAAATGAATTTAAATGAAAGGCTTGGTTCTAAAAATGTTTTTCACCTCCCTGCACACCTAGGTGTACTTCCCCTTTGCAAGTAGTAGGCATGCATCCTGAAGTGTGCTTTGTGGAACATCAAGGCAGAGTGGTGCAAACCATGGCGCTTTGCTGTTGCAGCTAGTGCCCTTTAAATAATGAGGTCCATAACGTTTTGTGCACCAAAGATTGTGGACCTATAGAATCGAAATATATAAATCGAGCCATGTTAAAGTGGTATTTTTTATTATTTATAGTTGTAGACATGAATTCTTTCATAACATTTACAAAACTGCAACACTTGCATATGGTGTGATTACATTTATACAGTGAGCAGACAACTTACTGTTACTTTTGAAGAATTGCTGTTCAGTTTGTGTTCTCTTTCATTTAAACGTATTATATATTTAGTTATTTAGAACAAATATTAGTGCATGCTAGTATTTCTTAAAAACTCTTTGAACAAATGCGTGTTTAATATAAGTGTTTGTTATTCTTGGAAACAGAGCATAAGTTGACAAATCATTCTCTGTTTATATTCAAAGCTTTAAGATCTGCATATTTTACCAACCTTTTTACATTTTATTTTATGGTGACCTCCTTTCTATAGGCACTTAAATAGGATATGTCACTAAAAGATAGAAAAATAAGAAACATAAGAAATCCTTTATAAGTTCATTTTGAATACATTATATATTGTCATTATTTTATTTATGGAAAAAAAACCCATAGAGCATTGATCTAACAATATTACATCATATTCACTGTCCAAACCTGACCATGGGACACTGAAGTGCTGCTGTGTAATTTATCTTTATGTGGATACCCCTGCCCCATTAACTCTTTCACTAAAAAATGTGTTAACTCTATGTCAGGCTCTGTCCCACACATAGGAGGCCAGCTCAATGGAGTTTATGGCACTGGAATTCTAAAGAATTACATGCAGCTATCTGCACCTACATCTATTTTAATATGCTGCCTCTTTCTTGTTTTATAAACTTCTTTGGTTCATTTTCTAATGGGACTATAGGTAAATAAATCATAGGAGCTGCAGTAGTACACATAGAGAGCGCTCATCTGCCTATTTGTTTTCCTTATATGTAAATATAAATCTGTGAAGCCTCAACCGAAGTTCTGCCTTTCCACCCATGACACCATTCCATTGTCCACTACTATTCTGCCTCCTTTAATACCCACGTCAAGCTCTCAAATCTACTGTACTTGTTACAAAAGACAATTAAAGCAACCAAGACCATTGACCCGCCAGCAACACCTACTTAAAATAATTAGTCCTTAGGAGGCACAAGAACTTTTGGAGGATTTTAAATTTCAGTTTCTTTAAAATAGTTATGTTTCACGTATGCACGTACGGGTAGTGACGGATTTTAGGGACGTTGCTTTGAGGGTTGCACAGCTACTTTTATCCTGCAAAAGGACTAGAATTTGGCACCAGTTGACAGTTGACAGTCCTTGGGTCTCATTTTGCACCCCCATGTGGCACTTTAAAGGAGAAGAGCACATCTAGATACACTCCAAGCAATATTATAAAAAGCTTTAGGCACACAGAAGTGTCACAGGTAATAAAAACAGCCCCGGTGTACACTCATTTAAATGATTAATTTAAGCTATAAATGAGGCTAAACTGAGCAGTAGTTAAGGAGAAAATGAGCAGTAGAGAGGAGAGTTTAAGTGTCCTTTAATGTACATTGGGAAGACCATCTTGACACACTGGTGCAAGTAGTCCAAATACTGATGGGTGCTTCACTGAATGGTACATTGGTGGATGATCTATACTATTATGGGCATCTCTACTGGATGGTTTATAATCATGTGGGTACATCTGCTGTATCGTACATTGTTGGACATTATATAATTATATTAGCATCTCCACTGGTTGGCATATAATAATGTGGACACATCAGCTCACTCAGGGAAAGGGTAACATTTGACAGTGAAATTAATCCTAGAATTTGTTTCTATTACATAAACACAACAAATTTGTGAAAAAAAAGAAACTTGTCATACTGACACAGTAGTTACACTATTCAGCATCTGAAGATGGCGTTAACCTTTCTACCCTATGGAGAGAGCATAGCAGGAGAGGGATCTTCGGATCCCTCTCCGCAGCCTTCCTGCTTTCCCCTTTGGTAACTACCGCAAAATGGCTTTGAACCCGGAGTCGTTACATAAGAAAAGTAATCGCTGGAACAGCCTATTGGATGTGCTGTCCCAGGATGATTTTTTTTAATAAATTGCTATGAATATCATCCCTTATATTGCGATGGGATAAAATTTAACAGCCCCTGTTTCTGAAAAAGAAAGGTTTTTCATTCAGGCACAGGAAGCTTATACTGGAACACCAGTTTAAATTTAAATGAGATATAATTTAGGCTACAAACTGGGTGCATAACCATACGTCAATGACAACACCTTTATTTCTTCATTTTAGGTAACATGTAAAGCTTTTGTAATCACTTTAGTTTTCTTTCTATGTTCTTATTATGATTTGGATTTTGTTTTGGTCAGTATATTCATTCTTCTTGTGTATGTAGGATTTCAGCATTGAGCATAATGCTGTCATTGTTTTGTCAACACTGAACATAAATAAAAAAGGGTGGAACATTTTAGCCAAGATTGATGAGCGTGATCTGTTCAGAATACATAAACAGACAGCACATTTGTTTGTTTTGAATATTGATAAAAAATTTCATTAGGTGATAATTTCAGCTGGCATTATAGATATGGGGCTGGGGTAATATCCTATCTATCCCATTAGTTTTGCAGGACTAGAACAATAAAATAGCCTACATCCTTCTGCTATCTGAACTAACTTTTTAGTTTTAGTTAGTTTTGTGGGGACCTGGCTCATTGAACGGCAGTACACTAATCTATTTGGTGTATTGTGATGTAATGGTTTGTAGGAGAAGCCCAACCACTCAGACACATCAACCGTTGCTGGGGGAGCCCATACCTAATGTTAGAATCTCCCTCCAGTGAAGTGGAGGTCAGGGCTTATATGTACTCCTAGCTTTCATGAGGGCTATAACCTTGTCCCCCATGTGGTGTGGTGGAGGAAAATACAGTTTGCCTCCAGACTCATGTTGGATACTCTTCTTGTGTGGTGAGAATTTGTGTATAGCAAAATTAGGACATTGGTAAAAAGGAAATTAGTTGTTTAAAAATATGTCCTTATGATTCATAAGCCCTTATTTGCAGCTCACTTCATCCCTTCAAAGCTGTTATACTATTCCATCACTACTCATTACAGGATTGAAAGAATGACAACCAGGCAACATGTACAGGGACAGGACCTACTGGAGAAAGTGTCTGCATGTGACTGTATACCATTCCAGCTTTTCAGTTTCAATCTAATATTATTTTATATCATTTACAGTGACAATAGCTCTTTACCCATTTTTTCCAAGCTTTACTTGTCTAGGTGTCACCGGGAAACTGACCAGTATACAGGTGGTAAAGTTAGGAAGTCTATAGGACAGTTAATTATTTTCCTCTTCAGTTCCTGTATATCTGAGTTTTAACTAATCAAATACATGGTAACAGATGAAAACACTGTTCTATAGATATGTCCATGCTTTCTAATTGTATACATTAGATTATTTTTTCTGTATTTTTTGTTTGTTTTTATACAGCTTGAATACTCTTGATGAGAACGAAGATTGGGAGTTTTAATTACATTTGTTTACCTTAGCTTTGCCAGGAAAAACTGCATTCAGGGGTATATTTACTAAACTGTGGGTTGAAAATGGGGAGATGTTGCCTATAGCGACAATCAGATTCTAACTGTTATTTTGTAGAATGTACTAAATAAATGATAACTAGAATCTGATTGGTTGCTATAGGAACCATTCCCATTTTTTTCATACCCGCAGTTTAGTAGATATACCTCTCAGAGTTAGTTCTTATATTGAAGCAGGGCCGGATTTGCCATCTGGCACTTCTGGCAAACGCCAGAAGGGCCGATGGCCAGATGGGCCGGTCCGCATGCCCGCCGAGCAGCAGCACTCTGTGCGCTGCTCGGTGGATGGATAGTCAGTGACTGCCGCCTATGCGAGTAATCACATGGGACGGCACCTGTCACATGGTGCTTTCCCATGTGATTACTCGCATAGGCGGCAGTCACTCTCTTACGGCTCTGCACACGCACTGTCCTGATTAAAAAAAAGTTCAAGTGCTGATTAAATAGAGCCAGCAACGCTGAAAACAGCAGTGGCGCGTCCGTGGGGATTTTGTGTGCGCTGCTGGCTGCACTTGTCAGAGCTAGACCTACGCTTTGCAGCTCTCAGTACGCACTGCCGTGTTTTCTGGCAACCACAAACAACACACTACAGCAGTCGGCGCACATAGACAGGCAGGTAAAATGCATCACTGTTTTATTTTTGAACTAGTCTAAATAGTGCATTATAATCATAACATGCATATGAGTGCAATCATGTAAGCCAAAAGCGACGTTTTAAAATGTATTGCAAAGTGTATGGCACCTAGTCGGATACCGGGTTTGCAATTAAGCTTTTGTATTTGAGCATTAAACGGACTGCCATTGTTAATGCATATGACTAACTAATTTGCTAAACCACACAGGTCAAGCTGTATAAACAGACACATTAATTGTCATGTTGGTATAGCTGCATATTGTGCTTTCTGTATTACTATCAATAGCTGACCTTCTAACATGACCCCTTCCACAGACAGAGCACAAGATGCTGAACTCCCAAACTGACAACTTATTTTTCTGTTGCTGTAACCTGGGGTTAAATAATTAGTTTAAAAACACCTTTCTTGTCAATCAATTCATTCAGGCCATGCATTTGCACTTTTAAACTTAATGGGAATTTTAGGAGCAGAACATCATGGTTACTTGCATAGGCGGCAGTCACTACCCCCCTTTCGTTGACCAGCGAGCAGGAAGGAGGTGCTGCTGCTCGGATGTAACAAGGTAAGTGCCTCTGTGTGTGTGTGTGTGTGTGTGTGTGTAATAGTGCCTGTGTGGCTAATAGTACAGTGTGGCTAATAGTACAGTGTGGCTAATAGTACAGTGTGCCTGTGTGGCTAATAGTACAGTGTGCCTGTGTGGCTTATAGTGTGCATATTTTAAATGTAGCGTGTGTGTGTGTGTGTGTGCGCGAAGTATTTTAATATAATATGTGAGGGAAGGGGGGATCTTAATATAGTGTGGGAGGTAAGCTATTTAATGGTGGAGTGTAGGTGGGGGCTAATTACTTAAGGTGAGGTGAAGAAAGCTTTAATTTAATGCTGGGGTGGTTTAGGGCTATCAGTTGAATATGGGGCTGATTTTGGGGAGGAGGGCTATTTATTAAATATGAATTATTTATTGCCGGGTATGGTTGTAGAAAATGACTATGTTTATTAAACTTTAGTGCTATTTAATTTATTGCTGGGACTGTTTGGAGGGAGGGAAATATATTTTGAGTAAATGAGTATACTGTTAATTTAATTGAAAAACCAATCAGATTCTAGCTATCATTTATGTATTACATTCTACAAAATGATAGCTAGAATCTGATTGGTTGCCATAGGCAACATCTCCACTTTTCAAACCTGCCGGAAAACTCTCAGCTTGATACATTTACCCCCAAGGCTGGTTGAAGTTTTTTAAATCTTGTGTACCCATTTTTTTTTCAAAATAGGGCATCCAATATTCCAGGATCAAGACAAGAATGAACTGAGCTAAAGAAACCAGCTACTATAAGTGGTGAAAGTGACCAAAACAGGTAGGAGAGAGCAGGACAGTCTGCCAATTGTCCTGAATCTGGTGGGGCAGTCCCAAATTTGGGTGACTGTCTCACTTAGTCAGGATTTGGTCCGACTGCAAGGACAGTTGGGAGGTATGTCCCGCTTCACAACGTACTGCTTGTGAAGGCAGAGCTGTGTGTTTCTATCAGTAGAGCCTGTATATTTGTCTAAAATGATAACCATGTTATGTCTTAAATACCCTGAGCCTTAATCCAGCTCTGGTTAGGGGAAGGGAACTGATGGCTGTTCCCAGTTC
Source organism: Mixophyes fleayi (assembly GCF_038048845.1). NCBI lineage: Eukaryota > Metazoa > Chordata > Amphibia > Anura > Limnodynastidae > Mixophyes > Mixophyes fleayi. Next base: position 206,395,360 of record NC_134404.1, read on the forward strand.
CCGGACAGGATACAGACTGCAGAGCAAGCCGAGGAGCTCTAAGTATCACAAGATTTTGTAATCTCGTGAGACAAAGAGTTTCCCTGCTCACTCTGCAGGCAGTTCCCACCCTTATGGATGTGAGCAGTACCAGAAGCATAGATAAGTACAATGTGCTTGGGGTGTCATAATGTGCCTGGGGGGATGGCGTGATGTGACTGGGAAGGCGTGATAAATGTAATGTTTTATTCTAATGTATGTTGGCCACACTCACAACACAATGAGGTCATGCCCTTTTCGGCACCGCCGCTGCGCGGCGGCACATGGTACCCGGGTCACAAAGGGGAACCAGTTCCGGATACCCAGAACTATGTTGAGGAGAATATCTGTGTCACTTAACTAGGTGGAGAAAATAGGCAATTAATCCAGTGCAACACTGCAGCAGTTGGAGCCAGGATAGAGTCCCCTTCGGCCATGGTCTGCATATCAAATTTGTATAATAATCACTATAACAAGTGTTTTTTTTAGCATTGCTTTTTATCACACTATACCCCAAACCTGTCATGCATTACCAATCTAGCCTCTGATGCATTGTGCAGTAAGTGGTGCTCATTGGCGATGTGCTGAATGATTTTAACAACTGGTTAGTAAGAGGACACTTTTTATTTTTTTTATACATATTTTTTAGATGCCTAATTGTTTAACCAGTATGATAGCCAGCATTCTGGGATTAAGAGTGGCCTTTGTAGCATGATGATCATAAGCAAATAACATTGTACGCTCCTAAGATTGTACGCTCCTTTGAGCAGGGCTCTCCTACCTCCTGTTTCCATCACTTTTAACTGCGCTCTCCAGCTACTCAGTTCACCTCCTCTCCAACCCTCTGCTCTCTGTCTCCTCTCGCTTCTCTCCGCTCCCCTCAGTGACTCTTTACCTGTCATCTGTGCCCACCCTCTTGGGGCATAGTTACCTGCCTGTACTCACTTTTCCCCTCCCTCTCTTTCTTGCTGTGACTGAGCCCCCAGAGTTATAGTGCTTACTGTTACTTGTACTGTGCTGTTTCACCTTGTACTGTGCCATTGTTTGTCCTTGTACGGCGCTAAGGATACTTTGTGGCGCCCTATAAATAAAAATTAATAATAATAATAATAATTGTTATGTTAAGACATATAGCTAAATTGTAATTATCAAAAGAACACTGGCACATGTTGAAACAGTTGATTGTGCTGTACAGTCTGACCATAGCACCTATTTATTTTGTGTACTTTTAGTATGTTTTGAGTAAATATTTTTAACACTTGCGATTAGTGCTATTAAAAAAACAAAACAAAATCCTTTAATGTAATGAGGAAAAGAGATACTGTGATGCACCATGTGTTCACTGAGTGTAACAATTATGCAATACTGTATTTAGTTCCAATGTTGCATCACAGTGTATTGTATGTGAATATAAACAGCCGGAATCTTAGCAGTAGATATAATAATAATTAATAATAATAAAATATTAACTAAGCAGTAGAAAATAAAGCAATGCCTAGTTATAATCCTAGCAGACACTACTACTACTACTACTGTGGGAAGAGAAATAGAAGGGAAGTAAGAATACAGCAGATGGCAGTATTTGACCACAGTGGGTTCTATGAGACTGTGGTACTTAAAGGCATTTAGATGTTCAATTTGAAGTGCTCTTAAATATATAAATTACAACAAAGGACTAGTAGTGTATGCTGCTGTGACTTATGTCCACTCAATCAACTGTAAATTCTGGACTGGATGTCTAATCTTTGGAAGGCAATTTGGTAGATTGGGAGTCTAGGCCAGATAATGTTATGTATAATTAAATGAGGTTAAACTGAGCAGTAGTGGTTTACCAATAAAATGCATGCAACATGTACACTTATGGGCTTATGTAGACTTGGAATCATTTGCACCCAGAATGTTAGCAGGATAAGAAGCATTCTCATGAAAACGCACATTAGTGTACATATTTCCTGATACATTCAAATATAAATATCAATTTAAGTAATGTGAATAGACGGCCACAACATCATATATAATAGCAGCCACATTAATGAATGAAGTAGTATCAGCTGGAGCTGTCAACCTGCAATCATCCAATCAGAAGCGACTACTTGGTGCTGCCAGTCTTCATCCTCTTCAGCAGTGGTTCCCAAACTTTTTCAGTTCACGGCACCCTTATAGTCTCCAAAATTCTTTTAAGGCACCCATCCAAAATAATTACTGAGCAGTCCAGTTTTATAAGTAGTTGGGTCAAAATAACGTAATAAGTATTTAGGTCAGGACAGAAATACTTAGTAAGTTGTTTGCAAAAATAAACTCACCAACATTCAATGAGAAAGGAGGAGGATGCTGGGTCCCGGGTGCCGACGGATTGGTAAGTTTTTTTGTTTTTTTTCCCCCTGGCCACAGTACCCCTGTGACAGCGCCACGGTACACACTTTGAGAACCGGTGCTCTACAATGTCTCTCGTTGTATGCCTCCTGACATGTGTATATGTATTTACATACAAGTCTATCTTAGTCTCATTTACGTGAACACACCTTTGTTGTACCCGCCCAACGCTCGCCCGCTTTTTCTTCCCAGGTTCCGCCTTTGTAGTCATAAGTAGTCTCAAGTGTATGATGCAACCAAATCTTCATACAGATGCATGCAGTACAAAAATTTGTATTTTACGCAAATAATACATCATCATCATCATTTATTTATAAAGCGCCACTAATTCCGCAGCGCTGTACAGATAACTTATTCACATCAGTCCCTGCCCCAATGGAGCTTACAGGCTAAATAGAGAGAGAGAGAGAATGAGAGACTAGGGTCAATTTGATAGCAGACATACATTCAACTCAACACAAGATCCTTAATTCTTAAACAAGCAGGGTTTGTCATTATTATGTCCTTATTCCTCTCTGGACATAAGACAGATTGATGAATTATATGTATTTTCAAATTAGAAATTCGATAAAGTATTTATCTGAAAGTGTCAGGCTCTGCCACCGCCTCCACACTGACATTAGGTGCGAGAGGCGGCTGCCTGTGATGCTCCAGGCATCCTGTTGCCTAGCTACGGGAGACTTCCTGTTGTTTTCGGCTTGCTGCGCTCGCATGTGTAGTTAGCCTTGTGTCTCATTGCCATTCAAACTTCCGGTCGGCAGTCCACGTCTCTGACTGCTGACCATCTGCCCACCTATAAATAGGAGTCTCTGGCACCATTAGGGTGCCAGAGTATTGGTTTCACCCAGCTCCAGCACTTTGTTAGTATCCTGATCCTGTTCCAGTTTTGACCTGGCTATATCCTCTGACCTTCCTTTTGGAACCTTGCTGCTAGTTCTGGTTTCCTTATTCCTGGCCTGCCTCTGACTATTCCTCGGATCTCCCTTTTGTACCTCACTGTCCACTCTGTTACTACGCTGGTGGCTGTCTCGGAGAACTGCGACCAGCGCACCCTCTTGCAGCGTAGCCCAAACTCCCTTGCAGGGGTCCCTGGTGAACACCGGGGGTGTGTTAGACTCTGCTCATCCTTGCTCAGCAGCACTAATAACAGCAAATAACTTCCTCACAGATTGTGACAGAAAGTATATTTCAGATCTTAAAGAGAACCTGTCATCTGCATTGGTTTTCTATTTGCTTATTATATAGCACCTTACGCAAAAAAGTGTACCTTTGTGCCCCCATTTTCCATGGTGAGAGCAAATAACATAGTGCAATCACAAACTGTTAGCTGGACTCGAAAGCTAAGCCTTTCTCTTTTTGTATAAGCTATGCTCTCTTCTGGGCAGGATATCTCTGTACCTCACTGCTCTCTTGCTATGATGTATCAAGAAAGCTAGCCCAGGAGAGAGTATAGTGCCTAGAAAGCATATTTATTAAATGATTTCTACCATTTTTTTGCTTATTATATAGCTTATAAGGTACTATGAAACAGCAAATACCAAGCCAGTGTACAATCTGGTAACAGGATATATTTAATAGTTTGTCCATGGTACACAAAACTCTTAATTAGTTAACACTTTAATGCAGTGGTTCCCAAACTTTTGCAGTTCGCGGCACCCTTAGAGTCTCCAAATTTTTTCAAGGCACCCCTCCAAAATAATTATTGAGCAGTCCTGTTTTAGAAGTAGTTGGGTCAAAAAATTGTAATAAGTATTTAGGTCAGGACAGAAATACTTATTTAGTTGTATGCAAAAATGCCCCCTCTGCATCCAGACACTCTGCCCTCAGGCACTCTGCCCCCTCTGCATCCAGACACACTGCCCCCTCTGCATCCAGACACACTGCCCTCTCTCACGCTGTCCCCCCTCCTCTGCTCTGTCATGCTGTCCCCCCTCCTCTGCCCTCTCTCACAATGTCCCCTCCTCTGCCCTCTCACACGCTGTCCCCTCCTCTGCCCTCTCACGCTGTGTCCCCCTCCACTGCCCCTCTCACGCTGTGTCCCCCTCCTCTGCCCCGCTGTGCCTCTCCTCTGCCGCACTGTGCCCCTCCTCTGCTCTCTGTCCCCCTTCTCTGCCCTTCTCTGCCCTGCTGTCCCCATCCTCTGCTCTCTGTCCTCATCCTCTGCTCTCTGTCCCCATCCTCTGCCCCTCTGTCCCCATCCTCTGCCCTTCTGTCCCCCTCCTCTGCCCCTCTGTCCCCCTCCTCTGCCCTGCTGTCACCATCCTCTGCTCTCTGTCCCCTTCCTCTGCCCCGCTGTCACCATCCTCTGCTCTCCTCCTCTGTCCCGCTGTCACCATCCTCTGTCCCCCTCCTCTGTTCCGCTGTCACCACCCTCTGTCCCCCTCCTCTGTCCCGCTGTCACCATCCTCTGTCCCACTGTCACCATCCTCTGCTCTCCTCCTCTGTCCCGCTGTCACCATCCTGTCACCAACCTCTGTCCCGCTGTCACCATCCTCTGCTCTCCTCCTCTGTCCCGCTGTCACCATCCTCTGTCCCCCTCCTCTGTCCCACTGTCACCATCCTCTGCTCTCCTCTGTCCCGCTGTCACCATCCTCTGCTCTCCTGCTCTGTCCCACTGTCACCATCCTGTCACCAACCTCTGTCCCGCTGTCACCATCCTCTGCTCTCCTCCTCTGTCCCGCTGCCACCATCCTCTGTCCTCCTCCTCTGTCCCGCTGTCACCATCCTGTCACCAACCTCTGTCCCGCTGTCACCATCCTCTGCTCTCCTCCTCTGTCCCGCTGTCACCATCCTCTGTCCCCCTCCTCTGTCCTGCTGTCACCATCCTCTGCTCTCCTCCTCTGTCCCGCTGTCACCAACCTCTGTCCCCCTCCTCTGCCACGATCCCTCTCACTCTGCTCCGCGCCAGGCGCCAGCCATAAAAAAAAACAAAGCACAGAAACTTACCAATCCGTCGGGCGCCGGGACACAGCAACCTCCTCTCTCCTGCAGCTGTCACTGACGTCGATATTCAGTGACAGCTGCAGGAGAGAGGAGGCTGCTGGGTCCCGGCGCCCGGCGGATTGGTAAGTTTCCGTGTTTTTTTTTTTTTTATGTCTGGCCCGCGGCACCCCAGTGACAGCACCGTGGCACCCCTGGGAGCCGCGGCGCACAGTTTGGGAACCGCCGCTTTAATGTTTAAAGTATAGACACTCTTTGCCTAATGATCAATTAGAAATGTGGGTCCTCTGGCTCGAGCTGACAACTTGTAGCAAACCAAACAAAGAATTTTGGCCTCCTTGCTGAATCAGGTGGCTCTCTTTTGCTAATAAAGAAAATACCCAAAAGGCAGTTGCCACCTTGGCCAGCTCTTCTTTATAGCCCTTGTACCAAGTGCACATAAAGTTGTATTTTTAAAGTTATCCCATCTTTGCATTCACTTTGTATATGTGCTAACCACAAATTTTTCCCCCACTTCTTTTGTAAAGTCCAGTTTGCGCATTGCATAATTGTGACTTACCAGCATTTAAGCCTTTTGCTGTTTAACCACTATTATATATATATATATATATATATATTAACTGATCAATATATTGGCACATTTAAACACAGCACCCCACCCAACAATTATTTTAACTATTAACATTAACTATGTTTATGCATGGCATATTTAGTCTTATGGGGGGAGGGAGTAACAAGAAGACCCCAATTGTGTTTAAAAGTTAGCTCCTATTCATCCCACCAGTAGTTTTTTGTCTAAAGATAAAGTGTTTAGTTTTAAATTCATGCTTTCTTATGTGTTACTTGATTGTTTTGTGTAATAACTATTTGTTGCTAAATGTGGTCAGATAATTCAGTCTTGTTTAGTCTTTGATATCTAATACTAAATATGATGCTCGCTAAGGATTAAAATTTTACCATTTTAGCTGATTTACTTCCTTTTTATAAGCGCTAGTGGAAATGTTTTCAATGTATCACTTAAGGTTTGTTTTCTTAGGAAGATTTGCTTGGCTTTAGTCATTCTTGTTACTGCTACTATTTTTGTCACACGCCCAAAGTTAGATGACTGTGAGCACTCTTTTATGTCAAATAAAAACATAATGTCTATGGGCCTGATTCATTACTGATCTTATCTTGTGCGCAAGTTGTGATGAGTATTTTAAGTATAAACGGGGAGATAAGAAATTCGCAATTCAACAAGGAGCGGAAAGTTCAAAGACACGCCCGTCTTAAGTCTCTTACGCAACAGAAAATAAGATGCAACGGATCTTGAGCAATTAGTTCATCTTAAGATCCGCTTCTTAACATCCGCTTCCTTGATTCAACAAAAACTGGCCAAATTGCAGGTGGGAAAACAGTGCTTTATGATTACTACAATTGGCCTACTCACACCAACAAAAATATCTATTTGGTTGTGAAAAAAACTTACATTCCACCAAAGCCGCAACATGGGCCTCCTCCTCCTCCCTCGCTGGCGCGACCGCCTCCTCCACCTCCTCCTCCTCATCCCTGGCCGTCTCCTGCTCCTCCACCTCCTCCGGCGCCTCCTCCACCTTCTGCTTCTCCTTAACCCTGGCCTTAGTGTTTAGCACTCCTGTCTCACAGCACTGGGGTCACGAGTTTAAATCCCAAACATGCCTTATCAGTCTGGAGATTGGGCCTCCATCAGTAATGATACTAAATGAAATGTTAATCCAAAATAAAAAATAAAAAAATAAAAAACAGGCCCAAAAGCATGAGGCTGGAGGGGGAGTTACATTTGTAATATGGACACAGATTAAAATTTGGGTCGGGCATGTCCTTTGGAAAAATATAAAAAATTGTGAAAAAAAAAAAAAAGTATGTAGAATACACTATTTTACACCATTAATAGAGAACTCACTTCTCTCAATCTCCTCCCGTAGCTCCTGCAGAAGCTGAGGCTGCTGCCAATGCAGATCACTCCATCGCCTCTGCAGTTGGACGATGGAGCTCCTGCGGTGAAATCGCCTCCAAATGTAGTGGCGCACCCCCTGGTATGCCCACAATTTTATCTTGTTAGAGATATATCTGCCTGCAGGCATACTGTCTATGCCCTGAGCAAGGACCCACAGTCAGCGCTGCCAAGAGGAATTCAGGGCTCCGATACAGCAACTTCATGGGGCTCCCTTATATTGAGCATGGTAAAAAAAAAAATGCGCCAACGGAGTGCTTGTGCAATTGGGGGCATGGCTGTGCATCATTGAGTGTGTGTCTAGCTGGTGAAAAATAGGCCATCCTCCTGCAAAAAAATGCACGACTCCGACATGGCTCTTCTACCCTCATGCTTTTGCTCACACATGTCCCCTCTGCCCACATGCTTTAATCACACATGCATCTCTCTGCCCACATGCTTTAATCCCACTTGCCCTCCCTCTGTCCACTTGTTTTAATCACACTTGCCCCCCTTCTGCCCAGCAGCTATAGTCACACATGCCCCCTCACTGCCCAGCACCTTTAGTCACACATGCCGCTTCTCTGCCTAGCTTCTTTAGTCACACATGCCCCCTCTCTGCCCAGCACCTTTAGTCACTCATGCCCCCGCTATGCCCAGCACCTACAGTCACACATGCTCCCTCTCTGCCCAGCACCTTTAGTCACACATGCCTCTCTCTCTGCCCTGCACCTATAGTCACGCATGCCCTTTCTCTGCCCAGCACCTTTAGTCACAAATGCCCCCTCTCCAGCATACCTTCTTCTTACCTTCTTTTCCACTGCACAGCACACAGGATGGGAAGATCTCCAGCAGCCCATCGGCATTGAGTACCATGTGACCACTGCAGTCACATGACCTGTTCACCTGGTGTCTGAAGGTACCTGGGGATTTAGCCACTACCGACACCCCCTAAATTCGAGGGTGTTCACGCGCGCGACACCGTGAGCAAAAAAAAAGTACTTTAAAAAATGTAATAATAAAAAAATGATAGGTCTCCAGTGGGGCCCCGGGCCCCCTAGGAAGGTCTGGGCCGGGTGATTTGTACCTGCTTCCCCTCTTGGCGGCCCTGACCGCAGTTCGCGTCTATCAAAAGTATTAGCCTTCATTTTGTGTCTGTACTCTGCTCAGTACTTTGCTCAGTGATTGGTTCTCAGAGCACATGTGAGTGAGCTCAAGTCACTCCTAGATATTTTCTACATCTGTGTGCAGAATGTCTGCCTGTCATTCATTAATTCATCATATCCTAGCAAAGAGGGAGCGGATAGATGGGAAATGTACTCCATTATTCACCATTACTGGCACTTTATATAACAGGAGCCTGTACTTGCAGGCACCTGATAACAGGCACTAGATTTATAAGTGTGATAGTTTTTGCTCTAGCTGAGTGAAAGTGTAAAATTGAAACGTAACTACCAGAAAAAGCATATAGTAATTTACTTATGGTTTAAAATATGTGTCTGTAATTTAAAACATAACTTTGTTATATGGTTTTGATAAGGATCAAAGTAATACATTTTTGGACCCTAATTTACCTCATGAATCTGGTCCTCCTATCCTCCTCCCAAACTTACTGAGGAATTACATTTTAAACAACACAGAGGGTATAGTGGTGTTATTGACATTGAGTGAGATTGGAGGCCAGTTGGTGACTCTGGCATGAGGGACAAGAATGAGCTCTGTATGGAACATGGTTTGCTTTAGCTAGCGTTGTGACATCCATGGGGCGAATTCAGAAAGGCAATGGTTTTCAACAGATTGTGGTGAAAGAAATAGGTCAGGGAAAGCAATGTACATTTGGGTGTCCTTGGCGTAGAAGTGGTATTGGAGGCCAAATGAGCAAGTTAGTACCCCAAGACAAAAGATGTACAATATTAAAGTACAACATTTAGAAAAAAAAAGGTTTGTGATACCTCAATAGAGAATGAGAGTGGAAAGGAGAATGTGCCAGAGGTGGGTACACTACAAGAGCGGTTAGAGAGGTAGTAAGTTTCCCAGGAGAGAACTGTGTCTAGATGGACAATGGAGTGAAGGATGTGTAGGAGAAGAGGGTGTTAAACAGTGTCCAAAGCAGCAGAGAGTTACATGAGAATGAGGATTGCAATAAAAATAGATTTTTATTTATAAAAACAATTTCAGAAATCAAATTAAGCACAAAATAAAAACAAACATGCGGCTATGTACAATGTACTTTAGAAAGAGTTGTCCAGTGTACATAGCCGCATACTTACATTACCCCGTTATGAGCAGCGTTAACAGCATCTCACTGATGTCATCAAGTCCCGCCGGCATTTTCCTTCATCGTGATTGGCTGATGTCACTTCACAGAACAGTCGTCAGCGATCCTTGTCGGGAAGCAGTCGTCCAGACTGAAAATGTCAGGGTAAGTGTTGTCGGTGTAGTCAGCATCGATATGCTGACTACCACCGCATTAAAATGCACATTACATATGAAAATAGAGATGCACTGTTATTGTGGATCATAAAATATCTTACAAACACAAACTTTTAAAGTGTTTATAAGAGAGTAAGCTAAAATATAACTCTCAATACAAATAAAAGTCCACTATACAAATCCACACCAATAAACTCCACTATAGACTCCTAACCAACTTCAAGGATGCATGAAGCAGTCTTTTATAGTGAAATGTAATGAGACAAGTATATTTACTTTTATAATGATTAAAAAATGTTTGCGTTTATTTTGAATTATTCTGAAATGCATTAGATAGACTTTCATATTTTAATTTTTAAAAAACAAAATATGCTCCGTTATGTCTGCTACTAAGAAGGTGTGTGCAATTGTTCATTTAATTATGCTCATTAATACTTTAGTTTGCCACTAATGCCTGTGTTGTATGTTTGTTACAATCTGAAGTATGTCTTTATGGTTAGACAAATAAGCTGGCAACAGTAGAGTCATGAGTTCGAATCCACAATCATGCCTGTATCTGTGTGAACTTTGTATATCCCCATGTGTCTGTGGATTTACTCCAATGTGTCACTTATAGAAGAGTACGGTAGTATATTTTTTTGCGTTTGCTCTGTCTATAGCATTGTATAGTGCATGTGTATGCTTTTGAATTATTAGCCTTTAAATTCGCATCAACAGTTATTTACAATTCAATATGACACATTTTTATTGTTGGACAACAAGGGAATGTGTGTGTATAGTTCTTTATTGTTTAACCTTAGATCTTCATGTTGGTAGTAGTGCCTGTGTTGTATTGTATGTTTTTTTTGGAGCACAATAAGCTTAGTTGATGGTTTATGTACTCACATTTATTTTTACCTAAGAGCACTTTCAAACATGGTGCTTGACATTCAAGTCTATATAATGGATGTAATGCTCAATCTGCACATTGGCTTAGTGGTTAGACAATCCAGTTTCATCAGTGGGGTCATAAGTTCGATTCCTGATCCATTTTGTTAAATATGCCTTTATTAACTTTTTAAGTGCCAAAAAAAAGAAAGCAATAAAGAGCAAACAATTTTAAGTTAAATTATTATGACTATTAATTATTGTTATTATTATTTTTATTATTATTATTACTATAAATGAATGAATTCCCATAGCCAAATATTTAAACTGTGCATGTACCAAGAATTTAGGGCTATAATATTTCATTGTATAATTATTGACATTAATAAAAAATATAAAAGAAAAAAAGCTTGCTATAAGAGAAGTTCATACTCAGCTTTTCGTTCTAGTCCATATCATTCACATATTGTTTCCACTTGCATGTTGGCTTAGTGGTTAGACAATCCACCTTTCAACAGTGGGTATCTGAGTTCGAATCCTCACTTACGGCCCTATCTCTGTGGAGTTTATATATCCTTCCCATGTTTGTGTTGATTTCCTATGTGTCCCTTATACAAGAGTAGAGTTCGCACAATTTATCCGTACAAATTAACCTGTTATGTCTTTCATATTATTATTAGCCATTTTTTTTACAATATCAAAAAATGTATAGACTAACTATTACATATTACAAATCAACCACTTTACATTGCAATTTATTACAACTGTGCATCCACCATGGTTGTTTTTAAAAAAAGAGCATTTGTTTAATGTTTGATATTATAAAATAAAAGACCAAAAAAAAATGAAGTGTATTAAGATGTATGTTGTGCATATTTAGCTGTGAGTGTTTTAAATGAACAATGCTTTTTGAACAGTTTAGTGTTGTTATTGAGCGCTGTTGATATAGCTGCTTGGACTTAAACATGACTCCGAGCTTCCTTAAGTTTAAGCAAGAAGTTAAGATAAAACTGAGCATTTCTTCTTAAATATCCGACAGATCCGGAGGTAAATGCCTACTCTTCTTAACTCAGTACAAATAACATCTACTCTTCTTAAGTCAGTAAAATCTCTGCTCAATTTCTGCCTATTCCCTTCCCTTTCCCAACCATTATTTCTTAAGTGTTGGGAGAAATTCTTAAGTGCAGTTTAGAAAGATTTTCATCTTAACGGAAGAAATTCTTAGCTTGGGCAAAAGATTTTCCTTCTTATCTCCCTTTTCTGGGTATGCACAGAGAAGATTTTCGTAAGATCCGCCAAATACGGCAGATGAGATCAGTAATGAATCAGGCCCTACGTTTCTAATATGAGAATTCAAAGGAGTGTGTAAATGTAATGAATTCATTCAGATAACTATAGGATCTTTTCAAAGGTCAAGTTTTGTGCAAGAGCTATGCAATATATCAGTCTCGACTATTGCAACCTTCTTCTCACTGGCCTTCCTGGCTCTCATATTTTTGAGCTTCAATCCAAATAGAATGCTGTGGCTAGGCTCATCTTCCTTTTCCACCACACCTCTTCTGCTTCTCCTCTGCGCAAAACACTTCATTGGCTCCCTATCGGTTTCAGAATTCAGTTCAAGCTCCTTATCATCTCTTACAAAGCTTTACCAACACTTCTACCCCTTACATCTCTGACCTTGTCTCGAAGTACATACCTACCCGGCCACTCCACTCTGCCTCTGACCTCCGCCTCAATTCACCCCTCATTACCTCCTCCCATGATTGCTTCCAAGACTTCTGCCATGCTGCCCCTAATCTTTTGAACTCCCTACCCCGGCTCACTCGACTCAGGGTCCTCTCTACCTATTGTCCCACGTCTGTCTACAGTCTGGCTCCCTTGTTCGTCCTGTTGTATCTTTTGCCACACTCTGTGTGATTCCTCATAGCATTACTCACATTTATCTGTGCTACTTATATGTATTACCTCATCTATTTGTTACTTGATTCTGTATCTGGCGCTACTGAATCTGTGGCGCCTTATAAATAAATACATAAATAAAAATTAATAATAATAATTTAAAAAAAAAAATGTGTGTTATAATGAGGTGCATTAATGAGTAAGTTCAGAGAAAAAAAGAAAACTTCTTTAATATTAGTTTGCAATCTCAAAAAATACTTCTACCAATATTAATAATGCAGTGCCCCTTCACTATAAAAAGTTCTTTATAATACCACTGGATGGATTCCCTAAACAATAAAAATGTATTGTTTTAACACCATCCTGCCTACAACACAAATTATGGCTACAGTTTTAAAATTAAATGGTAATAAGGATCTGTCACGGGCACTAGAAGTTTTACCCAGAATTCACCAGGTGTAGCTACACTTACCAGAAGTGCGGACCTCTGCGTAGTGTGGTGAATCAGTGGAACCATACAGTAGAATAGAGGAAAGGAAGGTCAATAGTATAAATGCTGAGTCTTGGCACCGTGGAACTGTGATGGTACAGCAGTTTAGAAAGCAGGATAAAATGAGGAAAGAGTCCAAGTGCCTTAGCACGCAGGTAGCATATAACAGGCCAGTACTTGATAACTGGATAACGTTAGGCAAAGACCAATCAACAATATAGTAGAAGAGTCAGCGACTTGCAGCTACAATACAGAGGCACTTGTAGACCTTATTCCAGCTAATAGGTACAGAGTAGTAGCTATATCACAAGGAAACATGAATGGTCTACAGCTGGTAAGTTTCCCCACGGATATGTAGAGAAGACTTGTCCAGCGCAGATGTGTAACAGAATAGCATGAGTGGTCTGCAATTGGCAAGTTGTACCACTGATGTGAAGGGAAGACTTGTCCAGGTGCAGGCGTGGAACGGAGTAATGTGAGTGGTCTGCAATAGGCAAGTTGTACCACTGATGTGAAGGGAAGACTTGTCCAGGTGCAGGCATGTAACGGAGCAACGTGAGTGGTCTGCAATAGGCAAGTTGTACCACTGATGTGAAGGGGAGACTTGTCCAGGTGCAGGCGTGGAACGGAGTAATGTGAGTGGTCTGCAATAGGCAAGTTGTACCACTGATGTGAAGGGAAGACTTGTCCAGGTGCAGGCATGTAACGGAGCAACGTGAGTGGTCTGAAATAGGCAAGTTGTATAGAGGAGACTTGTCCAGGAGCAGGCAGGTAACGGAGGTAGCGAGAGTAGTCTGCAGCGGGTAAGTTCTACTACCGATGTGGAGAGGAGACTTGTCCAGATCAAACGGATAACACGAGCAGAAACAGGAAACACCTCACAGTCTCAAGGAATGAGAACCAAGAACAGGCAAAGGTAATAGGGCAACAGGTGCCTTAAATACTGAGAGGTAATTAATTAACCAATGAGGCTAGAGGCGAGGTATTAACAGTTCAGGGTTTCTGAACATGTGCTATCTTAGTCAAGATGGTGGTCGGCCGCGGCTCAGGAGAGGCGCCGGCAGGAGCGAGAGAGACCCATGTCCCAACCTAGAGGCACTAACAGTCCGGTGAGTAACAGGATCACTGTACAAAAACAAAGTTGTAACGTCCAGGACATCACATGTTATGGACACAGACCTCCCAAATACATATAGAACCACTGTTAATAACACAAATGCTGCCTCCAGACACAGCAATGCCAGGCAAGTAAGAACTAGAAGTCTCTAACTCATTCTCCCATTCCTTGTTTCTGACTCTAACCTCCACTCCAAATCCTGCTTCCAATGCATTCCGCTCCTACCTCATGTCTGCTTTTCTACATCCTATCTTCCCTGGCCTTCTTCCACCAACCATCACTACCCTTCTTTCACCTTCTCCAACTACCCCCATGACATGGATGCGCTCTAATCCAACTCTAGTATGCCCAAGCCCTGGGCTCTTGTTAAGTGACTGGGGTGCTGATTGTCACACATCGAAATCCAGCTGTCCGACATTTTCTCTCTACTCTTCCATCAGCTCCAGGCACAGTACCTTGTGCCTTAATAATATTGTGTCCAACAGAAAGTGCATGGCCCTTTAAGAGATCTAAGCCTGTAGTCATGTGTTCTCTCCTGAAACCCGCCCTATTTATCAGCTCATCTATTTAAACCTGCTCAGTGCACAGGCCTGTGCCAGTGTATTAGGCCCCAAACCTTTACTCCAGTATTCAAGTACTTCTTGTGGCTAATCCCTGTGAGTTTTGACCCAGACTGTTCTGGACCTCTCTTCTGCCTGTCATTTGATACTGTTTATGCTCCTGATTGTTGCTGACCCAGCTTGTTCTGACACCCCTGCCTTTTTCTGATTTTGTTCCCTGCAGCCATATTGGGTACCAGTCCCAGATACATTAACCAGTCTCTTGTTACAGATTGTTACAGATTGATACCAACTTGTCACGCCTGGAGGCAGCGCAGAAAGTCCCTGGCGAAAACAAGAGGTTTATTAGACTCTGCGCCTCTGTCACTGCCAGTGTTAATCCAGGTTGGCGAAAGTGAATTCGCATTAGCCGCTAGATTTGTGACACTGATACAAATGTAACCTGGAGAATCAGCCTACTCACAATGGTTGCAGATAGATCCAAGCTATGGATTTAACTAGTAGTAGAAAAAGATGTACATAATCAGACCCTTGGCTGGTGTACTGTATTTAGTTTAGGCTATGGCTTGGGCCTACTTATGCCACATGCAAATAGGCAAATGACCTAGGAAGGTCTTAAAAGAAAGAGTTGTAGAATATCTCAAATCAAGTAACTTACAGGATCTCAAACAGCATGGATTTACTGGGGTTGCAGGATAGAAAACAAAGAGTTATAGTAAATGGAGTGCATTGACAGGAGGAAAAGGTTACCAGAGGAGTACCTCAAGTATCTGTACTTAGACCAGTGTTTTTTAATATCTTTATTGGTGACATTGCAAATGGTATTGAAAGGAAAGTATGCCTTTTTGCAAATATGTAACAGGATAGACACACCAGGAAGAGTAAAACAATTGATCAATGATCTAGATAGACTAGAGGAATGGTCAAGAGAGTGTCAACTAAAGTTTAATGCCATAAAATTCAAAATTATGCTACTGGGTCTATCAAACCCCAAAGGCTAAATATAGTATTAATGGCACTATAATGGAAACTATTGAGGAGGAAAGGGATCTAGGAGTCACTATTTCAGGTGTCTTAATGGCAGATAAACAATGTAACATAGCCAGGGCCGGATTAAGGGAATGGAGGCCCCTGGGCTAAGGGGGCATCTATTCCCCTGTGAGGCCCCCAATGTGAGCCGCCCGCCACCCCCCGTGAGGCCCCCCCAAGCACTTACCTGTTAGTGCAGTCCTCCTTCCGCGGAACGCTGTAAGCTCCTTACTGAAGAGATCTCGCGAGAGTTTGGGAACTCTCGCGAGATCTCCTCAGTAAGCAGATTACTGAGCGACACCGCAGAGAACTGCACTGACAGTGCTCAGCAGCATTGATCGGGATGGGGGCGCCCCCGCCCCCGGACCGATCAATAATGCTGCTGAGGACTTTGGAGTGCCCCCTGGATGCCCGAGGCCCCTGGGCTATAGCCCAGTTAGCCCTAGGGTTAATCCGGCCCTGAACATAGCAATGAGAAAGGAAAGTCAGATGCTTGGATAGATAGGGAGAGGAAAGAAAGAAGTAATACTGAATAGGTCATTGGTACGGCCTCATCTAGAATACTGTGTTCAATTCTGGAGGCCATATCTCCATAAGGATATAAATACGTTAGAGACTGTACAAAGAAGGGCAACTAAAATGGTGCATGGCCTACAGCACAAAACTTACCCTGAAAGAATAAAATATCCTTATATATATAGCTTGGAGCAGGGAAGGGAATGGTGGGACATGATAGAAACTTTCAAATATATAAAGGGTTTTAACAAGGTACAGGAGGGAAACATTCTTCAAAGGAAGATAAATATTAGAACACGATGACATACACTGAAACTGGTGGGAAGCAGGTTCAGAGGAAATTTGAGGAAAAACTATTTCACAGAAAGGGTAGTGGATAAGTAAAATTGCCTCCTATCAGAGGTGGTTGAGGCTAATACAGCAGATAAATTTAAACATGCTTGGGATAGACATAAGGATATCCTTACAAAGATTGAGGTTACCATAGGTTAAAAATTGGGCAGACTAGATTGGCCATGTAGTTCTTATCTGCCGTTAAATTTTTGTTTCTATGCATATACATGTGTATATATGTGTATACCTGATTACTGACTGACATTAACATCTGTAAGTGCCTGCAATTGATCATCTGTTACTACTGTTCAAAATAAACCAATCAACTTGGTTAAGTTATAAGTGTTTTGTGGCTTAACATTAGAGATGGGCGGACTCGGTTCCTCGAGATCCGAATTCATCCGAATTCAGCTTATCCGAGTACCGAGCCGAGCATGCTCGGTACTCTCCCGCCCGTTCGGATTCGAAATCGAGGCAAAACGTCATCGTGACGTATTCGTTTTTCTGAGCTCAGTTCTCGCGACATTTGAAAAGCATAAATACCAGCCTCCACAGCAATCCATCGCCATTTGACAGAGGGAGAAAGCAAGGTTAGGTCAGACTGACTATATCAGTGCAGGGACAGAGCAGTAATTGGACACATTATTGCTTCTATTCAATACCATTCTAATCTTAATACCAGTTGTTACAGCAGTAAGAGGAGAATAGAGGAGCGTTTTTTTTTTTTCAGTTTCTGGCACTCCAAGTGCTTTTGGGGTGTCCCCCATTCTTTTGCATTAATTTTTCTGGCTGTCAAAACTAAAGTCCTATTTGGCAGCAGTGTAAAAACATATATATATTTAGCACTCCCAAGTGCTTTTGGGGTGTCCCCCATTCTTTTGCATTAATTTTTTTGGCTGTCAAAACTAAAGTCCTATTTGGCAGCAGTATTTCTGCAATTTTTTGCACTACAAGTGGTTTGGGCTCATTAAAATGGATTCAAATGGATTAATATGAGCAGAATCAGCAACCAGGCTCTGTCACCAGTCCTGATGGTAGTGTTCCCAGTACGTCATCTGGGAAAGGCGATGTAAAAGTACATAGTCTTTTTAAATCTGGGAAAAAAACACACAACCCAAAAAAAATTACCGCTTTTGAAGCGAAAAAGAAATGTAACTGAGGAAAAGTTAAGTGCGGATAAAAAAAAAATTGCCAACATGCCTTTCTACATACGCAGTGGCAAAGAAAGAATGAGGCCTTCGCCTTTCTCTATTAGTGGCAAATCCAAAAATGTTACTGAGCCTTCTTCTTGTACCGTCACTCGTGACCAAGCAAAACGAAGTAATTTGGAGTCTAAAAGTGGTGCACAAGTACTTTTACGCGTGAAAGCAGAGCTGCAAGAAAACAGTAAGGCATTAGAGGATAATGTATGCTCTGAATCAGAAATTACACCAATCCCTGTGGAGAGTCCATCCACCAGTGGTATGTCTAATCGTGAGCATTCTGTTAGTGACAGTGTACCCATAAAGAAGGTTCCTTTCACCAGTTCTGCTGATGTGTGCCTGAACAGCCGGTGATACACCAATTGAGGATGCCACTTTTGAATTAGAAGAGGATGAGGGGGGGATTTGTGTAGGCGACGAGGGCACCAATGATGATGTTGATGATTATGATGCAGACAGATACCAAATTGCCTTTCTCAATTTCTATTTATATTCTAGACTCTATAACGGCTGAATAGTTTTCTATTTTACTCCTAGTGGAGAGGGGATCTGATGCAGACAGATACAAAACTACCTTGGTCCATTTATTTTTACATTCTAGTTCTACAGTCTATGCAGGCTGCTTTTTTTCTATTCAACTACAAGTGGAGGGTGGGGGGGGCATGGATAGCCACCAAACTACCTTGGTCCATTTATTTTTACTTTCTAATTCTACAGTCTATGCAGGCTGCTTTTTTTCTATTCAACTACAAGTGGAGGGCGGGGGGGGGCATAGATAGCCACCAAACAACTTTGGTCCATTTATTTTTACTATCTAATTCTACAGTCTATGCAGGCTGCTTTTTTTCTATTCAACTACAAGTGGAGGGCGGGGTGCTGGCATAGATAGCCACCAAACTACATTGGTACATTTATTTTTACTTTCTAACTCTACAGTCTATGCAGGCTGCTTTTTTTCTATTCAACTACAAGTGGTGGGCGGGGGGAGGGGGCATAGATAGCCACCAAACTACCTTGGTCCATTTATTTTTTACTTTCTAATTCTACAGTCTATGCAGGCTGCTTTTTTTCTATTCAACTACAAGTGGAGGGTGTAATATACATCCAAAGACGATGGCTACTTTGCCAATAATCAAAGATGGAGGAGGTAGACAACCACGTTTGTCTGTATAATTTGCAGGCAAGTGTTCGAATTAAGGACGGCCTACCAGGGATTAAACTGTTTTTTTCATATTTTATTAGCTTTAGAATTACCTCACTTATCCAAGAAACTGGTGGAGCACTAAATTAGGCTATTTTAGACAAAAAAAATTGTATTTTTTTCAAAAATGGCAAAACAAAACCAAAACACGCAATGACGGTTTTGCAAAACCAAAACCAAAACCAAAACACGACTGTAATCCAGATCCAAAACCAAAACCAAAACTAAAACACGGGTGTCAGTGAGCATCTCTACATAACATCCACCACCAACGCTGCTGGTACTTGTCAACAATGCCCACACGGTGGACTGGTCTAACCTCCATATAAGCTGGACATGCTTGATCGGAGCACCGTGCCTAGAAAACTGAATCTTCAGCAGTTAGTGAGCTTCTCCACTTATTTTTCTTGGATTACTCTTCCCTGTACTTGGCTGATTCCCTTGATGGGCATAGTACCCACGTCCGACCCCTAGAAGAGTGTCCTTCATCTCGGGCTTACTCTACTGTTGTGGAGCCAAGGATTAGGTGTCTTGCCTCGTGGTTTAGCCACCTGGGAGAGGATCCCTCCCCTGGGACAAGACTCAATTACAGTACTTCCCCAGTGGCCGACACTGTGTACTGAAGGGAGTTACCGCAACTTCTGACATGCATCAGCCATTTCTAGAGTAACAGTATGAATTCCACAGAGTAGTGATACTTGAAACAAAATTGTCTTTATTACAAACTGAGATTACACAGGTAAGACTAGGTGCAATCAATGGTTAAATAGCAAGGAAAAGTCCATAGAAGTAGCAGGTACAGGAAAGCAGTATTACCAGGTTAGCTGGGAAGCTGGATACGATGCACAAATAGGATGTCTGCAGGCACAGCATATCAGGGTTGCCAGATTTAGCTACAGGAGCAGGAGATACCATTGTCCAGATATAACAGATGAAGTGCAGGTACAAGGAGACTGGATTGCCAGGTTTAGGTACAGGAACAGGGAATACTGGTGTCCAGGTATAGTAGATTAAGTACAGGTACAAGGAGACTGAATTACTAGGTTTAGCCACAAGAACAGGAAATGCTAGTTGATCCATGGGCAGACAGGAGGAAGGTCATACAAGCCTGGGTCAGAAGCTGGAAGATCTACAACAAAGCCAGAGAGTAGACAGGAGCAAGATCAAAGATAGCTGGGGTAATAGTTAAAAGAAATAGTGCAAGACAATGGAACAAGCAGAAGTCAGATGCCAAGGAACAAACAGGACCAGAACACATAATTTTCATAGAAAACATTAGCAGTGACAAATGATGAATTGTCCCAGTGTGGAACAGGCAGTCTTTTAAAGGCCAGATCCAAGTTCAACAATGAGAAGTTAACCCCTTGCAGGCCGGATCTGGAGAAGGCAAAGCAGAATCCACAGATAAATTGCTATAGTGCAGCCTAAAGCAGATGGTGACAAGCCGGTAAGTACCAATCACCGTCAGCTGTACTGCAGACTGGAAGCGGAACGTGGGGCCTACACACTATTTGCCAAGTCTCATTCCAACCAAAACCCCCTACTCACGTAGCGTGGTGTCTCGGTTGACCACTCAAAGACGGAACATGATACCATATGACTCCTGGCTGATTGAAGGGGAAGACCCCCTAAGCCTAGCATCTGGCTTCATTAGGTCCTTTGCCCACATCACTAAAACTGATATCAGTCCCCTTCAAACATCAACCGATACACGGAGGTCCCTTCAATATAAAGCGAGCTATCTCTACTATACGTGACACCACTACATAGAATTCCTGTTTGAGGGTGTAAATTGGAATCTAATTTACTCTTTCCGACCAAGAGGAGAGAAGCAGAAGCGCCAATTTGTGACCTGTATACAGTCCATTTTTATTTAACACTTATCCTACCTGACCAACATATAATTGGTGGAACTCATTATCAAGCACAATTATTACACTATTTTACATAGTGCTACATACATAAGTGACTTTACTTTCACTGCCTCCCTGTTACCTTATTCCGGGTTCCTACCCTCTGGGGTGCTCCACCTAGCCCACATCCAATGGGCACGGAACAGATACAGCCCTCACACCAAGATCACCGACCAGCTCTAGCTTGCCCTGGGTTACCACGTTCTGCAAGACCTCAGCTGGTGAGGCAGATAATTCACGCTGCCACATTTCACCATACCAACCCTCACCACAGGCCTTCTACACCTTGTGAATACCCAGGCGGCATGCCATCAAACCAGGTGTTGGCTCCATCCAAGAAGTCACTGCCCAGGCACTCCCGCTTGCGTGAGCAACTGTACTTTGCCAGTTGCTCAAATTGTCTCTTCTGTCATGGCTCCTTAATGTTTTCCACCCCCTGTTCCCAGACCCATCATTAATCAATCTCTACATCAGTACTATGGTGTATATTAACTTTTATTATGGTACTCCTTTTTTACAATGGAACAAAGATTTATAGATGCAACATTCCACAGCTAAATCTAAGAAAGGCGATGTCTCCAAAATCATGCATCATTTCACATGGCAGAACAAAGCTGACTCAGTAATGGATCCTCCTTCACCACCACTCTCCTTCTCAGAGTGTAATACCATTTGGTCAAGAGGGGTTTTTGTCTTAATGTTGAAGTCATAGTGGTTATGTATTTGTTTTTATTAAATAAATGATTTGTTTTTTATTTAAGAACCTTTACATGAACTCAAAGTCATTTAAGAGATCCTCCAGTAACAGATATTTTGATACTAGTTACCATCCACAGCGCAGTCTTCTTTTTGCTTTTGTTTGTTCCTCATCTTCTTGGGCTTTGCAAATATGCCCACTGACTAGCTGCAGTGGACTGTGGTATATGTTGTATACTATACAGTTTGGACAAACTCACATACAGAGATAATTTAGTGAACACGTGAGATATCTGTGATATCTCTGGTGTTACATTGTTTTTAAATGGCCCACATACTAAAAATTGCCTTAATCCTGTAGGAACAGCCCCTTAGTCCCACAAAGCTTCCACTTTCCTGTCAGGACATAGGACAGAATATTTATTTCTTTAGTGTCCAAAGGTGCTACTTTTAAGGAGCAAGGCTGCCGATATCATCCTAAACAACATAGCAGCTCCTGTCATTGCAACATACATGTTGCTGACTCCTAAAGCTAATGGTTATATTCTTATCTGCCAGACCATCAGATTACTCTCTTGCATATAATGATGTCATCCGACTCCCAAGCCCGCTGCCTTGGTGTCACACTTGACTCCACCATCCAGGGCCGGATTTACCACGAATCTGGGGAGGGGCTGGTGTTAGAACTAGGGGTAGGGGCAGTAGTGGCAATATACCTGTAGTGTATGGCATCAGGGTCATGTGATCGCAGTGGTCACATGGTACACAGTGAAGGCGGGCTGCTGGAATTCTAAAGTGGTCGGTGCAGGAGCTCCCTCATTTCAGCTGTTCCTGTTATCATTTATGTGGAAAAAGGTAAGAAGAAAGGTACTTGGAAGCAGCAGTGGGTGGGCATGTGTGATAGAAACTGCAGGGGGGGCATATGTGATAGAAGCTGCAGGGGGGGTATATGTGATGAAAGCTGCAGGGGGGCATATGTGATGAAAGCTGCAGGGGGGGCATATGTGATGAAAGCTACAGGGAGGCATATGTGATGAAAGCTACAGGGGGGCATATGTGATAGAAGCTGCAGGGGGGGCATATGTGATGGAAGCTGCAGGGGGGCATATGTGATGGAAGCTGCAGGGGGGGCATATATGATGGAAGCTGTAGGGGGGGCATATCTGATGAAAGCTGTAGGGCATGGGGGCATGGGTGCTGGAAGCTGCAGGGCACGGGGGGCATGTGTGCTGGAAGCTGCAGGGCAAAGGTTGGCATGTGTGATGGAAGGTACAGGGGGGGTATGTGTGCTGGAAGCTGCAGGGCACGGGGGCATGTGTGATGGAAGATGCGCTGGCACAGGGGGCATATGTGATGGAAGCTGCTCTGGCACAGGGGACATGTGTGATGGAAGCTGCGCTGGCACAGGGGACATGTGTGATGGAAGCTGCGCTGGCACAGGGGGCATGTCTGATGGAAGCTGCGCTGGCACAGGGGGGGCATGTGTGCTGGAAGCTGCAGGGGGGGCATGTGTGATGGAAGCTGCAGGGCATAGGGGGGGCATGTGTGGCTAAAGGTGCTGGGCAGAGGGGGCATGTGTGAAGGTGCTGGGCAAAGGGGGGGCATGTGAGTTAGAAGTCTGTTCCCCACACGGCCCTTCCTCAGCCAACAATACCCTTACAACACTCACTATCTTTTCTTTGATATTCCCCATGATACGTGCTCATTATTTATTCCCTCACATGACCCGCTGCCTCAATCCTGACACCTCTTACCTCAAAATGAAAAGAGGCACCCTTTATATTAATATAATATGTGTGTGTGAGGGGCCAGTGTATGTATATTATGTGTGTGTGAGGGGCCAGTGTATGTATATTATGTGTGTGTATGAGGGGCTGTTTGTGGGGGGGAAATAGGTTTATTTTTTAAATGGTAACACTATTAATTTAATGTTGGAGCTGGTCGAAGGGAAATTGGTCTATTTATTAAATGTGTATGCTATTAATTTCATTTAATGTTTTGGTTGGAGGGAGGTCTACTTATAAAATGTGGGTGCTATATTGATTTAACACTGGGGCTGGTTGTAGTTTATTAAATTTCGTGTACCCATTTTTTTTCCAAATAGGACCTCCAACATTCCAGGATCCAGACAAGCACCAGCTGATCTAAAAACACCAGCAGCCACAAACCGTGAAAGTGACGAGAACAGGTAGGAGAGAGCAGGGCAGTCTGCCAACTATTCTGAATCTGGTGGGATTTATATTATGAGGAGGTCTGACTTGTTTAAGTGTTGCACTATGGGATTCATGCAGAAGACTGACATATTAACATAATTATTGCATTCCAGTGCTTTTTCATGTTTCTGTAGGTAGAGGGCTGCAGTCAGTAACTGTAGTGGCGGACGGTCTGTGACGTGGTAGTGATAGGAGACTGCTGTTTTTTTTATTACTGGGCTTGCTAACCATGAACTGCAGTTTCTTGACATGTTAACTATGATTAATACCTAAGTTTAGTTAAAGATAAAGTACAATTTGTGTGAATTAAAGGTAAGCAGTGGTGAAAGTGGGGTGTATATGGTAGTAGGCCATACCACTACTTCTCGTACTGCCTTCATTGTAAAATAATAAAATTCCATTCACTTGTTTGCATTCTCATTAAATTTTTCATACCGCCACTTCTAAACTTTCACTTCGACCACTGAGCTTAATATTCATCAAATGAAGTATATGACCAGCATAATTCAAAATTCTGGTAGATCCTTTGACAAAATAAGGGGTCCATGGACATTATTCTTTAACTGTTGGGACCACAGTGTGATGCAGTGTAATGATAAAGGAGGGCACAGTGTGATGAGAGGGACAATAATGAGGGGCCGCATGGTGATGCAGGAGGAGTAGCGTGATGTGCCGCAGCACATAATTTACCCTTCTACTTAACTAAAGGAGTATATGCTATGCTAAAAAAAATATAATGCTATGGATTGTTTCAGGAAGGCGGGGGGCTGGGGGGGGGTCATGGGGGGGTGTGTGGGGGGCAGGGGCGGGGGCAGGGGCGGGGGCCCAAACCAATATCTTGCCTAGGGCACCATGAGGTCCAAATCTGGCTCTGCCACCATCTGCTTTATTTCTCACATCCAGATTATCTCCCAGTCCTGTCAACTCCACCTTAAAAACATTGCAAGAATACGCCCTTTTCTTACTCAACATGCTACCAAAACTCTTATTCATTCTCTCATCATCTCCCGTCTTGACTATTTCAACCTACTGCTATCTGGAATTCCTGACACACATATATCCACACTTCAATCCATCCTAAATGCTGCTGCAAGACTGATCTACCTCTCTCACTGCTCCACATTTGCTGCACCACTTTGCAAATCTCTACACTAGCTCCCTGTGTCATCCAGAATCAAATCCAAATTACTCACCCTTACCTACAACACTCAACAACACTACCCCTGCATACATTGCAAATCCTATATCAAAATACTCTCCCTTCCGCCCTCTTAGATCTATCTCTGACCTTCGCCATGTCTCGTCTCTGGTAACCACCTCTCACTCCCACCTACAAGACTTCTCCCGTGCTGCTCCGCACTTATGGAATTACCTACCTTGCTCAATCAGACTTTCCCACAGCCTTCAAATCTTTACACACTCTTTGAACATCCATCTTATCCTTATCCTTATGACCTTATCCTTGATAACACTATTCACACTAATGCACCCTCACAACTATACCAATCTCCACTCTGAACCACACTCGCTCCTCTTGTTTCAGCTGTGCCCTCTTCCATTTAGAATGTAAGTTCTCTAATGAATTCCTCCATACGCTTTGTTTTCATGTCTGCATTTATTTTGTCTACCTTGTATGTCCCTGTTTTATGTATGTACTGTTTTCTCTACTGTATGGCGCTGCGGAGCACTGTGGCGCCTTACAGATCTACGATAATAATAATAATAAAGCTGATCTGCAGGAGTACCTGTTTGCAAGAACAGAACAGTTCATTTGCAACGTGACTATTGGCAATCATATTGGACACCAATGAATTTGAAGGTGTTAGGAAATAGTTTTTTTTTTTGCTTAATCTTTTAATTTTATGATGCAACAGCTACAAGAGTGGACACACAAGCATTACTGTATCAGAATACAACAGTGTTGTTTATGTTTGTATCTAGTCTAGTATAATGTCCTTTTGTAGGAGGCTGCACATTATATTAAAAGATCAGAGCAGAAATATGACGCACATAGTTGAAGTTTAGTTTCATTTAATTGCTGGCCTGTTTATTAAGTTGGTGAGAAGAAATCATAATTCAATCACATGTTATTCTGTCACGTGGACTGTGTGAATTCACTCTACTCACCCTGTGACTTCAGGAGCACTGGAAAGAAGACAAAAGAAGGATCATAGAAGACAAAAGAAGGATCATTACAATGGATGGGGTACAATGGCTAGGAGGGCTTTGTGTGATTATGTGATGGCCACATGCAGTCCCCTGTAAGCCTTCAACTGGTCTACAGGCCCAGAGGGTTCCAGAGCTACAGTACATGCTTTTGATTCTTTTGTTATAAATTAGTCAATTGTGTGCAAATACAGTGGTCTCTTGGTTTAGGAAACTACTTTGATTATATTTGGTAGAGTTATTCTTCCTAAATAAAGAAAAGGTACTGATATGACAAAGAGACATTTTGTTCAATAGGTATTGCTTGATGTTAACAATCAGTATGGCAATATCCAATCAACGGCAAAAAAATTAAAATAATGCATTCAGAGAGCATTCAGTATCAGGGGAAATTATCCTTCCAAATCTAAATTATTAGTCTAAATGTGAGAATTCCCTTAGCTGGGCTTTAAGGTATATAAGCCAGTGGATAGTCAGTAGAGACATAAGAATTAGCAGTGCTTCATTTTTAAGTTTTAATATGGAAAGTCCCTTGATCTCTATTACACATGAGTGATATGTGCTTGCATGGATGTATGTAGGTAAAGTGCTTGTGTCAAAACACTGTGCACTCTACATGCACAGAACACCTACCCTACCAACCTGCTCCAGCCAAACCCCCAAGATCTCCTTCAGGTCTTGCTAGCTACCCCCCCCCCCCCCCCATAAGGCGGGTTTCTTGTTGACCACTTTTTATGGGCAGCCCTGCCTGAGACAGTGATCAATGTGTGTGTGGGAGGGAAGGGGGGGGGGGGGGGTTGTGAGAGGCCTGGAAGTGGTAATAATAGGCATAAAAGAGAGGATTAAGAGGGGGCAAAATGTGTGATAATAAGGGAAAAGAATTGCTTATGATCTTTAATTTTGGCAGTGTAGCTAACAAAATTTGAATATTCAAAATATACACTTCTACCAGCAAATCAAAGAAAAGTTTGTTTTTTCCCAATGTCAATTGTAGTCTTCCACACGTTGTCATTCTGTAATAAGTAAGTAGTGAAAAGACAACACACTAAATGGATTGATTTAAAAGTAAATCACAGAACACTAGTCTGGTCTTTTTCACCTTTTAAGGCAAAATATTCAAATCCTGGAAAAATAAATTGCAGCATCATGTCCACAATGAGTTGGAGGTTAAAAAAAAGATTATAACAATCATGATATAGCATTTAGCTATATGGAGCTCCATCTTGTGGATGTAATGCTTTTTCTCCATAACATATGACTAAGGAAGTGATCTGGCTCTCTGACATTTGTCTTCAATAAGATCTGTGTCTTCTACAAAGTATTATGGTTGCACAAATGAGAAGGGGAATAATGACCTGAAAATGTTCAGCAAAATAAAAAAATATCAGGATAGAGTATGCAAAAAATATTATTATTTTTTTTGCTAATAGTATATAAAGTTGTGCTTGGTATGGGTAAATAATATACATTTCAATTCTTATAATAGCTGACAAATGCCAGTAAAATCCTTGTGTGTTGTTATCCGTTAAATATATATGTATTTTTTACCTAATGTATTTGCTAGCACATTTTCCCATATGTTGAAAGTATACCCTGTTCAAAAAGCTTTTTGATTTAGTTTAATGTATGATTGCAACAGAATGTTCTGATTGCAGCAGTTCAAATTCTGTAAAAGATAGATCACCATTAATACATTTGCTCATTGTAAATTAGTAGACTTTATTGGGGTTTCAGTGACCCTCCTAAACCCTCACCAGTGTAATTTTCCCTTTTAATCTTCTTCCTTGTATCTCTGATATCAGTCAGTGCGCATAATGCATTCACATATGTAGCACAAAATAACCAGGTGTGTTCTATGGGGAGATGGCGGGCTGTGTTTGTGACGATAGATAGTGAGGTCATCTAGATGTTTTTGAACTCAGAGGGTACATGGGGAAAAGTCGTACGTAGACAAGGGTATTTATGTACTTATGTTAGTAGTAGGCTAAAGTCACATTATCCTATTTGTACACAAAATAATAATGTAATGAAGTGTCATATACACAGGAGAGAATATTGTCTTGACAGTTATTAAAAAATGTGAAAATGACACTTTCTGTATAGGTTCCTGTTTGGCCTCGTACAGATTGCATGCTGGTCTTTGGATTACATAATACGCTTTGGTGTTTCTCCACAATGTTAATGTACAGCCCCTTTGTAGAACCAAGGGTTACTAGTGAAGCTATGAAAAATAACAGGGTACCACAAATCATTGTGTGGTCAGACAATTGGATACAAGTTATACTTATTACAGATGTATTGTTGCTGAAAATATATTCTCAAAGGAGGTTGTGTAGTCTTGTGCGATTTCTCTGCTGCTGTACACTACCATCCACACGAGATATATATATATAAATATATATATATATATATATATATATATATATATATACCGATCAGTCACAATATTAAAAGCACTGAGAAGTAAAGTGAATAATAGTCATTATCTCGTTACAATGGCACCTGTCAAGGGATGGGATATATTAGGTAAGTGAACCATCAGTACTTGAAGTTGATGTGTTGGAAGCAGGAAAAGTGAACAAGTGTAAAGATTTGAGCGACTTTGACAAGGGCCAAATTGTGATGGCTTGACGACTGGGTCAAAGCATCTCCAAAATGGCAGGTCTTGTGCAGTGTTCCTGGTATGTAGTGGTTACCTACTGGGTAACTGGCAAAAGGGCCATGAATGCCCAAGGCTCATTGATGCGCGTGGGGAGCGAAGGCTAGCCCGTCTAGTCCAATCCCACAGGGCTACTATAGCGCAAATTTCTGAACAAGTTAATGCTGGCTATGATAGTAAGGTGTCGGAACACACAGTGCATTGCTGCTTAATGCAGATGGAGCTGAGTAGCCGCAGACCATTCAGAAGTGTCCATGCGTGCGGACCCTTGTCCACCTATGAAAGCGCCTACACGTGAACGCCAGACCTGGATCATGGAGCAATGGAAGAAGGTGGCTTGGTCTGATAAATCACATTTTATTTTACATCATGTGGGTTTCCGGGTGCGTGGGCATCATTTACCTGGGGAAGAGATGACACTAGGATGTACTATGGGAAAAGTCAAGCCAACGGAGGCAGTGTGATGCTCTGGGCAGTGTTCTGAAACCTTGGGTCCTAGCATTCATATGGATGGTATTTTGACATGTATCACCTACCTGAACATTGTTGCAGACCAAGTACATCCCTTCAAGGCAACGATATTCCCTGATGACAGTGGCTGCTTTCAGCAGGATAATGCACCCTGATACACTGCAAAAATGGTTCAGTAAAGGTATGAAGAACATGACAAAGAGTCCAAGGTGTTTACTTAACCTCCAATTTCCCCAGGACTCAATCTGATCGAGCATCTGTGGGATGTGCTGGAAAAACAAGTCCAAGCCATGGAGGCCCCACCTCGCAACTTACAGGACATAAAGGATCTGTTGCTAATTGCTTAGTGCCAAATACCACAGGACACCCCCAGAGGTCTTGTGGAGTCCATACCTCGATGGATCAGAATATTTTGGCGGCACCTGCACATGATTAGGCAGGTGGATTTTATGTTGTGGCTAATCGCTATATATAGACAATATAGCGCAAATATATAAAATAATTATGAGCAAAGAAGACTTGTAAACAATTAAGGTATGCACAGAAATGTGAAAATTAAAAAGGTGCAAAAAAAAAAGAAACGCAAAAAAATTACCTGCACAGTGCTGCAACTTACAAACTTTCTTTCCAGACAGCAAAAAAATTCTATATAGCTGGTCAACATCAAAAATCTAATATATGCATTTTTTTCATGTTTTACTTTCTTGTAAGCATTGTATATTTTCTTCACAAAAAAAATCCTTGAAATACCAAATTGCAGAGCTTATTGATGCTGGTATAAGCCATCCAAATATATCAATTATCCATAAAAATGTTCCCCCTTAACCTGTCCCTAACAAAATGTTCACATTCTCTGAACTATCACAGCACGTTCCTTGCCTTAAACTGTTTAAATAAAATGTTAATTAAGAAAAAATACGGATTACAAAAAATCACATAATTTTATTCATTATCAAAATAATTGTAATTGTGAACACATAGTTAGCACTAGTAGTCACTTATTATATTCTTCTACCCACTAATGGGGAATATTTATGAGCCAAACATGTAGCCTGTCACATACCACCAGAGTCTTGAGCAGTTTTATTCTATGTCTGCAAACCTTGAGCGTTCCTTAATACTAATTTGTAAATACAAATAGTTTGGTTCATGGGAAGATTTGCAATTTTGGGTAAGTTTTTCAATTTTGGTGTATCAATTTTCAAATCTTTTATCCAAAAAAATAAATGAAAATGAATTAAAAGTATAACGTAAATATGTTCAGTTTGCTATTTTTTGCTTTTTGGCCAGTTGTGTTCACAAAAGCCTTGGTAGATACATTAGTAAATAAATTGAATTGATCAAATACATTACTCCCTCTTTGCAAAAGCGTCATTTTGATTGCCATAATCATTCTCATCTGTTTGTTTGCCACAATGTTTAATCCCATTACAATACCAATTTGTCTTGTTGTATGATACAAAAAAGACTGACTTCCAATGCTAGTGAATTTCCTATATGTGTTTTCAAAATGATTTGAGACCTTTGAATCTTCCAAAATCTATCTATTCCTGATCCTTTTCAAATTGTTGTGCTCATCACTAGCCAAGATGTTCAATGTTTTAAAACCCTGTGTCTGCCTCTAAAAGAAATCTCCTAATTTTAACATTTCTTCTGTTCTTCTTTGATTTCTTAAATACAGTGCTTCCTCTTTATACCACACCCTTTATAACTCCTTCTTTGCTTACCATCAGTTATATTCTCCGCACAAAAGTGCATTGGAATGTAACAATTCCAATATATATCTCATTTTTTAGAAAGAGGAAGCAGTGTAGTAAGATTTCATAAAAAACATTAGTTCATATCTGTATGTCATTGGATATAATATTATTATAATGGCCAGTATTGTGCATCGTAAGTTCTTCAGTTCGCCGAGCTTCTATTCCACTAAGATTAAACTTAAATTGTAATTCAATTATGTAGCATTACAATAACCAAGCTAAAAAGCACATGAATTCCCCTTAAGACCACAAAGACAGAACATTATCAAATGGAGTTTAATATGATGAAAAATGGTATAACAAAAATAGTAAAAATAAAATGGCATACAGTAAAACACAATTAAGCAAATGTAAATAAAAGAAAAATGTATTCCGGCACTCAGAAACAAACAATATTTTCTTTCACAATTATGCAAACGTGTTTCTTAAAATAAAAAGGAGAAATACAGAAAAAACGTACATGCTTTCTTGATCACTGTGGCTTGGTTATGTTAAAAGTATGGATGAAATCCTCAATATCACATTGATTCCCAGGAAATGAACAAGTTTCTCATATTGCTTGCTCAAAAGGTTTGGTAGAAGGTTAAATGAGTTTATGACCCCAGGGGTCTCTTTTGTTCCAAACACTTTAATCAATAACGTATTAGAAATTAAATATCCTTTCTTTAGAACATCATAGAAACATAGTTTTGCGTTCAATAAGCAGCTCATGAGTTTCTGTACAAATACATAAGAAACATGACAATATTAGTCCATAATTAGTCCAAAATTTAGGAAGATACTTTATTATTGCAGTTTCCCTTATGGGCTAGCAATTAAGTTGACATATGCCGTGGGCCTATCTACATTTGTTATAAATGCATACAGACATCTATGCCAGTATGGATTATGAACACTATTTCGGTCATGTATTACCTTTCATATAGGAATATATGACATACTGTAAATTACAGCTATTACAATTTTGTGACTTCAAAAGAACCTTACTTCCTTTGCTTGCACACTCTGGGCCTGATTCATTAAGGAAAGTAAAGCAATAAAATTAGTAACTTTGCACCTTGGCAAAACCATGTTGCATTGGAGGTGGTGTAAATTTAAAATGTGGGACCAGATGTATAGTTGGGATATGGAATGTCCTAGATCAACTTTTATAGTTCAGTGTAAATCTAATGCTATCAAGTATTTGTGTGCTACATGAATAAACAGCCAGTATTTAACTTATGTGAAAATTAATAAACTAGTTTTCACCCCTTGCATTGCAACATGGTTTTGTCCAGAAGAAATCTTACTCAATTTTTTGCTTTACTCTCCATAATGAAGCAGGCCCTCTGAGTTCACATGTTAAAACCAGTCATACCTGGGGGCCA
This sequence comes from Mixophyes fleayi, assembly GCF_038048845.1. Lineage (NCBI taxonomy): Eukaryota > Metazoa > Chordata > Amphibia > Anura > Limnodynastidae > Mixophyes > Mixophyes fleayi. The sequence goes on from NC_134404.1 coordinate 206,427,534, forward strand.
GTAAACTTTTATATATTTTATATTTGTATATTATTAACTTGTGATTATGCCACTAAGCAGATTTACAAACCGCTAGGAGAATACTTTATCTGCGTACTCTAAAGTGCTGTCGCTGTATCAGGCACATATTCACAGTTGTATCTCAGCATGAGGTGTATGTGATACATTATCTTGCATGCAATCACTAAGAGGTGAACACAACATCAAGCCTTATTAATTAGTAATGTTTTGGTCACAATGACAAGTATCATAAATATAATCAGAGCAGTTTTAACAAATGCAGAATAAACCAAGGACATAGCAAGCTGTAACTTACCATGGATAGATTTACAAAACAAATGCACATGAGTATTTCGGCTAAAGTTGCTGTCCACATGAGCTGCAGTTTTGTAGTATAATTAAGCTGCAGTGTTTAGGGCTAACTCATTACTTTTATTATTTAAAATATATACATATATCGGTTTCACGCATCAATTTCGGATCACAAAATGAGGCAAAATGTGTTTTCAGGGAACATTTTTTTGCAAAACTCTTGTGAGTCTTGGATCAATATCTTCTGTATACAGCCGTCTCTCATTTTCTCAAGTGACAGACAGCATGTAGGACGGAGGTTAACTGCAGTGCTCTGCTTTGAAAATAACGTTCAGGGTGCAAGAGGGACATAGGAAGCAATAGAATCATTCTGTAGATATTAATCAGCTAGAATAGTTTGCAGATCAATTGTTTTTAATTTCAGTCTTTCAGAGAGTTTAGAGTAGATGGACTAGCGGCTACTGGTTGTTGTTAATGCACATATAAAAGTACTAGTATATAGACTGAGTTAGATATCATCCTGAACTAAGTAGTATATTTAGTGGAGGAAAACAGTGTGATATTGCTGAAAGACTATTAGCAGAAAAATCCAAAAAAACAAATAGATTTATTACCTTTAAAGTTTTAAGTTTTCTAGTGAAAGTTTGGGGTAGTAACATCAAAAATAATTTTAAAAAAACTGGATGTTTGCGTGTGAGGCTCAGCAGCAGCTGCACACGCCAAAAAAACAGTATACAGTCATGGGCAAAAGTTTTGAGAATTATACAAATAGTATTTTTCACAAAGTCTGCTGCCTCAGTTTTTATGATGGCAATTTGCATATACTCCAGAATGTCATGAAGAGTGATCAGATGAAATGCAATTCATTTCGAAGTCCCTCTTTGCCATGACAATGAACTTTATCCCAAAAACAACATTTCCACTACATTTCAGCCCTGCCACAAAAGGACCATCTGACATCAGGTCAGTGATTCTCTCGTTAACACAAGTGAGAGTGTTGACGAGGACAAGGCTGGAGATCACTCTGTCATGCTGATTGAGTTAGAATAACAGACTAAGCTTTCTAAAGGAGGGTGGTACTTGAAATCATTGTTCTTCCTCTGTTAACCATGGTTATCTGCAAGGAAACAGGTGCAGTCATCATTGCTTTGCACAAGGATATTGCTGCTAGTAAGACTGTACCTAAATCAACCATTTATCGGATCTTCAAGGACAGAGGTTCAATAGTTGTGAAGAAGGCTTCAGGGCACCCAAGAACGTCCAGCAAGCTCCAGGACAATCTCCTAAACTTGATTCAGCTGCGGGATCGGGGCAACACCATTGCAGAACTTGCTCAGGAATGGCAGCAGGCGGGTGTGAGTGCATCTGCACGCACAGTGAGGCGAAGACTTTTGGAGGATGGCCTGGTGTCAAGAAGGCCAGCAAAGAAGCCACTTCTATCCAGGAAAAGACTGATATTCTGCAAAAGGTATTGGAATTGGACGACTGAGGACTGGGGTAAATTCATTTTCTCTGATGAATCCCCTTTCAGATTGTTTGGGGCATCTGGACTTGTCCGGAGATGGAAAGGTGAGCGCTACCATCAGTCCTGTGTCATGCCAACAGTAATGCATCCTGAGACCATTCATGTGTGGGGTTGCTTCTCAGCCAAGGGAGTAGACTCACTCATAATTTTGCCTTAGAACAATTCTCCCAACCAGAACAGTTTTGTGATGAACAATGCCTTGTCCAGCATGATGGAGCACCTTGCCATAAGGCAAAAGTGATAACTAAGTAGCTTGGAGATCAAAACATCGAAATTTTGGGTCCATGGCTAGAAAACTCCCCAGACTTAAATCACATTGAGAACTTGTGGTCAATCCTCAAGAGGCGGATGGACAAACAAAACCCCACAAATTCTGGCAAACTGCAACCATTGATTAGGCAAGAATGGGCAGACATCAGTCAGTATGTGGCACAGAAGTTGATTGACAGCATGCCAGGGCGAATTGCAGAGGTCTTCAAAAAGAAGGGTCAACACTGCAAATATTAACTCTTTGCAAAAACCTAATGTAATTGTCAGTAATAGCCTTTGACACTTATGAAATGCTTGTAATTTTACTTCAGTATACCATAGCAACATCTGACAAAAAGGTCTAAAACCACTGAAGCAGCAAACTTTGTGAAAACCAATACTTGTGTCATTCTTAAAATGTTTGGCCATGACTCTATATGCTAAACTTTTTTTTATTTTTCAATACTTGTTAATTTTTAAAGGGTCAGTCAGTGACATCCATATAAAAAAAAGTGTGTTTGCGTGTGAGGTTCAGCAGCAGATGCACACTCCCAATAAATGCTATATATTTTAATTTTTCCTATTTGTCAATACTTGTCAGTTTGTAAAGTGTCTTTCAGGGACATCTTTATTTAAAAAATGAATTTTGCATGTGAGGTATTTTTGACATTCGGCGACAGCATGCAGAACAGTGCAGCGGCTGCAAAAAAAATTTCATCTGCAAGCAACCAAAAAAATGTAGTGTAGGTGCAAGAGATAGAAATGTTGAAATGCTATGCGCACACTAAATTTGGAAGAATATACAGCATTAATCATGAAGAGTGAAGAGGCAGTAACAATCAGATGTCATTAGATGAACAGATGCTTGAGTAGATATTTAGTAGATACACAATTGTAAAGTGCTAAGTAATTTGCTGTCGTAACATAAATAAATGTTGATAATGATAAATGAAGTTGGCCTGCATCCATATTACAAAAATTCAAAAACTACGCACACAAAACATTTGAATGTTACAGGGCATCCATCATAGACAGTAAAGATACAGTAACAGGCACAGGTCATTGGATGGACAATGTTAGGAATGAATATATATATTTGTAAAAGTAATTTGATGAAGGTGGCCTGCACTCATACTTAAAAAATTCAAAGACTAAGCACACAATATAATTTTTCATGGGCAGAGCATGCCTGAGTATCTAAGAGAAGAGCTTTCATGCCTTGTTTTACTAATATGCTCTGTGACATAATGCTGCCCTCCGGAATGAAACCATAGGGCTCATATATATTTATGGGAAGGGTGGGCTGACAAATCATTCCCCAGGGTGAAGCTTCGTCCAACTCCGGTGTAAAGGGGACTGCCCAAGTATTGCAGTGGGGGAGGTCCCTAAGACCCATGTATGTAAATATGGAATGTCTATAAATAATATGAATATGTTCTATTAGTGATGTGTAAGAAATATATAAAATAAACAGTTCAGATAGACTAAAATTTGCCCTTCCTACACAGTGTGTATAACTGACATTGATGCAGATTTTGTTGCCAAAAACATCTGTTATGTCAAGACAATGCAATTGAAAGTCCACATTCTGAGAAATTGAGAGGACAGAATTTAGCACTAGCAAAGAATACATGTATAGATGGAGATATGATTGCTGATGATTTATGGTAAGAGAACCATATAGACTGATTCATTATTTTTGGAATTGAATTTGAGATAGCAAATGCAGCAATGACAAAATGACAAAATATTTCATTAAGACGGCTCGCTGCAGAGACTTTGGCCAAAAACGGTGAAAATTGTATATCTTCACGTTTGATCCCTAATGCATTTATATTACTTGTGGCCGGTTCCTCCTCCCCTCCCACTTGGCCAAGATTACTGCTGCAGCATTGAAGGGGTTAATACCTGATGTTGCTGTGTTAAAAGGGTTAAACTTCAGCACTAAGGGATTAAAGATGTATTACAGAGTATATATTTTTAATTTAAATGTAAATGTGTAATGTTTGGGCGCTGTGGTTTTTGTTGGTAACCGGCGCACAGCGCCAGAAAGGCCTAAATCCCTGTGCTAGGCGCATAAGTGTATTTATTTTCAGATTCATATATAGATCTCTGATGCAATAGTCATTTTTTGGAGGAAGCTTGTTCTTGTAACTTTTCTAAAGAAAATCCCCCATTAGGCCTTTTGATGTGTGCGTGTATTCTGTCTTGTTAAAAACTAGAGATGAGCGCACTCGGATTTCCTGAATCCGAGCCCACCCGAACGTTGCCGATCCGAGTCAGATCCGAGACAGATCCGGGTATTGGCGCCAAATGAAAACCTGAAACCGAGGCTCTGAGTCATAATCCCGCTGTTGGATCTCATGATACTCGGATCCTATAAATTCCCCGCTAGTCGCCGCCATCTTCACTCGGGCATTGATCAGGGTAGAGGGAGGGTGTGTTAGGTGGTCCTCTGTCCTGGTAGATCACGTGCTGTGCTGTTTAGTTCTGTGCTGTGCTGTGCTGTGCTGTGTTCTGCAGTATCAGTCCAGTGGTGCTGTGTGCTGTGCTCGGTCAATTTTGAGTTCAGTGGTGCTGCTGGGTCCTGTGTTGTGTCCTTTTCAGTCCAGTGGTCCTGTGTCCTGTGCTCTGTGCTTCTAAGGGCATAGTTATTTCCCCAATATTCCCAAGTGTTTAAAAAATTAAAAAAAAGTTATAAAAAAAAATACAAAAAAACTAATTTTAAAAAAATTTAATTACAACAAAATTTGAAAAACCAATCCTGCAATATAAGCCCATTGGTACTGCAATATTACCAAGTTCACACATTCAGCAGTAAAAGTCCAGTGGTATTGCTGCAATTTTACAAAGTTCCCACATTCTGCAGTATCAGTCCAGTGGTACTGTGTGCTGTGCTCTGTCAATTTTGAGTTCAGTGGTGCTGCTGGGTCCTGTGTGCTGTGTCCTGTTCAGTCCAGTGGTCCTGTGTGCCGTGCTCTGTGCTGCTAACGGCATAGTTATTTCCCCAATATTCCCAAGTGTTTAAAAAATTAAAAAAAAGTTAATAAAAAAAATATACAAAAAACTAATTAATTTTTTTTTTAATAACAACAAAATTTGCCAAACCAATCCTGCAGTATAAGCCCATTGGTACTGCAATATTACCAAGTTCACACATTCAGCAGTAAAAATCCAGTGGTACTGCTGCAATATTAAAAAGTTCACACATTCTGCAGTATCAGTCCAATGGTGCTGTGTGCTGTGCTCTGTCAATTTTGAGTTCAGTGGTGCTGCTGGGTCCTGTGTGCTGTGTCCTGTTCAGTCCAGTGGTCCTGTGTCCTGTGCTCTGTGCTTCTAAGGGCATAGTTATTTCCCCAATATTCCCAAGTGTTTAAAAAATTAAAAATAAGTTATAAAAAAAATATACAAAAAACTAATTAATTTTTTTTTTAATTACAACAAAATTTGCCAAACCAATCCTGCAGTATAAGCCCATTGGTATTGCAATATTACCAAGTTCACACATTCAGCAGTAAAAATCCAGTGGTACTGCTGCAATATTACAAAGTTCACACATTCTGCAGTATCAGTCCAGTGGTGCTGTGTGCTGTGCTCTGTCAATTTTGAGTTCAGTGGTGCTGCTGGGTCCTGTGTGCTGTGTCCTGTTCAGTCCAGTGGTCCTGTGTCCTGTGCTCTGTGCTTCTAAGGGCATAGTTCTTTCCCCAATATTCCCAAGTGTTTAAAAAATTAAAAAAAGGTTAATAAAAAAAAATACAAAAAAATAATTATAAAAAAATTTAATTACAACAAAATTTGCAAAACCAATCCTGCAGTATAAGCCCATTAGTACTGCAATATTACCAAGTTCACACATTCTGCAGTATCTTGTGCTACATATAATGGAGAGCAAAAATTTGGAGGATAAAGTAGGGAAAGATCAAGACCCACTTCCTCCTAATGCTGAAGCTGCTGCCACTAGTCATGACATAGACGATGAAATGCCATCAACGTCGTCTTCCAAGCCCGATGCCCAATCTCCTAGTACAGGGCATGTAAAATCCAAAAAGCCCAAGTTCTCAAAAAATAGCAAAAAGAGAAACTTAAAATCATCTGAGGAGAAACGTAAAGTTGGCAATATGCCATTTACGACACGTAGTGGCAAGGAACGGCTTAGGCCCTGGCCCGTGTTCATGACTAGTGGTCCATCTTCACCCCAGGATCTTAGCCCTCCTCCTCCTCCCCCCCTACAAAAAATTGAAGAGAGTTATGCTGTCAGCAACAAAACAGCAAACAACTCTGCCTTCTAAAGAGAAATTATCACAAATCCCCAAGGCGAGTCCAAGGGTGTTGGTGGTTGTCAAGCCTGACCTTCCCATCACTGTACGGGAAGAGGTGGCTCGGGAGGAGGCTATTGATGATGTAGCTGGCGCTGTGGAGGAACTTGATGATGAGGATGGTGATGTGGTTATTGTAAATGAGGCACCAGGGGGGGAAACAGCTGATGTCCATGGGATGAAAAAGCCCATCGTCATGCCTGGTCAGAAGACCAAAAAATGCACCTCTTCGGTCTGGAGTTATTTTTATCCAAATCCGGACAACCAATGTATGGCCATATGTAACTTATGTAAAGCTTAAATAAGTAGGGGTAAGGATCTTGCCCACCTAGGGACATCCTCCCTTATACGTCACCTGAATAACCTTTATAGTTCAGTGTTTAGTTCAGGAACTGGGGCTAGGACTGTCATCGGTACAGGGACACCTAAAACCCGTGGTACAGTTGGATACACACCAGCAAAACCCTCCTCGTCAACTTCCTCCACGATCTCAATCAGATTCAGTCCTGCAGCCCAAGTCAGCAGCCAGACTGAGTCCTCTCCAATACGGGATTCATCCGAGGAATCCTGCAGCGGTACGCCTACTACTGCCACTGCTGCTGTTGCTGCTGTTAGTTGGTCATCTTCCCAGAGGGGAAGTCGTAAGACCGCTAAGTCTTTCACAAAACAATTGACCGTCCAACAGTCGTTTGCCATGACCACAAAATACGATAGTAGTCACCCTATTGCAAAGCGTATAACTGCGGCTGTAACTGCAATGTTGGTGTTAGATGTGCGCCCGGTGTCCGCCATCAGTGGAGTGGGATTTAGAGTGTTGATGGAGGTATTGTGTCCCCGGTACCAAATCCCGTCGAGATTCCACTTCACTAGGCGGGCGATACCAAAAATGTACAGAGAAGTACGATCAAGTGTCCTCAGTGCTCTAAAAAATGCGGTTGTACCCACTGTCCACTTAACCACGGACATGTGGACAAGTGGTTCTGGGCAAACGAAGGACTATATGACTTTGACAGCCCACTGGGTAGATGCATCCCCTTCCGCAGCAACAGCAACAGCTGCATCAGTAGCAGCATCTACAAAATGGCTGCTCGTGCAAAGGCAGGCAACATTGTGTATTACAGGCTTTAATAAGAGGCACAACGCTGACAACATATTAGAGAAACTGAGGGAAATTATCTCCCAGTGGCTTACCCCACTTAGACTCTCATGGGGATTTGTGGTGTCAGACAATGCCAGTAACATTGTGCGGGCATTAAATATGGGCAATTTCCAGCACGTCCCATGTTTTGCCCACACCATTAATTTGGTGGTGCAGCATTACCTCAAGAGTGACAGGGGTGTGCAGGAGATGCTTGCGGTGGCGCGCAAAATTGCTGGACACTTTCGGCATTCAGCCAGTGCCTACCGCAGACTAGAGGCACATCAAAAAAGCATGAATCTGCCCTGCCATCACCTCAAACAAGAGGTTGTGATGCGCTGGAACTCCACCCTCTATATGCTGCAGAGGATGGAGGAGCAGCAAAAGGCCATTCAGGCCTACACAGCCACCTACGACATAGGCAAAGGAGTGGTGATGCGCCTGAGTCAAGCGCAGTGGAGACTGATTTCCGTGTTGTGCAAGGTTCTCCAGCCGTTTGACTTTCCACACGAGAAGTCAGTTCCGACACTGCCAGCTTGAGTCAGGCTGTTGCAGAAGCAGCTGGAGAAAGTGAGGGAGGAGCTGGTAAACCATTGCGATTACACCAAGCATGTAGGTCTTGTGGATTTAGCCCTTCGTACGCTTTGCCAGGATCCGGGGGTGGTCACTCTTTTAAAGTCAGAGGAATACATTCTGGCCACCGTGCTCGATCCTCGGTTTAAAGCGTATGTTGTGTCTCTGTTTCCAGCGGACACAAGTCTACAGCGGTGCAAAGACCTTCTGGTCAGGAGATTGTCCTCTGAAGAGGACCGTGACATGCCAACAGCTCCACCCTCATTTTCTTCCACATCTATGGCTGCGAGGAAAAAGCTCAGTTTTCCTAAAAGAGCCGCTGGCGGGGATGCTGATAACATCTGGTCCGGACTGAAGGACCTGCCAACCATTGCAGACATGTCTACTGTCGCTGCATTGGATGCTGTCACAATTGAAAAAAAGTTGGAGGATTATTTTGCTGACACCGTCCAAATAGACATGTCAGACAGTTCATATTGTTACTGGCAGGAAAAAAAGGCAGTTTGGAAGCCCCTGTACTACAAACTGGCTCTATTTTACCTGAGTTGTCCCCCCTCCAGTGTGTACTCGGAAAGAGTTTTTAGTGCAGCGGGGAACCTGGTCAGTGAGCGGCGAAGGAGGTTGCTTCCTCACAACGTTGAAAAAATGATGTTTTTAAAAATGAATAATCAATTCCTCAATGAAGTACAGCACTGCCCTCCAGATAGTACAGAAGGACCTGTGGTTGTGGAGTCCAGCGGGGACGAATTGATAATGTGTGAGGAGGAGGAAGTACACACTGTAGGGGGAGAGGAATCAGAGGTTGAGGATGAGGACGAAATCTTTCCTTAGTAGAGCCTGTTTACTTTGTACAGGGAGAGATTAATTGTTTTTTTGGTGTGATGGTCCAAACAAACCAATCATTTCAGCCACAGTTGTTTGGTAGGCCCTGTCGCTGAAATGATTGGTTTGTTAAAGTGTGCATGTCCTATTTCAACAACATAAGGGTGGGTGGGAGGGCCCAAGGACAATTCCATCTTGCAACTCTTTTTTTGTCATTATGTGACCATTCAACAGTCGTTTGCCATGTTCAAAAAGTAAAAGAAAATGTCAACAAATTCAAAAAATTAAATCAAAAGTTAAATGCCCTGTCATTATTTAAAACAAGAGGTATTGACGTGCTAGAATTAGTGTAGTGTTAATATGTTATAAACACTACACTTGGAACTTGGAGGAGGTATTGTGGCCCCGGTACCAAATTGGGTACCGGGGCCACCCCACTACGCAGTCCAGATACTTGTTTGGTGGAATTCTGACCAGTTGAGGGTGTATTTATTATATTGTGGCCCCGGTATCAAATTGGGTACCGGGGCCACCCCACTACGCAGTCCAGATACTTGTTTGGTGGAATTCTGACCAGTTGAGGGTTTTTTATTAATTATATTGTGGTGACCACTCCTCTACGCAGTCCAGGTACATTTTTTGGTGCGATTCAGACCAGTTGATGGTTTTCTTATTATATTGTGGTGACCCACTCCTCTACGCAGTCCAGATACATTTATTGGTGCGATTCATACAAGTTCAGGGTTTTTAAATTATATTGTGGTGACCACTCCTCTACGCAGTCCAGGTACATTTTTTGATGCGATTAAGACCAGTTGATGGTTTTCTTATTATATTGTGGGGACCACTCCACTACGCAGTCCAGAAAGATACCTCGTTGCAAAGTTTTGGACTAATAACAATATTGTGAGGTGTTCAGAATACACTGTAAATTAGTGGAAATGATTGTTATTGAATGTTATTGAGGTTAATAATAGCGTAGGAGTGAAAATAAGCCCAAAAACTTGATTTTTGAACTTTTTATGCTTTTTTCAAAGAAAATCCGAATCCAAAACATTAAATCCGAACCAAAACCTTTCGGCAGGTGTTTTGCGAAACAAATCCGAACCCAAAACATCACGAAAATCCGAATCCAAAACACAAAACACGAGACACCAAAAGTCGCCGGTGCACATCCCTATTAAAAACATAGACAAATTAAATGAATAATGCAGCCAGCAAGTTTTAGGAACTCACAGATTCATGTAAGTTAAGTTGCCATAAATGCAAGGTTAGAGAATATATTACTTCCTGATGCTAATTATTGAAGGTAATATATCAGATGTTGCAAAGCTAGCTAAGACAGGGCTAGGTTACCTTCTGCCAAGTTAGGGCTGCAAAACTATATAAAATGCGCACTGTTTGACCATGTAAAGTATCATTTCATCTGTAACTTCTGAAAACATTGCTAGCACCCCAAACTGGTGTTTAACTGTCCTCATTAAGACTAATTGAGCTAATAAAACATCACTTCTTCACGATCCTGCTTTGAAGAATACCTACCTGTTGTAAATTCCTGTGACCTACAGATTAGACCTATCTAATCCATTATCCATTATCCGGCTGTTCTGAAGTTGGGACCCAGCATCTAGTACCAACGCTCTGCCCATTACCCTGCAGCTCTGGCCAGTTTGATAAGCCAGGGGGAACCATCCACAGCATCCCTTGTCTGAAAGCAAGAGGTCAGGTGTACCAGCCCAGGGGCCCAGCAATGGGGTACAATAGCAGCAAGAGTTACCCAGAAGGAAGCGGTTCTAGGAGCCGGTGAAGTAGTGCAGTGGTGGCAGTAGGCCCCTCCTACTGCATTTAGAAGGGGCCCAATTGGAATAAAGAAACAGGTACGGTGGCAGGGCAAGCCCAGCCAGTCCCCAGTAACACGACCATGGTGACATAGGAGCTCCATCCTGTTACATTTATATATCACCTTTGTTTTGTAGTTTGGGTTACTATTTAGCATGTATGTTCAAACTTATTACCAGTGGTTCATGTTAAGCTTAAAGAGTTTCAATTAAAATGTTTATGGACTAAGTAACTTAGGGATCAAAATAAATAAAAGCATTTTTTTACATGAGAAGCTCTAAAAAATATAACCCTTGTACATCTCTAAACGAGTAATTGAGATATGATAATCTTCAATAGATATATGGTACAAATTTGTTAATTATTAGTACAATAAGTAAGAGTGGGTGTTTGGCAAAAAGAGGCGCTGTGACATTTTGGATGATTAGATGGGGCAAGTGTCCTTTAAACTAATGACTTGCACTGATGCTTGTCTAAATGACAATGTATTAGAATCCACTACATTAGCCCTGCCCACTCATATAATGCTGTGAGTGTGCAGTAGTAAGAGGCACCCTTTACAATCAGCAATGCTCAGCAATAGGTGCACAATCGCACAGGAAGTCTCAAAGAGAAATATTCCATAACTTTATAAAGTGGGTAAGAATATATAATCTGCATTTGGCCTTGTATATACACCATTCTAATTATGAACTTAAATAAACTTTAAGGAAAATTAGTTAAATACAAACAATAAATACTTTCTTTTAATATTTGAGTCTTTTACCAAAGAGAATGTCATTTATAAGGGAAAGGTTAATGCTAATTTGATGCAAGACTCCAGCCAAACCTGTGCCTTATGGTGTTAAACAACTTCAATGCTCGGGCTATAACAATGAAAAAATCCAGTTTCTCTTGCCAACCATTCTAATTGAATGAAGCTGAAATATAAAGCAGACCTTCATATTTGCTGAAGCTTCGGAGGCTGGGAAAGTGTAAAACATAAAACCTAGCAGAGAAGCAGGGGGAGAGGGTAAGGTTATGTCTCCATGTTCTCTCAGGTGTCTAGCCAGCTTGTATGGTCTGTGTGGGAACATTGTGTACCCGTTATACAGAACTAAGATAAAAAAAATAATGACAGTCTGGAAAAAGAGAAAGAAAGACAGCAATAATGGGAAATGTGTGATTAGTGTGGTAGCCAGAGAAATTAAACCAGTAGTCCTAGGAATCTTCTCTTGTGCAAGTTACCTGCAGAGGTAGAGAAAGGCCCCTCACCACGGAGTTCGGCTGGAATCCACTCCCTGCTATTTTGGTTTGATTGCTTTTTTGGATCCCTACCGTGTTCGTTCAGCTCAGTGACCTTGTTTTCTATAGTGTTATATTGTCTTACTCCTGAAGAAAAGAGGAGGATTAAGAATTTACAGAGATCCTTCCATCACTCAGCTTTGACATGAGTCTTTGGGAACTATTTTTTTCATACCTAAATGGCCCTAGGCCAAGATTCCTATCCAAATTGTTTAGTTCAGTCTGAGCAGGATAAATTTAACAGTGTACAACAATATAATAATTGTCACATAAATTTTTACCTTGCTCTGTAAGGCTGTATAAAACACTGTGAAATATTACAGTGAACTTTTCAAAATAATTCACAATGACGTGCATGGAATAACAGCATCTAGTACATATGCAGCACTAAGCTATACATTGACAGTAATATCTATAAATGATGGGAATGAAAAGCGGTTAATGTTTTAGATTATTGATTAGAAACACTTAATGGGATAATGGAATTTAAAGCAAAGCTGTTTCATGAACTGATGCCCTCATGGGTGAGTTTAGAATGAGGCAAAGTGAGGTATCACCCTCGGCTGCATTATTACTTTGTTAGAGACGTGCAATGCATTTTTTCATGCAAATATGTCCCCATTTGTCACTTTGGGAAATGCCCCTGTGCAAACTGTTTGAGCGCTCATTTTCTGGGTTGCAAAATTTCCTCTCTACAATCTCGTTTTAACCATCCCTTGATTAATTAAATCCATTCCTCCTTTAATTTTTATACTAAAGTATTGCTCATTTGAGCCTCCTTTTTGTCTTAAAGGGGATGGAAATCCACAATTGCATTGCAACTGGGGATTGACTAGGATACAAGGCAGCAGGGCCGGAACAAGAGCGTTGTGACCTTGAGCAGGGCCAAGAGAGTGCCACAGCTGTCCACTAGTATGCCAAATACAGCCTTCAGGTATATATCTGGTGTTTTCAGAGAGCCAGGACCTGCGGAATACAGCATGAGTGGCAGGGGGAGCGCATGCTGCGGAGGTGCTCTGCCAGCCAAACCGTTCATTTACCAGGCTGGCCGTCTTAGAGTGCATGAGGACTAAGGAACACCTATGCAGTACAACACAGGACACTCTTCCCTGAGTCCAGACTGCCTGTCCTTAAGCTTTGTATGTTAAAAAACAATCATAAAAGTGCGCTCCTCCACAGGCCACCACTTACTTCAGCTGCAGACCATCTTCTTCAGCCCACCTTCAACATGAAGATGCAGAGTGCTCAGCAGAGGGCGCTTCACCTCACCCACTGGACAGCACACCAGCCATGTAGGTAAGTAATGCTCTAATACCCTTAATCTGTCAATTTCTCCCCTGATACTGTGAGTCTCTCCCTCCATCCCCTTTGTCTCCCCCTCAGCATCTAGGTCTCTTCATCTGTCTCCCTCTCCTCCTGTCTTCCCCTCAGCTTGTGAATCTCTGTCTCCCATCAGCATGTGAGTCTCCCCCTCATCCTGTGAGTCCCTGTCGCCCGCTCCCTCTGTCTCCTCCTCAACCTGTGATTCTCTCCCTCCATCCTCTTTGTTTCCCCTTCAGCTTGTGGGTCTCTCCCTCTGTCTCACTTTCCCCTGTCTCCCCCTCAGCTTTTGAATCTCTGTCTTCTGCTCAGCATGTGAGTCTCTCCTTGTCTCCCCCTCCCTCCTCTTCCCTCCCCTCTATCTCCCCCTCACTGTGGGCCTCTGCCTCTCACCCCTCCATCAGCGTTTCAGTCACTCACTCTGCATGTGACATTATCCCCTCATTACCCCCGACTGTCCCCTCAATGCGTGACGGCTATCCCATCCATCTAAAATGTTGGTAATTTGCAACAAAAATAAATACTTTTTCCCTCTTTGTGAATCACAAACATTGCAGTCGCCACAGAGTTCTACAGGGACTGCCATAACCAATGAAAAGTAGGTTAATGCAGGAGAAATTTCTGATTTCTCCTGTGCTAACACCTTCATAAATTTAGAGGATTGCTGTGATGACCAGTCTCCAGCGAAAACAGCTGATTTATCTGCTTTCATGGCTCATCCCACCTTTGCAAAACGATCGCTATATGTAATCTTTCACAACAGTCCCTGCCCATTAGAGCTAACAGTCCCACTAGGGTCCATTTTATCAGAAGCCAATTAACCTACCAGTATGTTTTGGAAAATAAATGCAGTATACTGTAATATAATTTATATATGTGAGACATGGTAATGTATGACTGAACAACTACTTGTTGACACAAATTACCAGATATTACTAACAACTACATCTATAAATTCATCATCATCACCATTTATTTATATAGCGCCACTCATTCACATCAGTCCCTGCCCCATTGGATCTTACAGTCTAAATTCCCTAACATATACAGACAGACAGACAGAGAGAGAGAGAAAGACCAGGGTCAATAAAAGGTTTATGTCTGATATCTTAACCTCTTTTCCCTTCTTCATCTTACTCAACTATCACCTTAAAGTAATGACACGAGACTTGAGTGTGGAAAAAATTAAATTAATTTATTACTATGGTGGAGGAGAATAAAGCAGTCAGTCCGATGCGTGCCAGGCAAAGCCCAACTGTCCTAGCAACTCCTTAGGACTTATCCGGGGCAACCAACCCCTGGGTTCAAGTGGGGGACAACCAATCACACCCCGGGCGCACATATCTACCTGGACATGGCACTACGTCCGGATTCTACCAAACCCGCCGATCCTCTGGGCTATACGGAAAGCAACCACAGGGCAACCCACAGGGGCGGTACTTGAACCGAGACTAATAGCCGATTCACTCGAAGAGAGGCGGGTTCAACGTGCCCTAATACCGTAAATGTGCGCCCACACAACCACTGCCCGTCGACTGAACTGCGATTTTTACTACAGCCTTACAATGTTTCCAGAACAATACAACAATACAATAAGCAGAACATTATAAAAAAACATACAGAAACAGAAGGGAGCAACTAAGGAGGAAGTAGAAAGAGGGAAAGGCAAGGGAGGGGATGGGGGTGTGAGAGGGCCATTATGAGGCAGTAAACTACAGCCAGGAAGGGCCCAGGTTTATCTGTATGTATATGAAGGAATAGGAGGGACCATTAGGGTACTCGTCAAGCAACCACAAAACAGGAACTTAATGTCTGGTACCAGTCTCAAACATGAATCCTTTATAACATTCTGTTTAAATTCCAACCATTGAAGCCATGTGGCTATGAATTCAGATGATTTGTCATTCGCAGCCAAAATAAGATCATCCATGGCCATATAGTATTCTATCTGGGCAAAGCAATCCTGAAATGATGGTGGATTGAGGCATTTCCAATGTACTGGGATTGCAGCCTTTGTGGTGTTGCTGGGGTAATTTAATAGTGATTACTTGTACTTGCTAATGGTAATTTTAAATAAGTTCAGAAGCAAAAAACCTGGGTCCATAAGGACTTTACAGTTCAAAATAGTTTTAGTGAGTCTGACTATCTCTGACTACATGCTCACATTTATTATTTTGATAATAGATTAAATTCCGACCAGAGATCACTATCTCAAGGAGCTATCCACTGTGTTTTTTTTTACATTATTTAGAAATTGTTCAACGTTTCCTTTCTTTTTATGCAGAAAGAAAATTACATTGTCCCTCTAAAACAGCCTATTAAAATATTGAAATAACTTATTTTTACATATTCTCTTCTGGGATGTCTTCAGAAGAGAATCCTATTTATTAATATATAGAGATGGGCGGGTCCGGTTCTCCGAGAACCGAACCCACCCGAACTTTGGGTATCCGAGTACCGAGCTGAGCAGCTCGGTACTCTCCCGCCCATTCCGAATCCAAATCGAGGCCGAACGTCATTGTGACGTCGTCGGATCTCGGGGCTCGGTTCTCGCGATACTTCAACTTTATAAATACACGCCTCCACAGCAATCCATCGCCATTTGACAGAGGGAGAGAGCAGGGTGTAGTCATAGGCTAATTAGAGCAGGGACAGAGAATACAATATTGTTCTTGCAATTGCTCTAACCAAAATCGCTAGTGCAGAGAGGAGGATAGAGGTTTATTATTTTTTCTTCATATTTGGCACTCCCCAGCGCTTTTGGGGTGTCCCCCATAATTGTGCATAAATATTTCTGGCTGTCAAAAGTCATATCTGTCAGCAGTATCTACTAAATAATTTTTAGCACTCCTCAGTGCTTTTGGGGTGTCCTCCCTAATTGTGCATTAATATTTCTGGCTGTCAAAAGTCATATCTGTCAGCAGTATCTACTAAATAATTTTTAGCACTCCTCAGTGCTTTTGGGGTGTCCTCCCTAATTGTGCATTAATATTTCTGGCTGTCAAAAGTCATATCTGTCAGCAGTATTTACTAAATAATTTTTAGCACTCCTCAGTGCTTTTGGGGTGTCCTCCCTAATTGTGCATTAATATTTCTGGCTGTCAAAAGTCATATCTGTCAGCAGTATCTACTAAATAATTTTTAGCACTCCTCAGTGCTTTTGGGGTGTCCTCCCTAATTGTGCATTAATATTTCTGGCTGTCAAAAGTCATATCTGTCAGCAGTATCTACTAAATAATTTTTAGCACTCCTCAGTGCTTTTGGGGTGTCCTCCCTAATTGTGCATTAATATTTCTGGCTGTCAAAAGTCATATCTGTCAGCAGTATCTACCAAATAATTTTTAGCACTCCTCAGTGCTTTTGGGGTGTCCTCCCTAATTGTGCATTAATATTTCTGGCTGTCAAAAGTCATTTCTGTCAGCAGTATCTACTAAATAATTTTTAGCACACCTCAGTGCTTTTGGGGTGTCCTCCCTAATTGTGCATTAATATTTCTGGCTGTCAAAAGTCATATCTGTCAGCAGTATCTACTAAATAATTTTTAGCACTCCTCAGTGCTTTTGGGGTGTCCTCCCTAATTGTGCATTAATATTTCTGGCTGTCAAAACTCATATCTGTCAGCAGTATCTACTAAATAATTTTTAGCACTCCTCAGTGCTTTTGGGGTGTCCTCCCTAATTGTGCATTAATATTTCTGGCTGTCAAAAGTCATAACTGTCAGCAGTATCTACTAAATAATTTTTAGCACTCCCCAGTGGTTTGCGCTCAGAATGGATTCAAAGCAGTCCACATATGATCTGAATGAGCAACCAGGTTCTGTCACCAGTCCTGATGTTAGTGTTCCAGTACGTCATCTGGCCAAGGCGATGTCAAACAACAGAGTGTTTTCAAATTAGTGCAAAAAACAAAAACCCAAAAAAAATTTACTGTATTGAAGCGAAAAAGAAGTGTAACTGAGCAAAAGTTAAGTGATGATAAAAAAAAAAATTGCAAGCATGCCATTCTACACACGCAGTGGCAAAGAGAGAATGAGGCCTTCACCTTTGGCTATTAGTGGCAGATCCCAAAAAGTTACCCAGCCTACAATTGGTGCACAACTACTGTTACGCGTCAAAGCCGAGCTGCAAGATAACAGTGAGGCATTACAGGAGAATATTTGCTCTGATTCACTAATGACAACAATCCCTGTGGAGAGTCCATCCAACAGTGGGATGTCTAATCGTGAGCATTCTGCTGATGTGTGCCTTAATAGCCCGAGTGTAGCCGGTGATACCCAAATTGAGGATGCCACTTTGGAATTAGAAGAGGATGAGGGGGAGATTTGTGTAGGCGACGAGGGCGCTAATGAGGATGTTGATGAGGATGAGGTTGTTTGTGTAAGTCCTGCACCAGTGGCAGCAGTTCTGGCACGTGACAAGAAAAAGGCCATTGTCATGCCTGGGCATAAAACAAAAAAATCCACTTCTTATGTGTGGAATTATTTCTACCCAAATCCAGACAACAATTGTATAGCCATTTGTAGTGTATGTGAAGCCACAGTCAGTCGAGGGAGGGACCTTAACCATCTTGGAACCTCGTCTATGTTACGCCATTTAACGAGAGTTCATGGCAAAGTGTTGGGAAAAGCTGAAAGTTCTTCCCAAAAGAATACAAGCACTCCCTCATCAGCTAAGACCCTCCGCTCACCGACATACCGACGGCTACAAAATACACCCACCACACCATCCTCATCAATATCCTCAGTAGCGCTCGGAGTTAGCCCGGCATCCCACTTAAGGCTGGATGACTCCGGCACTATTATTGATTCCTCTGAAGAAAGCGTTAGTCCTGCTGCTGCTGTTGCTGCTGCTGGGGGTGAATTGTCATCCCAGAGGCAGGTTAATAAAATGAGCAGTCCTACATTTCAGCAATTAACTGTGAAACAATCATTTGCGAGGGGAAGCAAATATGACAGCAGTCACCCAGTCGCCAAGCGAATCACAGACGCCATGGCTGCAATGTTAGTGTTAGATCTGCGTCCAATCTCCACAATAAACGCAGCTGGTTTTTCACAGTTAATTGAGGTTTTGTGTCCGCGTTACAGAATTCCATCGCGACACCATTTCTCCCGTAAAGCTATTCCACAACTATACCAAAAAGTGTGTAAAAATGTAGAGATTGCGCTGAAAAATGCCATTCTGCCCACTGTTCACTTAACCACAGATATGTGGACAAGTGGAAGTGGCCAAACCAAAGACTATATGACTGTGACAGCCCACTGGGTTGGTCATTCACCTTCACCAGCAGGAACAGCAGCAGCATGTACACCACTACGTAACATTTGTCACAGGCAGGCCACTCTTTGTATCACCGGCTTCACTAACAGGCATACGGCTGACAATTTGTTACGCAAACTGAGAGATGTGATAGATGCATGGCTTATACCACTCGGACTCTCCCCAGGGTATGTCATTTCAGATAATGCCAACAATATAGTGCGAGCATTACAGCTGGGTGATTTCCAACATATTCCCTGTTTTGCTCACACCATCAACTTGGTGGTGCAGAGCTTCCTACGAAATAACCGTGAGGTGCAGGAGATGCTTTCGGTGGCCCGTAAAATTTCAGGCCATTTCAGGCATTCAGCCACAGCATGTAGGAGATTACAGCAGCTCCAAGAGCAGTTTAGCTTGCCCTGCCACCAACTTAAGCAAGAGGTGGTAACTCGGTGGAATTCCACCCTGTACATGCTTCAGAGGATGGAGGAACAGCGCAAAGCCATCCAAGCATATTGCACAAGTCATGACATTGGGAAAGGAGGGGGGATGTATTTCACTCTTGCACAGTGGGGAATCCTTTCAGTGCTGTGCAAGGTGCTGAAACCATTTGAAGTTGTGACATGTGAGGTCAGTGCAGACTCTGCTAGTTTGAGCCAAGTCATTCCTTTAATTAGACTATTGGAAAAGCAGCTTGAGAAAATGAAGGAGGAGCTGAAAGCAAGCAATTCAGCAAAGTATGTTGGCCTTGTCGATCAAGTACTTAATTCGCTTCACAATGATCCTCGAGTTATTAAGATCTTGAACTCGGATCAGTACGTTTTGGCCACTGTGCTTGATCCAAGGTTTAAAACCTACATTGAGTCTTTACTTGTAAATGAGCGAGATGTGAACTTTTGCAAGGAGCTATTGCTCAGCAAGTTGGCCGCTGAACTGGGCCTCGGCTTGACGACGTGTCCTCCTTCACTTTCTCAAGCTGTTGCTCGTAAAAAATTAAATTTCCAAAAAAGAAGCAGGGAAGACACAGGGGGCAGACCAGAACAATTTAACATCTGGGCTGGTTTGAAGGATTTTTCAAAAAAATGTGTCACTTTGCCCATAACTCCATCCAATATGAGTATAAACATGCAAAGGATGGTGGAGGATTACTTTCAAGAGGTAGTTGATATGGAAATGTCAGACAGTCCCTTTCCTTACTGGGAAGAAAAGCAGGCCATTTGGAAACCCATGTACAAACTTGCTTTGCAATACCTAAGCTGCCCACCCTCCAGTGTGTACTCTGAACGAGTGTTCAGCACAGCAGGGAACTTAGTCAGTGATCGCCGTAGAAGGTTACATCCCAAAAATGTGGAGAAAATGATGTTTATAAAAATGAACTACATCTTCCACGAGGAAGGCCTTCACCATCCAAGACATCCAAGCACTGACTGTTCTCTAATGGCAGATTCAAGCGGCGATGAATTGATAGTCTGTGATGATGACGTACACACTGATGAGGGTGAGGATTAAGCTGAAGATGATGCCGATAACATCTTTTTAAAACTTTCTATGTAAGTGTAGGGTGCAATCTACCCCCAAAGAGGAAAGGGACTTGTGGCATTTCCATATCACATACCATCTTGAAAGGCTGCTGTTAGGGCAATTTATCCTTAAGGGTAGGGTGTCATAGACAGAGTGACCCTAAACTGGCTTTGTCCATTTTTCATAATATTGTACAGTCTATAATGGCTGAATTTTTGGGTATTTTATACAAGTGGAGGGGGGCCTAGAGAGACAGAAACCAAACTGGCTTTTTCCATGTCAATTAATATTGTACAGTCTATAATGGCTGAATTTTTTGGTATTTTATACAAGTGGAGGGGGGCCTAGAGAGACAGAGTGACCCCAAACTGTCTTTCTCCATGTCAATTAATATTGTACAGTCTATAATGGCTGAATTTTTTAGTATTTTATACAAGTGGAAGGGGGCCTAGAGAGACAGAAACCAAACTGGCTTTCTCCATGTGAATTAATATTGTACAGTCTATAATGGCTGAATTTTTTGGTATTTTATACAAGTGGAGGGGGGCCTTGAGAGACAGAAACCAAACTGGCTTTTTCCATTTCTTTACATATTTAACTATAAGTGTAGGGTGTAATATACATTCAAAGACGATGGCTGCATTGCCAATATGCATAGATGGAGAGGAAGACAATCTGTTTTGTGTGTAGAATAGGCCTACCAACGAAGAATTAAACTGTTTTTTTGGATGATTTATTACCTCAACAATTAGATTACTTGTCTCTAAAACAGTTGGAGCACTAAATTGGGTTAATTTAGGCCCAAAGACATGGATTTTCCAAAAAAATAGCAAAACAAAACCAAACAAAACCAAAACCAAAACCAAAACACGCAATGGCGGTTTTGCAAAACCAAAACCAAAACCAAAACACGACGGTAATCCAGATCCAAAACCGAATCCAAAACCAAAACACGGGGGTCAGTGACCATCTCTATTAATATATCATCATGCTCTATCACACTTTCATGCAAATTGTCCAGACTAGACACGATATTCTACTTACATTTACCTTACACAGACTCACCCCCAGCTCCCTGACTGTCCCAGTTCCTTGTCACATGGAGGGGTGCAGTATAGTCAGCTGTAGTAGGGTAATGTAGTAGTAGTAGTAGTAGTAGTAGTATGTATTCCTGTAGTTTAGTAATGGTATGTATTTATTAGGGATGAGCGCACTCGGATTTATGAAATCCGAGCCCACCCGAACGTTGCGGATCCGAGTCGGATCCGAGACAGATCCGGGTATTGGCGCCAAATTCAAAAGTGAAACTGAGGCTCTGACTCATAATCCCGTTGTCGGATCTCGCGATACTCGGATCCTATAAATTCCCCGCTAGTCGCCGCCATCTTCACTCGGGCATTGATCAGGGTAGAGGGAAGGTGTGTTAGGTGGTCCTCTGTGCTGTTTAGTTCTGTGCTGTTTAGTTCTGTGCTGTTTAGTGCTGTGCTGTTTAGTGCTGTGCTGTTTAGTGCTGTGCTGTGCTGTGCTGTGCTGTGCTGTGCTGTGCTGTGCTGTGTTCTGCAGTATCAGTCCAGTGGTGCTGTGTGCTGTGCTCTGTCCTTCTGAGGTCAGTGGTGCTGCTGGGTCCTGTGCTGTGTCCTGTTCAGTCCAGTGGTGCTGTGTCCTGTGCTCTGTGCTTCTAAGGGCATAGTTATTTCCCCAATATTCCCCTGTGTTTAAAAAAATAAAAAAAAGTTTTTTTAAAAAATACCAAAAACTACTTTAATTTTTTTTAATTACCACAAAATTTGCACAACCAATCCTGCAGTATAAGCCCATTGGTACTGCAATATTACCAAGTTCACACATTCAGCAGTAAAAGTCCAGTGGTACTGCAATATTACAAAGTTTACACATTCTGCAGTATCAGTCCAGTGGTGCTGTGTCCTGTGCTCTGTCCTGCTGAGTTCCGTAGTGCTGCTGGGTCCTGTACCGTGTCCTGTTCAGTCCAGTGGTGCTGTGTCCTGTGCTCTGTGCTTCTAAGGGCATAGTTATTTCCCCATTATTCCCAAGTTTTTAAAAAATAAAAAAAAAGTAAAAAAAAATAAAAAATTTAAAAAAAAAAAAAATATATAATAATTATAACCAAATTTGCAAAACCAATCCAGCAGTATAAGTCCATTGGTACTGCAATATTACAAAGTTCACACATTCTGCAGTATCAGTCCAGTGGTGCTGTGTCCTGTGCTCTGTCCTGCTGAGGTCCGTAGTGCTGCTGGGTCCTGTGCCGTGTCCTGTTCAGTCCAGTGGTGCTGTGTCCTGTGCTCTGTGCTTCTAAGGGCATAGTTATTTCCCCATTATTCCCAAGTTTTTAAAAAATAAAAAAAAGTAAAAAAAAATAAAAAAGTAAAAAAAAAATCAATAAATATAATAATTATAACCAAATTTGCAAAACCAATCCAGCAGTATAAGTCCATTGGTACTGCAATATTACAAAGTTCACACATTCTGCAGTATCAGTCCAGTGGTGCTGTGTCCTGTGCTCTGTCCTGCTGAGTTCCGTAGTGCTGCTGGGTCCTGTGCCGTGTCCTGTTCAGTCCAGTGGTGCTGTGTCCTGTGCTCTGTGCTTCTAAGGGCATAGTTATTTCCCCACTATTCCCAAGTTTTTTAAAAATAAAAAAAAAGTAAAAAAAAATAAAAAATTTAAAAAAAAAAAAATATATAATAATTATAACCAAATTTGCAAAACCAATCCAGCAGTATAAGTCCATTGGTACTGCAATATTACCAAGTTCACACATTCTGCAGTATCTTGTGCTACATATAATGGAGATCAAAAATTTGGAGGATAAAGTAGGGAAAGATCAAGACCCACTTCCTCCTAATGCTGAAGCTGCTGCCACTAGTCATGACATAGACGATGAAATGCCATCAACGTCGTCTTCCAAGCCCGATGCCCAATCTCGTAGTACCGGGCATGTAAAATCCAAAAAGCCCAAGTTAAGAAAATGTAGCAAAAAGAGAAACTTTAAATCATCTGAGGAGAAACGTAAAGTTGCCAATATGCCATTTACGACACAGAGTGGCAAGGAACAGCTTAGGCCCTGGCCCGTGTTCATGACTAGTGGTTCAGCTTCACCCACGGATCTTAGCCCTCCTCCTCCTCCCCCCCCCTACAAAAAATTGAAGAGAGTTATGCTGTCAGCAACAAAACAGCAAACAACTCTGCCTTCTAAAGAGAAATTATCACAAATCCCCAAGGCGAGTCCAAGGGTGTTGGTGGTTGTCAAGCCTGACCTTCCCATCACTGTACGGGAAGAGGTGGCTCGGGAGGAGGCTATTGATGATGTAGCTGGCGCTGTGGAGGAACTTGATAATGAGGATGGTGATGTGGTTATTGTAAATGAGGCACCAGGGGGGGAAACAGCTGATGTCCATGGGATGAAAAAGCCCATCGTCATGCCTGGTCAGAAGACCAAAAAATGCACCTCTTCGGTCTGGAGTTATTTTTATCCAAATCCGGACAACCAATGTATGGCCATATGTAGCTTATGTAAAGCTTAAATAAGTAGGGGTAAGGATCTTGCCCACCTAGGGACATCCTCCCTTATACGTCACCTGAATAACCTTTATAGTTCAGTGTTTAGTTCAGGAACTGGGGCTAGGACTGTCATCGGTACAGGGACACCTAAATCCCGTGGTCCAGTTGGATACACACCAGCAAAACCCTCCTCGTCAACTTCCTCCACGATCTCAATCAGATTCAGTCCTGCAGCCCAAGTCAGCAGCCAGACTGAGTCCTCTCCAATACGGGATTCATCCGAGGAATCCTGCAGCGGTACGCCTACTACTGCCACTGCTGCTGTTGCTGCTGTTAGTCGGTCATCTTCCCAGAGGGGAAGTCGTAAGACCGCTAAGTCTTTCACAAAACAATTGACCGTCCAACAGTCGTTTGCCATGACCACAAAATACGATAGTAGTCACCCTATTGCAAAGCGTATAACTGCGGCTGTAACTGCAATGTTGGTGTTAGACGTGCGCCCGGTGTCCGCCATCAGTGGAGTGGGATTTAGAGGGTTGATGGAGGTATTGTGTCCCCGGTACCAAATCCCCTCGAGATTCCACTTCACTAGGCAGGCGATACCAAAAATGTACAGAGAAGTACGATCAAGTGTCCTCAGTGCTCTTAAAAATGCGGTTGTACCCACTGTCCACTTAACCACGGACATGTGGACAAGTGGTTTTGGGCAAACGAAGGACTATATGACTGTGACAGCCCACTGGGTAGATGCATCCCCTTCCGCAGCAACAGCAACAGCTGCATCAGTAGCAGCATCTACAAAATGGCTGCTCATGCAAAGGCAGGCAACATTGTGCATTACAGGCTTTAATAAGAGGCACAACGCTGACAACATATTAGAGAAAATGAGGGAAATTATCTCCCAGTGGCTTACCCCACTTAGACTCTCATGGGGATTTGTGGTGTCAGACAATGCCAGTAACATTGTGCGGGCATTAAATATGGGCAATTTCCAGCACGTCCCATGTTTTGCCCACACCATTAATTTGGTGGTGCAGCATTACCTCAAGAGTGACAGGGGTGTGCAGGAGATGCTTGCGGTGGCGCGCAAAATTGCTGGACACTTTCGGCATTCAGCCAGTGCCTACCGCAGACTAGAGGCACATCAAAAAAGCATGAACCTGCCCTGCCATCACCTCAAACAAGAGGTTGTGACGCGCTGGAACTCCACCCTCTATATGCTGCAGAGGATGGAGGAGCAGCGAAAGGCCATTCAGGCCTACACAGCCACCTACGACATAGGCAAAGGAGTGGGGATGCGCCTCAGTCAAGCGCAGTGGAGACTGATTTCCGTGTTGTGCAAGGTTCTGCAGCCATTTGAACTTGCCACACGAGAAGTCAGTTCCGACACTGCCAGCTTGAGTCAGGTCATTCCCCTGATCAGGCTGTTGCAGAAGCAGCTGGAGAAAGTGAGGGAGGAGCTGGTAAGCCATTGCGATTACACCAAGCATGTAGCTCTTGTGGATGTAGCCCTTCGTACGCTTTGCCAGGATCCGAGGGTGGTCACTCTTTTAAAGTCAGAGGAATACATTCTGGCCACCGTGCTCGATCCTCGGTTTAAAGCGTATGTTGTGTCTCTGTTTCCGGCGGACACAAGTCTACAGCGGTGCAAAGACCTGCTGGTCAGGAGATTGTCCTCTAAAGAGGACCGTGACATGCCAACAGCTCCACCCTCATTTTCTTCCACATCTATGGCTGCGAGGAAAAAGCTCAGTTTTCCCAAAAGAGGCACTGGCGGGGATGCTGATAACATCTGGTCCGGACTGAAGGACCTGCCAACCATTGCAGACATGTCTACTCTCGCTGCATTGGATGCTGTCACAATAGAAAAAATTGTGGATGATTACTTTGCTGACACCATCCAAGTAGACATGTCAGACAGTTCATATTGTTACTGGCAGGAAAAAAAGGCAGTTTGGAAGCCCCTGTACAAACTGGCTCTATTTTACCTGAGTTGTCCCCCCTCCAGTGTGTACTCGGAAAGAGTTTTTAGTGCAGCGGGGAACCTGGTCAGTGAGCGGCGAAGGAGGTTGCTTCCTCACAACGTTGAAAAAATGATGTTTATAAAAATGAATAATCAATTCCTCAATGAAGTACAGCACTGCCCTCCAGATACTACAGAGGGACCTGTGGTTGTGGAGTCCAGCGGGGACGAATTGATAATGTGTGATGAGGAGGAAGTACACACTGTAGGGGGAGAGGAATCAGAGGTTGAGGATGAGGACGACATCTTGCCTCAGTAGAGCCTGTTTAGTCTGTACAGGGAGAGATGAATAGCTTTTTTGGTGTGGGGGCCCAAACAAACCAATCATTTCAGCCAAAGTTGTTTGGTAGGCCCTGTCGCTGAAATGATTGGTTTGTTAAAGTGTGCATGTCCTATTTCAACAACATAAGGGTGGGTGTGAGGGACCAAGGACAATTCCATCTTGGAACTTTTTTTTTTGCATTATATGACCAATCAACAGTCGTTTGCCATGTTCAAAAAGTAAAACCAAATGTAAAAAAATTCAAGAAATTAAACCAAAAGTAAAATGCCGTGTCATAATTTAAAACAAGAGGTATTGACGTGCTCTAAAACTACTGTATTGTTGTTTATATTTTATAAACACTACACTTGAAAGCTTGAGTCTTTCAATAGAAAAGTAACTGTCCATTGCACGAATATTTGCAACAGGGACAATTTTAGGGTTAAGAAAGTCAACTAATAACACTTCGACGCTGTCTGTCTTTATAAACACTACACTTGGAAGTTGGAGGAGGTATTGTGGCCCCGGCACCAAATTTACTACCGGGGCCACTCCACTGTGCAGTCCATATTTAGGTGTATCAGATATTAAACAACGGTGACAGTTGATGCCCAATTTTTTAATTATATTGTGGCCTCGGTACCAAATTGATTACCGGGGCCACCACACTACGCAGTCCAGATACTTGTTTGGTGGAATTCAGACCAGTTGAGGGTTTTATTATTATATTGTGTGGACCACTCTATCTATACCACACTACAACTCTATACCACTCTATTTCATACTTTAATTCTATTTCATACTTTAATTCTATTTCATACTTTAATTCTATTTCATACTTTAATTCTATTTCATACTTTAATTCTATTACTAATTAATTACCATAAAGAGGAACAAAATAAACCAATTTTACCAAAAGTATAATATGACTTAGACTTACAAACACTACACTTGAAAGATCGTGCCTTTAAATGAAAAAGTCAGTCTTCATTGCACGACTATGTGCAACAGGGACAGTTTTTTGGGTTTACAAAGTCAAACAATAACACTTTGACCCTGTCTGTCTGGGATCTCAATGACGAATTGTCTGTACCATGTTTGGAGGAGGTATTGTGGCCTCGGTATCAAATTGGGTACCGGGGCCACCCCACTATGCAGTCCAGATACTTGTTTGGTGGAATTCAGACACGTGGAGGGTTTTTTAATTATATTGTGGCCTCGGTACCAAATTGTGTACCGGGGCCACCACACTACGCAGTCAAGATAGATAGATGCGTATTGCGTATCATAGATAAAGTACATTCAGTGGTGTGGGGCAAATTGAAAAATATTCAAAATGCACTGACATTATCAAAAACAAGAGGTTGTCACACGCTAAAACTCCAACATGTATATGATGGAGAGGATGGAGGAGCAGCCGTATGTGTAGTGTAATGCAGATCTGTTGAAGGTTTTTTATATATTTTATTGTGGTGCCCAGTGCCCACTCCTCTACGCAGTCCAGGTACAATTATTGGTGCGAATCATAAAAGTTCAGGGTTTTTAAGATATTGTGGTGACCCACTCCTCTACGCAGTCCAGGTACAATTATTGGTGCGAATCATAAAAGTTCAGGGTTTTTAATATATTGTGGTGACCCACTCCTCTACGCAGTCCAGGTACAATTATTGGTGCGAATCATAAAAGTTCAGGGTTTTTAATATATTGTGGTGACCCACTCCTCTACGCAGTCCAGGTACAATTATTGGTGCGAATCATAAAAGTTCAGGGTTTTTAAGATATTGTGGTGACCCACTCCTCTACGCAGTCCAGGTACAATTATTGGTGCGAATCATAAAAGTTCAGGGTTTTTAAGATATTGTGGTGACCCACTCCTCTACGCAGTCCAGGTACAATTATTGGTGCGATTCATAAAAGTTCAGGGTTTTTAATATATTGTGGTGACCCACTCCTCTACGCAGTCCAGGTACAATTATTGGTGCAAATCATAAAAGTTCAGGGTTTTTAATATATTGTGGTGACCCACTCCTCTACGCAGTCCAGGTACAATTATTGGTGCGAATCATAAAAGTTCAGGGTTTTTAAGATATTGTGGTGACCCACTCCTCTACGCAGTCCAGGTACAATTATTGGTGCGAATCATAAAAGTCCAGGGTTTTTAAGATATTGTGGTGACCCACTCCTCTACGCAGTCCAGGTACAATTATTGGTGCGAATCATAAAAGTTCAGGGTTTTTAAGATATTGTGGTGACCCACTCCTCTACGCAGTCCAGGTACAATTATTGGTGCGAATCATAAAAGTTCAGGGTTTTTAAGATATTGTGGTGACCCACTCCTCTACGCAGTCCAGGTACAATTATTGGTGCGAATCATAAAAGTTCAGGGTTTTTAATATATTGTGGTGACCCACTCCTCTACGCAGTCCAGGTACAATTATTGGTGCGAATCATAAAAGTTCAGGGTTTTTAATATATTGTGGTGACCCACTCCTCTACGCAGTCCAGGTACAATTATTGGTGCGATTCATAAAAGTTCAGGGTTTTTAATATATTGTGGTGACCCACTCCTCTACGCAGTCCAGGTACAATTATTGGTGCGAATCATAAAAGTTCGGGGTTTTTAAGATATTGTGGTGACCCACTCCTCTACGCAGTCCAGGTACATTTATTGGTGCGAATCATAAAAGTTCAGGGTTTTTAATATATATTGTGGTGACCCACTCCTCGTCGCAGTCCAGAAAGATACCTTGTTGCAACGTTTTGGACTAATAACTATATTGTGAGGTGTTCAGAATACACTGTAAATTAGTGGAAATGCTTGTTATTGAATGTTATTGAGGTTAATAATAGCCTAGGAGTGAAAATAAGCCCAAAAACTTGATTTTTAAACTTTTTATGTTTTTTTCAAAAAAAATCCGAATCCAATACCTTAAATCCGAACCGAGACCTTTCGTCAAGTGTTTTGCGAGACAAATCCGAACCTCAAAAATAACGAAAATCCGGATCCAAAACACAAAACACGAGACCTCAAAAGTCGCCGGTGCACATCCCTAGTATTTATATAGTGAAGTAGGAGTATGTATTGCTGTAGTGTAGTAGTTGTATGTATTGCTATAGTGTACGTAGTAGTGGTATATATTGCTATAGTGTAGTAGTATGTATTGCTCTATAGTAGTAGTGTAATATAGCAGAGTTGTGTATTGCTATAGTGTAGTAGTTGTATATATTGCTATAGTGTAGTAGTGCGTATTTCTCTATAGTTTTAGTGTAATATAGAAGAGGAATGTATTGCTATAGTGTAGAAGTGGTATGTAGCAGTGGAAAGTATTGCTGTAGTGTCGTATTGGTATTTATTGCTAGAGTGTAGCAATGCTATGTATTGCGTAGCGTAACAAAGGCATGTAGTAGTGATATGTATTGCTCTATTGTAATAATGGTTTTCAGTAGTGGTATGTATTGATGTGATGTAGTAGTGGTATATAATGCTATAATGTAGTAATGACATGTAGTAGAAGTATGCATTGCTGTAGAGTAATAGTGATATATAGTACAGACATATATTGCTACACTGTCATAGTTGTATGTATTTTTATAGTGTAATACTGGCTTTTAGTAGTGATATGTATTGCTTTGATGTAGAAGTGGTATATTATTATTATTATTATTAATTTTTATTTATAGGGCGCCACAAAGTATCCGTAGCGCCGTACAAGGACAAACAATGGCACAGTACAAGGTGAAACAGCACAGTACAAGTAACAGTAAGCACTATAACTCTGGGGGCTCAGTCACAGCAATAAAGAGAGTGAGGGGAAAAGTGAGTACAGGCAGGTAACTATGGCCCAAGAGGGTGGGCACGGATGACAGGTAAAGAGTCACTGAGGGGAGCGGAGAGAAGCGAGAGGAGACAGAGGGCAGAGGGTTAGAGAGGAGGTGAACTGAGTAGCTGGAGAGCGCAGTTAAAAGTGATGGAAACAGGAGGTAGGAGAGCCCTGCTCAAAGGAGCTTACAATAAAGGGAGGGGAAGACAGACAGACACATGGATGAGACAGTTATATAGTATATATTGCTGTAGTGTAGCAATGGCAAGTAGTAGCAGTATGTACTGCTGTAGTGTAGTAGTGAAATATAGTACAGGCGTGTATTGCTACAGTGTAGAAGTGATACGTACTGCAGTAGTTTAATTATGGCATGTAGTAGTGGTACTTATTGATATCGTCATAAGTAATATCCCTAGTAATCCAACCTAATTTTTTATTCTGACTTTTTAAAGCACCACTCTCCCTTCTTTTGAAAATTAACTCATTTAAATAGTTTTCTTTTACTAACTTAATGTACTGTCTTAGATTCCAGAACAGATCTGTTTATTCCAGAATCCACATATTCCATTGCTCAACCCACTTCATAATGGGTTTATGTATCATTCATGAATATTATAGATGGCATGTAGAATATAGTTATAGTAAGTTGTACATTAGACTCCCACTTTTTCTTATTCTCACAGATGTAAAGCATTGGATACTTCTGAACACTGTTGGCGCAACTCACAATAGCGCTGAGGATTGACTTAATTCTAAAAAATAGGTTTTAAGATCTACAGAACTACGATCTCTGTTCAGTTGCTGGAGCCACTGATCTCAATTGGATCTATTTAGCAGCCCACTGAGCTCAAATTTGATTACTATTGCCACCTCTATTTGGCTGCTGGACCACTTCATCAATCTGTCAGTGTCCTGGACCTCTTCGTATCAGACCTGCAGAAACTTTCTACCCTAATAATCCCAACCAGGGGGTGGTACAGTATCTTTAATCTCCTCCATTGCCCTGCAGTTCTCCATCATGCACCTGTTCAAGTTACTCTCTTTTTCATATTCACTTTCACCCCACTTATCTCCAAACTCTTCTTCTCTCCCTATCATCCTATTTCTCCCTCCCCTATTATTATTTACCCTCCTCACTAGCCTGCACACATGGGGCCTGATTCAACAAGGCACATATCTGCCAATTTTGAGCGTATCGCACGCAAAATCACTCTGCGCATGCCCAGAACTGGGAGATATGTCCGTGAACGCAAAGGACGATTACTTCAGCCTACGAGGGGTGGGCCAAACTCGTGTGCGCACAGCCAAGTCCGAATCAAGCTCTGAGCATCTCAAAGTTACTTGTTTTTCTGCCGTATCTCTTGCTCCAGCTACAGGACTAGTCTAAGTCCTGGTCAGTAGTGATGACAGTCTTGTTTGTATGCATGCTAGAACATGTATTTGCTACCAGGAACAACTGTAAAAATGTATTTTATGTCCCGTAGACATTAAGAACATCCTAATAAATGTTTTTCATGAGTTAAAATCTTCTTTTTACTGTTTGATCATTTATGCTTTCATTATTAACAGATGATATATATATTCACAATACTGTGCAAAAGTTTTAGGCAGGTGTGCTTAAAATGCAAAGTAAGAATGCTTTAAAAAAAAACAAAGAAGTGTTAATAGTTTATTTTTTATCAAATACCAAAATGCAAAGTGAAAGAACAGAAGAGAAATCTAAATCAAATCAATATTTCATATGACTACCCTTTGCCTTCAAAACAGTTTTTATGTGTGGTTTGGAAACATCAAATCTACTAACATCATGTTTTTAAACCACACAGTTTGAAACCTCCATCCTGATTTTTATTATTTGGCAAACATACGAACCGTGCAATTTATACAAATTCGCAAGTAAAATAGCCAGACAAATGGCAGCTTTTTTAGAGCTTGTGAAATAGCTCAAAAGTAGAGATGGTCAGACTTGGTTCCCTGAGAACCAAACACACCCGACTTTAGCAGACCCGAGTCTCTGTACTTTTGCGCGCCCTCGGAATTGAAAACGAGGCAAAACATCATTGTTACATCATCGGATCTTGCGAGTTTTGGATTCTATAAGTACCGGCCTCTACGGCGATCCAGCGCCATTTCACAGAGGAACACAGAAGGGGTAGCACAGTTCTTGGCAGTCTCTAGAGCAGTTGGGCAGCATCATAGGTAAAAAAGAAAGAGTAGGGGCAGCAGTGTTCTCCAAAGTCTCCAGTGACATTCAGGAGAGCTCCATTGCTCCATTGCTAATTGTCATTGCTGAAAAAGAATTAATAGGTCTGGCAGCCTTGGTCTTCTAAATCTGCTGTCACATTGTACTGTGTTATATAGGTAACACACAAAGAGGAGAGCTCCATTGCTAATTGTCATTGCTGAAATAGAAATAATAGGGCTGGCAGGCTTAGTCTTCTAAATCTGCAGTCACATTGTACTGTGTTATATAGGTAACACACAAAGAGGAGAGCTCCATTGCTAATTGTCATTGCTGAAATAGAAATAATAGGGCTGACAGGCTTGGTCTTCTAAATCTGCAGTCACATTGTACTGTGTTATATAGATAAAACACCAAGAGGAGAGCTCCATTGCTCCATTGCTAATTGTCATTGCTGAAATAGAAATAATAGGGCTGGCAGTCTTGGTCTAAATCTGCAGTTACATTTTACTGTACCATAACTCACTCAAAAACAGGAGAGGTGGCAGAGTTCACTGCTGAAATAAAAATTGTAATACTAGGGCTGTCAATGTTCTTAAAAGTCTCCAGTGACATTCTACTGTGCCATAGCTCATACAGAAACAGGAGGGGTGGCATTGTTCTTGTCACTCTCCAGTCTAAGTCATGATGATACTAATCCCTCTATCTCATGTGCTAAAGCCTATGTTGAAGTGCATAGTGGCTTGAAGTAAAGGAAACAAAAATGTAGATAAAAAGCTTGAACCCTTTTATAGAAAAAAACACCTCTCTAATGAAGGTGAAAGTTTACTGTAGAAAAACATAAAATTGCCAACATACCATTCTACCCAAAATATTACCAAGCATACCAGCATCAGCTAGCTCCCTTCTCTCAGCTAGATATCAGCACACTGACATCATATTCACCCTCATCAGTATGAACATCATCCTCAAACAATACTAATTCATCCCCGCTGGAATCCACCATCACAGAAGTCTCTGTACTTTGATATAATTGCCGGTAATGGCCTTCCTCATGGAATTTGTAGTTCAAACTCATCTGCATCACCACTGGGTGACTTGGGAAAGAGAGTTTTTCTAGCAGCAATTTCCAGAGAAACTGAAGGAGGAGACGTCATTGTGTTACATACCACTTGAGCTGTCAGCTTGCTGACCAGGAGCTCATTGCATCTCTTGAGATCTGGGTCAGTTGGAAAGAAAGATAAGACATAGCTCTTAAACCTAGGATCAAGCACAGTTGCCAAAATGTAATGATCCGATTTCAAGATGTTGATAACTCTTGGATCCTGGCGAACCGAATAAATACTTAATCTACAAGACAAACATAATTAGCGGAATTGCTTTGTTTCATTTCCTCCTTCAATTTCTCTTGCTGCTTTTCAAAAAGTCTAATTATGGGAATCACTTGACTCAAGCTAACAGTGTCTGAACTCTCTTCACAGGTCCCTACTTTGAGTGGTTTCAGCACCTTGCACAACACGGAAAGTATTCTCCACTGCGCTGGACTAAAGTACATTTCCCCTAAATTCTATTCTTCTTGCAGCTCCTGCATTCTCCTACATGCTATTGCAGAATCCTGAAAATGACCATGTATATTTCGGGACACAGATAGCATCTCCCTCATGTCATTGTCATTTTTAAAAAGTTCTGTACCACCAAGTTGATTGTGTGAGCAAAACAGGGAATGTGATGGAATTCCCCTGCTGTAATGCCTGGCGTGATCAGAAATCACATATCCTCAGGAGAGTCCAAGCAAGACATCCCTTAGTTTTTCAAACAGGTTATCAGCAGTATTACCTCTGACCTGCGCCTTGTTTAGTCTCTGATAACCGCTTCTCCCGTGCTGCTCCCCACGTATGGAATTCCCTACCATGCTCAATCAGACTTTCCCACAGCCTTCAAATCTTTACACACTCTTTGAAAATCCATCTCTTTTTTACAGGTGACCTTATCCTCGATAACACTATTCACACTAATGCACCCACACAACTATCCCAATCTCCACTCTGAGCCACACTCGCTACTCTTGTTTCAGCTGTGCCCTCTTCCCTTTAGAATGTAAGCTCTCTAATGAGCAGAGTCCTCCATACCCTTTGTTTTCATGTCTCCATTCCTTTTTTCTGTTCTTGTTTTACGTATTTCTTGTTTTATGTATATCCTTGTCTTCCCTACTGTACAGCGCTGTGGAGCACTGTGGTGCCTTACATATCTACGATAATAATAATAATAATAATAATAATAATAATATGTCTCTTAGTGAAACAGATGATACACAGAGTAGCCTGCCTCTGAAAAATTTGACGTTCTTGGGTACATGCTGCTGCTGTTCTTGCTGGTGAAGGCGAATCACCAACCCAACCGGCTGTCACAATCATATAATTTTTATTTTGCCCAGTTTCACTTGTCCACATATCTATGGTTAAGTGCACAGTGGGTAGAATGGAATTTTGTAGCCCAATAATTCCATTTTTGCGAACCTTCTGGTATAGGTGAGGAATAGCTTTTCTAGTAACATGGTGTTGAGATGGAATTTTGAACGGGGACAGAAGACCTTAAGTAACTGTCTAAAACGAGCTGCATTAATAGTGGATATTGGACGCAGATCTAATAATAGGATAGTCTCCATGGCGTCTGTTATCTGCTTTGCGACGGGGTGACAGCTTTCATAATTGTTTTCTCTTGCAAAGGATTGTATAACAGTCAATTTTTGTAAACTACTAGTAGTCTTCTTCTTGGTCTGCCACCCCCAGCAGCAGGAGCAGCAGCAGTGGGCCTAACGCTCATGGACTCTTCTGAGGAGTCCTGGATAAGGGAGGAGTAAATTTTAAGTGGCGGAAGGGAGAGGGAGAGGGTGGGAGATGGGGAAAGGGGTAAATGAGACCAAAAACGGGATCCTCGGCACCCAAAGGTCTATCATAAGGGAAGATAAATATATTTATACAACAACGATGGAAAATCACTTTTTCCTGTAGGATAGTCAGCAGAATGCAGTGGAAGGAATCAATAACATCTCAAACCATCCTGATACCGCTTTCATGCTAAGATAGGAAGCGAGAGACATTGTCTTGGAGAGAAGTCAGGGTTGTGCCAAGTATGGTGTACATGGAATAGAGTCTCTAGTGATAGAGACGAGGTGTAGGAACTTCTGAATCTCAGTCCACTTTATGTCTGCGTGTGAGAAAAATGGTGACCTGTTATGCTGAGGAACTACTGTGCCTAGAACCCTTGTATATCTTACCATCATCCATATGTATTCACAACCATTGTGACTGCACTGGAGTAATGCACTGGAGTAGATGGTGAGTTGTGCATTCCTGCTAATGTAACTCTTGTACTATTGTACTGCAGGTGTAGGCGATGTAATAAAGTTTTGTTTATTTGAACTGAGATGCCCTGGCGCCCAACATTATTTGCACTGCACCACACTACTACACTAGAGTTAACTCTAGGCACAATTCGGCCCTGGGTGCCAGCGCATGCTGGCACTTGTGGTTCCCCAAGTGTCAGCATGCCCTGGAAGCTATAGGTATTCTAATGTTTGTTGTACTACAAGTGCCATGCATGCCCAGACACATAATAATAGCTAGACCATCCTGGGACCTGTAGTGCACCATACACTTTTACATGAATTAAATTACTATTACCCCACACCCACCATCCTGGGGTGTGGGAAGAGCCCTAGTGCTATCAGCACGGAGCTAGATACACCTAGGGGAGTGGGGAGTGGTTGAGTACATTTTTTTTAATAAAATAGAAATACTTAATACACATGTTATTTACATTAATCAAACATTAAACACATTTTTTTAAACTATTAACCAAACTGCTTTGTTTAGATTTTAAACAATGTGAAGAGCTATGAAAAATTAATAATCAAGATGTAATAAATAAGTAATTTATTTTTGTTTTTTACATTTTTTAGGTTTTATTTTTTATTTTAGTTTGCATTTATATAACTTGGGGGGGGGGGGGGGGAATGATGGGTGAGGGATAATTGTGCCTTACTGTGTCGTTGGCTCTGCTGAGTTGTCATAAGTTCTTCGCCAGCTTCAAAAAAAGGAATTATTTTTTTTTTAAATTGCATTCATACTACTTAGATAAACCATATTCAGCTTTATGTGTATACTTTGTTCATACATTTTGCAAGCTCAATAGAGTTTGCAACTAGTAAAATCAGTGAAAATTGGGCCAAAAGTAAAGTTAATATTTTGCTGAACACAGTAGTAGTCCGAAGGACATATTTTTTTGGAGGCACATGTAGATATATACTGTGTGTGGTGGGAGTTTGTTTTCCTCCACAATTTATCAGGCCTATGATGTCAGACACCTCTGACATTGAAAACTGTGGCCAGGTTGAGGGTAAATCACATTTATGACAAAAACTGTTTCGGAGGACCACACTTTTATGCTGGCAAAACAAAAATATTAAAGACAACTACATTAAGATATCCAGATACTGTCACAAGCCGCGGCGGTACTCACAGCCACCGCAGCTCGCTTCCTGTCTGCCCCAGCGTCCCGGCCATCACCATGACGACCGGGACATCACTTCCCTCTCAACGCCGACCGTTGTCAAGACAATGGCCGGACGCCTCACAGTGTAGCGCTGCGTCCCGGCAACAGGGGACAGTCGGGAGCATGCGCAAGATTATCTAATAGCCTGGAGGCTATTTAGCGGTTGATTTAATTAATTAACAGGGCCCTGTGTGTGGTTACAGAGCTAGGCTCTGATTGGTCTAACCATGTATTTAAGGCAGTGAGGTCTGCAGCCTCACTGCCGGTTATAGCTTCTGTTCCAGTCTGCTGACCTGCTCTGTGCCTTGTTCCTATGTCTTGGAAATTCTATTGACTACCCGTGTATGACCCCTTGCCTGGATTTGGACCCTGCCTGTGTTTCTCGTGACCCTGACCTCTGGCTTGTATACCGACCATCCTGTCTGCTCGTGACCCCTGACCCCGGCTTGTTTATTGGATCTGCTATCTGCTGCCGGCCCTTGATCTCTGCTTGGACTCCACTTCGCTTACCTGGGTTCTCCCCAGCCGGTACGCACTTCACGACCCTCTGTCAGTCTGCAGCCCAGTCTGTCCCCACCATCAGGGGCTCCAGTGAACACCTGATTGGCAGAGTAGACTCCGGGTTGTGTCGTGCCGGCTGGAGGGGTTCCTAACAGATACTTACTTTCTTCAACAAGCACATGTGGCTCCTTTGTTTCTGGATTGGAAGGGGGGGGGGAATAATTGGATGATCCTCATCCTTCCTCTGCTCCAAGGCCCCTTCTTCCTGGATCTCCTCCTCCTGCGGCTCACCCTCCTGCCCATCATTCTCCTGGGCTCACCCCCATGGATCTCTTCCTCCTGGGGCTCACCCTCCTGCCCTTCATTCTCCTGGGGCTCAACTTCCTTGATCACCTCCTCCTGGGGCTCACCCTCATGCCCCTCCTTCTCCTGGGGCTCATCCTCCTTGATAACCTCTTCCTGGGGCTCACCCTCCGGCCCCTCATTCTCCTGGGCTCATCCCCATGGATCTCTTCCTCCTTGGGCTCACCCTCCTGCCCTTCATTCTCCTGGGGCTCAACTTCCTTGATCACCTCCTCCTGGGGCTCACCCTCATGCCCCTCCTTCTCCTGGGGCTCAACCTCCTTGATAACCTCCTCCTGGGGCTCACCTTCCGGCCCCTCATTCTCCTGGGGCTTATCCTCCTGCCTGTGGTGGTGGTGGCGGTGGTGTTATCTAGAGCACTCTGTTTGAGTAAATATTGCACATTAGTTTAATTCTAAATGTTATCTCTGTCTTAAACATACATAGAAACATTGGAGTTATTCCTTAAGTCAAGCAATGGTCAAAAAAAAGTTAATTTGCTCCTGGACAAACCATGTTCCGATGGCAGGGATTGAAATTTGTGTATTATTTTGCATGTAAGGAAAATACTGGCTGCTCAGTAGGTAGTACACAAATACTTGAAAGCTTTTGACACTGACATTAAAGTAGGTTTGATGACATGTCCTACTTCAACTATAAATCTGGCCTCACATTTTAAATTAACATTTCCCTCCAATCCAATATGGTTTGTCCAAGGGGAAAAAATATTCCTTTTTTTTGCTTGGCTTTTCTTAATGAATTCGGCCCATCATGATAATTGTAGGTTGAAATGTGAAACACTCTATATCACACATGAGCCATCATTGGGCATATAAACACTCCCCTACACCACTTTCATATGGACTTGACTTGGGGAGCTTATATTAATGACATACTTAGGGGGAGATTCAATTGACCGCAGTGTTCGTGAGAATAACGTGGCCTGCGCACTATTACCGTTAGTACAGTAATGTTAACGTAAGTTGTAATTACTGTACTAATGGTAATAATAGGCCACTGGTAGATTTAGGGTGCGTGGGGGGGAGGGGCCTCTGTGATTGTGTTTTAAATGCAATCAGAGTGGCTGGGAACCATACTCTACTTGCATTTCTCTGCCGAACGGACCACAGGCAAAAAGTAAAGTTAAAAAAAGAGCACAGGGCAGGGACTAAATTGCACCTCCACCAAAAATATTCTCTAGATCTGCCTGTGGAAGAGGTCCATGGTGAGAATTTTTTTAGTACTGGTGCAATTTAGTCCCTGCCCTGTCCTCTTTTTTTACCTTTGCTTTCTGCCTGTTATCTGTTCGGCAGAGAAATGCAAGTAGAGTATCAGATGGAAGAGGAAACAGAAGTCAGTGGCAGGATTCACTGCGCAAATGTTAACTTTCAACACCACACTTGAGCACTGTCGAAGTTGAATAATTGGGTGAAGTCGGCAAAATTAATTAATATTGGTTTACAGTGTGTTTGCAATTAGTATGCTATGTCGCACCGGGGTTAATAACGCAGCCGTATAGGTAAACAGCACATACACTTTACAGGTATACCTACATTTGTAAATAGGTCACATTTATTAAAGTTCCAACCCACATTCATTTAATAATAAACACTTAGAGATTATTTATGCAAAGATAAAATTACAGTAAAGGTATTTATGGTTCAGGTCCTCAGAAATGTATGGTGTTTGGTCTCATATTAATCCATATTTTACCTGCAGAAAGCCGGTATCAATGGAAGAGCGATCGCACATAGCGATCGCTAGTTATGAATTGTATGAGATTAATACTCAAAAGCACTATGTTGATGGGTCAGTTTAAACTGTTTTTCAGTGGGAAGACAAGTATGCAACAGTTGGGAGTGGGTTGCCCCCACGTTTGGAAAGAGGATCGATTGAACTGACCTATGATCAGCATTCTACTGGAACATCATAAACCCTGGACCAATGAAGAACTTTCTTAGGGTTATCTGTGTATAATTGTGACATCATCATTATTTCTTCTAAATCAAACTGTTTATAAACTGGCCTCTGGTACAGGAACAGCCTCTTTGCCAACACAGACTTCAGCTTTGATGACGGTTCCTCGATCCAGGGTTTGCTGCGTATGTATCAGTTCTACTTTGTAACATTCTTATTGTATTTTGCTGCTTATTGCTATTAAATCTCTTTTGTGTTTTGGAACCACGCTGATCACATCAGACAATCATTATTGTTGACAATAGATACGAACAACATACCACCCATGAAATTAGGATTAACTTCACCCATATGCAACACAATTTGCAGACTAACCTCACAACAATCAACACTACCCTCACCCTTATTGCACAATATGTCACAAACAACCCTCCAGCCCCAATTTCACATGTATCCTCTCCTTCTCCATTATCCCAAATTATCAGTCCGATCCATCGAGCCATGCTATATGTGAGAGAGAAAGTGGCTTTGTCAGCTTCATTATATAACTGTAATATGCAATAAGAAAAAAAATTATAATCCACCCCAAAAAATGTAAAAAAAAAAATTGTGCTTGATTTATTAAGGCACATAAATGACTATACTTTCCGTATTTTGCATAAAATCGCTCTGTGCATGCCCAGAATTGGATTATACACCAGTGAACGCAAAAACATTCAATTCATCATCGAGCGCAAAGGACACTTGCATAGCCTATCATTTTATGGGTGGAACTGTAAAGGAAATGGGCATTTGCACTAAGACAAAGTACAGCAAGGGCATGCCAAGCTCAAGTGGACACAGCAGCACCTGATTCAAGCTTTTGGCATCTCAAATGTACGTGTTTTTCACTCATATCACTTGCACCGTCCACAGGTCAGGTGTAAGTGTTGATTGATAGTGATAATGGTCACATATTCAAGCTAGAACATGTATTTGCATATAGGAATAAATGAAAAAATGCCTTTTATGTACAGTAGACATTAATAATATCATGATAAACTTATTTAATTGAAAAAACTTTTTATTTTTTTCAATTTTATCATTAATGACTATATACATCATCATCATCATCATTTATTTATATAGCGCCACCAATCCTGCAGCGCTGTACAGAGAACTCATTCACATCAGTCCCTGCCCCATTGGAGCTTACAGTCTAAATTCCCTAACATACGCACACAGACAGAGAGACAGAGAGAGAGAGAGACTAGGGTCAATTTGATAGCAGCCAATTAGCCTACTAATATGATTTTGGAGTGTGGGAGGAAACCGGAGCACCTGGAGAAAACCCACGCAAACATGGGGAGAACATACAAACTCCACACAGATAAGGCCATGGTCGGGAATTGACCATGCGTAGGGAAGGACGGTGGCTCAGTGGTTAGCACTTCTGCCTCACAGCACTGGGGTCATAAGTTCAAATCCCGACCATGGCCTTATCTGTGTGGAGTTTGTATGTTCTCCCCGTGTGCTCCTCCGGGTGCTCTGGTTTCCTCCTACACTCAAAAAACATACTAGTAGGTTAATTAGCTGCTATCAAAATTGACCCTAATCTCTCTCTCTCTCTCTCTGTATTATTATTATTATTAATTTTTATTTATAGGGCGCCACAAAGTATCCGTAGCGCCGTACAAGGACAAACAATGCCACAGTACAAGGTAAAACAGCACAGTACAAGAACAGTAAGCACTATAACTCTGGGGGCTCAGGCACAGCATGAAAGAGAGGGAGGGAGGGGAAAAGTGAGTATAGGCAGGTAACTATGGCCCAAGAGGGTGGGCACGGATGACAGGTTGAGAGTCACTGAGGGGAGCGGAGAGAAGCGAGAGGAGACAGAGGGCAGAGGGACTGAGAGGAGGTGAGCTGAGTAGCTGGAGAGCGCAGTTAAAAGTGATGGAAACAGAAGGTAGGAGAGCCCTGCTCAAAGGAGCGAACAATCTAAAGGGAGGGGAAGACAGACAGACACATGGATGAGACGGGGAGACGGGAGATACGGAGACGGAGTCGAGGAAGGGAGAGAAGGGAAGAAGGGATGAGAAAGAGAGGTAGTCGACCGGTGGGAGTTTAGGCATGAGACTGGAAGGCTTTAAGGAAAAGGTGGGTTTTTAATGTTCGTTTGAAAGAGGACAGATTAGGGGAAGTTCTGATGGAGCTGTTCTGTATGTGTGTGTCTGTCTCGTTCTGTGGGTGTGTATGTTAGGGAATTTAGACTGTAAGCTCCAATGGGGCAGGGACTGATGTGAATGAGTTCTCTGTACAGCGCTGGGGAATCAGTGGCGCTATATAAATAAATGGTGATGGTGATGTTTATCATGATATATTATTAACAAGTGACTATAATTTCTTTCTTTCTTTGTGTGCGTTCTGTTGGGGCTTTATAATCCACAGATGGAGGTATCCTGCAGTGAATTGTGTCTTTCAAATCATAGCACACCTAGACCCGTATTCAACAAATGATGTTTCTTCAGATCCGCTTGTAGTTGAATATGTTCGGTCATATGCCTGAATTACATGCACTTAAGAAAAAACATAATTTACATTGTTTTATTTGCCTTAATGAATTAGGCCATTCATGTTTTACTGGTTCATTAAAATACATTAAATTCTAACAAGATTCCAAAAAACATTAGCATTTGCTTTATGTATGTGAATGTTACTAGTACCTCCAAATACACTGTACTATATATCTACTTGTCATGTAATACTTCACTCCTGCACTCATATAATAATTGAATGCCTTATATATTTTTTTATTTAATACATGAAAGACATTGTAGGATAATACAGGATAAGTTCACAACATACAATGTACTACTGGAAAAGAGGCCAGAGAAGCAACATAGCATACATTGCACCACTATATATTACACAAATATAGCTACACCTATACCACCGATCAGGAAAAGCAGAATCTCAACTTAGTGTGATCCCATTTTACTTCCTAATAGAAAACCTTACTCTCTGTTAACAATGTTGTCAGGAAGCTGAATTACATCTTTAGAATGGAAGGCATTTAATCTGAGTCTGGGGCTTTGATTATCTAGACCTCGCTTGGACAGTCAGTCCTGCAGTTGAAAGTAAGTGAAACATAGTAGATATGGAAAGCAGAAGTAGCTACTTTGGATGAGCTACCATTCATGTCCTGCTACAGCAGGGGTCAGGGAACTTTTTTACCTTTTACCCCAAAATATATTTAGATACACTGACTTTACCCCCTTGATTTGAAAGGAAGGAAATCATTTAATTTAATCAATTATTGGAATTCAAAATTTTACTGAATCTATTCAAAATGTCTTTGAAAGCTTCAACTTCAAAACTTTAGGTTTTGAAGAAATGATTTTGCTTCATTTTTGATAGGAGAGCATCAATATTGGGGCATTTGATGTCAGAGCAATTTGGATACAGTCTTCAGCGTCAAATCGATTTCTCTGCTTTGTTTTTATGTTCATTAGAGTGGAAAATCCTTGCTCGCAAAGGTAGGTTGTTGCAAAAGGCTGCAACTTTTTGACTGCCTCCTCATGTGCAATTTTGAATGCCTTTGCAGCTGTTGACATCCAAAAATATATGTTAATATGGACCAGTGAGAAAATTAAGGAATCACCACTATTGAAATATTATGCACACACACTGGACACTATTCTGTGTAGTACATCCTTTTCTTAGAGCCAGTACTTAATTGTAAAAACAATAGTGGCCTACTATTACTTTCCTGCCCCTTACCGGCCATCCTATAAGCTCCTGCTAATTTGGCCATGTTGTTTTGTAGACTATCATTGGACCTCCCTGTGAATGCGTTTTGATCAGGCCAAATTGGTATTATAATTGCATTTTTTCTTTCAGATCATAAAATAATGTTATAAACGATCCATTTAAGTTATTTTCTTCAAGCAACAGAGATAAAAATGCTTTATCTTTGTTTATTACCAGAAGCATAGCGAAATAGTGTTAATGCAGAAGCAGATCAAAATGTGTTAGTAA
This sequence comes from Mixophyes fleayi, assembly GCF_038048845.1. Lineage (NCBI taxonomy): Eukaryota > Metazoa > Chordata > Amphibia > Anura > Limnodynastidae > Mixophyes > Mixophyes fleayi. The sequence goes on from NC_134404.1 coordinate 206,470,830, forward strand.
TTCAAGTTTTTACTAGTGCGCTGAGAGTTATCAAGTGGATCTCAGCAATAAAACAGATTGGCTCAAGAGCTACTTAACTTTCTCTTAAGCAGAATGTGCTCTGCTTTGTAATGTAATTGTAGATGGCAGAATTGATACCTTCCTTCTGCGGGCCTTAGCATTTTGGACATGGAGTTTGTGTGTTTGGATCCTTAGTGTCATTATTTAGACATTCCTCCTCTTCTGTTTTGCCTAAAATCCTGGAATTGGACTCCAGTGTAAAGGTGATGGAATGAATGGTATCTAATGTTTGTAAAACAATGGTGAGATAGGAGCTGTGATGCTGGTAAAGCTTCCTTGCTCTCTTGTGTTGCTGTTGGAACAGAACACGTTTCAGTTTGTGCTTTGACACATTTGCTGACAGTTTCACTTGTCGGATGATTGTAGATAGATTAAGTGACTAATATTTCAGTCCTATGTAATTCTTGGTAAGTTAAGCTAAATATTTTGAGGTTGGATTTCTTTACGTAAACACTACCCTGTAGCATGAAGACCTGGAGAAATTCTCTTCAACCATTTGATTTTTTTAACTAAATAACGTATGAGCAGAAGTCACATGATTTTATATTGAAATATATGTCTGTGATATATTTGTATATTTAATCCCAGATGTAATATGTGATGTAGAATTTTGCTTATTATTTTATGAAACCTACTTTTCACAGCATATAGATGTGGACAACTGTGAAACTATTTAAATTAATAGTGTTTAAAAAACATTTATGATATATTGTATTTTAAAGAAAACATTTTCAAGGTTATAAGTATTTATTTTTAAGCATTGATCCAACTAAAATTTGTTTTTGATTGCAATGTTTTTTTTAGATCAGTTTCTCCCTATTGAGAACATTGGTACATCTATATATCTTCAATAGTATATGAGGGATTAATGTTCATAGGGTAGTAGACCCTAAATGTACTATGAAAAAATTACATTGCTGAAGGCATAGTTATTATTATTTACCTTATTTCATATGTTTAATTGTTTCCATCAGTCTATGCCCCAGTGGAGCTTCTAGTCTAATGTCTCTACCACATTGACACACACACACTAACATTAATCGATCAGTATGTTTTTTGGACTGATGGAAACTGGAGCTCTTGGAGGAAACCTCTGCAAGCATGGGCAGCACATATATACTTCTAATAGATAGGGACCTGGTTACAATAAAGACCATGGGCCCAACACTGTCAGGCAGCAAATCTAACCACTGAGCCACAGTGCTGCCCTGCCAACCATCAGGGAATATATTGGCAATCAGTAAAAATAAGATAAATTCAATTACTAATTAAGGGTCACTAGAGGTCAGCATACCCCAAGTTATATATTTTGTTGCCTTCTGGCCACTTTTATATACCATATAGCCATGGCTGCATGGCACAAATAACCACCTCACCCTCCCATCTGTTAAATAAAAATAAATATGAATAATTTACAAACATCATTACTTAACACATATAACTGTATTGAAACAGGAAATATTATTTTACATAACAACGACAATAGCAAATGAAAATAGAGGTACAAATCCAAATGATGTGAAAATACTAAAACACAAAACAAAACACAACAAAACACAGTGGGCCTGAGTCATTAAGGAGAACAAAGCATAAAAAAGGAGTAACTTTGGATCTGGACAAAACCATGTTGCATTGGAGAGGAAGGTAAATTTAAAATGTAGGCACAGATTTATAGTTGGGATAGGGCATGTCCTAATTCAACTTTACATTTCGGTGTAAAAATAAAGCTATCTAATATTTGTGTGCTGGTTGAAAAAACAGCCGGTATTTAACTTATGTGCAAAATAATAAATTAATTTGCACCCCTTCCATTGTAACATGGTTTGTCCCGGAGAACATTTACTCCTTTTTCTTGCCTTACTTTCCTTAATGACTCAGGCCCAGTGTTGCTATTTTGAATTTAGGTATCTAACAGACATTTTTTGGGGGGCAACATATAAAGCGTATCTGAAATGTTAAAATTACATTGTATAACACTAAAACTGTTAGCCAGCAAATACATATTCACATTTGATCCCTCCAGTTACTGCTTGAAATAAAATCTGCCTGTATCTGTTTATTCATGTTGTAAAGCATACGAGCAGGGTCACCCAGCGTTGCGCGGGTCCGATTTGTAATGTGTAGCAATTTTTATATATTAGCCGATTATTTAATAAATAGATAAAATATGCTATTTAGAAATAAGATTTGTTGCTTTGTCACATTGTCATTATGTTGTGTTGTGGCAAAGTTTCCTTCCAGCAGTCAATTGTTTACAACCAAAAAAAGATGTTTTCAATATTTGTCGCTCTGTTGCTTTGTTGCGTTGTCACTATGTGGTCTAATAAGTTACTTTTTCAATACTAATAGCTATGTAAGATTTTGCAGCTTTACCTTGAAATCTGTGGAAGATATTCCCCAACAAACAAACAAAATTCTTCTTTCAAATATATCATCATCATCATTTATTTATATAGCGCCAACATATTCCGTAGCGCTTTACAATTGGGGACAAACATAGTAAACCAATAACCAAACTGGGTAAAACGGACAAAGAGGTGAGAAGGCCCTGCTCGCAAGTTTACAATCTATGGGACAATGGGAGTTTGATACATGAGGTTATGTCAAATATATATATATATATATATATATATATATATATATATATACAAGTTAGCCCGTGCATGATACTCATGCATTCTAGTCAAATCAAGCTACTTAAGGACTTAAAAAGGTTCTTGTCATGCATTTGGGCCTAGCCCAGGCCTCCTCAGGGGAAGAGCGTTACTTCCCAACGCAAGCGCCCTTTTCAATGTGTGTTCATGAGGTAAAATTACCTCACGAAAATGAGTTTGACCCCTCAACTCGTAAATTTAGCCTTTACTACCCCTCCCACGGGGGAAAGGGGGGATGATGGAAGTTAACTATCTTCACTATTCTAATTTTTTTGTCAAATAATGTCAGTATACCAGATTTCAGGTCAATTGGATGAGCCCTTTCTGAGAAAATGTTTTTTTCCACACACACACACACACACACACACACCGCTAGGCTTTTACTTTTATACAAGTTAACCCGTGCATGATACTCATGCATTCTAGTCAAATCAAGCTACTTAAGGTGTTAAAAAGGTTCTTGTCATGCATTTGGGGCTAGGCCAGGCCTCCTCAGGGGAAGAGCGTTACTTCCCGACGTAAGCGCCCTTTTTTAACGTGGTTTTGTCCACATGTCACCACCTCATCATTCTTCTCCATCACCTCATCCTTCATCTTCATCGCCACATCCTTAATCTCCATTGTCTTACTGTTCTAAAACCTCTCGATACACAACGTTTCTGCTAAACACCTTATCGCTGTGCTCAAACAGTCTTCCTTGAAGGGCAATATTCATAACCTGCACTTTCACATCACTGCTTCTCCGTACTCGTGAAAATGCGACATACAATTGTCTATGACCAAAGACAGGCTCTGGTAAATAAATACCCACACGGTCAAGTGTTTGACCCTGTGACTTGTTAATGGTCATTGCAAATGCCGCCTTCAATGGGAACTGCCGCCGTCTTAGCTTAAACGGCAGTCCTGTTTCGGATGGACATAAGTCAATCCGAGGTATCATCACCTTCTCTCCTTCAGCAGAGCCAGTCAAAACTTCTGCTTGTATCACATTCATTTTCAGTGCTGTCACTACTAATCGAGTGCCATTGCACAGTCCTCTCTTAACATTCAGATTTCTCAATAGCATAATAATGCTTCCAACTTTCAATCTTAATCTGTGCCTTGGCATTCCGGAAGGAGTCAGGAGTTTGAGCCCTCAACTCGTAAATTTAGCCTTTACTACCCCTCCCACGGGGGGAAAGGGGGATGATGGAAGTTAACTGACTTCACTATTATAATTTTTTGGTCAAATAATGTCAGTATACCAAATTTCAGGTCAATTGGATGAGCCCTTTCTGAGAAAATAGTTTTTTCCACACACACACACACACACTAACACACGCCGCTAGGTTTATATATATTAGATATTAGATAATGCTAAGAATTTAGAAGGTCAGTGTATAACTCCGCCCAGCAGGTGGCACTGCAGCTTGTTTTTTTTTTTACACACACAGACTAACACACGCCGCTAGGCTTTAATATTATAGATATAGATAATATAGATATACATACATAACCTTGCAGAAATGCGATGCTATTTGTTTCACCTAATGTTTTCATTCATGTGTGTTAGCAAAAGGGCACCAGAAATCGCCCTACTTTTCATAATTCTTTAAGGAAGTAGTGGATCACCAAGTACCTTTTATAAAGCAACTCTTGTACACAGATTATTCTTTCTTTAGTAAAAATGACATACTGCTTGTTCTGTGCAACAAACTCAAACCTTATAAGAAGATTGCTTGATCCACAAACCTTTCTTAACAGTAAGCTACTGTATTACTCATTCCAAATTAAATGCACACTCAATAATATTTTGCTATGCCTAAGCCCAGTGAAAGCATGTTCAATAAGATTCTTTTGTCAGCTGCATTCTGCGCTTTAACCCTCTGCAAATGCCAGACCAGTGAGCTAATCTAGAAAGCTGTTATTGTATTGTAAAAGTGGCAATATATTTTGTTAGGTGCACATTAATGAATAGGCCCGTTAAAAATAATTGTGTTTTGCATAAACATATTTTGAAAGAAAAGGAAGGGATTTGGTGTCAGATCTCCATAATCATTTCTATTAAATAAACATTTTTTTTTCCCATCGCTTACCAGAGTCAAGGAAGGATCTGTAGATGAAAACCCCTGGTGTATTAAATCTATTTAGAAAAATGTCTTTGGTCTTTTTTTTTATTACTTTAGTATTATGGTACCTGCTGAAATAAGTTATTGATACACTAACATTTTAAATACATTGTGTATTTAAAATGTATAAGCCAACATTGATATGTGTCTGTTTATATAGTCCCACTGACCATGGTTTCACATTGAAATTTGGCTGGACCAATATGCCACCACATGTCTGACAGCTCCGATTTTTCTATAGATTTTCTGTATGTGAGCAGGGCCCTCTTACCTATTTGTGTTTTTGTTAATATCCAGTCTTGTATAATTATTGCTTTTGTTAACAATTGTAACGAGCTGTTGCATATGCTGGTGGAGTATAAATGTCAATAAATAAAGCAAAGTTGCACATGCATTTTAGAAAGCCACGATTTCTGGCCAGAAAATCATGGTCCGTGTGTCATTTCCACTTTGTCTTAACAGTTTTTAAATATGCAATCAGTAGGTACTTAACTAACAGTATTGCCTGAAGCCTAGATCACATGAGCCAGGTTACATGAGCGAATGAAACAAGAGATACCATAAATTGAGATGTAACTGCTCTTGCAGAAACAAAATGGACCTGCACACACAGTGAATCCAGATCAATAAACCAGTAAGGAAAATCTTAACTTGAAATTATATTATTGTAACACTGATAAAAGGATAGTGTCTTTTAAGAGTATAACATGTCAATATAAAAAATGTTATAGTAGAGGGACCTCGTGGTTTTACTAATTTAGAGCAGGGAGTGATTTTATAGAAGACATATTTTGACTGGAGTTTTGCCAGCATAAGAGTTCTAAAAACAAATCAGAGCTGCAGGGTGGTTACTTCTTATTAATATTGATGCATGCCTGTCAATCAAATGTGCCCCTTTTATGTCTATGACTGTACTCAATAGATATATTGGTGCCAACATTAACTGTGTGAGAAACATTAACTAACTGCCAATAAACAAAAAAAATATTTGTTCTCCTTGACTGATGATTGAATTGCAGAGACATTACCATCTGTAGTTTGCATGTTTCACTTACTAGACTTGAGACAAAGTGGAAAAGATCTCATGTATACAACAGCATATCTAATATTTGCCAATAAATTATGTTAGACATTGCGGAAAAGTGTGTGTAGCAAAGCAGCTTCCCTCTCAGTTCTCAGGCTTAGGGGAGTGCTGTGATGAGACCTTCCAGACTGACAAACAAGCACACACATAACCTAATCAGCTTTATCTAGGGAAGGTTGGTGGTGTCCAACTCGAGGAGAGAAAGACATGAGCTTGACATCTGTCAATCACAAGCTGAGAAGGAGCTTAGGGTTTAAAAGGCTTGTGTGTCCCGTGGGCGGGCCAATCAATGCTGGGGAAGCCAGCCGATCTAATAGACAATCTGTGGTAGAATACGGCTAGGGATCGCATAGGAAAATTGAATGTTTCTGTGAATCTGTTTTTCCAAACTAACAATGAAAGAGAAGACTGTTATAACTGAAAATTCTTTGTGAGCATCCTCAAAATCACAACTAGTTATTGTGGGATGCTTAGGGAAGCCAGAATGTGCTTCCCACCCAGTCAAACACACAAAAGGAAGAAATGTTGAAGGGCCTGTTGCACATTTCTGCTACACAGCAAGCATATGTGTCACAAGTAGCTGTGGCTCAAGAGGAGACCACTCAGCTGTTACAATAACAGCTGAATCTTTGTCATACATGCACTTCAGGACAAGTTGGTACAACCAGCTCCGGCTTTTCAAAAAAACAATACCAGAAGACAATTTTGAGGTGTACCTGACAATGTTTGCACATGACAGTATATGTGAAAAATGGCTGAAGGAGAGGTGGGCTTAGGTTTTAGCACAATGCATGGCGAGGCCCAACAAGCGTACATGGATTTATGTGAAATAGAGGCCTTGGACAGTGGGCACTGAAAGTGAGAGACTCTGGCTTGTATTGAATTTATGAGTATGGGTAGAGCTCAATAGTCATGACTGGCAGTTACAGAAAGGGACAGAGGCTGCAGCTGTGTGGTTTAACTAAACTCCTTATGACTTGAAATAATTTACCTATGCAAATCATCAAGCTTCTAGTTATATTATAGCTATAGATTACTGCAGCATATGCAGTGTATATCAAAACTCCTGCTGTTCCTTACTACATCCAAAATGCGGTGTAGGTGACAGAAAACACCCCTGTGACCAGACGGAGAGGAATTCACATGGAGAATAAGAATATTGGTATGATTTGAATGCGGAAATGTGGGTCATCTATGGGCTCAATGTCTAACATTACAGGAACAATGGACTGCAGCCTGTCCTGATCTGGTTAGATTTACCCTTGCTATTGCACTATGGACCCAGCTACAGGAACCATAATAGTAAATAGGAAAGTAGAAATGGCTTTAGTCCACTCCGGAATTGAACTTACTCTTATCTGCAGCACTGCGTTGTCCAACGCTATGACCAAATAACTATCTAAGGTTCAAGTTCTCTGCATGGAACTACGTCAGAAACCTGTTGCCAATCACAATCAAGGATCAGATGGTCACTGTAGACCTTGCCCTACTGCCAAATACACAATAACCACTCTTTGAGCAGATCTTAAGGGAGCAACTGATGGGTCAGCTATGCTGGAGGATCTTATTGGGAAGAGATGTGCCTACTAAACCACAGAAAGAAGGAGAAGCGATGCAAGGAATCGCGCCAGTGGAGAGTGAACAGCGTGTCTTACTGAGAGATGCCTTAGATACACCGCCACCAGAGGTAAAAGTGGACTGTGGAATGTCAGAGATGATGAAAGTCTCTATTAAACTGAAATGTGGATGTAGTGGAGAGTTATCTTGCTGATTGAAGGAATGATAGAACGGAAGTGCCACCTATAATTTTGGATAAAATTGTTTTGCTTGGGACAGTCAATATTTTGGCATTGGAGTCAGTAGTATAAATAAATATTTATATTTTACATTTTTTTTTATAAAAGAAAGTTCACTTGTACTTTCCCAGCTGTTTGACTGTGTGATTCCCAACCCATAGGGGCACTGGGTACCCTAAGGCAGTGCATAAGGCTGCCTTTAGGCTGACCAGCAAGCATTGTGTGAGCAAAAGAGCTACACATAAGCCCTGTATACTCAAAGATTATATTTTTATCAATGTTTATCCCACAGTTCTTGCTTCCAAAATGACTGGTTATGGTTACATAGAAATGCTACATAATTGTACCTGGTTTTCCCTCTAGAAATCATTAAGATATGTGTGTGTCATCAAATAACTTGATCCCTAGAGTTATTACGTTCTTATATTTAAGATTATAATAGTTTTATTTAAATTATCGGTATACTACTGGAATACCTATTTATTAACTTTCCAGCATCTTGTTGTATAGCCTATATCTAACACTAAACATTTGCAGAATATTAATGCCCCTGTATTACAGCTAACTTTCTCTTGTGCATGCTTTGCTCCTGTCCTTATCCATTTTCATTACTAGCCCTTGTGTGTATTAGGTTGCTTCTGTTTTGATTCCATTGATGTACTTGTCAGGTGCCGTCTCCGCACCCTCGCTGGGTGCCGGAGACGGACACCTTCTGGCCGGAAGAAATGTCCCATTGCTAGGCAAAGGGACGCGACCACGTGATCGCGGCGCTCGCACATGCGCGATGCGCCGCTTGGTTGCCAGGCAACCCAGACGCTTCCCGGCGATCAGCCTCAGCTTCTCCTGCAGAGCTTCCTATCTGCCACTATTTAAACTCCACTCTGGCACCATTAGGGTGCCAGAGTATTGGTTCTACCCAGTTCCAGCACTTAGTTATTATTTCTGTTCCAGACCTCCTGTGTATTGACTCCTTGGCTTGTTTGACCTCTCTTCCGGATCTCCCTTGTACTTCGCTGCCCGCACTGGTATTGACCCTTGGACCGTTCCTGACTACTCTTGCCTACTCTCCGTGGTACCTCGCTTCCTTGGTTTCGACTCGGCCTGTCTGACTACCCTCTATTCGCTGCACTGGTGACTTCCTGGGAGAACCGCAACCTGCACATCGCACGCAGCAAAGCCCAAACCTCCTTGCGGGGGTCCCTGGTGAACACCAGTGGTGTGTAAGACTCCGCGCCTCTCAGGTTAGTAGCGCTAATACCAGTCAGTGATATTCCCTGTGTAAAGCGTGACAGAATACTCTGGCCATGAGCGGACCGGACGAACCTTCGGCCCGCGACTTATTAATTCACCTGGGTCAAAGAGTGGAACGACAAGAATTCAACCAGGCACAATTGTTGCAATGCATTCAGGGGGTCATTTCCTGTCTGGACTCCTTGCAAGCATCACCATCTACCACTTCCTCGGCCGCCTCATCCTCTGCTGCATCAGATTCTACTGTTCCCGCCAGGGGTACTACCATCAGAGGCCTTCATCTTCCTCCTCCCGAGAAATATGATGGCGACCTGTTGAAATGCAGTGGCTTCCTCAACCAGTGTTCTATTCAATTCTAGTTGGCTCCGGAGAATTTCTCGTCAGAAAGAGCAAAAGTGGCCTATTTGATTTCGCTTCTCTCAGGGCAAGGATTGGCCTGGGCTTCCCCTCTCTGGGAACGGGATGATCCCATACTGCAAAATTCTGTGGTCTTCATTGAAAGATTCCGCAAGGTATTTGATGAACCTGGAAGAATCTCTTCGGCTGCCTTTGATCTCCTAGGATTACGCCAAGGCTCTCTTACAGCAGGATAATATGCGGTGCAATTTCGGACCCTTGCAGCTGAACTCCGATGGAACGACGAGGATCTCATCGCTACCTTCTGGCAAGGTTTTAATGAGCGCATCAAGCATGATTTAGCTTCTCGTGATCTTCCTTCCAATCTGGATGACCTCATATCCCTGTGTATTAAGGTGGACATCCGCCACAGGGAACGAGCTCTCGAACGGGACCGCACTCGCCGGCCGTTTCCTCGTCTAGCACCTAACTTTAATCCTCCTACTCCGTCTGCAGAGGACCCTATGCAGATCGGCCGTTCTCGTCTGTCCCTAGAGGAATGTGAGAGACGTATGAAGAACCGCCTCTGCTTGTATTGCGGTGAACCAGGACATCTTCTCTCCGTTTGTCCCAAGAGGCCGGGAAACGCCACCTCCTAGGTGATATTAGGGAGGTCAATCTAGGACCCCAGTCCCTTTCTCCCTACCTTCAGAAGGCCTCAGAGTTCTTGATGCCAGTCACCTTGGTTTTCCCTAATGGCCCATTTGCTACCTGGGCCTTTGTGGACTCGGGGTCCGCAGGGAACTTCATCTCTTCCAAACTAGTGACCAAACTCTCTCTGGATACTATGCCCTTGTCTCAACATTTGATGCTCACTGCTGTGGACGGAAATAGAGTGTCTAATGGCTCAATCTCTATCTCTACTTCTTCTCTCCAGATGGAGATAGGCGCACTTCACTCCGAGACTATAAGTTTCCTTGTGCTACCCCAATCCATTAATCCTATCATCCTGGGTCTACCCTGGTTGAAGCTCCATTCTCCACAATTCGACTGGCAACGAGCTCAAGTTATCCGCTGGGGTTCATCCTGCAATAAAAGATGTCTGAGATCCGTTTTCCCAGCTAAACCCAAGTTGGCCTGTCTCCGCACTTCTTCCTTGGTGGGCCTTCCTGACGTCTACTGCGAGTTCGCTGATGTGTTCTCTAAATCCGCTTCCGAGATCCTTCCTCCCTATCGGCCTTGGGATTGCCCCATCGACCTCATCCCTGGAAAGAACATTCCTAGAGGCAGGGTATATCCATTGTCTTTGCCCGAGACACAGGCTATGTCGGAGTATGTGGCTGAGATCCTCATGAAGGGATTCATTAGGAAATCATCTTCTCCAGCAGGTGCAGGCTTCTTTTTTGTAAAGAAAAAGGACGGCTCTCTCAGACCATGCATTGATTACAGGAGGCTAAATGCCATCACGATTAAAAATCGTTACCCCCTTCCTTTAATCTCTGAGCTCTTTGACCGTATTTGAGGGGCACGGATCTTTACTAAGTTGGACCTCAGGGGAGCCTACAACCTAATCAAAATTTGCATAGGAGACGAGTGGAAAACCGCATTTAATACCAGAGATGGTCACTATGAATACCTGGTGATGCCGTTTGGGCTCAGTAACGCCCCAGCTGTCTTTCAGGACTTTGTGAATGAAATATTTAGGGATTTACTCTACCAATCAGTGGTTGTTTATTTGGATGATATCCTAATCTTTTCACAAGACCTGCCTACTCATCTCATGCATGTCAAAAAGGGGTTTTCCCGTTTACGTGCTAATCTTCTGTTCTGCAAACTCAAAAAATGTCTCTTCAATTGCTCTCAAGTACCCTTCCTAGGATATATTGTATCAGGCTCCTGCCTTCGGATGGATCCAAGCAAACTGGAGGCTATTCATAATTGGCCTCAACCTTCTGGTCTCAAGGCTACCCAGCGTTTTATTGGCTTTACTAATTATTATCGCCAATTCATTAAGGGGTTTTCTACGTTAATTTCCCCCATTACTCTTCTCACTCGGAGAGGTGGTCAATCCAAGTCTTGGCCCCCAGAGGCTGTACGAGCATTTATAGCCATTAAGGAGGCGTTCTTGTCTGCACCCATCTTATCTCAGCCCGATCAAAAGAAGCCATTTTTCTTAGAGGTGGACGCATCCTCTGTTGGGATCGGAGCAGTACTGTCCCAAAAGAATTCTGAAGGCTTTCCTGTTCCTTGTGGTTTTTTCTTCAAAAAATTTACGGCCAGTGAAGCCAACTACGGAATTGGGGATAAGGAACTTATGCCATCAAAACCGCCCTGGAGGAATGGCGCTATCTGTTGGAGGGGGCACACTTTCCCATCACAGTTTATACAGATCATAAAAATCTCACCTACTTGCAGTCTGCACAATGTCTGAACCCTCGACAGGCCCGCTGGTCGCTATTCTTTAACAGATTCCAGCTGATACTAACTTTCCAGCCAAGTACCAAGAATTTGTGTGCTGACGCATTATCCCGATCTTTTGATTTCTCCGATGTCTCGTCATCCATGGTTACCAAACCTATCCTCAATCCCTCCACAATTCTAGCCTTAACCACTTCCTCTTACAAGATTCCTCCTCCTGGTCGTTCCTTTGTGCAAGAACATCTGCGCATCAAACTCTTGAGATGGGCCCACAACACCAAATTTGCTGATCATGCTGGAGTTAAGAAGACAGTTGCTCTCCTATCCCGCTTATACTGGTGGCCCTCGTTATCCTCGGACGCCCAGAAATACATCCGTTCTTGTGAGGTCTGCGCCCAACACAAGACGCCTAGGAGATCCCCTGCTGGCCTTCTCCACCCACTGCCCATTCCAGATCTACCATGGCTCAGTATTAGCATGGACTTCATTACGGATCTTCCTGCCAGCCATGGCTTTAACACCATCTGGGTAGTGGTGGATCGCTTTTCTAAACTAGCTCACTTCCTTCCCCTCAAGGGACTACCCTCTGCTTCCCAGTTGGCCCACCTGTTCATTTGAGAGATCTTCCGCCTTCATGGCTGCCCGAAGGTCATCATTTCTGATAGAGGAGTCCAATTTGTCTCCCGATTCTGGAGGTCCTTTTGCAAACAGCTGGGTATTAGTCTAAAATTCTCCTCCGGGTACCACCCGCAAACGAATGGACAGACAGAACGGACCAATCAAGACCTGGAAGCATTTCTAAGGTGTTACTGTTCGAACAAACAATCTTCCTGGAGTGAACTTTTACCTTGGGCAGAGTTTACCCATAATAACCATCAACACAAGTCTATGGGTAACTCTCCCTTTTTTACCATCTACAGGAGACATCCCATTCTCCCCACCTTCTCCGATCTATCTGACTCCTCTGTACCTGCTGCACAAGACTTGGTCCGCAATTTTTCCCAAATCTGGTCCCAAGTACATTCCAGGTTGCTACAGTCTTCCAGTCGTTATAAACACTTTTCTGATTATCACAGAAGAAACCTTCCAAGACTTCGGGTAGGAGATAAAGTGTGGTTAGCTACCCGTAACCTTAGACTCAAGGTTCCCACTATGAAACTGGCTCCATGCTATATAGGGCCTTTTTCCATTTCTTGTGTGATTAATCCAGTCACCTACAGACTTCATCTACCAGCTTCCCTTCGGATTCATAATACATTCCATATATCTCTGCTGAAACATTCTCAATGAATTTTCCAGCAAATCCTCTCCACCTCCTCCAGTCAGGACCATCCGTGGTGAAGAATTCCTAGTTGAACGCATTCTGGAATCTCGCATGTCTAGAGGTAAACGCCAATTTCTTATCCATTGGAAGGGCTACGGCCCGGAAGAAAGATCTTGGGTCTCTGAAGAGGATATTCATGCTCCACGTCTGCTGGCAAAATTTCTGCAGGATTTTTGCACCTCCCGCAAGAGAGAGGGGGAGGATACTGTCAGGTGCCCTCTCCGCACCCCCGATGGGTGCCGGAGACGGACACCTTCTGGCCGGAAGAAATGTCCTGTTGCTAGACAACGGGACGCGACCACGTGATCGCGGCCTTTGCGCATGAACGATGCGCCGCTCGGTTTCCAGGCAACCCAGATCGCCGGAACTTCTCCTGCAGAGCTTCCTGTCTGCCACTATTTAAACTCCACTCTGGCACCATTAGGGTGCCAGAGTATTGGTTCTACCCAGCTCCAGCACTTAGTTATTACTCCTGTTCCAGACCTCCTGTGTATTGATTCCTTGGCTTGTTTGACCTCTCTTCCGGATCTCCCTTGTACTTCGCTGCTCGCACTGGTATTGACCCTTGGACCGTTCCTGACTACTCTTGCCTACTCTCCGTGGTACCTCGCTTCCTTGGTTCCGACTCGGCCTTTCTGACTACCCTCTATTCGCTGCACTGGTGACTTCCTGGGAGAACCGCGACCTGCACATCGCACGCAGCAAAGCCCAAACCTCCTTGCGGGTGTCCCTGGTGAACACCGGTGGTGTGTTAGACTCCACGCCTCTCAGGTTAGTAGCGCTAATACCAGTCAGTGATATTCCCTGTGTAAAGCGTGACAGTACTGCTTTGTCCTGATAAGTTCTCACCTTTGTTGTCTCAAGTTTATTCTTCACTACCAACCTCATTAACCTTCCCTGCCACTGATTAGCAGGTGATCTTCTGTCCCATTTTGTCTAGTATGTTTCTGTACCTTCTCCAGGAATAAACACTAAAATGAGCTTTACACTTTACATAGTGTAGCTAGAAACATACCACACTGTACAAAGCAAACAAACTCCTACACCACTTTTTGCTTTTGTTTTCTGTCCTGCGTATGTAAAAGCACTAATAGTAGGAGTCCTGCCTCCTAGACACATTGCTTAATATTTTTATTGCTATGAAACTGAGCAACATCATTTTATATTGACGCATTGATCGAGAGGTGTAGCTTAGTCATCTGATGTTTGCTGTCTACCATCCACCAATCAGGAGGTCTGAAGTTTGAAGTCATTCTAAAACTTTGATAGCTTCTAGAAAAAACAAGCAAGTGATATTACAATCCAACATATACATATGTAGTCCTAATAAATAGGACACAAGCCCAAGTCTTTCTTGTGGAGTTGGTGGAAGAGGGTGATGATAGGGGCAGATATGGCGAGTTCCGGAGTCCACAGCTCCAACCCCATCCATCCTTTCCCAACCCCATCTGAGCTGGATTATAGATGGTGAAAAGTGAATGTGCGGCCCAGTAGCTTCCTATTGCTCTGCACGGTTACACATCCCTAGGCTGTGCAAGTAGTGCATGAAACACAAGTTTTGCTAGTTGGAGGAGAGGAAAAAATATTACATTCCTGTAAACATCTGTTTGATCATCATTGATCTGCTAACTTGTTTATTACTCACTTGACTGTAGACAGAATCAAAGTTTAAGCACCTCATTGTTTAATGTATTTACAGTACACATTGTAAGCTACATTGTTTTCAAAATGGGGAATTACATTGTACATTGTATTATTACTGTACAGATGCTTCTGTTTCCTTTTATGAGATTATTCTTTTTATATACCAAGTATTTAACTGGTGATGGATTTTAAATTGCTTTAAGAGAGGGCGTTCCTAGCAATGTTTGAATTAAACAGTTGTTGTAAAATAAGACAGGAGCTTCAAAAATAAGTATAAATAAATCAAAGAAAAAAAAAAATCAGTTAGTGTAAATGACTAATGTTTGTTAACTTTCACATAAGAAGTTGCATTGTTTGGCTCGAGCAAAAGTACTATAATATTAAACTGGTTACCAAAGCACATAAATGTTTGCGGTATTAGACAATATTACAATATAAGCACACAGGCTCCATGAAATAATGTGGTTTGGCATTTTACAACGTAGATTTAATTGAATATTAGATGACCTCAGGCTGAGGTGGTTTTAGAATTGCAATTCATTGAACGGGCTCTTGTATTTACTAAAGAGGTGGAAGACTATGGGTCCTGATTTCCAAAAAAAAAGGTAGAACATTATAAGCTGCACAGTGCTCCAAAAAGTCCAAAATAACAATGCAATATAAATTAACTTCTATTCTTGAACATAAGCTGGCGTTTGGTTCTGGTCAGTGAGTTTTTAATAAGTACTTTTTGATGAAATCCTAACAAGTAAAGGTTTTGGTTGCATCAATATGTTCTTTAGCCATGGGAAGAACCCGCAGACCAGACATGCTTTAAT
This sequence comes from Mixophyes fleayi, assembly GCF_038048845.1. Classification (NCBI taxonomy): domain Eukaryota; kingdom Metazoa; phylum Chordata; class Amphibia; order Anura; family Limnodynastidae; genus Mixophyes; species Mixophyes fleayi. The sequence continues at coordinate 206,486,323 of NC_134404.1, forward strand.
AGTAATGACAACTATTTTATTTATTTATTATATAATGCTAAGTGGTTAGGCCTGTTTTCTGTTTATTAATATGAAGTGAATAAAAACCAGCCTGAAAATATGACTTAATAGGTTCAATCTGTTTTTGCTGTGATGGCACTAATAAGTTCTACTAACGTGAGAACACTGCTCCAACTTTCTTTGTGTTGTTTGCAAAGAAAATCACTGACCACTTATTAGAAATGATCTATATTTTTGAAGTCTGTGCACTTTTTATGATACATGATAATCTAGTGTAAACAATAATTGGAAGCCATCCCTGGCTTTTTAATCTTCTTTTTATGTGTCAGAATTTCTCTTCTCTCTTTACTTTCAGTTAAACAAATGTGATGCCAAAGACTGACAATAATTATGTTTTCTTAATTGAAACACATATATCATCCCTCCATTATGAAAGATAATGATGCATGTATTGTTGTTGGCTGAATATACAGAATGTTGTATTGACAGTAAAGACAAGCTAGGGGAAAATCCAAGTTATTCATTTATTAAAGTCCTAAATGAAGTCTCCTCTATAATTTAATAAGTATCAAATCTATGCGAGTCTGCATGGTAGATAGTAAAACAAGTAATTAAATTTAAAATTATGGGAAACAGGCCTCCTTCTATTCTTCTGCAGTTAAATTATAGAGGTCAGGATGGATTTGTAGGTAGGGAAACTGTTGTTAAAGTGGTCTGGTTTTATCAAGGTGCATCATCTAGCTGAAATTAATCTAACTCTAAATGTGGCCCATATACATATTTCATATTACTACACATAATATACCATCTCATAACTATTAATCATGGGGCATAACTCTTCTACTATTCCTACGACAAGCATCTATCAGGACAAACCCCTGAGTCTCTTGTGTATTTTTTTGTCTTGAGTCAAGACATTAAGTCAAATTATTGGTGCAATACTGAGGATTTAAGGACTGTCTGGCAAATTTTATCCCCAGGGGTGAGACTCGTCTCAGCAGCCTATTAGGAACAATTTAAAGCAAAATAAATAAATAAAGGAAGGTAGCCCAGTGACCCAGCCCAGCTAGCCCCTGTAGGATTTATGTTTTCTTTATCCAATACGCAAACTGCAGTGCCAAAATCATCACATTCTGGATTAGATGTTCATTTTGACAAATAGAACATTGACATCACATCACAATATTTTAACATTTTGTATCTTATGTGATACATTGCACTAGTTACATAGGAGCTCATGCAGAGTTGGACATATATCTGTTTTTTTGCGTGTAGTATATGCATTTCCATACTGTACATGTGTAACAAAAATTAACTCATATGTATCCAGAGATTTGAGCATCTTCCACTTACGACTCTTTAAACCTGAAGAGGTGGAATGGGGAAAGAGCTGCACCATTTGTGAGTGCTGGACAACACTTATGATGATAATGATTATTAGCTGCACTAGCTAGCTACCTTTGTACTTTGTACTTAGTTCTGAAAACAGTGGCATTGCGGCTATATTATATCAAGTTTCATCCATCTATATGCATTACTTATTTGTCATTTAAATTTGCACTACTGCAGGAAAGAAGGAATATTCCAAATGGATTTTAAAGAAGTGCTTTTTTAAAATAAATTATATTTCATATTATGGGGGCAGCACAGTGGCTTAGAGGTTAGCACTACTGCCTCTCAGCACTGGAATCATTTGTTCATTTCCCAACCATGGCCCTATCTGTGAGGAGTTTGTATGTTCTCCCTGTGTTTGGGTGGGTTTCCTCCCACACTCCAAAAACATACTGGTAGGTTAATTGGCTGTTAACAAATTGACCCTAGTCTGTGTGTGTATATGTTAGGGAATTTAGACTGTAAGCTCCAATGGGGCAGGGACTGATGTGAGTGAGTTCTCTGTATCTGTACAGCGTTGCGGATTTACTGGCACTATATAAATATAATGGTGGTGATGGTGATATTAGAATGCATCATTCACAGTCTCAACTAACAATGTAGACACACTACTCTGCCTTGCAGTTTATACATCTGTGTAAAATAGTTATGCCTGTAATCTATTTATTTTATTGGGGGGGGGGGGGGTAATAGTTGAGAATGAATGAAATGGATATTATTGTTTGTAATTATATGCATTGTAAGGTTACTTACAATGGAAACCTTAATGATTTTCTCCAAAATTTTATATGTCATACATATTATCTATTAACTGTTTACACTATAATGAGAAGTGTGAAATATGTACTAATTTTAAATATCCTGCATTTATTTAAGCATATTGTCTAGCAGAATTCACACATATAACATCATTCCTCAGTAGCTTACCAGATGTGAATCACAGATAGTGGACAAATGTATATAATGTGCATTTATATTTTTACTGTACCGGAAGTGCCAAAACTGATTTCAGCACCTTAATAATGTATGCTTTCCCATGTTATAATTTCCAAATGACTACTAAATTAAAATTAAAACTACAAATCTATATCTAATTTATCACCTTAACCACAACATATTATAGTAAAGCACTACTGAATTTGCTGGCAATATATAAATAAATGTTGATGATGATGATGATCATACCACTGCACTGTTTAAATTGTGTAGACTGCATGGGTGCGCAGTGTGATGTGAGCAGCAAGTTATTTTCAGTAAATCAGTGCAAGAAAGCTTCCTGTGCTTATAAACTGAATGGTATTTCTGTAGGCAGTCTTACCACACTGTTCAAATGCTTTTTGAGATATCCTGTCGTATTACCTTCCTATGCTAGAGTCAATTTGTTTCAGCTTTTTGTGAAGTTGCAAGATTGTGCAGAATTCTGAGTCATTAAGGAGAGCAGATCATAAAAAGGATTATCAATGCACCTGGGCAAAACCATGTTCCATTGGAAGGGGGGGGGGGTAAATTTAAAATGTGGGGACAGATTTATAGTTGGGTTAGGGCATGTCCTAGATCATCTTTAAATTTCAGTGTAAAAATAAAGCTATCAAGTATTTGTGTGCTACATGAAAAAACAGCCAGTATTTAACTTATGTGCAAAATAATAAACTAATTTGCACCTCTTGCATTGCAACATGGTTTGTCCTGGAGAACATTTGCTCCTTTATTCCCCTTACTTTAATGATTCAGGTCCTTTGTGCACTAATGTATAGTACTATTTTCTAATCATATATATATTTATATACACAAAAGGCAAAAGCTCTTAGTCACTCTATCTTTTGCAATTATTCATAATAAATGTGCCAGTGTGGCTTCTGCACATTTCTGTGACTTATCTGTCATTGAGTGTTTGTGGTCACAGTTGGTGATGGGCAGGGGGATCATCAAATCTCTCCCTGGTGTTCGTGATCCCAGACACTTCCCTACAGCCAAGAGTCAAGATTTGGGTGGAGGCACTGCTGTGATCGAGGTGAGAAGAGAACTATATTACACACACACACACACACCATTTTCCTCAGAGCGGGAAAGAGAGTGTTGCAGTTATTTCTGCTTTTTCATTGCACATATATTTTATTATTTCAACATAATTAACCAAAATAAGTCCAACAATAATAGTGTAATTAGTGTGCGATAGTTATGGTGCAGTTGGGAAACACAAGACATGCTCAATAAAGTATGAATAGAAAAGGGAAAAACTGTGTTTGAAAGTGTTTAAGGTTAAATCACAGTACAAAAGACATATAGAAATTGGAAATGTATGCAATTGTTTTTCATAAATCATATTCCCCAGTCGTTAATAAAGTGGCTTACAAATTGTTGTGGCTAACATTTTCTGCTGTCTTCTGGTGAAAAAGAGACAAGTAGATATTACATTTGCTTCTAGCCTATAAACTTGTTAGATGGAAACTTCAGCTGACGTGCAAACACATTTTGAAAAGATACACCACTTTTTTTTCCACTAAAATAGAACTTGGTAGGAAGCCTCAGTTACTGTTAGCTTTTATGTTGTTGCAGCAATGTGGAGTCTTCCTGCAGAAGAGTTAATTCTTCACGGAAGCTAATACATTTAAATGTTGCCTATAAAACATAGAAGATGAGAAAAAACTGTCTTATAAGCTTATTAATAATTTGAGGATATGAGAAAGATAAAAGAGAGAACATCTATTTCTCTAACATACTGTACAGTTGTCTAATTTGATACAGTGTTATAGCTCATACTAACCCTTTTTACTCTTACTATTTAGCAAAATAAATCAAACAAATGTATAAACATGTTCTCCCTGTTTTTAAGAATAATAAAGATCTGTTGAAAATACTCTGTATTGTACTGTGCATATAATAATGATACCCCTTCTGTGTCTCTCTTTCACAGTGAGACACAGAAGGGGTATCAGAGTTCTTGGCAGTCTCTAGTGCAGTTGGGTAGCGTCATTAATGAAAGTTAAAGAGAAGGGTTATCAGTCTATGAAAAAGTGATATTATGCATAACTAGCGTTACCAGTCCCCCACCTAACTGCCCTTCTTCCAGTCTCCCACCTACTCCCCTCCCACTCCTGCCCTCCTTCCTGTCCCCCTCCTACCTCCCTTCTCGTCATTCTCCTCTCCCCCCCTCTCCGTCTCTGCCTCCGTTCTCCCCCTTTCCTCCCCCTACCCTTGCGTCTCTGTCCGTCCTACCCTCCCCTTATATTGTACGCTCCTTCGAGCAGGGCTTCCTCTCCTCCTGTTCTCCACCACCGTAACTCTGCTCTCCAGCTCCTTGTCTCTTCCGTGAGGTCCTCCTGCCCTTCTACCCCTCTCTCTACCCCGCTGGGGGCTCTCACCTCTCATCTAGCTGTACTATGAGCTTTCGAGTTACTGTGCTTTTTTGTTAACTGTACCGTGCTGTCTCACCCTCTATCGTGTTTCTGTCTGTCCCTGTACATCGCTACGGATACCTAGTGGCGCCCTATAAATAAAAATTAATAATAATAAAATAATAATAATACCAAAGTGTGAACGCTATGCAAGTACTAAATGTTCTCTTGCAATCGCAAACAGATTGATACCAAATACTATATAATTTGTAAGTTGTAAACATTATTTAGCTTCTTTACCACTTTATATGAAACGATACACAAACAATAACTTTATATACAAGTTGTTATGATAATAGTTAGGTTGCGTATTGATCGCAATGCTACTGATTGTAGTGTATAGAAATAATTACTTACAACCTTCATCCAATTATTTTACTTTAATACCCATATGGCCTCATTTAGAGTTGGATGCATTTGCGCTTTAAGCTTACGTAGCAAAAGGCTACGTAATGTGTGTATGATGAGTCAAACGCATTTCAAAATGTGTTAACAGCAGTGTTTGCACTAGACATATGTCAGGTGTACAAGTGTTTATTGTATTTAAGTGTTATTTACAGTAAACAATAGCATAGAGATTAGGCTTGATAGTGTTAGTAGTAAATGCTAAAGTCGCATAACCCTATTTCTACGCAAAACAATACTGTAATGAAGTGTCGTATATACAATACAGAATACAGAATACAGAATATTCCCTCTGATGAAGTTACAATCTGTAATGAAACGTGTTAGGGGTACTATGACAACTACCAAATTGTTCTTTTAATTAAACAACCTATTTGCAATCATTTGCTATTTGGACACCTTTTAATACTGCCACCTTTGGATTCCGTGGAATGATATAGGAGCCGCTACTACCGATTCATCTATTGTTCTGAGTAGGGAGAGTCTCGGATTGACACACAGCATCTTCATACATCTTGATTACTCAATACGAATCAGACTCAGATTTTTATCAAGAGCTGCACATAAGGTCGGTCTCACACTCAGCTGTGAGCCGCGGACAACGTCGGTTCTACGGATTCCAGCCATCCGCTTGTATACAGATAAGTCTATCTCTGTTATACTATGGGATATTACAGATTATTCCTGTAGTTGTATATATTAGACACCGAGGATCTTCACTACCATTATTGGTTAATTAGCGGGATTTAGGAGATTATTCTCCATTGGTATCCGCAATAGACTATAGCTGTGTGGAGCTGTTCCGACTTTTCTTCACTTTAACATGGCCAGAGACAGCGAATACATTTAACATCGATGCTGGTGTGGGAGCCGTGTAATATAAATCATTATAGTGTACGGATATGAATGTACACGATGTTTGTTCATACACATTGATGAAAAAGTCTGAACGCTAACCTTACACCATCTATTTGTGAGCTGCAGAACTATATTAGCTTCATTCAGATATCTGGACATCACCATTCACCTAATTGCGGCCCATCATTTATCACGGACATTTGTGGCATTGCATTCATCTACTTTTATGGAACTACTCCGAATGCTCATATATATTTTGTATTGCAAATACAGCTACAATTGAGACAGCTGTCACATATTTTTGATACAAGTTAACCCGTGCATGATACTCATGCATTTTTTTGTCAAATAATGTCAGTATACCAAATTTCAGGTCATTCGGATGAGCCCTTTCTGAGAAAATAGTTTTTTCCACAGACACACACACACTAACACACGCCGCTACACATGCAGGGGCGGATCTATAAAATGTTTGTTCCCCGGGGGGATGTTAGGGTGGGGCGATTTAGGCCCCACCCCCTTTCCAACTTCTGAGGCTGCTGGGGGCTGCACAGTATGTGCAGGTCCGCTCGGCAGTGACAGGCAGGGACAGTGTGCTGCCCGGCTGCTCTGATTGTGTTTAAAACACAATCAGAGCAGCCGGGCAGCACACTGTCACTGCCAAACGGACCTGCACATACTGTGCAGCCGTCGGCAGCAAACCCCTGCTAGGGGGGGCTTTTCCCCGATCGCATCCCCCTGGATCCGCCACTGTACACATGTGTGTTCATGAGGTAAAATTACCTCACGAAAATGAGTTTGACCCCTCAACTCGTCAATAATGTCAGTATACCAAATTTCAGCCCTTTTTGAGGTTTTTTTTCCACACACACTAAGAATTTAGTAGGTCAGTTAACCCGTGCATGATACTCATGCATTCTAGTCAAATCAAGCTACTTAAGGTGTTAAAAACTCCCCACTGTCACCCCCGGCAACCACCAACCACTCCCAACTGTCACTTCTCCTTCAAGAAATATATAGGTCAGTGTATAACTCTGCCCAGCAGGTGGCGCTGCAGCTTGGTTTTTTTTTTTCCACACACACACAGACAGACTAACACACGCCACTAGACATTATAGATAGTAGCGCTATCTTTCAGTAACATCTCATGAGCTTTTTGTACTTAACACATCACAGTGCACTGTGATTTATTATATGTGGGGTAGTGTCTTATATACAGTGTTATTATAGCAACATCAGGTTATTTTTATGTTTTAATATAATAAACATGTGTATTTGATTATTCGTGACTCAGACTATATTTTTCAATTGAGACAGTTAGGTCTGTAGCGCTGCATTTCTTGTTTTTTGCATATTCTATGTGTTCAGGTGGGTGCAGCCACCTTTCTATTTGCAGCAGCTTGACCCTCTGTTTAATGTTATTTGTATAACGGTTATATTGTACTAGCGCCATTTAGGGGTTATTTTGGTTTTTAGTTGTGTTTACACAATAGAGACTAGTCACATTTTACATATAAAGCAGAATTTCATGTACACCATCACACCCTTTGCTTAGCCATTTTAAAATCCAATGGGAATCTTCTTTCCTGAAGTCAGACAAATGGAAACAAGAAATGAGCAATGTTAATAGATTAGCTTAGCTTAAGTAGTTAGAGAAAGCTAAAAAAAAGTTTTAAGACATTAGTTATCCACCCTTTCCAAATACAGTGGAGAGGGAATTATCAGTTGAGTTTATTTATTCATATTTTTTTTTATTTATTACAGGCCTTGGGACACTATGTCAGCTATGCGATGAGTGTAATGTTCTAGCTTGCAATACATCAACTAACAAATGTCACCTCCCATGACCAATACCATTTACCACCTGAGATAATCATGTTTTCCCATTGTGAACTCTATTTTTAATATTTCACTTGTAAGCACTATTGCTTATGTGGATTTTGCTGGCAATAGCCATTCTTAGTGCTACGCGTGTGTGTTATCATTGTTCCTAGACAGACCAGACTTTTAAAAATATGTATTCTAGTTCTAACTAGAGATGCTTGGGCTCGGTTTTCCGAAAACAGATCCCAACTGAACATCGATGATCCGAGTACTGAGCCGAGCATGCTCAGTACTTTCGCACACCCTCGGATCTGAAAGGCAAAACATCATTATCACATTGATGGATCTCACAAGTTTTGGATTCTATAAGTACCGCCCCCCACGGAGTTCCTGCACAATTTCACAGAGAGACACAGAAGGGGTATCAGGGATCTTGGCAGTCTCCAGTGCAGTTGGGTAGCGTCATTAATGAAAGTTAGAGATAAGGGTTAGCAGTGTTCTTAAAAGTCTCCTATGACATTCTACAGAGTTATAGCTCACACAGAAACAGGAGAGGTAGCAGTTTTCCATGTTGAAAGAGAAATAATAGGGCTAGCAGTGTTCTTAAAAGTCTCCAGTCACATTCTACTGTGCCATAGCTCACCCAGAAACAGGAGAGTTGGCAGTGTTCAGTGCTGAAACAGAAATAATAGTGCTGGTAGTGTTCTTAAAAGGCTCCAGTCACATTGTACAGTGCCATAGCTAGCACAGAAACAGGAGAGCTGTCACTGTTCTTGCCAGTCTACAGTGTACATGTCATTGCTCATTGTCAATTCTAAAACAGAAATAATAGGGCTGGCAATGTTCTTATAGCTCACACAGAAACAGGGGAGGTGCCAGTCTTGTCATTCTGACTCAAAAAAGTGGTGCCCAAATACTTTGAAGTGTAAAAGCCGAGCTGGATGAAAACAGTAAAGCATTAGAAGAAACTGTATGTTCAGATTCAGAAATGACACAAATCCCTTAGGAGAGTCTATCCACAAGTGCTATGTGTGAGCCTGATGCTGTACTCATTAAGAAGCCTCCTTTTAGCATTTTCGCAGATGTGTGGATGAGCAGCCCAAGTGTAGCTGGTTATATACAAATTGAGGATGCCACTTTGGACTTGCAACAGAATGAGGGGGATATTTGTGTAGCTGTCGAGGGCGCTAATGAGGATGTTGATGACAATGATGTTGCTTGTGTAAGTCCTGCAACAGAGGAAGCAGTTTTTGCACGTGATAAGAAGAAGGTCATTGTCATGCTTGGATATAAGACCAAAAAATCCACCTCTTATGTGTATAATTATTTTTACCCAAATTCTGACAATAGTTGGCTAGCCATTTGTAGCATTGTAAAGCCACAGTCAGTAGAGGTAGGGACCTTAACCATCTAGGAACCTCATCCATGTTACGCCATTTGAAGTGAGTTTATGGCAAGCTGTTGGGAAAAACTGAAATAACAACAAGCAGTCCAGCATCAGATAAGTCCTTTCTCTCAGCTAGATCCCAGCACTTGCAATCTACACCCACAACAACTTCCTCATCAATATCCTCAGTAGGGATCAGAGTTAGTCCTGCATCCAAGTTGCAAGGGCTAGATGACTCTTCCACTATGCAAGAATCCTCAGAATTATTCTTGAGCATTAGCCCCATTGCTGCTGTTGCTGCTGCTGGGGGTGGAACCTTCATCCCCGAAGCAGACCAAAAAGAAGACTACTAGTAGTTTACATCAATTGACTGTTAAACAATCCTTTTCAAGAGGAAGCAAGTATGGCAGCTGTCACCCAGTCGCAAAGTGGATCACAGATGCCATGGCGACTATGCTAGTATTAGATCTGCGTCCAATATCCATTATTAATGTAGCTGGTTTTAGATAGTTAATTGAAGTCTTGTGCCCTCGTTACCAAATTCCATCACAACACCATTTTACTAGAAAAGCTATTCCTCACCTGTACAAAAAGGTTCATAAAAATGTAATTATTGGGCTACAAAATGCCATTCTACCCACTGTACAATTAACCACAGATGTGTGGACAAGCGGAACTGGGCAAACTAAAGATTATATGACTGTGACAGCACACTGGGTTGTTGATTCACCTTCACCAGCAGGAACAACAGCAGCATGTACCCAACTACGTTACATTTCTCAGAGGCAGGCTACTTTGTGTATCACCGGTGTCATTGAGAGGCATACAGCTGACAATTTGTTACAAAAACGAAGGGATGCCATTGCAATATGGCTTATCCCGCTTGGACTCTCCTCAGGATATGTCATTTCTGATAACGCCACCAATATTGTGAAAGCATTACAGCTGGGTGAATTCCAATATCTTACATGAGGGTGGGTGGGAGGGACCAAGGACAATCCCATCTTGCACCACTTATTCTTATTTCTCTGCCATGCTGTGTGTCAATATTTGCTAGATGTGGTATGAACTGCCGTGTGTTTCTGTCGTTGCTCTGTCGCTTAGCATCCAGCCAGCTTTTGCAGTCTTTGTCCGAAAGTATGAGATGGTCAAAAATGACTGGAAATTATTGAAAATTAGTGTTATTGAGAGGTTAATATTAATGTAGGAACAAAAAAGTGCAAAATGTGATTTTAGCATTTATTTAGCAAGTTTTCTAAAAAAAATCCATATCCAAAACCAAAACAGTCGAAGACGGTTTTGCCAAAACCAAAACAAAATCTTAATCCATATCCAAAACCAACTTCAAACCCAAAACATGGGTTTCAGTGAACATCTCTAGTTTTCACCACTTGATTTAATATGCTACACATATACACATTATAAATATAGTTGTAATGCCTGTATATCTAGTTGTGTCACTGTCACGAACACCTGTCCAAGATACAGCAATCTGAACAGCTGGCCGTGACTGGCGTCACCTTAGTGATTTAGCAATGAATGCACCTTTTTATGCCACCTCAAAGGATTTATTATGGTATCCTTACGTTCGCCAGAACCACTTATTAATGTTTCACACTTAAATCACATACACATATAGCATGTGCCTCCCTGGGCTTCGTAAATCCACAAAGAATCACAGAGAATACACTAGATTAAATCTGTTTAATCTGAAAAATGGTTACAAGGTTTAGCTACAAAAATTAATAACAAGACATACAATATGTTTGCACAAATACATTTCAGAAAATAAAATAGGAAATAAAATTAGAGTCAGTAATTACTAGATGAAACCTGATGTGTGAGGGACCACAATTGAGGAATATGGAACATTTCAGCCTTGATAGACCCCCTCATTAATATTCTCATGTTATTGTCTAAGTCAGAAGATTTTAAACTCTTTTTACAGGCTCTTCATCCCCATTTTAGGAATTAGATTTTCAATTAAGTCAGATTGATTCCCAAAATGACACAGAGCTTTCCAAAGAAAGATATATGTTTGAGCACCTCAGAGAATCTCTCACCTGTGCTCTGCCTGAGTGGCTAGATGGTTTACAACTTTAGAGCTTCAAACTCCACCAAGACCCTTATCTATCCCGGGCCTGGCTAGTTTCAAAAGATTAATGACACTTGCATAAATTCAAACTCATTTAATCTAGCAAAGCACATGTTGAGATTACATTACAAGGTTACACAAAATATTCATATTGTCATACATGAATTCAACAGAAAATAACAATCAATCAGTCATTAGATAGACTACATAATCGTCACAGTTATGCCTGGGGATTTGTCTGTACCTGGACTGGGCTTTGTCTCTGGAGCTGCACTATTGACTATTTGAACAAAGCTGAGTGGCCCGATAATGTTCCTTCTCATGAGAGGAAAAAAACATGTGCAGGTGGTGGTTGCTGAGAGATCAGGAGGCTACTGAATATGAATGACACTGGAGACTAGCAAGAAATCAGGAATGGCAATACGGGGATCAGATTAAGTAGAGGAGACCAGGTTGGAACCGGAGTGCTGGACGGGACTGGAACTGAAATACTGGACCGGACTGGAACTGGTGTATTGGAACCGGGCTGGAGCCAAAGTGCTGGAACCATGGTGGGACTTTTATACTAACGGTTGTTACCTGATTGGAGACTGCAGTCAGCTGGGCTAAAGCAGCATTCTGACTGGCTGAGATGGATCAGATGACTAAATCCAAGATGGCAGCGCCCAGGAACTGGTTTTGGAGGAATTCCTGGAGTGAAGACTGCTAACCCCTGATTGGAAGCTGCAGTCAGTTGAGCTGAAACAGTACTCTGATTAGCTGAGGGAGAGCAGATGTCTGAAATTCATAGGTGTCATAGCCCTTGCATTTCAAACTTTATGCCACTCCTCTGGCACTAGAACTGCACTGCGGGGGGAGGTGGGGGGTGATCGCAAATCTCAACACAATGTTTTGTACCAGTTGCTTCCGGCTCCTCTCAACTAACAGTGTCGCAGACATGATCTAATGATTTTGCAGAACTGTCGCAGTCAGTCTTATGGATGTAGGTAGAAGTGCCCAGTCTGGGCCCTTTACCCCTAAGTTAGGGAGTGGGAACCCATAGTCAGTGAGCTCACCAAGGATTTTTCCAGCACCCGAGTGGGCAACTCCAATCCTGCCACGTGGTGTGCACAGTGGTGCTCCCCAAATCCCATTGCTCTATGCAGCTGCCTTATGTTAGTACTGGGCCTGAAAATATATATGTAATAACTGATGTATTTATGTTTAACTAAACAAGCCAACTGTGCTCTCTTTCCCCCTTTGCAGCAAGTTGCCATGAAAGAAGATACAGGGTCTGAAGATCAGTGAATGCATTACCAGTTTCATTACCTGTATGAGATCTCATTAGGACACTGCTCTTAAAGATGTGAGAGGAGCTTCAGCTGTGTAATGACATGGGTAATCTTTTGTTATTTAACATAGCTGTCAGGTTAACAATGGATACTATATTTCACCTTGGTTCATATCTAAAAAGTTCAGTTTGGGAGTTTAATAGTCCTTTACATTTCAAAAGAGTTTGTTTGCTAATAAAGTGGTGAAGGGACGTGGAAGTTTAATGATAGTCCAAAGATTATGTTGCTGAAACATTGCACAATAACCCAGACATTTGTACTTGTCAATTTACAAAGCAGGAAAAATAAGTGATATAAGTGGCCTAATTCTTTTTGTGTAAAACATTCAGTTTTAATAAAGTTTATTCAGTTTGATTTGCATAAGTATAATAGATTTGGTTCTTGGTTTTCCAAATGTTACCGCTATAGAACAATTGCAAAGTTGATCACATTCAGCTACATCCATGCATTTAAAGAGGGCGGCCCATAGAATTAATTGTAGACTGAGGTAATCCTCCCTTATTCAAATTCTCTCCCGAGCTACCAGTAGAAGGTTCTTTCGCTTTCTATAGTCCACCTGCATCGTAATGTTTACAAGAGATGTTGATATAAATGATTCTGTAAATATAATTGCAATTGTTTTATTACTGTATTTTATTTTTATTGCTGAAATATATATATTGCTGGGGGAAGCTAAACACTATCGAGCATACATTTTACCCATATGGGTATGGTGCATGGAGATGTATTTCATCAGGGAAAAAAAACAATCACTAACTTTTTTGCTTTATAAAAAATGACTGCACACAATAAAAAATTATTGCAGATTAATGTTTTTTTTGCTTTATTTTTATTTGGTTCCATGGCTATTTTATTTAGTTTGCCTATATGTTTAGCATGAGCATAGCAGAACAAATAGGGTTCACTAACTGGATGTTGCACATAAAAATTGCAAATAAAAAGTACATGTGCTCACTTTCTGATAAATTCTAACCAATCCCTTTCCATAGCTAGATAGATGAAAAACAAGGAGAGATGTGTAATTAGGTTAAAGTTAAAAATTGTTTGATTGTATTGGACACCATCTGACATGTTGTTGTAAATTATGCTACACACCATGAATTTCTGTCTTTAGGTGTGCGTAGGCTGCAAGACAATCCACTAAATCAAAGGCCAGACCATAACAATCTCTCTGTGGGAAATTGAATACTTTCCGCATTCTCCTCCCTTGCTACATATTAAACACAAATCATAAACCATCATATTAATATATCAGTGTCACTTGCTCCATTGCAAATGGTCCCGTTTGTCTAATTCCATTTCAGCATAGATCATTTTTTCTATGGACTCATCCATATAAGTGTTCCAGAACCATGCATTAGAATAACCAGATGCTGGACCCCCTATAAAAGATTTCTTACTGGCTGTAAACTGATATCACATTGTGGTTGCAGTCACCTGTCAAACTGACAAATTATTTTACAGGCCACTGTTTTGTGTGTCTTCAATAATATCACCTCAAGGAATTTCTACTTGGAGCATGAGAGAATAATACTCTTAACTGCTTTTGATATTATTTTAACCATGTATAGGGAAAATTAATGATTTGCCCTCTTGAATTTATATAAAGGTCAACAAATTTGTATATTTAACTATTACTTTAATTCAACTATGAATTTGGAAAACAAAAACTGCTCAATCAATAAATGTTGTACTATTTGGGGAGAACATAACAACAGCAAAATATATGGGTCAAAATCATTTATAGTCTATCCATTAAAAATACAAATATATTGATTATTAAAGTAAATAAAACAAAATCATGTTTGTCAATTGCATTCATTAAAATATACCCTTTAAATATATTGCTAGACTTTTTCGCATTCACTAATAAGCATCCTAAATTAAAGAATATCTTTTATCCAACAATGTTACAATACCATAGGTAGTTCAGTTACACTGAAGAAATAATTAATGTTGTAAGTCAGGGGTCGACTACCCCCGGCGTGCAGTGCCGTGTAGTCTGGCACGCCGGAGCTGCTTTCTCTAAAGTTGAAACTCATTGAAATGGAACTGTTGTGCATGTGCAGCAGCTCCTTCCAGGTCCCGTTGTGGAACTGGAGATATGTGTGTCGACAAAAGGTGAGTCGCACACACAGCTGACTAATGTAACAAAATGTGAATTGGGTGAACTTATGTGTGGCATAAAGTGAATTGAGTGCACTTCTGTGTGGCATAAAGTGAATTGGGTGCACTTATTTGTGGCATATTAATTAGGGACATTTATGTGTGGCATTAAGTGAATTGGGTGCACTTCTGCATGGCATAAAGTGAATTGGTGCACTTCTGTGTGGCATAAAGTGAATTGGGTGCCCTTTTGTGTGGCATAAAGTGAATTGGGTGCACTTCTGTGTGATATAATGTGAATTGGGTGTACTTCTGTGTGGCATAAAGTGAATTGGGTGCACTTATGTCTGGTATAATGTGAATTGGGGGCACTAGTGTGGCATAATATGAACTGAGGGCACAACTATGTGACATAATATGAATTAGGGTGCATTTATGTAGCATTATATGAATTACAGGCTCTAGTATGTGGCATTATGTGAACTGGGGGCACAACTATGTGGCATGATATGAATTGGGGGCACAATTATGAAGCATAATATACTCTGGGGGCTCTACAATATGGCATAATATGAACTGGGGCTCTACTATGTGGCATATTACAAATTAGGTGTACTACTACTATAGCATAATATGAAATGGGAGCACTACTGTGTGGCATTGGTGGCACTACTGTGTGGCTTAAATTTTATATGTTGGTACCGTTACTATTAATATTATCTTTACATTGTTATCATAAAATAAGAAATAATATAATATTATAGATTTATATTATATATTATATTGTAGCCGGGCACTGATAGAAAAAAGGTTGCCAATCCCTGTTGTAAATTATACTGTTTGAGATTTTATAGATTTTTTTGTCAGTAATATTGTGTCCCTGGCACTGAATTGATTTATACTTTCACTGAAATGCACTTACTACAAAAATTTTGCAATAAACCGAGTTTTCAGCATTCTATTTTGGGGAAACTTGTTTTTCATCAACAACTACAAAAACAGATAAATACACGGTCCGGAGACTGGATAGGAGCCCAGTGGCAGGGAGGAAGGCTGGCCAACAGGAGGTAGAAGGTAAGAATGGTCAAATGTAGCCGGGTTCGGTATACAGTGTGGCGAGGAGGTCCAAAGGTTCAGGAAGAGGCGGAGTGGAGGGCAAACCGAGGTCGGTACATGAGTAGTTAATGTTCGGAACCAGGAAGAGCAACAGGAGCAGGAGCTTGATCACAGGCAAGGAGCAGAATAATCAGACACTGGAGACAGGAACTGATCAGGCTTTTATAGGAGGTCAAGGGGTGGAGCTAAGTCATGCTGGAACATCAGGAGATCACAGGAACTGATCTGGAACACAGAATAAAGGCAAGGAACTGTACAGCAGCCAAAATAGCTCAGTCAGTAGAGCATCAGTCCACAGAGGCAGAAGCCCTGGGTTCAAATCCTGACAATATTATTATTGTTAGTAGTATTACTAATTCTGTAGTCATTACAGTGAAAGAGCTGTTGGTTGGCTTAGTTTCTGAATTACAAGACAGCCACTAGGGATCTCTAAATGTCTAAGAAAAAAGAAAAAGCTCTTATGATGGTAGATGGGAGGTGGGGGGCAGCATCTGACAACTTTACAGGTGCAGGCCTGGCAATTCCAGCGGCCTCAGGCAACGTTAAGGCCTCATGGTAGGGAACCTCTCATCCCTGGGCCTTGTAGAGTCCACTGAATGCAAAATTTTCCCTGACACAAATGTTTACATTCTGAATTCGTGATGCTATAATGTTTAAATCAGTTATTTTATTGGTGCATTCTCCCTCACACAACTCAAAAACTGTTTTAAACATTAAAGCTTCATGAATTCAGAATATAAACAATTGAGCCAGGGAAAATTTTGTATTCAGTAATTCTCACTTTGGAGGAAGGAATCTTCCTAACTACCATTCCCCTATTTGGCAGCATTGCTCAATATAGAAGTAGAAAGCACAGTTAACCTACCAATATATATCATTATCTACTTATAGAGGCCACACGCACTGTAGTTCTGCTCCCTGACTAAATGGTTACTGCAGCAGTAAATAGTTATAAAATTCATATTGCTCGTTAATGTAGATATACCAGCCAACCCAGAATGCTTTAGATTACTATTATTATTATTATTATAATCCTTTGTATATGTAATGCCAACATATTCCTCAGCACTGTAGAATCACTGACATATACACAGCTAAACACATGCCAATATATCCACAAGCTAATTAATATACCAGAATGGTTTTAGCCAGTAAAAGAAAGTGAGGAGTTAAAAAAAAACTATTTTAGCTGCACATAACCAAATTTGTTTTAATTAATCTCCACTCAATTCAGTGAATGATTATTTTCTTACAGTACGCTATGTTTGCTCGCCTGTCTTTAAAGTTTATGCAGAGTGTCATATTTATAATTTTTGCATCCCTTAAAGCACAATATTGTTCTGCTGTTGTACCTACAAACAATCAAACAGTAGGTAAAATTAATCTGTTGCTTCTCTATAAACTTTTAACCTTAATACCTGACAAAATCTTTTATCAGAGTACAACAGTGGTTTCACAGAAATAAATAGAGGGGCTTACGCAAATTCAGTGATAAAGACATGAAGGACAAGAATCTAAACAAGTCACCCTTTTATGGTTTTGGTGAGAGGAACCAAAAGATTACCATCAGTGTTGAATTGTGTAAAATGTACTTTACATGCATATTTGCCTGTCAAGCTTTATCTATAGACAAAACAATACTTGGAGAAGCTCTGCTACTTAAAAAGACAAAAATAAGGCATCTGCACTGTGAGAAAATTCTGGGCATACACAACACATATCAGACTCAAACAAAGAGTTTAATAGTACACCAACTTCATGAAGAAATATTCCAAATAAACCCTTCTATATGCCATTTATTTTATGATACATAACTGACGTGTGTATGTGTATGTGTATGTATATATATATATATATATATATATATATATATAAAATCATTATCAGCTATATATATATATATATATATATATAGCGCCACCACTTCCGCAGCGCTGTACAGAGAACACACTCACATCATTTCCTGCCCAATTGGAGCTTACAGTCCAAGTTCCCCAACATACACACACACAGACACAGAGATAGACTAGGGTCAATTTTGATTGCAGCCAATTAACCTACTAGTATGTTTTTTAAACTTCTGTAATTAATATCTGTATAAGAAATAATGCATTCAATATTGTATATTAATATGGGTAGTAAATGTAACCTCAGATTTCTGTGGCACACGGCATGCCTCTAAATGTATTTATTTGGTTGCAGAACTCCTATGTTCATTTAATTTACATAATCTCCGCCCCCTCCACTCTCCCTTTGACCGCCGCTTCACTACTTCACTGATCACCTCTTTCCACTCCCGTCTCTAGGACTTTGCCCGAGCTGCTCCCCAGCTGTGGAATCGACATATCAGAAGGGAAGTCTAAAGCAAACATGTGATCAGTGCTTGCTAACATATCTTTTATGTCACACCTGCATGGTACGATTGATCCCACCAAGTTCTTCGCGATCTCTGATGCCTTGACAGGTTGGGTGAATGCATCAGTACTCAAATTGTAAAGTGCTATATGCTGCTACATTATCTTTTTCTAACTCAGAGAACACAAGTTGAATTCTTCTGAATATTGTGTTTTTCCATTTCATTGTGTCTCCTTAAAGAGACTTTAGCTTGTTTAGGGTGTGTGTCTGTTGGTCTAACTGTGAATAGCCATTAAGTCCAAGGAATCTTGAGTTCTTATATGCAAGGAATGAGACTTTGAAGATGGTACGTTTACAACCATACAGTGACAAATTCTAATAGGTTATCATTGTCAGTGTTGATTCTGCCATTGCCACCAGTGTTGTTGATGATTCTTTTATTGAATGTTATTGCGAAATGTCATTATTGAATGTGATTACTGAATGTTATATAAGTATAAGTATATCTTACTCATTATTTACTAAATTCTGGTCTTCCAGTTATCAGGCCATTAAATAAATGTTATTTGGTGAGTCATACGCATTCCTTTATTGTGAGCCAGGCAGGGGTTTCTCGATTGAACCCAAGATAAACCTTGCAAGATCAGCAACCCAAAAGAGAGAACATGAATTGGGTGAAAGCACTGTGTTTGAGAAGAGGTGAAACAAACCTGACTGTAAAATTTACCACCCCTTCAAGTGAGCTGAGCTTCAGGAGCTTCAGTGAAGGTGCTGCTGAGAATGAAACAGCCACTCAGGTACTCACATCTGCTATCAAGATGGATGAAGTGATGGATGAAAAGGCCCAGGCCTGGTGTGATGGCAGATCCGTTGCTAGTGAGCTGTCACGGTCGTCTGTATTTCTTGATCCTATTCGGGACCCCTTGACCTAGCTGTAGTAGGACTGAAACAGAACCTAGCGGCCTGGATGATCTTTCTGCTCATGTAGAGTCCTCAGAGTAACACAAGCAGTATAGGCGTATAAGGACTGGAGTCTGTGCCCGAGTACTGGACTGGAATCCGATGTTACACCGGACAGGAACTGTTTGTGGGAACTCAATCCCGGCTCCAATGGCCAAGCACACGGGACTGGAACCCACTATTTAGAACTCAGATTGGAAACACACGGAAACTCAGAACAGAGCGAACTGGTACTGGAGACACCTGACTGCATCCAAGATGACCACGCCCATGCAGCAGATCAAACAGTATGTGCCTGTCTGCAAACGGAGATATGATGGACAGGAATGCTGCAAGCGACCAAGAGGAACCCAGGTAGCCGTGACATGACAGCGGTGGATGAGGTAAGTGCGGCTAAGACCCTGATAGGTGCAACGAGTAAAGTGTAGTGACACAAGGTGGATTGGCAAATATGCCAGATGACATGTGTCATACAGATTATTCAGGCAAAGTACGAAGAACCAGAATCAAAGTTATTAATCAGAAATAGGTGAGATCAAGGGGTTCAACTGCCCTATTCCTAGAATTGGACAGCAGTGACAAGAGGGACCTTTACCTGTCCTTCTGACCATACCAAGTGAATAGAAGGGATCTTGAAAAGAGATAATGACCATGAAGTGCTGGACCTCAACCTCCCAGATGATGAACCTAATGACCACACAGATCTACCCTACAGCTCGGGGAGAAGCTGCAGCTAGCAGACCTACTGAGGATGCCAATTCTAGTCAAAGTGAACTGGTGATATGTAAACTGGTGGATCAACTAGGTGTACCAGTTTATTCCCAGCAAGGGAGGCTACAAGTGACTATGTATATTCTCAGGGATCACATGTGTCCCTGCTGGAGAAGAGGGGTAAGACTTGTGGAGATATACTGCTATCCAGTATTTGGAAAACTGGCAATGTTCAGAAACTGCTGCGCTACCTTGATTCCTTGGGAGCCTTGATAACAAAAACCTCAGCATTGTATTAGTGGTGACAGTGCATGATACTGAATATGCAAAAAACATGTTCCACAGAGACCAAGTTACTACAGTTGCTAAACTTTTATGGAAGATGTTCATTGGGCACTATGAAATGTAAGCTTGAATTCTGAGCAAGGAAGAGACTTCTAGGAGGTGTGTAGGATCCAGAAATGAAGAACCACTAATCCACTTCATACAACCCTCAAGAGGAGATCCTCAATCAGAGAAATTCAGTCGTATCATTTTGGCACATCAGTCATGCTAACAGCTGCATGAAGAATGATGCCACTGAATATTAACAGCATTGGCTTATGTTTGAAAGAAAAAACAGACTATCAGTTGACTTATGCTTTGGAGTGACATCAAGGCTGTCCCATACCTAGATGACTAAAAAAGCAATTTCTACCTAGCTGAGGACATTTTGTTAAGGCTAGGAAGAAAAAAATAATGCAACAATAAAAGAGAACAAATTCAAATAAGGTGACAAATAGATGTCCCATGAAATGTCCCAGTAAACACAAGCTGATGTGTCAAAGTCAAAAAATATCTAATTAAAATAATTGTGACCCAATAAAAATTGAATGCATGCTACTACAAAGGACATATTTTGCTCTGGAAGGTTAAATTGGCATAGAATACATATAGTATATGGCAGTGGTTCCCAAAATTTTGCAGTTCGCGGCACCCTTAGAGTCTCCATAATTTTTTTAAGGCACCCCTCCAAAATAATTACTGAGCAGTCCTGTTTTAGAAGTAGTTGGGTCAAAAAATTGTAATAAGTATTTAGGTCAGGACAGAAATGCTTATTTAGTTCTATGCAAAAAAGCCCCCTCTGCATCCAGACACTCTGCCCCACTGCATCCAGACACTCTGCCCTCTCTCACGCTGCCCCCTCTGCCCTCTATCAGGCTGTCCCCCCTCCTCTGCCCTCTGTCACACTGTCTCCCTCCTGTCAGCTGTCCCCCTCCACTGCCCCTCTCACGCTGTCCTCCTCCTCTGCCCACTGTCCCCGTCCTCTGCCCTCTGTCACTGTCCCAGCTCATCTGCCACGCTGTCCCCCTCCTCTGTCCCCCTCCTGTCACGCTGTCACTCTCCTCTGTCCCCCTCCTGTCACGCTGTCACTCTCCTCTGTCCCTCTCCTGTCACGCTGTCACTCTCCTCTGTCCCCCTCCTGTCACGCTGTCACTCTCCTCTGTCCCTCTCCTGTCACGCTGTCACTCTCCTCTGTCCCTCTCCTGTGCCCGCTGTCACTCTCCTCTGTCCCTCTCCTGTGCCCGCTGTCACTCTCCTCTGTCCCTCTCCTGTGCCCGCTGTCACTCTCCTCTGTCCCTCTCCTGTGCCCGCTGTCACATTCCTCTGTCCGCTGTCACTCTCCTCTGTCCCTCTCCTGTGCCCGCTGTCACTCTTCTCTGTCCGCTGTCACTCTCCTCTGTCCCTCTCCTGTGCCCGCTGTCACTCTCCTCTGTCCGCTGTCACTCTCCTTTGTCCCTCTCCTGTGCCCGCTGTCACTCTCCTCTGTCTGCTGTCACTCTCCTCTGTCCCTCTCCTGTGCCCGCTGTCACTCTCCTCTGTCCGCTATCACTCTCCTCTGTCCCCCTCCTGTGCCCACTGTCACTCTCCTCTGTCCCCCTCCTGTGCCCGCTGTCACTCTCCTCTGTCCCCCTCCTGTGCTCGCTGTCACTCTCCTCTGTCCCCCTCCTGTGCCCGCTGTCACTCTCCTCTGTCCCCCTCCTGTGCCCGCTGTCACTCTCCTCTGTCCCCCTCCTGTGCCCACTGTCACTCTCCTCTGTCCCCCTCCTGCGCCCGCTGTCACTCTCTCACTTTGCACCCTCTGCCGTGCGCCAGCCATAAAAAAAAACAAACAGAAACACTTACCAATGTGCGCGGCGCTGGGACCCAGCATCCTCCTCTCTCACGTAGCAGCTGTCACTGATATGACAGCTGCGTGAGAGAGGAGGTTGCTGGGTCCCGGCGCCGCGTGGATTGGTAAGTGTTTCTGTTTGTTTTTTTTATGGCTGGTCCACGGCACCCCTGAGACAGCACTGCGGCACCCCTGGGAGCCGCGGCGCACAGTTTGGGAACCGCTGGACTATATGGGGAATGACTGAATGTAGAGATTTAATATCACATTACCAAACTGTATTGTTATTTCCATGAACCACATTCAAATTCTCTGATAATCATCTGTAAAATGACAGATAATATACTATAGTCTGTAATAAATTATTCAAGTATTTAGAAAGATGGGATGTAAAAGAATGGATGCCTGCTGTAATGGGCCTCCCTGTGTGTTCTGTTAAGTTCTTATAAATTTTAGGCAGTTGGTGAAAGGCTGGGATTAATGGTATTTTATATATTAAAACAATCAAACTCAGCTTGGGTAATTATGTTCTATTTTTTCTAAACATGATCTTAGTTGTCCATTGTAGATTTCAGTAGAATAACTTTGTAAAGATTTTATAGGTACAGTGATTAGATAAGATTTCCATACATTCATTCTAAAAGGCTTCACTAGTTAAAATGACAACACTTACTGCCCTTACATGAGCTTGATCCTATGATTAGGATTATCCCTTATAATAGATTTTAATATTTTCAATTTATTTAAATCGTGCAATGTAGTTTAATAGAAAGTATCAATATATAAAACCCTAGTACAGTGGTCAGGGAACAGGGGTAAATTACCTTAAATGGGGTAAAATTAAAATTCCTGGGGGTAATGCTGCAGATTCACATGCTGTCAAATGGAATGTAAACCCCTTTAAATGTGAAATTGCTGTTGTACCAGAAGAGCCTCAAGGGTTGGCAGAGGCACTTCTTGAGCTTCGATGCAATAATGAAGCACGTATTGCATTTGAAAACAAAGCAGATCTGTCATATTTTTGGATGTCAACAGCTGCAAAGGCATTCAAAAATGCACCTGAGGCAGTCAAAAAGTTGCTGCCTTTTGCAACAACCTACCTTCGCGAACAAGGATTTTCCACTCTAACGAACATAAAAACAAAGCAGAGAAATTGATTGGACGCTGAAGACTGTATCCAAATTGCTGTGACATCAAAATGCCCCAATATTGATGCTCTCCTATCAAAAATTAAGCAACATCATTTCTTTCAAGTTTTGAAGTTGAAGCTTTCAAAGAAATTTGTAATAGATTCAATAAAATTTTGAATTCCAATAATTCATAATATATGATTTCCTTCCTTTCTAATCAAGGGGGTAACATCGGCATATCTAAATATATTTTGGGGTAAAAGGTAAAAAAGTTCCCTGACCCCTGCCCTAATATATGTTGGATTAAATGTAGAGACAGGCTAAAAGAACAATCAACGAGTAAATTTGTTTCAAACTAACTTTCAGGTTTGGCCAATATTAACCAAGTAGATAGAAGTGAAATGTAAGAATTGTTTAAAGTTAAAGATGACAGATTAAAAATGCCCATATTCGTTAACTCGATTGTTGAGCCATTTACCTCCATGACAGCTTTTTTTCTTTCTAAACTCTTTTTGCTGGAAAAATGCTGCACTTAAAAAGACTGCGAAGGCCGAAAAATAGGATCTAAATTAGAAGTAGTGGGTGCTGGTTGTGCAAGAGTGGGTACTGTTGCAAAAATGGAAGAGCTAATTTGCTCCCTCCAATGGGTAGATTTACCAAAAATCGTGTTTGGCAGTATTTTTAAATTGCTGCAAATAGCCACAGATTTAGTGGTACAAGCTGCTGCATTTGCAATAAGGCCGTTTGAGGCTCATGTGATGTGAGATGTGTGACGGTTTACCAAGTCAAGAACCGACGGCAGTTTGTGTTTACAGAACAAACTATAAAAATATGTCTTTGTCTTGGCAGTTTCCTACTGGCTATATCAAATCTCATGCAATTTTGACCTCACTAGCATTATAAAAGCCTGGGCACTCCCTTATATTTGATAAGGTTGCGAGGAGTCAGGAGAGTAGATCCTTTGTTGGAGTATATATTGTGCAAATTTTCAAGAGTGTTCTGTGAGCAGTATTGTATTATTATTTTGTGTCTTCTTGTTTTCTTTTTTCTTTGTCTGTTTGCATACGAGGTTTGTGTATTTTTTATTTAAAGTTCTCTGTGTGTTTTTTTTATGTGTGTGAATGTGGTGTGAGTGGCTTTAGTGTTAGTCTAGTTTATTTATTCAGGTTGCTTGTTTGTTTTGTGCTTAGTGTCTATTTGTTGGTGTTTTGGAGAGAGTTAGGAGAGGGGAAGAGGCTGTGGAGGAGAAGGCTTAGAAGAGGCAGGAGAGGGAAGTCAGGGTCAAAAAACCAAGTCACGGGGGAACACATCGTTTTCTCATGAAGAAAATTGTGCTTGAGTAATGTCTATCATTCCATGCTATGAGCTGGTTCTTTGGAGCCAATAAGTCTCCAAGTCAGAAAGGACAACTATGAAGAAATGTATGTGATTCTGTAAGTTCTATGCGGTCCTTAAAGAAGTTGGCGTCCCACTGTC
Source organism: Mixophyes fleayi (assembly GCF_038048845.1). NCBI lineage: Eukaryota > Metazoa > Chordata > Amphibia > Anura > Limnodynastidae > Mixophyes > Mixophyes fleayi. Next base: position 206,511,016 of record NC_134404.1, read on the forward strand.
GGAAACTCTTCTCTGATATTAAAAGGAGAATTCAAGAAATTATGTCAGAGAAGAGAAAGGCTGCAGGAGGCAGTGCCCCATGAGCTTATTGAGGGCATTATTGTTAAGGGCATGGATGCCCCTTTATCAGGCTGGTGAGTGAAATATTTATATTATATATATTTGAATAGAATGAATTATTTCATATAGCATGCTAAATGTGTCATTTTCCAGCCGGATATCATTATTTATAGCATTACGCCATGTGTAATACAAGTTTAACATGCACATCTTACACAGAGTTACCTGTTAACAAAAATGTATTATACTTATTAACATTTACTTTTAGCAGGTTCATCCTGAAGCCAAACAGCACCACCCTCAAAACCTGAGACCGCCCATGAAGATTATGCTGGTGAAAGCAACTGTTGTGGAGGAGGGTGATATGATTCTTGTTTTTGTACACATGACATTTGCATATAATACATAAACTGTAACACTGCAAACTACAGTTGCTGATACACCCTCTATATATTGTAAATATCATCTTAAATATTAAATGTGACACTCCCCTTCCAATACAAAATCTTTATTCAAAAGTGAAATATATATCCTGTTTCTTTCTTTTGTCTTATCTCAGACCCATGATTGTTTGTGCACAATTTACCTCCTCTTCTAAAGTGGAGGTGTGTTCCATAGCCATCAATCTGATTTTAGGTAAAAGTGTCCACAATTATTTAGAGCCATGATATCTACAATTGCCTTATTTAGACAATGCCTATAATTATTTATATATATATAGGTTTTAATAAATTTAATACATTTACCTGTTATTGTTTAAACAAGAAAAATATTTACACTTCAATTTTAAATAGAAACATCACAGCAAGCAAAATCTAGAGAGCATGGAAGGGGACTCTGGCCTGAAGTGAGGACACAGTTGTTACCTTACAGTTATATGACGTTGTCTCTCCAACAACAGTGTAAGGCAAAGCAGGCAGCAGTTTTCCTGGATTGAGTCCTGGTGGAAGAAGAATCTCACTTTGCTTTATGTCAATTTTGATGTTGACTGCAGAATTCAGATTTAATATTACTCTGTAAAATATGGGTTTGACAAAATTAATGAACATGTTTCTTATGCACTGTGAGTGAGGACGAACTATAAGGTTTTGGCTATATTTTAGCGTTGTTTTTCAATACCCCTGTATACAACCCCTTCTACTCACAGAGTAGAAAGAGAAAAAAAACACCATACAGCTGGGGACATTTATGAAAACTGTTGTACAGGTAACTGTTCTACTGCAGATGAGGCAGTATAACAATTGTTTACTTGATAAAACAGCATTATTTGTAGGAATATAATGCCTTAATTCACAAAAAGATTTAAAAACAATACATCTGTCCCGAGAATTTGCATTATGTATCCTTTAAATGAATCCTTTTCTCATTGCTTGTTCTGAAAATATTTATATTTTGAAAACAAAACTGTTTGCAGTTTTAATTTCAGAGTATAAGGAACCCATGTGTGATAGATGCTTGTTCACAGCTCGTTGCATGATAATGCTAGCATAAATGCATGCATCTTATGAAGGAGAATTTAGCAGCATGGCAGTCACTTTTCTCCTAGGGTATCATCATCATCATTTATTTATATAGCGCCAGCAAATTCCGTAGCGCTTTACAATTGGGAACAAACATTGATAAGACAATACTGGGTAATACATACAGACAGAGAGGTAAGAGAACCCTGCTCGCAAGCTTACAATCTATAGGACAATGGGAGTTAGAAACACAAGGGCATCTGCTACATCATATTGCACAATGGACCAGCTAGATTGCAAAGGTAAAAGTATTGAGTGGGCTGTCTGTGTTGCAATGTTGGTCAGAGGGTTGTTATTTCATTATAATCTAACAGAGCATGCATTAAAACGACTATTTTTTAAATATAAAATCATGCCCACATATGCTATAACATATATGTCACATATTTGAAATTTAAAAACAATATAAGCTAAACATACTAAGACATATTCTCCCTTATGTTCTATAAATAGAAAATATTTCTTCACTATGGTACAGTAAATTAATGTCTGAACTTGACCAAAATTTGAAAAAAACATTCCGTCGGTTATATAATAAATCATACAGGTATGAGAATGAAGGTTCTGTTATGCAGACATGCTTCATCAGCAAGGGTGAAGAAAGACATTTGGCCATGAAGTCTTTCATTTGTTCCACTGCACTAGTTGAAAATGATTCTCTTACTTATATGCCCTCTACTAAAACATTCAAATAACACAAAATGATTTCAAGGGTTTGGTTCACAATCGGCTCCCTTTCTTTAAAAAATGAGGCCGCACATGTAAGAGCAAAAGATCAGAGCTGATTACAAAGCAACATGAGGGTTGACAGAAAATAAGTTATGCATTCATGAGTTTCTGATGACTAGATTATGTTAAGCACAGGGCTCATTATATAGAAAGCATGGGGGCAAAGCGTTGTGAATGGAAGAGTACATAGGATAGTTTTAAAACAGATGTTTTATAAAACTATTTTTGCAAGCAAGCGAGAGAACATTATACAACTAATCTGATTAGCTGTTAATGTGTAATTTAAGTACTATGTTTCCATAAACCATATATTTATATTTAAGACATAAAATCATGGTCGGTAGAGGGCATAATGACTTTTATTAGACTAAATCTGACAATAAAACAGGAAGGAGCTCGGGGCCACAGGTGCAGCTCGGAGGGCCCCATGCTGCCCTAGGGCCTCCTATTTCCAATCAACGCATAGAGGGAAGCACAGTCTTTGCATAGAAGCAAGAGATCACAAAATGAGCTTGTACCACCAGTGTGAAATGTTCACGTCTAAATCGTTAAGCAGATCAAGCAACTACATCAGTGTTCAGTCATGGTGTCACAGTTCAGGGACTTGTATTAGAAAAGTTAAAACGTTGATTCTTTGTTTCTTTGTCTTTCTGTAAATGATGTAAATTCACCCTCATGATATCTCCCATATGCATGAAAAACAAAAAAACATTTCATAGTGCAACCAATTGTAATAGTGCAACAATTAGTCACAAATTACATTTATTAACTGAAAAACTTTTCATTAACAATTGTAACAAATTTGTGAAGAATTTCTAATTGCACAGTGTACATAAAGACATGGATAAAAAAACCAGTGAAGAATTACACACTGATTATGTTTAAATTGTAAGTGAATAATTAGAATTTCCTCTTTGTGTGTATTTTGCGAAGAATATCCCTAAGAATGTATTTTCTAATATATTGTAAGACAAATGCATCATCCGTATAAATAATCAATATTTTCTTACCAGATATACCGGCTCAATAGACAAGTACAAATTTCCACGATTCCAGCACAAGAGCCTATTTAGATCTTGGTGTGGATGGGATCTTTTTGAGTTGAGGGCTGCATGTGATTGGTTTGCACCATATACACTAGATTTTTTTGACTAAGAAGAAATTACCCTGGGTAGGAGGGCTGCATTTTTCAAGTTACCCCCCACTGTTTTATACTCAGATTCACAGTCTTTCCCTTATTCTACTATATCCAAAGTAACTGGAAGATCGTCATAACATCTAACAGCCACCAAATTATATCATAATAACATAAGATAAAATGATACAGGCCCCTCTCTTCATTTTTGTAAATTGCTTATATTTAGAATTAAAAGTAGACACAAACTAATCAAGTTAACCATTCAGAGCTAAAATCCATCCTGGCATTATGAAACTTTCTGTATAGGATTGTGAATAAGTTGGTTGCTCAGTCTCTCCTTCTTTCAGTTGCTCTTTCCCTCTCCTAAATAAATGTTTTCCTTTTTAAAAGCAAATAAAGCCACATTAATTGTAAAATATAAGTTGATCCAATATGAAAGAAACAAAGACCATGCTCATTATCCCTTATTCCCCAATAGTGTTATAAAGAATCTCATCAAAATGTATACCTTTTAGTTTCAAAGACGATCAATAATGTGTTATTTTATACTATATGTGTGTTGTGGAATAGTCTTTTTTAAAATGTTAAAGAAAAATCCATTTGAATAATGAATGAAATGTGTTTTGGCAGAACATCTTAAATGCTTACTTTTAAGCTATTTGAAATGTTACTTTACTCAAGAAATTCTTGAAAATACTGGCAATATGTTCATAGTAGAAAAGCAGCAAAAAATTCTGCTGGGAATGTAAAAGTACTGATGTTTCCCATGCATTTATGAGTCTCATCTTCCTGGTATAAGCATTTACAGATCACTTATTGATGCCTATTTTTCTTGCAATGAATACTACTGTCTAAATAAGAATTTTGGAAAGCAGGTAGACAAGTATTGTAGCTTGCATTTGTATTACGGTAAATTTGATTGTGAAAAGTTAGGGTCCTCTCAATAAACTGATATTTAAAGCAGCAGCAATTAATAGCTTTTTTTCTATTTAAAAAGAAGTTAGGAACCTTTTAAGCATGCATTGCTTTCCTTAGTTGTCCTATTACAAATTTGTATCTAATTTTCAAAATCTCTTTGCCCACTACATCATGTGCCATGTGACTGTGGTCACATGGCACATGATGGTCACATGGCACATGATGGTCACATGGCACATGATGTCAGCAGATTCTACAGTGTCTCATGACACTGTGGATTCTGCAGAATTATAAATCAATAATAGTAGCCTGAAGAAACAAACTAAGGAAAATGGTAATTACCAAACCCTTCTTATAGTCAGGCACACTGATTTATGTCAAAATACACATCTATTTTTTCATGGAACTGCTGCTTTAAAATAGAACAGACGAAAAATTGTTGTTGTTATCTGATATTTTTTTTGCAAAAAAAGCCAAAACATTTTGTTGCAACCTAGCAGTTTAAGCCCCTGCTTTCAAGGCTGTGGTGTACTATGTTAATGCCCTTGGGATACCACAGAATCAACTGAAACCAACTTCCCTTTTTTTAAGTGGGGAGTATTATTATTTCCCACGGAAAGTATAGGTTGGTTGCAAGATTAAACTGTACAAGCTACTGTGGTCTAGCCCAACCTAGTATAATGTGAGCCAATATATATTAAATAAATCAACCAAGCCTGAGGAAGGTTCTTACAGGCTCTGCCTAGGACATGTCAGGGATGTAGTAAACGTATCCTTGTCTAGAGGTGGTCTTTTCTAGTCAAGTGAGGGGCCAAAAGATGCATGATGCAGGACGGCGACATAGTACATTAGCTCCAGTAATAAATTACTGCATCCATTAAGGTGTGGGACCAGGTGATATGTCTAGTCAGATCCCCTTGTCAGGTGGCAGTTAGGGCAATCACTATGCCTCAAAGATGCCTCTTTTCCAGAGGGTGAAATCAATGTAATAGTAATACTAACCCCAGAGATGGCAATACTACCTCTAGAATTTTCCACATCCACTATTCCCAAGGAGAATTGGAAACTTGGGGGCATATTCAATTAGCCGTGATGAACATTGCGGCTGCACATTTTTTTACAGTAATACAGTACCATAACATTAGAGATTTACGTGATGTTGCGGTAACGCGGAGTGCCTTCGTGCCCATTCCGGAGGCACTCCGCGCAAAATTGAATATGCCCCTTGGTGTCACTGAGATCACTGACCGGTATGTATTTATTTAAGAAATAAATACAAATACATTGCCACATTAATTATTTTAATAACCTCTTAATACTTACTGAGCCTCACACTATGCAAAAAGAGTGAAGCAGTAGTAACAGGTTGGACATATTAACTTTATTTCATATAGAGGCATCAAAGTATTTCTGCATCAGTTTTATATTTTTCTCACATTACTGCTTTCTGCTGTTGGGGATAACCTGCTCCTTTCACTGTATTTGTTACCTTGTATTTCCTTCCACATATAACGTCACTGGTCCCTGTCACAGGCAGCCTCACTAACATAATCACATGAATGGATACAGCACTGACTCCCAAAAGATCAGTAAACTCCTCTCCTTAAAGGGCTTGTCCTGGTCTCTCACATAGTAAACTGATGCACTGATTGGCTAATGTACTCTACTTGTCTTTTTCAAATTTGGGGATGCAGATGAGCAGGAGGTAAAAAAAAAATGTGTTTCCGTACCAATGTTGCACAAAGGGTTCAAACTTGCAGAGTGTGAAAAGACATTATTGCCCACTGCTCTTCAGTAAACTAGGCGCTGATGTGATGAGCATTCAGGTGCAATACTGATACTTACCACTTGTTACCAGAAAGATAATTGTTTAAACAATGCAGCAGAGAAGTACATAATCATAATCATAGAAGATTCTATAATTATATAAGTAAAATAAGTAGGTCAGAATATGACAAGTCTCTATAAACAACTGTGAAGTGGTAAACAAAAAATAATGTCTCAATTACTGCATGCTTATCTGTCATCGCCTCCTGTGCCCTAATTTCCTAATACATATCCACATAGACACTGTTTCGTGTTACTATGTTATTTGTTGTGTGTGTATTCTATATTATAAGAAAAACATACTCAATACTGAATAATATACATTATTAAGAAACTACCGTGGATTTATGTGCCCTGTATAACAGCACGTGGCTTGCAGCCACTCGCCGTTATATATAACTTGCCAATATTCTTATCATTTACAGTAGGTGATACATTATTAAATACACTAATCAAAACACTGATGCCTGAACATAAAAATGGCAAATAGTAATTCTAAATATGTGTTCTTTGTAAAATTCTATTGACTTTTATTTCTTTTTAATAGAAAACTGTATTAATATTAGGGATGAGCGCACTCGGATTTCTGAAATCCGAGCCCACCCGAACGTTGCGGATCCGAGTCGGATCCGAGACAGATCCGGGTATTGGCGCCAAATTCAAAAGTGAAACTGAGGCTCTGACTCATAATCCCGTTGTCGGATCTCGCGATACTCGGATCCTATAAATTCCCCGCTAGTCGCCGCCATCTTCACTCGGGCATTGATCAGGGTAGAGGGAGGGTGTGTTAGGTGGTCCTCTGTGCTGTTTAGTTCTGTGCTGTTTAGTTCTGTGCTGTTTAGTTCTGTGCTGTTTAGTTCTGTGCTGTTTAGTGCTGTGCTGTGCTGTGCTGTTTAGTGCTGTGCTGTGCTGTGCTGTGCTGTGCTGTGTTCTGCAGTATCAGTCCAGTGGTGCTGTGTGCTGTGCTCTGTCCTTCTGAGGTCAGTGGTGCTGCTGGGTCCTGTGCTGTGTCCTGTTCAGTCCAGTGGTGCTGTGTCCTGTGCTCTGTGCTTCTAAGGGCATAGTTATTTCCCCAATATTCCCCTGTGTTTAAAAAAATAAAAAAAAGTTTTTTTAAAAAATACCAAAAACTACTTTAATATTTTTTAATTACCACAAAATTTTCACAACCAATCCTGCAGTATAAGCCCATTGGTACTGCAATATTACCAAGTTCACACATTCAGCAGTAAAAGTCCAGTGGTACTGCAATATTACAAAGTTTACACATTCTGCAGTATCAGTCCAGTGGTGCTGTGTCCTGTGCTCTGTCCTGCTGAGTTCCGTAGTGCTGCTGGGTCCTGTGCCGTGTCCTGTTCAGTCCAGTGGTGCTGTGTCCTGTGCTCTGTGCTTCTAAGGGCATAGTTATTTCCCCATTATTCCCAAGTTTTTAAAAAATAAAAAAAAAGTAAAAAAAAATAAAAAATTTAAAAAAAAAAAATATATATAATAATTAAAACCAAATTTGCAAAACCAATCCAGCATTATAAGTCCATTGGTACTGCAATATTACCAAGTTCACACATTCTGCAGTATCAGTCCAGTGGTGCTGTGTCCTGTGCTCTGTCCTGCTGAGTTCCGTAGTGCTGCTGGGTCCTGTGCCGTGTCCTGTTCAGTCCAGTGGTGCTGTGTCCTGTGCTCTGTGCTTCTAAGGGCATAGTTATTTCCCCACTATTCCCAAGTTTTTTAAAAATAAGAAAAAAGTAAAAAAAAATAAAAAATTTAAAAAAAAAATAAAAAATAATAATTATAACCAAATTTGCAAAACCAATCCAGCAGTATAAGTCCATTGGTACTGCAATATTACCAAGTTCACACATTCTGCAGTATCTTGTGCTACATATAATGGAGACCAAAAATTTGGAGGATAAAGTAGGGAAAGATCAAGACCCACTTCCTCCTAATGCTGAAGCTGCTGCCACTAGTCATGACATAGACGATGAAATGCCATCAACGTCGTCTTCCAAGCCCGATGCCCAATCTCGTAGTACCGGGCATGTAAAATCCAAAAAGCCCAAGTTAAGAAAAAGTAGCAAAAAGAGAAACTTAAAATCATCTGAGGAGAAACGTAAAGTTGCCAATATGCCATTTACGACACGGAGTGGCAAGGAACGGCTTAGGCCCTGGCCCGTGTTCATGACTAGTGGTTCAGCTTCACCCACGGATCTTAGCCCTCCTCCTCCCCCCCCCCCTACAAAAAATTGAAGAGAGTTATGCTGTCAGCAACAAAACAGCAAACAACTCTGCCTTCTAAAGAGAAATTATCACAAATCCCCAAGGCGAGTCCAAGGGTGTTGGTGGTTGTCAAGCCTGACCTTCCCATCACTGTACGGGAAGAGGTGGCTCGGGAGGAGGCTATTGATGATGTAGCTGGCGCTGTGGAGGAACTTGATGATGAGGATGGTGATGTGGTTATTGTAAATGAGGCACCAGGGGGGGAAACAGCTGATGTCCATGGGATGAAAAAGCCCATCGTCATGCCTGGTCAGAAGACCAAAAAATGCACCTCTTCGGTCTGGAGTTATTTTTATCCAAATCCAGACAACCAATGTATGGCCATATGTAGCTTATGTAAAGCTCAAATAAGCAGGGGTAAGGATCTTGCCCACCTAGGAACATCCTCCCTTATACGTCACCTGAATAACCTTCATAGTTCAGTGGTTAGTTCAGGAACTGGGGCTAGGACCCTCATCGGTACAGGGACACCTAAATCCCGTGGTCCAGTTGGATACACACCAGCAACACCCTCCTCGTCAACTTCCTCCACAATCTCCATCAGATTCAGTCCTGCAGCCCAAGTCAGCAGCCAGACTGAGTCCTCCTCAATACGGGATTCATCCGAGGAATCCTGCAGCGGTACGCCTACTACTGCCACTGCTGCTGTTGCTGCTGTTAGTCGGTCATCTTCCCAGAGGGGAAGTCGTAAGACCGCTAAGTCTTTCACCAAACAATTGACCGTCCAACAGTCGTTTGCCATGACCACCAAATACGATAGTAGTCACCCTATTGCAAAGCGTATAACTGCGGCTGTAACTGCAATGTTGGTGTTAGACGTGCGCCCGGTGTCCGCCATCAGTGGAGTGGGATTTAGAGGGTTGATGGAGGTATTGTGTCCCCGGTACCAAATCCCCTCGAGATTCCACTTCACTAGGCAGGCGATACCAAAAATGTACAGAGAAGTACGATCAAGTGTCCTCAGTGCTCTTAAAAATGCGGTTGTACCCACTGTCCACTTAACCACGGACATGTGGACAAGTGGTTCTGGGCAAACGAAGGACTATATGACTGTGACAGCCCACTGGGTAGATGCATCCCCTTCCGCAGCAACAGCAACAGCTGCATCAGTAGCAGCATCTACAAAATGGCTGCTCATGCAAAGGCAGGCAACATTGTGCATTACAGGCTTTAATAAGAGGCACAACGCTGACAACATATTAGAGAAAATGAGGGAAATTATCTCCCAGTGGCTTACCCCACTTAGACTCTCATGGGGATTTGTGGTGTCAGACAATGCCAGTAACATTGTGCGGGCATTAAATATGGGCAATTTCCAGCACGTCCCATGTTTTGCCCACACCATTAATTTGGTGGTGCAGCATTACCTCAAGAGTGACAGGGGTGTGCAGGAGATGCTTGCGGTGGCCCGCAAAATTGCTGGACACTTTCGGCATTCAGCCAGTGCCTACCGCAGACTAGAGGCACATCAAAAAAGCTTTAACCTGCCCTGCCATCACCTCAAACAAGAGGTTGTGACGCGCTGGAACTCCACCCTCTATATGCTGCAGAGGATGGAGGAGCAGCAAAAGGCTATTCAGGCCTACACAGCCACCTACGACATAGGCAAAGGAGTGGGGATGCGCCTGAGTCAAGCGCAGTGGAGACTGATTTCCGTGTTGTGCAAGGTTCTGCAGCCATTTGAACTTGCCACACGAGAAGTCAGTTCCGACACTGCCAGCTTGAGTCAGGTCATTCCCCTGATCAGGCTGTTGCAGAAGCAGCTGGAGAAAGTGAGGGAGGAGCTGGTAAGCCATTGCGATTACAGCAAGCATGTAGCTCTTGTGGATGTAGCCCTTCGTACGCTTTGCCAGGATCCGAGGGTGGTCACTCTTTTAAAGTCAGAGGAATACATTCTGGCCACCGTGCTCGATCCTCGGTTTAAAGCGTATGTTGTGTCTCTGTTTCCGGCGGACACAAGTCTACAGCGGTGCAAAGACCTGCTGGTCAGGAGATTGTCCTCTGAAGAGGACCGTGACATGCCAACAGCTCCACCCTCATTTTCTTCCACATCTATGGCTGCGAGGAAAAAGCTCAGTTTTCCCAAAAGAGGCACTGGCGGGGATGCTGATAACATCTGGTCCGGACTGAAGGACCTGCCAACCATTGCAGACATGTCTACTCTCGCTGCATTGGATGCTGTGACAATAGAAAAAATTGTGGATGATTACTTTGCTGACACCATCCAAGTAGACATGTCAGACAGTCCATATTGTTACTGGCAGGAAAAAAAGGCAGTTTGGAAGCCCCTGTACAAACTGGCTCTATTTTACCTGAGTTGTCCCCCCTCCAGTGTGTACTCGGAAAGAGTTTTTAGTGCAGCGGGGAACCTGGTCAGTGAGCGGCGAAGGAGGTTGCTTCCTCACAACGTTGAAAAAATGATGTTTATAAAAATGAATAATCAATTCCTCAATGAAGTACAGCACTGCCCTCCAGATACTACAGAGGGACCTGTGGTTGTGGAGTCCAGCGGGGACGAATTGATAATGTGTGATGAGGAGGAAGTACACACTGTAGGGGGAGAGGAATCAGAGGTTGAGGATGAGGACGACATCTTGCCTCAGTAGAGCCTGTTTAGTCTGTACAGGGAGAGATGAATAGCTTTTTTGGTGTGGGGGCCCAAACAAACCAATCATTTCAGTCAAAGTTGTTTGGTAGGCCCTGTCGCTGAAATGATTGGTTTGTTAAAGTGTGCATGTCCTATTTCAACAACATACCTCTCAACTGCAGCTCATCCCTCCTCTGCGGGGATAATGTCTCCTGTGCTCTGACACGTCACTCTGTGTACTCTCAGCCTCAGGATCTGACACTACAGCTACCATGCCTCTTGTAGCAGCCCTCACTCCAGGGCCTCTTCCATGTGCAGTGTCCCCCTCTCTCTTGGGTTCACTATAGTGGCATGGAGTTCTCCCCCTCATCCAGGGCACACATTCCTTGCCCTGGCTCAGTCACCACGCTCAGACTTCCAGGCAATGCTGGGGGAGCCTGGGAGCTTCCACCCCAGGTCCCCAGCTACAACTCTCCTCTCCTGTGTCTTCTCTCTCTTTCTGACACTTTAAAGATCGTGCCTTTAAATGAAAAAGTCAGTCTTCATTGCACGACTATGTGCAAGTGCAACAGGGACATTTTTTTTGGTTTACAAAGTCAAACAATAACACTTCGACCCTGTCTGTCTGGGGTCTCTCAATGACGAATTGTCTGTAGCATGTTTGGAGGAGGTATTGTGGCCCCGGTATCAAATTGGGTACCGGGGCCACCCCACTATGCAGTCCAGATACTTGTTTGGTGGAATTCCGACACGTGGAGGGTTTTTTAATTATATTGTGGCCTCGGTACCAAATTGTGTACCGGGGCCACCACACTACGCAGTCAAGATACTTGTTTGGTGGAATTCAGACCAGTTGAGGGTTTTATTATTATATTGTGTGGACCACTCTATCTATACCACACTACAACTCTATACCACTCTATTTCCTACTTTAATTCTATTTAATTCTATTTCCTACTTTAATTCTATTACTAATTAATTACCATAAAGAGGAACAAAAAAAACCAATTTTAGCAAAAGTATAATATGACTTAGACTTACAAACACTACACTTTAAAGATCGTGCCTTTAAATGAAAAAGTCATTCTTCATTGCACGACTATGTGCAACAGGGACATTTTTTTGGGTTTACAAAGTCAAACAATAGCACTTCGACCCTGTCTGTCTGGGGTCTCTCAATGACGAATTGTCTGTAGCATGTTTGGAGGAGGTATTGTGGCCCCGGTATCAAATTGGGTACCGGGGCCACCCCACTATGCAGTCCAGATACTTGTTTGGTGGAATTCCGACACGTGGAGGGTTTTTTAATTATATTGTGGCCTCGGTACCAAATTGTGTACCGGGGCCACCACACTACGCAGTCAAGATAGATAGATGCGTATTGCGTATCATAGATAAAGTACATTCAGTGGTGTGGGGCAAATTGAAAAATATTCCAAATGCACTGACATTATCAAAAACAAGAGGTTGTCACACGCTAAAACTCCAACATGTATATGATGGAGAGGATGGAGGAGCAGCCGTATGTGTAGTGTAATGCAGATCTGTTGAAGGTTTTTTATATATTTTATTGTGGTGCCCAGTGCCCACTCCTCTACGCAGTCCAGATACATTTATTGGTGCGATTCATAAAAGTTCAGGGTTTTTAATAGATATTGTGGTGACCCACTCCTCTACGCAGTCCAGGTACATTTATTGGTGCGAATCATAAAAGTTCAGGATTTTTAATATATCTTGTGGTGACCCACTCCTCTACGCAGTCCAGGTACATTTATTGGTGCGAATCATAAAAGTTCAGGGTTTTTAAGATATTGTGGTGACCCACTCCTCTACGCAGTCCAGGTACAATTATTGGTGCGAATCATAAAAGTTCAGGGTTTTTAAGATATTGTGGTGACCCACTCCTCTACGCAGTCCAGGTACAATTATTGGTGCGAATCATAAAAGTTCAGGGTTTTTAAGATATTGTGGTGACCCACTCCTCTACGCAGTCCAGGTACAATTATTGGTGCGAATCATAAAAGTTCAGGGTTTTTAAGATATTGTGGTGACCCACTCCTCTACGCAGTCCAGGTACAATTATTGGTGCGAATCATAAAAGTTCAGGGTTTTTAAGATATTGTGGTGACCCACTCCTCTACGCAGTCCAGGTACAATTATTGGTGCGAATCATAAAAGTTCAGGGTTTTTAATATATTGTGGTGACCCACTCCTCTACGCAGTCCAGGTACAATTATTGGTGCGAATCATAAAAGTTCAGGGTTTTTAATATATTGTGGTGACCCACTCCTCTACGCAGTCCAGGTACAATTATTGGTGCGAATCATAAAAGTTCAGGGTTTTTAAGATATTGTGGTGACCCACTCCTCTACGCAGTCCAGGTACAATTATTGGTGCGAATCATAAAAGTTCAGGGTTTTTAAGATATTGTGGTGACCCACTCCTCTACGCAGTCCAGGTACATTTATTGGTGCGATTCATAAAAGTTCAGGGTTTTTAATATATATTGTGGTGACCCACTCCTCTACGCAGTCCAGAAAGATACCTTGTTGCAACGTTTTGGACTAATAACTATATTGTGAGGTGTTCACAATACACTGTAAATTAGTGGAAATGCTTGTTATTGAATGTTATTGAGGTTAATAATAGCCTAGGAGTGAAAATAAGCCCAAAAACTTGATTTTTAAACTTTTTATGTTTTTTTCAAAAAAAATCCGAATCCAATACCTTAAATCCGAACCGAGACCTTTCGTCAAGTGTTTTGCGAGACAAATCCGAACCTCAAAAATAACGAAAATCCGGATCCAAAACACAAAACACGAGACCTCAAAAGTCGCCGGTGCACATCCCTAATTAATATACTATAGACCATAAGGATATTAGTTTAACAAGTGGTACTGAAAAATAAGAGGAAACAATGTGAGAAGCACTTTTTGATTCAGCCTGTAACCCTGCCCCATATTAGTTGTAACTGAGCCAGTTACTTTAAAACAGAATACATTATGGGACCGAACACCTTGGCTGAGGAAGAGGAAGGCTTCTGGTATTTTTTATTCAACACTGCTGATTTCTTACTTGTGAATGAAGTACACTTCAACATATGATTAGAAAAACCGACTACATAGAAATTTATAGGTATATCTGTGCATTATATGATTCTAATTGAAACAAAGAATGGTAATATACAATGAATAATACCATCTATTGCATTTCTTCATAGGTATAGACAACTCTTTCATTCTCACTGGCTCCCTTGCCTTATGTCTGCCATTTTTTTTCTCTTCTTATGTAAGCAATATGGTATGGCACTAGGGGGGCAATACCTACATTATTAGACAGTAGGGGTGTGAGTTCTATCAAAATACCTAATTTGCAACACCTTTTAAGGAAAAGGTTGGTCTTGTGACCAAGATGGACAAAAGAGTAGAGCAACTCAAGAGGGTACACACAAACTAGGCATGCTATAAGAAGGAAAATATATAAAGGGCTCACCCTTTATGCCCCCTCACCTTCACAACACCTTTACAACTTAACCACTTATATAAAATAAACACACAGAGTCATGTATAAGTTTGCGAAAAAATGGAGGACATAAAAAGTGGCGGAGAAAGGGCACTGCGGGACAGCTCCCAAGCTGATATAACCAGAAAACGTGGGAACTGGCAAAACCGCCGTAAATCCACTAACAAGGGGATCTCATCCCAAAACTATCATGCGCTGAATTGGCGTCAGAGTGACCGTACCCCTTCTAAACTCATGCTGCCCTCGATCACCGAGCCGGACAGGGGACCCTCCTTACTGAAGGACCAAGAAGTTACTGGTGCCTCTAAGGGGACAGTGACCTGCGGCCAACAAACATGAACACCCACTAATCAACCGCTGAACGCAGTGCCTTCCTACCGCGAAAACGTTTAACATAAACTACCGCAACTAAGGAGTGGGTGGGTGGGATCTCGTGCTGAAGAGTAAAGAAAACCAGGAAATGCAGTCACTTATATCAAACCAGGACCCTCCCACAAGAGCTACCATTGGTCGGGCCCGCCATGATGTTAACCCTTAAATGTAAGTGTTCGTTCTGTTACAAACCCTGTCGCCCTTTACGTGCGTTTGACCTAAAAGCCTCACTTGTCATTCTAATCACACATACAGAACATACTCCTTAATGGACACAAGGTGCACACTTTCCCTGCCTGTCCCACTACTGTTCTTTTAATTACCACTACTCATTTATTAATAATTATGATGAGATCAATTGGAGAAAAAAAAACAACAATGACAGAAGTATGTAAAGCATAATAGGTGTACGTCACTTAAATAGGCTCTCAACACTTTGTACTCCATATTAACTTAATTGTGCGCTTAACCAAGCTAAAACACAGCATGTTTTTGAAAATGAATTGCATGCCATACACTGCACATTAGCAGTTTACAAAGATAAATATTTATTTTTTTATAAGCACTGGTAAAGGAACATGACATCACAAAGCAGTGAATACAATGGAAGAGTAAGCGATTTATGTACAACTTTACAAGTCATTAACTACTCATAACAAAGAAAGGGCAGAAACAAGTCAATCAGAGGATTATAGGAACATCCTATTTGCACCTTCTAAATGTAATATTCACAGACCTACTAGGTGACACTACAAGATTAGGAATTGCTGCCTTTCCTGTCTAACACCTCTTAGGCCTGTCCAAACACTTATTTACACAAAGGATGAATAACAAACCAAATTTGACATCTCTTCCAAATGACTGATCATGATTGATTGCTGTTGATCAATGATGTGGGAAAAAGCTGCTGCCATCTGATCCTCTAACCCAAAGGGTCATTTAAAAATATAGAACATAGGATTTACCTGAGGCACATCATACTGTTCCTTTGTGCAAAGAAACTTCATTATAAATTGCAGTTAGCTCAACAAGACCTGGCTATTTAGTTTTGAAGCAGTATTTTGGAACAATACAGTTGTTAGAGCTGAATTGATGACTTAATGCAGAGCTGGATTATCTTTCGTACTTTGAAATATTATGTCCGTAACAAAGCAGTTTTACAATTGACTTAGCAGTTAATGTGCAGTGCAGTAATCCTTCTCCGCATTAAAATATCTTTCTATACAGATTTTAACATTTCAATAAATAACATCAAATATTTTTCTAAGGTGTCACTTAAAGTGTCATTAATAAGGATTACACAATGTTCTATGTAATTAATTTGAAACTCATTTTAACTATCTTATATTTTAAAGTAATAACTTTGTATGCATAGCATGAATGTCCAGAACACACAGGCAATGCTGTTGAGTGTGCCGGTAATGCTATGGCCTCAATAAACGATTTACTAAAATGTCATTAATGTCATATTTAAAGAATATTATTTTTTTGTAGTCTTATTATGCCCAATATTATTACTGGAGATGTTTTGGATAGTCTATGCTATTGAATTATTTATGTTTGTGGTTTTCCGCCTATTCGGAGAGACCAGGAGAATAGTACAGTCTTAAGGGCTTAAGTGTAGGTTGTTGTAGAGGAATGATCTGTGATGTTAGAGCAAAAAGGTGATGGTGGTGGGGTGGGGGTTGGCAGTAGGTGACTTACCTGATATGTATACTTTACATAGACCCTGTGCTGTTGTGAATAGTGGTTCCCTTGTGTAACCGCACTGTGGTGGTGATGGAAAATATATATATCAGTAATCTTTTGAAGACGTGTATCAACAGTCCTTGTAGTATTTATCTGATTTCTCATCTTTTTTTTGTAGCTATAATATGGTGCGATAGTCTTGTGGAGAGAGGGAACAAATGGGAGATGATGAAGGGGGAGGGGAGAAAAGGTGAGGGAGAGGAGGATGGGACTAATGATATAATGTCTAAACCGTAGGTGGTTGATGAAATAATTAAATTAAATGAATTAAATAAAAAGAACAAAGAATTAAAATTGGAATAGCTCGGAAAAAATTTAAAATAATAGATAGAAAAAGGAAATAATAGAAAGAAAGATAAAAATTACCGTATATACTCGAGTATATGTCGATCCGAATATAAGCCGAGGCACCTAATTTTACCACATAAAACTGGGAAAACGTATTGACTCGAGTATAAGCCTAGGGTGGAAAAGAGCGCTAATTTAAAAACCTAAATAAAAATGATAGGTTCAGTCTATGAAATCATTTTTAGCTAAACCATAAATAACAGTAGATGACAAGGAACAATCATAAATGATTATAAAATCATTGGGTACAACCTAACCTAAATAAATCAAAGATAATGTAAGCAATACCCTAGGGTGCTCTTTTGTGATGTAAATTGATGGGTTTGTAAAAAAATGAAAAGTACAGTTTTGACAGGTGGCATCCCTGTATACATGAGAGAGAGTTGTAAAATGAAGTACAGTTTTCACAGGTGTCATTTTTGCTTTTACTGAAATTTCATTTTAATTTACATCTATATTGGAACTTATTTTTATATATGTTTAACCCCAAAGGAAAGGTGTTTTAGGTCAATAAAAAGCTTAATTTACCCATATAGGTTTCCGATTACCATAGCCAGTTAAACCTTTTAAAGATTGAAATGAGCACAAATTACTTCATGTGTGCGTCCAAAATGAATCAGCCAATCTCAATTAACATTTGATTGAGATAATTTAGTTTTTGATCAGGACTGTTGAAAATGACAGCTATGATTATGAAGTCATCATCACAGTGAAGTCTGTGTACTCTGTGTTTGTGTAGGTGTCCTCAGGTTTTCTCCCACAGTCAATCAATTTGCTGTTGACAAAAATGGATCTCACTGTGTGTTTTTGTAATAAAGAACTTCGACTATAAGGGGTAGGGATATAAATGTATGAACATTTTCTCTAAAGTGCTACATAACATGGTGGCTGTATTGTTTGTTCATTATCTAATATAAGCTAATTTGATTTACCTTGAAGCAAAGTAGATAGTTTTGAAGTGTAACCTTATTTTGAAAGTTTACAGTGCACTGTAAATTAAAAAAAAAAAAAGAGAGAGAGAGAGAGAGAGAGTTTTTTCACTTACCCCACAGTGGCAGTGGAACGCATATGCGTTCCAACAACAGGAAGTTCGGCATTTGGAACGCAAGTTTGCGTTCCAAATGCCGAACTTCCTGTTGTTGGGACGCATATGCAGAAGTTAACAGCCGAGGGACCGCACACCAGGTAAGTTCACCCGTGTATAACCCGAGTGGCCTTTTTCAGCATACAAAAATGTGCTGAAAAACTCGGCTTATACGCGAGTATATACTGTATATAAAATTAGAGATAAAAGTAAAAAAAACAAATTTGATGAAGTGGGTTCAAAACAAAGGGTTTTTGTTTTGTGATGCCCGAAGTAAGCTTTGAACCATGGTGTTAAATGTTTATAGCGGAGTACAGGGCGTAGGAATGTAAATTTTCATGGGATGGCAAAAGGCCAAGGACTACAATAGGGCTTTGAGAACCTTTTTCTTGCGTTTGGTATCTCGGTTTATGACAGATATAACAGTAACTGTAGATATACAAAGACTCCCAATCCTATGTTAATTTTTCTCAGTGTTTCAGGGTTGGCCAAAAGTTTATCCATACATTATTAAATAAATATTATTATTAATAATAATTACCAATTAGTACAATAGCTGTTAGAAAAATAGATAAATTCAATTATTCATCTTATTATTGTACATTTTTCGTAGTCATTAACCTAGTTTTTATTCAGATTTCGTTGACAGCCTAATCTCTTTTGATTGGGAGCAATTTTAAATCTATAGTCACTGCCTCGCTGGTTATGGTATGTGCTATAAATTTAAGTAGCCATAGCTCATGTTTGTTACTGGACGCATGAAATTCAGGGTGAAAGTAAACTGAAAAGTTGTTCATCATCAATACAGGTTATTTATTAAACTTTATGAACGGAGCACTTCGAGTTTTTTTAAATAAATAAATCAATCAATCTGTATTAAATCTATACAAAGGCAATCTATATTAAAGAACATCTGGTAGTTATACTAAGACAATCTATAATTAAAAAAAGTTTCACGTTTAGAACAGATACCATGACTTCAGAAAGTAGCATGAAGGCTTTTGTGTAGAAGTTCATGGGGGGGGGGGGGGTGCAAAAACACAGTCTTTGCCCACCCAACAGAAATCATGGGGGGGGGCACCTGCTCCCTCTGCCCCACTGGTTCCTACACCCCTGGCTGGGTATTCTTCCAAGAGCAGCTGAATGTGGTATAGGTCACAATGCTTCTTCAAAGAGCAGTTTTATTATACGATGGAAGTAGGCAGGGGCGGGCTGGCAAATTGCAGCCTGGGGGGCACACAGGCGGCCGCATCACATGACACGCCGTCTGTGCGCTGACACGGCCGCATCGCGTGTCATGTGATGTGACCGCCTGGTTATATATAGGTAATATTGCATCCACGGGGAGGGGGGGTCGGATAGCCCAAAGGGGGTTAGACTGAGCGGCCCAGGGGGGTGATGCCCCTCTGCCCCCCAGCCCAGCCCGCCCCTGGAAGTAGGTGAAGCAGGAATGGTGCTGGTGTAGTCCAGAGCAAAGATGGCTGCCTTCGGAAAGCAAAGTGGACGCAGCTATCTGGTGGAACAAACGCTCTGAGTTCTGCTTGCTAGTGGAGGGACTTGGGGGCTTTTTATTAACCTCCAAAGATATTTCAATCACAGTAAATCCCCCCAATTACATTATTTTAAAGTTATGAGAATATTTATTATCAGAGGATATCTCTGATATATGCTGCGATCTCTGCCACTTTGATCACAAATCCAGTCTCCATAGGTGTCTATGGGAACTGCAGTTATGCCCTATTTATCAAGCTCTGTAATACGGAGTCGCTATCCTGGCTAATGCATTTTAATAAATAGATTTTTTTATTAACTAATTTCTTTTCACTGAGTTAAGAAATTATAATTAGCATATGGAAGATGCGAGGGGTCATAAATATGCCCCTTACTTTGGGTGCTGTCCGGTGATGGCCTATTACGCTAAGGATATATGTAATAAATAATAGGTAGTATTAAACGTTGGTCAATACAGCAACATTGACCAACCACTGCACTGTGTGTGGGTTCATCATATCAAATCCTTTTGAAGAGTATTTTAAAGGGCATTATGGAAATCTGATTTGGAAGATGACTCATTGCTGTGCATAAGGTCCCATCCAGGGATTCTTCCAGTAGTGCATTGCAATCTAGTTTGTCCCCACATTGCTTCCCAAATATCTTACTGATCTTCTGTTTTGGCGATGATGTAACCAGATCAACATTAACCACCCAGACAGAAAAAGTGGTGACAAGTAAAGGCCAAACAGGGGAGAACAATTGCCATGGAGAATTTAAGGAACAAGAGAAAACAAGTAAAAAAACGGCAGACAAAACAAAATCATGTAATAGAAGCAGGGTCTATGGGTAACGGAAAACAGCAGCAGACATTTCTACTCTAGAAACAAGTCAAACCGCTAATCATCAGACAGAAGTTGGTACCCAAGACACACAATAAGGCTTCCTGTAGGCAAGAGAACAAGGCATCATTCAAATGCATAATAAATGGTGGAAATGTGTCTGAACCTGTGTCCTGACTGAAAGGAGAAAAATTCTATATTATACTTATCCAATATAACCATGTAAATAATTGTCCAATAATGACTGATTTAGCCAAATTAACCTGTCTGGAAAACCACAGTTGCATTATTGAATTTCTGTGTAATCAGTTTCCCATTGTCATTTTCCCGAGGCTCTGCTTATGGTGCTGCCTTAAATTGACCATAGAGATGAGCACATTTGGCTGGAGGTGTGTGAATACTATCATTAAGTTCAGTTTATCCTTCACCATTCTGCAGAATGGCTATTTCCCACTGTTTTTGTAAATTCTGCAAAATGTATAGCCTATAAAAAAATATTATGTGATTAAGTTGTGGATGATGATGGTGTCACTTTACTTTGGTCTGTTTTGTGAAAATATGACTCAAAATACAGAAGGTAAATATTCTTTGAAAGTTCTGACATTTTCACTAATTTCTAGTTAGCTGCATTCAGTTTAATCATGCGCAGCATTGGCCTAGGGCAGCATACACTGAAAATTCAACCCTTGTTATAGTACATTGATGCTATTATACCATCCTATTAAATAATAAAGTATAATTTACCAATAAATAAACAATTAGGAAAGAAAATGGGCATTCCCAAAAATACAGGACATGCAGTTATGTATGAAGTATAGTTTAGTGATTTACTTTTTAGTATTTTATTGCAGTCTATTCTTTTTTGCTCTTGACATCTATTATTTACAATATTGTTTTATACCTATGTTTGCTAAACTACGATTATGAAGTATTTAAGGGTGTGCACCGGGCACTTTTAGTGTTTTGGGTTTTGGGTTTTGGGTTCTGATTAGCTTGAGGTTTTGGGTTCTGATTTGTTTTGCCAAAACATCCGACGAAAGGTTTTGGTTCTGATTTATTTTTAAAAAAGCATAAAAAGTGATAAAAAACAGTTTTGTGGTTTTTTTTTCACTCCTACGCTATTATTAACCTCAGTAACATTCAATAACAATCATTTCCACTAATTTCCAGTCTATTCTGAACACCTCACAATATTGTTTTTAGGCCAAAAGGTTGCACCGAGGTAGCTTGAGCACATAATGCCAAAAAAAGAGGTACAAGATGGAATTGTTCTGGGCCCTCCCTCCCACCCCTCGCGAGATTCGACGCGAGACTTGGACGACAGAGCCTCGTTTTCAATTTTTTGCCCGCCGGAAATATCCGAACAGTGCTCGGATCCCGTTCGGATCCGCACTGTTCGGGTGGGCTCTGATTAGCGGAATCCGAGCCCGCTCATCTCTAGTAGTATTGCCTGAAGTATTATTATAGCAAACTGAAAATTTGGTCTATGTATTGTTTTATTTTTCTAAAAGAGGAACAATTATCAGAGTTTATTAGTAAAAAATTCTTCCCGCTGTTAAGTGCGTATTGTCGCTAACCAATAACGATTGTCGAATCTCTATTTGTGTTTCCAACGCACAAAGATTTATTCTCAAAAAGTAGCAGTAGATATTCAAGCGAAAATTATAATAAGTACAGCCGGTACTTATCGCAGGCGCTCTGGATCCAGTGTACAGTCATTCAATCCTGAAGTCTGGGGACGAGATGTCTGCACACTAGATGAGGAGCTGCTGTTTATATGCACACAGAAATACAGTAAAACAATGCAGAATGGTATAGCTTGCTTCTATTGGTCCAGGTTTCAGGAAGGTCCAAGGGGTTGTCAATCATTGGCTAGTTCAACCTAAAGAATCCAAAGGAGGGGGTCATCTCCTCAGGGGGTATGCTCCGATCTTCCTGTCAAGATTCCTTAATCTTAAATAGTTCATAATTCCCTATCATTCATAACTTGCGTATGCACTCTGTGATTCCTTTGCAGAGTGGCCCGGACAGTTGCAAATGTTAAGAGGAGTATTATGATACCACACATGATATGATTCCTTCAACCTGTACCATATGTTTTACTGATATGCCTATAACTTATAATATTACACATAAATACTACTATATTTCGACATAAATGACTGTGTTGCAACTACCATTAATGTGTACTATTTTACAAGTGTGCGTGTGTGTGCGAATGTATGTAAAAGACTAAATACTGTTGTTGCCACGTGTTGCAGCTGCGTACGCCCTTTTACGCCGTAGCATGCCCTTTTCACACAAAGGCAACCAAGTTTGCTTGATTTTAATTAAAATTACTTTATCCAATATGTTGACTTCGACAGCTCCACCCTTTGATAGTGTAATAAACTATCACCCAATCACCGTTTCAAGTTCAGGATTATACAATACTTCTTCACAGACCATGATCTCGGTATCTGGTACCACCCTTTCAGTCTCTTTCTCAGTGTTACGCCTATGAGACCTTTTTCCACACTTCAACACAGTAGGAAGACATTTGACAACTAAACCAATTGCTAAGATGACTCCCAGTATAAGGAGAAGGAGCTTACCTACACTAGCAACCATTTCCTGTACCCATTCCCCCAGACCAGAGAACCATTTCACAGGGTTCAACCATGAGAACCAACCTGCCACCTTTTCCCCAACCTCATATAACGAAGAATTATGGTTCCTTCGAAATTCCCATTTCAGTTGCAGAATTTCATCCATCTTCCGGTCTATAACCTCCTTAGGGTCATCTGTATTATTGGTGATGTACGTGGCCAGTGATGTACGTGGCCAGTGTTACACAGTACCCACCAATAATAGAGGTGAGATAATTTAGTACCAGTCTATGTTGCACCAACTCCTTCTTGTATGCTTGTAGCTCCCTTCCAGTATACCTGAAAGTGTCATAATAATTCTCGGTGATATTATCTATTAATTTAGCTAGGTCTTGGATATATTTAAAGTTTAATGTTCCCCGAGCAGTCCTGGTGAGCTCTAGAGCAACCATAACTTGAAAACCAGCGGTTTCACTAATCAAGTATGTAGCTATGGGTTCCTCACCAGGAATCATATTTCTCTTGCCACGGTGTTCATACTGTGTGTGTATGTATGGTGGTGATGTAGTCTTGTGAATATAAACCATTTCTTCATGAGTAACAGTCATGATTTCAGGAACCAGTTTAGCTAAGAAACACAAGCCCTTGGAACTCGGAGTTACCCAGGAATAAGCTTTCCTCCCACAAACAAAGTACACATCATCAGGGAGTACATAAGGAACAGTATGCCCATTAATTATATCGCACACAGTTTTGACAAAACTACCCATGCTTAGAGTCTTCATTTGCTTAAGACACGTGTCAACATGGATGACATTCTCACAATTATCTATAGAGACTTTACCAATGGACATTTTCTTATGTTTGGTTATACGCCGTAATTTATAACTTCCATCAACATTCCTGCCTATGGTTGATTTTGTAAGTCTCCCTCCAACATGAGCGTGGCGAGCCATTGTCTGATCTGATAGGTCAGCCTCCCAATTCTCCAGACGCTTTGCATGAGATATATTTAGGCACAGCAAAGATCTGTCTACGGAGTATTGTCGAAGCGTCAGACTAGGGGACCTAGTGTTATTGTACCTCCCGTCTATGGGCCTCCCACCCCTCAATTCGAGTACTTCGGAAATGTTTAGAGGGAATGGCACTAGTCCTATATTATGCTGCCCCTGCGGCACATGAGAGCACACCCAGCACTCGGTTTGGTTTAGCACCTTACCCACCAGGTAGTGATAATCCTTGAAAGGATGCCCGCCCATATTCAGATTATCGGTGGACTGGCATCGCTGGATGCATCTCTCTTCAACTAGGGAGTCACAGAACTTGCAGATGCAATACTCATCAGACAAAAGCCCCTCACACTGTCTCCGAGTTCCTGAGCTAGCAGACCTTTTCATAACCCCCGGACCAAGCTTGATAATGGGCTGCTCTGAGTATTCTAATAACTTTTCCTCTGCCTCCATCTCATCCGCATCACTACCAGAACCCTCTTCCATCCTCCATCCTCCTTCACAAAAATAAAATGGAAAACAAGGAAAATCCTGGAACAAAAGAAAAACAAAAACCGCCACTCCATCGCTGGACAGATAGTTCTGAGGCAACGTCTTTGGTTCAGGTGTCTCGACTGCAGGCTTTAGGTCTCCCGAAACAGACTCACAAGTGACAGATCTATGTCGTCGGTCTCAGTTTTATCTTGCACTTTCTCCGGGTTACGGACTCTCCTGCAGTGGGTGGAATGGACCCAAGTGTCTCTATCTGCAACTTTCAGTGATGTAAGCAGCACTTGGTACAGGCCTTCCCAACGGTCTGTTAAACAACCTGAACGTAAGAAATTGCGGATCATAACATAGTCTCCAGGTTCAACATCATGACAGTTCGTTTCTGGCATACCAGGTGACAGCATTTTTAGCTTTTGTTGTTGTTGCTTTAGCTGTCTACTCATTCTTATAAGATATTGTACAGTCACTTCATTATTACACTTCAAGTCGTCTTGTAAACTCACGATCAAATGAGGTTGTCGTCCGAACAGTATCTCAAAGGGGGACAGATTAGGAGGAGATCTAGGAGTGGTCCGAATGCTATGGAGGACCATGGCCAACCCAGTTTCAGCCATTACCTTACAAAGCTTGTTCTTTATAGTACCATTTACTCTCTCCACCTTACCACTGGCTTGTGGTCGGTAAGGGGTGTGAAGTCTGCTACCGATTCCCATGAGTTTACACATATTTTGGAAGATATCACAAGTAAAGTGGGTACCACTATCACTTTCAATGATTCTAGGGATACCGAACCTACATACAAAATCTTGTACAATTTTCTTTGCAGTGAACACAGCAGTATTAGTGGCTGCCGGATATGCTTCTACCCAACCGGAAAACACATCAATACACACTAACACATACTTTAGATTCCTGCATGGTGGTAGTTGGATATAGTCAATTTGTATTACCTGAAAAGGTCCGTCTGTAGGAGGGATGTGGGATGGCTCAGTTGGAATAGTTTTCCCAACATTTTTCCTCAAACAAGTAAGACATGACATTGCTTTCTTACCAGCCTGAGAGGAAAATCCAGGAGCACACCAGTATGCTCTCACCAGTTTGTTCATACCTTCTTTACCCAGGTGAGTCAAACCGTGTGCTGCTTCAGCCAGTCTTGGATAGTACTTTCGGGGAGCTACAGGCTTACCTTGTCCATCCCTCCAGAGTCCTGAGGACTCTTGACCACATCCCTTCGCCTTCCAGACCGCCGTTTCCTGCAGGGAACACAAATCTTGCATTTCAATTAATTTTTGCATGTCTAATGTCTGAAAAACCATCATAGTCTCGGTCGATACAGTCATAGGTTGCCCTGCTGCCTATTTAGCAGCTTCGTCCACACTGTTATTGTCCAGTGACACTGGGTCTTCTTCAAAGGTATGGGCTTTGCACTTTATGATGGCTACTGTTCTGGGTAACTGTATCGCTGTCAGAAGTCCTTTTATGTGTTGTGAGTGTGCCACTGGCGTACCTGCTGCTGTCGTAAAGTTTCTAAGACGCCAAAGGGCCCCAAAATCGTGCACTACCCCGAAGGCGTACCTAGTCAGTATATATATTGGCTGATTTACCCTCTGCCAATTCACACGCTCTCCTTAATGCTACTAGTTCCGCCACCTGGGCTGAGTGAAATGGGCCAAGGGGTTCAGCTTCTACCACATCCTGATCATCTACAACAGCGTAACCAGTACATAGCTCTCCCGTCTCTGTCTGTCTATGACAACTCCCGTCTGTATAAAACGTAAAATCTACATTTTCTAAGGGGGTGTCACTTATGTCGGGCCTTGCAGTAATGGTCTGATTCAGGTGTTCCATACAGTCATGCGTGTCAGTACTCTTGCCTAACTCATCATCGACCAGGGTCTCCTCACCTCCCACCCTTTGTGTCTCTAGAGACACATATGGAAGGTATGTAGCTGGATTTAAGGTGCTACATCGTTTGATGGTGATGTTTGAGGGTGCCATCAGGGCTAGTTCCCACTTTGTGAATCTAGCTGAAGAAACATGTCTGGTTTGGGCTGAATTTAACAGAGCTGATACAGCATGGGGTGTATAGACAGTTGAATTATGTCCTAATACTACGTCCTCGCTCTTACTTACCAGAAGAGCAGTTGCTGCTACACTTCTGAGACATGTTGGGAGTGATCTTGCCACATTGTCCACTGTAGTATGCTACCGCTCTGCTAGCGTCACCATGTTTCTGTGTGAGGACACCTGCTGCACAACCATCAGCTTCCGTACAGTATAGCTCAAAAGGCTTTTCGTAATCAGGTATTCCCAATGCAGGTGCTTTAGTCAGACAATCTTTAAGGTTAAAGAATGCTTGCTCTGACTCTTTTGTGTGTACAACACGTTCTGGTTTTGAAGATGAGACTAGCTCCTGCAATGGTAATGCCAGAATAGAAAAACCTGGGATCCAGGATCTACAGTATCCACACATCCCCAGGAAGGTACGAATCTGCTTCTGGCTCTGCGGCAGAGTCATGTGTTGTATAGCCTCAATCCTGCCGGTTGTCAGGTGTCTTAGCCCCTTAGTGAGGCAGTGTCCTAAGTATTTGACCTTAGTCTGACATGGCTGTAATTTGTCCTTTGCCACCTTGTGCCCTGTTTGTGAGAGATGGAGCAACAACAATTTAGTATCATGTAAACATGACATAAAAGAATCAGAGCACAGCAACAAATCGTCCACATATTGAATTAGAACAGACCCATTGTGGGGTTGAAAGGATTGCAAACAGTCATGTAAGGCTTGGGAGAAAATACTGGGGCTGTCAATGAACCCCTGGGGAAGTCTGGTCCATGTGTATTGCACTCCCCGGTAGTAGAATGCAAAAAGGTATTGGCAGTCAGGGTGAAGAGGGACTGAGAAGAAAGCAGAACATAGATTAATGACAGTAAAGTGACTAGCAGACGGTGGAATCTGCATGAGGATGACAGCTGGATTCGGCACTACGGGGAATTGGTTCTCAACAACTTTATTAATTACCCTTAAGTCCTGGACTAATCTATAGCTCCTCCCCCCACTCTTCTTCACAGGGAAAATGGGACTATTTGCTGTACTGGCTGTAAGAATTAAAATCCCTTGTTGTAACAGCCTCTCAATAACAGGATATACCCCTAGTTCCACCTCCGGTTTTAATGGATACTGTGGGATTTTTGGAGCTATCCTACCACTTTTTAGATTGACCATGACAGGGGCTACGTTTGCCATCAGTTCAGTGTCCTGTCCATCTCTGGTCCATAGTGAACCTGGTATTTCCAGCAACATCCCCTTTACTTAGGATGGACTTTGGTCTATAACAGGAGAGTGTAACATTAACCTTTGAGGGGTGTCCAATATATCCTGTACCTCATGTGCGATCTTCTCCGGTATATCTAAGAACACACCATCTGGAGTACAGTATATGACACATCCCATTTTACATAACAAGTCTCTTCCCAGCAAGTTAGTAGGAACCGCCGCAGCCAAGAGAAATTAATGCTTGGTATGCAGGGGCCCGATAGTAACTTCAGCAGGTTTAGTTAGTGGATAATGCAACACTCTTCACGTTACCCCCATAGCTGGAACAGTTTTACTGGTCACCTGTAGATTGAAAGGAGAGATTATCACAGATCGGGCCGCCCCTGTATCTACAAGAAAAGTTTGCTTCCTACCAGCTATGTCAACTATCATTGTTGGTTCTTCTATCTGACTCTCAGTTAACCTCAGTGGCTGTAGACTACAGGTATGACCTGACCCCTAGCGCTGACTATCTTTTTCCCGAGCAGCATTTGCTGCTATAATATGCGCGGTTAGATGTGAGTCTTCTAATCTATGAAAATTCCCCTTTGGAGGATATCTAAGTGACCCACCCGTATGTGTATACTGTCTTTCTTTTTTACAATCTCTTGCGAAATGGCCTTCTTCGTTACACTTGAAACACCTGATTATTCTATATTTCTTATTATGTGGGTTGTATGCTGGCGGTCGTGTATGCACTCCCTCTAAAGCCTGTATACTTACCGTCAATAACCTATCACTTTTCTCTTCCTTTTTTCTAAAGAGGTTTTTGTCATGCTCCACAGCAGACTCCCTAAGAGAATCTACTGTGATGCCTCTCCAATTAGGTAATGTGGTCTGTCCTCTTGTCTTTAAATTTTCTCTAAGGCCATCCATTAATATTCCTACAGCTACCTCTCTGTGATGTGGGTCCTCCCTCACCTATGTTGGATATCCCAGTGAACCGTGTTATCGCTGCTATAGCTCTAGCAAAGTAATCTGAGGCTGTTTCACTATCCTTTTGTTTTATGGTGAAAATCTTACTCCAATTTACCACTACTGGAAAATAGATGGCTAAATGTTTGACAATTTGTTTTATATTCTCTTGGTTAATCTCATCAGTCAAGGTGTCATCTTCATCCAACAAACAATCTTTAATAAATTTTTGTATGTCAGTATTGGGAGGAAGACACGACCTCAACACTACACGCCAATCCTTATTGGTTGGTTCGTGTGCATTTCCTAAGTCTTTAACAAATTTCTGACACTTTGCCAACTCTTTTCTAGGATCTGGGAATTCAGTCATAATGGAACGTAATTCTGATCTAGTCTAGGGACAATGCATTGTAACATTCTTTAAAGGAACTACACCATCCTTGTCCACCTTCAAATTGGGAACTGATATTGTGCGGACTGGATACGCACCCACTGGTTCACTCTCTTCAGAAGACACTACAGGATTTTCTGTTTCAATATTTAGACTGCTATCACTCCTAGTGATCACACTACTCTCACTTATCTCAGCCATTGCTCCTTTCCCATACTTACGCTGAACCTCTAGCATATTAACAGCATGAGCAATGGCTAAAATCACAGTGGGTTCATCTTCATCTTCTGATACACTGGTTTTAAACTGGCTTAAGACAGGATATAACTTAGCAATTTCTCTTTTTTTCAGTTTTAATAACGGCTGTACTTACCCCTCCCACCACATAAGGTGGCAGGGGCGCGCTTGCGCTGAGTTTGCCACGCTTCTCAACGGCTACTTCCGCCGTGCGTGCGCTTTTCACCACACCTACTTCCGCTGTGCATTCGCTGCTCTGCCACGTGTTACCTTCCATTTGCCACAATTTTAAACAATCATTATGTTTATTCCTTACTTTCGTTGACTTAATCAACCATACTTTATCTTTTACAGTATTTAGTACCTCTGCATTAAAACTTCCTATTGTTGGGAAAGGCCTATCACAATCTTTGGTCATCTTGATCCACGTGTCACAATACACAGTTGCGTATGCACCATATTTCTTACACATGAGAAACCTCGCTGAACCAATAGGCCCTTCCTTAGGCAGTACACTGGCCATCTCTAGCATATGCTTAGCACCCATGTTGAACAATACCTTCTACACGGAACACAGACACACCGCAATGCTCTGTTCTTTCCACCCAACAATTTTAACCCTGTTGCTACAATCACCGCTAGAGATCTCTAATGCCCCGGTGGACGTATTTCCAAATAGCCGTGTCCACTCGCTTACTCTTGTTCCGAACAAGAATCCCTAACACAGAAATAGTTCCGCGATAGCCCGGCTATCTCAAATTTCTGTTGATTTTATTATAACTGATAGCACCAAGTCGATACAATCAACCAGCCTTTCCAACATAATTCCTCCACGCACTTCCAATTTTACCCTCGCGGTTGTGTTTACCGTGCGGTTAGATCGCACCGCCTACTTATACTAATTATCAGTAAACCTTGCGATCTATTGGTGGCGATTCGCGAAAACCCGGTTTTCGCACTCGGTATACCTGCCTTCAGTTGGGCAACCTGCCTCGTCAAGCACAATACACAATAAAACAGTGTATCTACGTTACAACATCACACACTATACACCTTTTCTGCGCAGAAAATCAAAAGTTCCCAACAATAGTAATAATGTCTCAGAGGCTTTCACAAGTAATTATACTATACACATATAATAACTATCAAAACGATTGTTTAACCACGTGGAAAATTTACCGGAAGTCCGCGTACGCACAACAGGAAATACACATACGCTAAGCAATGCAATACAGTTAAAATGCACAATGACAATAAAAAGAAACAGTTTTCTCTCTTGTCTCTAGGTTCTAGTTAGCGTGCCCTAGACAATGCAAAAATGGACATTCGGTTTCACAACACAGAGTAAAATTCGGGTTTTGAACACATTGCGTTCTTACCCGTATATGAAGCGTCTCCACCCTTTGTTGCGGAACCGAAATCCGTTGGTCTTGCGCTAACCAATAATGATTGTCGAATCTCGATTTGTGTTTCCAACGCACAAAGATTTATTCTCAAAAAGTAGCAGTAGATATTCAAGCGAAAATTATAATAAGTACAGCCGTTACTTATCGCAGGCGCTCTGGATCCAGTGTGCAGTCATTCAATCCTGAAGTCTGGGGATGAGATGTCTGCACACTAGATGAGGAGCTGCTGTTTATATGCACACAGAAATACAGTAAAACAATGCAGAATGGTATAGCTTGCTTCTATTGGTCCAGGTTTCAGGAAGGTCCAAGGGGCTGTCAATCATTGGCTAGTTCAACCTAAAGAATCCAAAGGAGGGGGTCATCTCCTCAGGGGGTATGCTCCCATCTTCCCGTCAAGATTCCTTAGTCTTAAATAGTTCATAATTCCCTATCATTCATAACTTGCGTGTGCACTCTGCGATTCCTTC
The DNA here is from genome assembly GCF_038048845.1 of Mixophyes fleayi. Lineage (NCBI taxonomy): Eukaryota > Metazoa > Chordata > Amphibia > Anura > Limnodynastidae > Mixophyes > Mixophyes fleayi. The sequence goes on from NC_134404.1 coordinate 206,542,296, forward strand.
GCAGAGTGGCCCGGACAGTTGCAAATGTTAAGAGGAGTATTATGATACCACACATGATATGATTCCTTCAACCTGTACCATATGTTTTACTGATATGCATATAACTTATAATATTACACATAAATACTACTATATTTCGACATAAATGACTATGTGTTGCAACTACCATTAATGTGTACTATTTTACAAGTGTGCGTGTCTGTGCGAATGTATGTAAAAGACTAAATACTGTTGTTGCCACGTGTTGCAGCTGCGTACGCCCTTTTACGCCGTAGCGTGCCCTTTTACGCCGTAGCGTGCCGTACGCATCTTTTCAGACAAAGACAACCAAGTTTGCTCGATTTTAACTGAAATGACTTTATCCAATATGCTGACTTCGACACCGCTATTAACAGTTATGGGTGCTGGGCTAAGGAGATAATCTTCCTATTCATTTCATTCTGATAAAGTTGAATCTACATGACATCTCTTCTAAGATACCGTTTTGTTGTATAGATGAATGTAGATATGATATGCACTAAACTAAAGAGGCTTCTCCTATGATGGGAAAAGGAATGTTGAAAGGTAAGGGCTTTTCTCACATTCCTTGCTGAAAACCAGCGCATATGATCAAGTGGGTGGCATTGTCATCTTATAATTAATGTTTCCTGGACATGGCTTCTATGGGCAAAATTATGACCCTTTAGATACTGTATGTTTTTAAAAATTTGTAATGCTCTTACTCCTGGCTGTCTGCAATTGTTCACTCAAACCTGGCAACCGCATACAGTATACACACAATCTTTCTCCTTTGCAGTTTTAAAAGATGAGTGAAGCAATATAATATTGATTAAAAGTTGCTTTTTGTTTCAGTGATTTGTTAGTCCTGAGAAAAAACAATTTAGCACTGTTTACATTTTTTACTGATTGGTGATTATTTAACAATATAAAAATATGTATTTAATTAAGAACACTTTCTATAGAAAAAGTCCTTAAACTTTTGCGCTTACTAAACAATGTGACCTAACTACCATTGGTTGGCTTTTGTAATCAGCAACATTATAACTTTTGATGAACACTTTTGTGCCTGATTTGACTATACCTCCAAGCTGTTACGAGACAACGGGGCAGTCTCAATTAGCTGGTCAAGGCTTACCTGAAAATCTGTGGGTCGTAGTTGGAATGTGAGCGTGATTGGACAGATTAAAGTATCTTTTTGTGAGATGGGAAAATGGTTTGCACAGGTTGGAAGCTTCGCCCCATTAGTTCCAATTTTACCTGGGTAAATTGTTGAAAACTATGCTTTTACCAATATAGCTTCTTGCTGTCTGTGGAATGGAAGGCACATCTGCATTGTTCAAATAACCACTACAGAGAACCTAAGTCATACTGTGACTCTCGCTGGGTCAGCTTAGTCCCATTCATAATATGCCTACCAATCCATTGATTTTTAAGGTGTTTTCGCCAAGGGTTAGAGCACCTTATTTTATTTAATCTTCATATCCTACTTGTCCTTTATGTTCAAAGACTTACGTCAGATTATTAGAATATTTACAGAAGCACAGAATATTTCATGGAAGAAATTGACCTGTTTACTGGTGTGAATATGTTAATGAGGACAGGCATGTGTCATGATGTAAGTTGGAGAATGGAGTCAAGCAGAAATGAAAATACAGGGCCTGAATGAGCAAGAAAAGTAAATGTTGATACATGTCCTATTTACGCATGTCCAGAACCAGACCATGCGCCAGTGAACACAGCAATATCTTATTCATCTTCGAAGGCAAAGTACCCTTATGACAGCCTACGATTTCATGTGCGGATTGGGAAGGGGTATGGGTGTATACACGTAGTCAATGTACAGTAAGGGCGTGCCAATCTCATGCTCACGCAGCCAAGTCCGATTCAAGTTTTGGGCATCTCAAAGGCATGTGTTTTTATGTTGTATCAAGTGCCCCAGCTACAGGTCTGGTGTAAGTGCAGATTACTAGTGATGACAACTGAGTATGCATGCTAGAACATGTGTTTGCAATCAGGAGCAACTGTGTATTTTATGTACAGTTGACATTAATGACATCATAATATATGTATTTTATGGGGGAAAACAGAACAAAGCACCCTTTTTTCTATTTTTTAATGTTTTGTCATTAATGACTATATTATTAACAGGTGACATTAATTGAATAGTTTATATGTATTGTCCTGCAGTGTATTGTCTGTTAGAGCTCGTATTCAACAACAGATGTATTTTTACATAAGCTCCTTTTTGAATACTGACGTGCGTATGCCCGATGCATGTTCTTTTTTTTTTTTTTTTAAAAATGCATTTTGCATTTCTTAATGAATCAGGCCCACAGAGTGTTAACCTGGCCACAAATGCTGCAAAATTGTAGCTGATACCAAATGACTGGCCTAATGTCGCTTACCATCAATCAGGACAAGTAATGTGTAGTGCATTACTGATCACTTCTTGTGACACATACAGTAATCATTAGACACGTGATGAGTAATGCAGACTCTAGGCCAGGGATCATACGAGGGGAAGGCTACTTAGAGGGTGATGAAGTGGGAACACTAGAGATAGAGCCAGGGAGCCCAGACTTGGTGAAATTTGTCTTCTTTAGCTCACAGGCGGGAGGTGATTTTTTCAATATTAGAGAAGAGACGCGGGGGGTGGGGGGGGGGGGGTTTGCATGCTTCCGTAACTTAGCTATTGGACATCTAGCGGCCGCCAAAACATGAAGCTAGTTTCGCTGAGTGAGCATCGAGGTCTTGTATAGCGTAGTAGAGAGGGAAGGAACATGGTTCCTTCCTGGTAGGGATTTGGAGAAGGGAGGAGAAGAGGCTCGCAACCCTGCCCCAGAAAGAGGATATGACCACCATATATGTGAGAGAGTGACTCCCTGGCCGCAGTTTCACCTTACTTATATTTTAACCCCACACTTATCCTGTGATCCTAATATGTTCTGCATTTGCTGGGTCATTAATACTTTACATATTTTATTACATTGCTTATATTTAGGTTAACATATAGTTAAATAGTCTATTTAGCCACATTGGTATATTTTTATTTCTTGAACTCTTGATTCCATAAGGTACATACCTGCAATATTTTAAATGTACCATCTGGCCTTTGTGCTTTTCTGTGAAACAAACATCCCAGCCAATCACCTTTCATGCTGTCTCATTTTTTTTCAAAATTGGCTGTTTTAAACATGTTTTTTTTATATAGAACCCTTACATTAAATTTACTAAAACATAAATAAAAACTTACCATGTTATGATAATCTCCTAACTGCCACTTACCTGCACTTTCATTAGAATATATGTTTCAATATAATTCCTTTCTAGTTGGTTATTTTATTGGGAAAAGTACCTATTTTTTGGAGTTGATAAAAATCTGTTTCCTCTGGTAGAAAAAAATACTAACTATATTAGTTAGTCTTTCAACATTATTAGTTTTCCTTCTCCTTTGAGACTGAAGACTAGAAGATTTTAAGACCACTAGCATTTGTTACCACACATTTGATTTTACTCCTGCCAGCCTATTTTGAAGCACCACCTTATTGCCTTTACTAAACACCCCTCTCACCAACCTCATCAAATTCCTCCCCGATCTCTATACAGTAGGCCATGTTTTTTGGTTATATTTTCTTGCCCACTCTTTCTGTATTCACCCTCCTCCACAAGTTTTAAATGTCCTCCAGCCTTACAATGTATTCTTCTGCAGCCTCCCTCCCTTGAGATCCATCTTTGCTATAGAGCCAGAAGTTGATGGACTCCCAAGTTTGAGGACATAAGAGGAACAATGTTTTACAATTCTGTTCCAATAATTCTTGTAATGACAGTTATGGAGCTAGACGTATGATTAAAATATAAACCTGAGAAGCAATAACTCAATCCAGATAATGCAGGGTAGGTACAGACCAGGTAAAGCTGAGCATAATAAACAAATATTCGGGTGACTAGATAACAGGTAAATAGCAGTGAATACAAACAACAGCTACAGGCAAACTTAGCTGAGCAATGGTAATAACCAGGACCTAGGATTCACAGAACAGAATGAAGCTTGCAGGAAGTCCAAGGGAACAATCAATGATGCATTTTGAGGAGCAAGCATAAATAGTCAGTAAGACAGGTGTGGCAATTAACAAGGTAAGAGGGTTAACTCCTGCTAGTGAGGTGAAAAAGACAATGGTACAACAGCAGCACCTCTGGTATGCCAGAGGAGCTGCAAGCCTAGTATAAATAATGAGTCATAACATAGTCCTAGCAGACAGGAGCTGAAGATGCAAAGCAGCATTCCCATGGAAGCAGTGCAACCGGAGGCAGATCCTGACACAATACCAGAGGTCCTCACAGCAATTACAGAAGATTTCTAAAGAACCAGGAAGGAGCATTGCTGCTTAGGAGTCTCAGAAATTCAAATGCCACAGCGGAGCTCAGTGAAATTCAGCTGCTGAGCTGATCGGAAATCTTGCTTCAAGCCTCCTGGAGCCGAGTTTGGATCTGTGGTAGCACTAGACTCAGATCATAAGACCCTGGAAGTAAATTTGGGTGGGGGGGGCGGGGTCTAAAGATTAGATCTCCTAATCCAGAATAATTGGCACCAGTGCCTGTGGCTGCATGTAGACAAGGGAGCAGACACTATAGCTATTGTAAAAATGCCCAGACTGGTCCCAGGGACATATAAGTGGATCAGCCTGAATTGCTCCAGGGGAATTGAAGCTGCTCTATGCACCCATGTGTAAAAATAGTTTAAAAGAAGGGCTATTAGGCTATGTAAACTATAATGTTTTTGGTGTATGTCACAGACTTAGAAAGCTCTTATAATAACCAATTGCACTAACATGTGCTGGCAGTGTTTACCCTCCTACAATTGGCACATAATGTTGGTGTGCAGGTGATAGAGTCGGTGTGTGGCTAGATTAGAATGTTTATTGAGGTTTTTCAATAAAGGCTAAAAGTAGGGATCATTAATTCCTATCATAGTATAAGGAGTGAGCATTGTTATAAATAGGGGGGGGGGTGAGTATATCATGATATATAAGTTTTCTCACATATATTTTACCATTACAGGCCTGATTCAACAAGACAAGTATACTGTGCACAACCTGCATTTGTTTTAAAACGCATGGAATTCGGGCATACGTACGCCCAAATTCAACAGGGAGTGGATCTGAAGATAGGTGTGCTGATGAATTTGGGTGTAGGTTTGCTCAGCTCTACTACACAAGAAACTGCAGGATACTGTCCAATACCTATGTGAAATATAAATTTTCAGAATGCACAGAAACACAAAGAAATCAATGAATGTCACCTGTTAATAATATAAGCATTAATCATAAAACAGTTAAAAAAAGAAGAAAAAGGGTTTTTTAATTTTTTAATTTTTTTTTTTTCATGAAATACATTTATTAGGATGTTCTTAATGTCTACTGAATATAAAACACATTTTTACAATTGTTCCTGATTGCAAACACATGTTATAGCATGCATATATGACTGGCGTCACTAGTAATCATGACTTAGACTAGCCCTGTAGCTGGAACAAGAGATATGGCAGAAAATCAAGTACCTTTGAGATGCCCAAAACATGAATTGGACATAGCGGAAATTGTAAGCTATAGTAAGTGTCCTTTGCTTAGCTGCGCATGGTCTGGTTCTGGGCATGCGCAGATCAAATTTGTGGATTATACACACAAAATTGGCATTTACGCTCCTTGATGAATCAGGCCTTACTTTACATAATCTTACATAATCTTTTTTACACTCTGTATAATGTGTTTCTGTGCCAAACAGGAAGTTACATACCTCAGAATTGCCGTAAATAAAATAAATGCTTCTAAAAAAGAGAATCCCTAAAAATGTATTCAACAGTTAACAGAAAAGTGTATTTTACGCCAGTGGCTGCCTGGCTATTAATCTTTGTCTGGAATCACTACGATTGGTTGGAAAAAACCCTAATAGCTACAAAATAATAGCATTATAAATCATGTCCTGGATACACATAAAATGGCAAAATGAAACAAAAAGCAAAATTCCACATACCACATTAACCAACAAGCAAACAAGAATCTAGTCGCATCCACTCGATAATAGGGCTTCTCTGGTATAAATATACTAGTAATTATGTAAGATACGTCATCCACTAAAACACAAATTTAAACTACTCTGCAATCTAGATATACATTTAGATATATATTCACATGAACTCACAAATGTACATTCTCCAAACCAACGACACATGCTTCATTCCTCACGATTCTACCTTTTCCAATCCATCAATTTCAGCTTTGTCTCTCATGACAAGTGGATTCACCGCAGGGGCGGATCTAGACTTTATGTTTAGGGGGGGCGATTTTGCATAACCACGCCCCTCCTTTGCTCTGATTGGCTGGCCTGCGTTAACCCCGCCTTCCGCCCGCGATTGGCCCCGCCGCCTGCCGGTGTGGTCGCCCGGCTGGGACCACTCTGAAGGGCTGGCCCACATTTAGCCCCGCCCCCGCACTTAGCCCCGCCCCTCCCGTTTTAATCGGCTGCTGGGACCTAGCTTTTTGCTGCTAGGGGGGGGCGAATGCCCCGATCGCCCCCCCCTGGATCCGCCACTGATTCATCGGTTGTGGTCTGTCTCTGATAGCTCCCCAGCTAAATGGTTTTCTTCTGGGAGCAACCAGCACTGTGACATTTTGCTTGTCCCTCAATATGGATGATGCTGGGGAAGTACTGCAGTGTGATGCTTTACAACACTGCTAAGAGATATAGAAAGCGGAGATTGGTGTTCTCAAGCAAGCAGTCCTTGTGGCTGACACACGCAATGAATTGATGGCTAGCCAATCATCTGACGACAGGATCCCAGATTTTAGTCTGAAGACAGTGAAAATTCAAATAAGATTTTGGAGATGTTGTGAAAAAAGAGAATAAAGGAAACAGAAATATAAAAGAAGAGAAAAATGATGGCCCTTGCCCATAAAGTTAGTGCCCCAAACAAAGAATTGAAATTTGCTACTGAATACATTTAAGACCTATACAGACCTGCACAAGGGCAGATTGAAGAAAAATTGAGAGTCCTGGATGGCAAAAATACTGATTTTAAGCAAAAATCAAATTTTTATCCCAGTAAAAAAAAAAGAAACATTTTGTAAGAATACATGGAAAATTGGTGGAGAACAATTTGAACTGTTTGAAATAAGCAAAAATTCTATATAATCTAACAAGGGAGGAATAGGATCCATTCATTTAAGTATTTTCCCCATATATTTATGACATTATGTTTTTTTATATGAATTTTGTCATTTTTAAATGCCTTCTAAAAATATGATAAAATTTTATTTTTATTTACTTTTTAATCAATGGGATACATTAAAATGTTTGCTAGATTTTTTAAGTGATTCATTGTTTCATTTTTGTTTTATTTTAATAGGTATTGTTTTATAGGCTTGAGTTTTTTTTAAATAAATTTGCTTATGCATAAAATTATTTATTATCATGTTGGTTCTTCATAACTGGCTTTATTATTAGGAAGTTTAAGACAAAGGATTAGGTCATTCTGGACTCCAACGCTTTCATTAAATAGGAAATGGTCACGTACAAGTGGCATCCCCATGAAGAAGTCAGCAAATGACAAAATGCGTTGAGTCACAATTCTGGCCCTCTAAGGCTCCATACCAGAGACATGAGCAAGAAGTGCTATGAATTCCATTTTCAATGCTCAGAATAATTAAAGGTATTCTGTAATGGTGTGCACATAGTAATTTACTTTTGCATATAGTTTGGGTGAGGATATCATCGAGGAAGGTATGTAATATCTTTTAAGGACATTGAGAGAAATGCAAAATTCCTATTATGTTGGCTCTGGATAAGTGTGTTTTTATATCTGTTGATTTTTATCCTGTGTAATTTTCATAATAAATTATGGATGTTTCTTTGTTTCTTAGTATTGCAAATGTAGTTGGTACTATGTGTTTGCTTTAGGAAAGCGGATGCTGGTCTAGTTTAATCACTAATAGTTTATAGATAGATTGTGCACTAAGATGTTGTATGTTGCTTAATGAGGTCTGATTTTGTAAGGGTCATGAGCTGACTGCACTAATTGTGCCCCATAATATCTAACTGTTCTGTTAGATCTCTGCAGTTTGGGAGCACGTGTGTATGAACAAATTGGTTATAGATCTGGTCATTTGTTTTATATTGGAATCTGGTACAAGTGACATTCTCCATTAACATTAACCTTCTTACCATCACAAAAACATGTCTTTCTTCCACTGATACTGCTGCCTCTGCTGCTCTCTCCTATAGGGGCCTCTCTTTCACCAACTCTGTCAGACCTGATGACCGCCCAGGTGACAGGGTGGGCATCTTCCCTTCTTTCAATGGTAGTTTTCGTTTCATCTCCCCTGTGCCCTCCTTTTCATTCTCCTCCTTGAAGTTCACTCTATCTGTCTCTTCTACCGCATCCATCTACGTGTCTCCGTCATTTACCCACCTCAGATTCTTGACAATTTTGCTGTTTGGCTTCCCCATTACCGTGTATTCCTGTCAGACCTTCCCTCCATCATCCTAGATGACATTAACATCCCCATTGACAACCCAACAGACCTTTATACCCCCTTTGGCCTCTCACAATGGATCTCTTCCCACTGTCTTAGCAACTGCCTTCAATTTGTCTTCTCCCATCAATATGCTTTTTCTGACTTCTTCAACTCTCCTTTCCCACTCTCTGACTGTCATCTCCTCTCCTTCACTCTAACCTCCTGTCCTGCACCCCTCTCCAAACCCAAATCTACCCTTTCTAGACGCAATCTTGATAGTTTTGATCCTGCTATTTCCTCCTCTTCATGTGAAACTCTCCTCTCCCCTCTATCCATCCTGGCCTGCCTCAAACAAGTGGCCTCCTCTACAACCACACTCTCACCATTGCTCTTGACTCTGCAGCCCCGCCTCCTTCTGCTCACCTTCACTGCTCTAAACCACAAAATTTACCCAGTTCCCTCAAAAATGCACACATACCACTAAATGCTACTGGAGGAAAACTCATTCCTTTGCAGACTTCCTTTATTTCAAGTTCATCCTCTCATCCTAAAGTTCCTTCCTCTCCATCGCTAAACAATCATTCTTTAAATCTCTGTCTCTTTATAGTCCTCCAATCCCTACTGTCACAATCTACCACCTGCAGCTCCTGTTTGCCAGGAGCTATGTTGGACTTTCTGGATATATATAGCCTGCAGTACCACCATGCCACCAAAGGGACCACTGTGGCGCTTGAACTGTTTGCCTTCCTGCTGAATTAAGCTAATTTTCTCAGGATGATTTACACCTGCTGCTACTCCTTAAAAGGCAGCCTCGCCCAGCAGTCTGGACCAGGTCACTCAACCTGATAGGAAGCATTCTCCTTTGACTCCTGTTCCTGATTATACTTACCTATGTACCTGTCTTTGTGTTTTTGCTGTTTATTCCAGTGCCGCAGACACTGCTTCATCTACCTTTTCCTGAGTTATGAACCTATGTGGATCTCTGTGCTTTTGCTCTCTGCAGTTCATTGATTCTCAGTGTAACATGTTCAGCCTACTTCCACCTTTACCTGCTGTCTGCTCTCAAGTATTTCAGTATTACCAGGCTAATCGTCTGACCACCTTTCCAGAGGTATCCAACCCTGCAACCCGCAGGCTACTCGTCTCACCACCTTTCCAGAGGTATCCAACCCTGCAACCCACAGGATACTCATCTCTCCACCTTTCCAGAGGTATCCAACCCTGGAATTATTATCCGCAGGTTACTCATCTCACCACCTTTCCAGAGTTATCTGACCCTGCAGTCCGCAGGCTATCTATCTCTCCACCTTTCCAGAGGTATCTAACCCTGCATTCCGTAGGCTATTTATCTCTCCTCTTCCAGAGGCATCCACCCTGCAATCCTCTGACAAATGCTTCTCACCATCACTTTACAGTATTGCCTGTTCCGCTCTTAAGATCTATGGTTATATTACTGCCTTACCAGTTATTGCATCCTGAACCTGTATTACCTCTGTCTCTAATAAAACCACTTCGTTCACCTACTTTCTCTCCGTGGTCTTACCTTAGGAATCCTGATAGTATGATCTGGCCATAAAACTGAGGCTGCTGCTGCACGCTTTCTTCCCTTGTGTAGAGGATTGTCAGGGTATTGCCTTACTCCGTATTCAACATTCTTAAAACCATGGCTACTATTTCTTCAAAAAATCCCCTGTTCCAGATGCTTCAAGTGGACATTCTCCAATCACGCACTCAAATCTCTCAAGTATCTTCTTTGCTAAACAAAGTGCTTAAACAATTTCCATTTTCCATCCCTAATACCTCATGCTCAAATACATGCTTTGGTCGGAAAAAATATTTTCCCAGGGACAAACTCATTACTGCTGTACACCCTTCTAAATCTGTATCTTGCTATAAGGAGTCTAATTGTGCTGCTAATTTATCCCAACCAACTTTGTCTGCCTCTGACTCGTTGCAAGCAGCATCTTCTAGAATTCCTACCACAAAATTGCAGTTAATCGAGAACTCTGTAGCAAATTCCTGGTTCGCAGGTGGTCCACGCCCCCACCTGACCAAAGAGGAGCGATGGCGCAGAAGGGACAAAAAACTATGTCTTTACTGTGACAGTGATGTACATATTTTACAGGACTGTCCACTCCTCAGACCTAAACAATCTACGGAACCATCTTCTGCTTACTCCACTCCACATTCTAGGTTTGTTTGCGCTCCACTTTTCACTTCTTCATTATAATCAGTTCTGCTCCCTGGGATGAGGCCTAATGCCCCAGTATCATGCGCCGGGTGTTCAGGCAGCGCACCTGACACCCGGCAGACTCACCTCTCATCATGCGCAGACCCGGCGATTATTCTAATTCCCCTGCTCTCTGCTGATTGGTCCTTCTCCCTGGCGCTAACTTTAAAAGGCACCTCCTCTCTATCTTCAGTGCCTGTTCTTCGTGTTACCTCCTGGTGATTGAAGTGGCTTCCTGTTACTTTCCAGTTATTTACCTCCATTCTGGACTGCAGAGCTGACACTCATCTTCGGACATCTCCACTACATTTGTCTTCAGAGCTGACGCTCATTCTCCTAAACTTTTACCACATAGTGGTCTGCAGAGCTGACGCTCACTCCACCAAACTCTCCGCCACATAGTGGCCTGCAGAGCTGACGCTCACTCTACGGAACTCTCCGCCACATAGTGGCCTGCAGAGCTGACGCTCATCTCCAGACATCTCCTCTACATTTGTCTTCAGAGCTGACGCTCATTCTCCTGAACTTTTACCACATAGTGGTCTGCAGAGCTGACACTCACTCTACCAAACTCTCCGCCACATAGTGGCCTGCAGAGCTGACGCTCACTCTACGGAACTCTCCGCCACATAGTGGCCTGCAGAGCTGACGCTCACTCTACGGAACTCTCCGCCACATAGTGGCCTGCAGAGCTGATGCTCATCTCCAGACATCTCCTCTACATTTGTCTTCAGAGCTGACACTCATTCTCCTGAACTTTACACCACATGGTGGTTTACAGAGTTACACCGATCTGCGTCATCTTCATTGCCATTACTTATTGTATTGATCATCCTTCCTACGGTACTACTGCCTGTAGTCTTCCCAGGGACTTTCGTACAGTGCTCTAGTAGGGACCGCGACCTGCGAGGTAGAAGCAGCTAAGCCCATACCGCTTTGCGGCGGTTCCTGGTGAACACCGTCTCCTCGTTAGACTCCGCGCCCTGTTGGAGTAGTGCCAAACTGTTCGAATCTCTTCGTTTCGCTACATCTGCCGAGTCTCCTCGTAAGAACCGTGACACCCAGTTATGGTTACCTGTCTTAAGATACCAGCTCCAGCCGATTGTGCCAGTCTCTTGGAGTCTGCTCCCAGTTGCCATCCTCAGTCTGCAGTACCCAGCTAGCAGCTTCAGTCTCCAGTACTCAGCTGCCAGCTTCAATCTCCAGTACCCAGCTGCTAGCTTCTGCCTTCAGTGTTGAGACTCCTGTCATGGCCTCCAGTGCTGAATCTCTAGCTACTGTCTTTGTTCGAGAGACTTTATCTGTTTCCGATGGGGCGCTGCCCTTACTGCCTGCTCCAGAGAGGGCCCTGTCCCTCCAGTCCGCTCCCGAGTTGCCAGTCAGTGCTGTCCAGCCCGAGTTGCCAGTCAGTGCAGTCCAGCCCAAGTTGCTGGTCATTGCGCTCAAGCCCGAGTTGCCGGTCAGTGTGGTCCAGCCCCAGTTGCCATTTAAGGCCGTGCAGCCCGTGTTTTTAGTCAGTGCTGCCGTGGCTGAGATTCCTCACAGTGCTGCTGTGTCCAGGGCTCCTCACAGTGCTGCAGTGTCCTGGGCTACTCACAGTGCTGCCGTGTCCAGGGCTCCTCACAGTGCTGGCGTGTCCAAGGCTCCTCACAGTGCTGCCGTGTCCAAGGCTCCTTACTTTGCTGCCAAATCGTGTGCCCAGTCTGGGCCTTCGGGTATATATACTGAACCCAAGTTCTCCAAGAAGTTTGCCCACGCCAAGTCTTCCTCCAAGTCATGTGCTCTGTCCGAATCCTCTCTTGCCGTCCCAGTTGGAGATCTTTGTTCTCAATCCAAACTCCCCCACAATGTTCCGACCACACCCCATCACCTAAAGTTGCCAAAACTGCTGACTCTGCTTCTGTTGTTGAATTCCCACCAGCTACCTTTGACAGGGATATCCTGCTATTTAATATCCATGTAAAATTTTGTATATCAGTACCCGACCTCTTAGATACCCAAAAAAAGTGTGTGTTTTTCATGCTATCCAACTTTACAGGGAAAGCCCTGGAATGGGCAATCCCCTTTATTGAGACCCAAGATCCTAAACTGTTGGATTTGCGGGTTTTTACTGAAACAGTGTTCAAATGATTTGCCAACCCTATTCCTAGTGCTTCTTCTTTGCCACTTTCTTTATCTCTGGCTACTCCAACTGTGAGATTGACTTTTGCCTCGTTCCAATTCCAGCAACCCTCTAAAAGCAGTATAGTGGTCGAAGTGGTGGTATGAAAAATGTAAATGTATGGAATTTAATAATGCAGAATTAGTGGCACTATATAAATAAATGATGATGATGATGATAATTTTACAATCAAAGCAGTAGAGGGAGCGGTATGGCACATCACCATATACACCCACTCTGACCACCGTGTGTGTGTGAATTTATATATATATATATATATATATATATACATGTATATATATATACATGTATGCTCTTAAACTGTTATTTACAGTATTTTTTAAGTTTTCTTATCAAGCTGTCTGAAATGAGATGAATTAGTCTTGCAGTAATTGAGAGTGATCTTAGAAACATTCAACAATCTTAAGTGATTGTGCAAAAACCAACACTCGATATGGGGTATTAGTGAGCTAAATCAGGCTGATTTGTACGAAAAGGAAAACAATAAAATAGCAAGTCTCATTAGCAGTGGAATTGGGTCCTATCATTTCACTATGGAATGCTGTCTAGTCAACAGAAACTCAGTAGCAGTTTATGCTGTAGTCAAACATCCAGTCCAGTCAAGCACTACTTGTCATATGGAGGATTATCCAGTTAATTTAATTATGTTATCATATACTCGATCACATTTGTGGTATGTATAGATTACATTTGTTCTATTTTGTTTTTTATATGTCAACACAAGCATAACTTTCTGTTGTCTTAGGGCTTATATAAATTCTCAAGTTCTTCTTTGTAGGAATCACAGACCTGAAGGATGTGATAAATCGATAATATATTTTAGTTATCTTATCTCACAGTGATCTTGAGGCATACAGCTTTCCAGGATATTGCTGTATAAAAAATACTTTTTACATTAGCAACACAATGAGTTCTTCACCTAAAATACAAGTTTTATGATATGAACATGTAAAATGTAAAAAGTAAATATACTTGCCATTTAAACTTATTTCTTAAATAAGCATTTAACTTGACTGTAATAACTATTGTTATCCAGTGGACCTGTCAGTATTATGAATACTGCAAACATTTTAAAATGTACCCCCCAATAAAGACCATTTATGAACAGCACTGTTTGTTAATTATGTGGCATGCCTAATTGTCCATTCGTATATTGTAGATATGGGTGTAGAAAAACTGGAGTGACAACTCTCAGGAGGGAATCATAACGGGCCTGATTCATAAGGACATGCATTCGGAGTGCAACCCGCGCTCAGTATTAAACACAGGGACTTAGGCTTTCACTGCACCCAATTTCATCAAAGCACAGATCTCAAGATCCGTGCCCTGTCGAATTTGGGCAGAGGGCTGCTCAATTACACGGGACATATTTACCTGTCAGCGCTTGCAGAGCCGGTACATTAGGTAGCATTGCATGCACCTGACCCGCCAGCTCAATTACATTGTTAAAAAAAGAAACTGGGTGTAGAGTAATTAAGTGAAAAAAATAAAGAAAATGTATAAAACATAATTTTACTTTGTGGAACTACAAGTACCAGTCAGCTCAATCTGCCATTAACAGTCTGGGCATGCTGGTGCTTGAAGAATCACAAGTGCCACCATGCCCTGACACCCACTGAGCCATGTAGTCCCACAAAGTAAATTTAAATAAACCAAACAACCCTTTTTTTAAATCACATTACTTTAATAAAAAAAATAAAACCCCTAAAATAATCAGACACCTCTTTAAAACCACATATATTTTTAAAAAAATAATAATTCCCCATATACTTACCCTCTGATGTCTTCATCTGTAAATGATCCAATGTTGTAATCTTTTAATCCAATAATACTTGAATCCAACCATAAAAAAACTCATAATATTCCACAGGTCCTGTAGGTGCCCAAAAAATATTCAAACTGTTCTTGAAATAATCTTCTTTTATTCAGTCTTAAAGAGCACAAACTTATCCAAACGATCTGACTTGGCACGATAAAAATAAATAAAAGAACGACTGCTCTTTGATCTTCTATGGAAGATTACCTGTCACAGGACACCTCCCATATATCGTAGGCTGTAGTAAGTGAACTTTCCATGAAAAGATCTACTTTACCGGCCTTATGTGCTAGTTCTGAGCATGCGGAGAGTGATTTTATGCTTGATATGCTCAAAATTAACAAATACGTACCTAGATGAATCCGGCCCAAGGTGTTTACTTAGCATAACATACATAACTAGAATGCAGAAGAGGGAACACAAACCAGCATGTATAGCTTACAACCTCACTTCCATTTCGATCCTTCCGTTCAAAATACAGATAAAGGGTTAGGTTTAAAGTAGCAGTGGGGTGGGATGTACCATCAAGTTACATATTCCTGGAATTTCAGGTTAGGCTTGGACACCCAAACAGACCTCTTGATGATGTGAAGTGTCACTGGTTGTTGATTTTCCAAAAGCCCATCTGAGCATTCATGCATGCCAAGTGGTAGTCTAGAGTCTGAAGTTATGGTCATGGGCCCATCAGATCTTGACTCCTGTGAAGTATGATTGAGTTCTGGGTCAACCATAGCTTAATTGGTTGCTGGAATAACTTCCTCAGGCACACTCAGCAAGTGGCAATGGTTACACTCTGTCACTCACCGGACTGTGAGTGCTTCTTCCCGGACATTTAGGAACCGTGGCCGTCCTCCATCCTGAGGGACTGCGCATGCGCAGCCCTTTCTAAACCTTCAGTGTATGTTCCTTTAACTTAATTGGCAGATCAGGCAGTCGAAGAATGGGAGCAGACGAGAAGGACTCTTTGAGAATTTGAAAGGCTTGGAGAGCCTCAGATGACCATTGCTTAGTATTAGCCCCTTTCCGAGTCAGGGCCACAATAGGAACGTGGTGTTGACCACAGGTGCTTAATATAGGGAGGTTGCCTGATCTGCCAATTAAGTTAAAGGAACATACACTGAAGGTTTAGAAAGGGCTGCGCATGCGCAGTCCCTCAGGATGGAGGACGGCCACGGTTCCTAAATGTCCGGGAAGAAGCACTCACAGTCCGGTGAGTGACACACTCAAAGGTGGCACCCTCAGCTTGTACCACAAAACTGTTGGGATGAGCAGATTCTTGGAGGACGGTGGCATGTCTATCATATCCATAAGGAGTTTGCATTCACGCAGCTTGACCTGGAATAAGTAGAGAAAGATAACTTCTTTTGTTGGACAGCCACTTTGAGGTAAGTACCATTTGTACAGCTGGGCAGGTTTTGGTAAACCATCCTGTGGTGTATTTCTTAGGTTAAGCAATACTTCAAAGATATCGGTGTTATCACGTGTACATATTTCCAGCAGGTGTTTGGCTGAGCGGGCAGATTTTTCTGCTAGTCCTTTGGATTTGGATTGAGAATAGAGGGGCTGGTCATACAGTGTTGCAAGTCCCAGGTATTTGCAAACTCTTTGAACACTCTACTCAAGAATTGCATGTCATTGTCTGTGATGAGTTGTCGTCTGATGCCATGTGTAGCAAAGTGTCTCTTGAATTTGTCAATAACAGTAGAGCTGGTGAGAGTGGGTAGGTAGTCAATCTCAAACCACCCTGAATAAGTGTTCACCAAAATGAAATGTTCCTTTCCTCTACATTCAAAGACATCTTTAGCAGTGACAGACCAGGTCAAGTCAGGAATCTTGTGTGGTTGCAGAGGTTCTTTAGGTTGATGTGCTTTAAAAGCATTGCAGGGGTCACATATGGAGACTTCTATTTCAATGTCACTGAACATGGTGGACCAATATAGTGACACTCTGGCCTTGCGCTTGGTGGCTTCAAGGACCGGGTGCCCCTGGTGGAGCAGCTTTGCATAGTACTTCTGCATGGTATACGGTATTAGAAATGATTGACCTCTCAGGATAACTCCATCGGACAGAGTAAGCTTATCTCTCATGACAAAGAAGGGGTGCAAATCTTATGAGATCTCCCTAGACAACTGGGGCCACATTTGTAATATGATTTGAGACAGCCTTTTGAACAGATCAGCTGCCCAGGTTTCACTGTAGCTCATCCATTCTGTTGGAAGATAGCATTTGCACAGACATGACGTCATATTCATCCTCAAGTGTGAGGTAAGTACCCCCATGAGAGTACATAAGCCACAAAAAATTCTTTGCCATCCTTGTATATGACATCCAGATGGTATCTCTGCAAGCATCAGTCTTTGTATAGGGGCAGAAGCATTATGCAGAGTCTTCCTCAGTATGGTGATGAGTGGCTGAAAATCTGCCTCCACAGTGACAGGACGCTCATATAAAAAGTCATGCAACTTGTGACCGGCAAATACAAGTGCCAAAAGTTATTATTCAATCTGTGCATATCAAGATTCAGTCTCAGTCAGAGCTCTGAAGGAGAAGGCTATGGGCCTTTTATCTTGGAGACAAACAGCATTCAGCCGTCTTATGAGGCATATTCAGAAATCACCACCGGTAAATGCACAGCAAAGTACTGAAGTACTGAAGGACTTGTTAACATGTATTTTAATTTTGTAACTGCAGCCTGCTGTGGCTCCTGCCAGCACCTTTCTGTATCTTGGTGTAGGATCTGTTTTAGTGGTACAGTTGTCTCATTGTAGTTGGGAAGAAATTTCAACAGGTAATTTGTCATTCCCAGGAATCGCTGAAGGCTGAGTTTGTCCTCAGGGAACGGCATTTGCTGAATGGCTGTCATTTTTCAGGGTCTGGCTTGACCCCCTTGTCAGTGAGGAGGTGGTCCACATATTGAACTTCCAACAAATGGAACTTGCATTTGTCTGGGTTGAGATTTAAATTTATGGCAAGGATCCTTTCCAACACCTGACGGAGGCGCTCCTCATATTCATGCATGTTGCAACCCCAGCTGAGGATGTCATCGACAATGATTTCACATGAGTAACCTGCAAAAAACTGTTCCATGCATCTTTGGAAAACTTCACTGCCGGTGGTCAAGCCATAAGGCATATGCAAAAAAGCATACCGTCCAGCAGGTGTGATGAGTGTGGTGAGCCTGTTTCACTGTTTGTCCCGAGGTATTTGCCAAAGGCCATATTTAGCATCCAGGGTGCTAAAGACTTTTGCCTCAGGCAAATTAGCAATAATTTGTTTGACTGTTCTCAATGGGTGTCAAGGACTCAGCAGTGCTTTGTTTAGGTACACAGTGTCTATGCATGGTCTAACTAACCCGTATGTTTCACTGCAGCTACCAGTGTGAGACCCTCTGTGATGCTTCCTCTATTAGGGTGATTATGTCAAGCCTTGTCATGTGGTCCTGTAAATAACAGGGAGTTTTACCAGTTTTATCACAGTCAAACAGATCTTTGAGTTCCTTGAGTTCATGACTGTACCATATGGACTTCAACTCCCAGGTCTATTAATCGAAGTTTAATGCTATCAGGAAGTCATAGTAGTAGTCTGACATCACGACCAACAATGTGAAACTGTAATGGCGCACATTTGAACTCTAGTGGGGCCGTGCCCATAGGTTTAATAATTTGGCTTCCATATGCTACAGGGTTTACTGAATCTGTATGGTCAATTAGTGCCTGTGGGATTTTTCTATATGGGAGAGTCTTTGACATGACGTTTCACTTGACACCAGTGTCAATGTTTATTTTTCGTATGTTTCCATTGTGTTTGACACAAAGGCTAGTGAAGATTTCTCCATTTTCAGTGATCAGATCTACACTCTCACAATATATTGCATTGGCGGGTTCTGATATGGACACGGCCTCCATGTTATTGATTCTATGTGACTGCCTTTCCCTCAGTGTTTCATGTGGTGCGCTAGTTGCCATTGTGTATTTGGATATGTAGCACTTTGTGAAGGGATTCCATTTATTACAGGAGTTACAGCGTTTATTAAAAAACAATTTTGCGGTGGCCAGGACGCCATTCCGGAAAGCTGTTCTTGCTAAGGGCTCCGTGGACCCATTCAACTAAAAGTCTAAAACTGGGCTTTCTGGTCCCCAAAAGCTGCCTCAAAGGAGCAACTAGGAAAGCAGGACACTCAGAGCGCACATTCACGCCGTCTAAACGGCAACAGCTCACCTGACACCTCCAGCTGCCCGCTTCTTTGGACCCTGGGACGCCCGCTGAGCACTGCTCCCGAGCCTCTCCTGTGACCTCCACGGCTGTCCGCTGCCCCTCCACTGCCTGTGGGCTCCCTCACGCCGATGATCGGTGGATCCCTCCGGGGACAGGCCTACTTCCGGTCGGGGCTCCAGACCTCGAGTGCCGACGGGACTCGCGGGACGCTCACTTCCGGTGGGCGGGGCTACATCGCTGAGCGGCACTGACCCGATACCTCTGGCTGGCTTTACAGATCAGGGGTCAGACACCCCCTACCTGAGGCTCCTGGCCGGATCCCTAGGGCTGCACATCGCCTACGGCTGCCTATTTGAGGGGCTGCATTAAGGAGGACCTACCCGGAAGCCTGATTCCCAGCTGCACTGGTTTTGTGACCCCACTGAAGGGTAAGAAGCACTGGCAACTACTGTATGCCCCCCTTCTGTATTGCTTCCCCCTGGATGGCCCACTACCCTGTGCCTGCCTGAGGTCTTTTTCACTCAGTATTGACCGGGTGTACGGGTCCTTTCTACCAGCCTGGCTACTTGCTTACCTTTTTGCTCTGTGGCCTGACCCAACCCTCTAAAATGACTTGGTTCTAATTATGTAATTGTGTCCCTCTGGACCCTGAGCTACACCCTGTGGAACAACCGGGCTCCCCTCACCTGTACCGCCTGCTTATCCTCCCCTGCCCCCCTTACCAAAATGCCTAAAGGCAAAAAATCTGCAGGAGGAGACCTTCTCCCCTACCTTTCCAAGCAAAAAAACCAGGCTAGATCTGGTGAACACTCTGATTCAGGATCTGACGAAGACGATAGCTCACCCATCACCCACCGGGACTTCTTGTCCCTCCTCAGAGAGGTGAAAGATGTCAAAACCTCGGTGCAGGCCCTCCACTCCCTGAAGACAGATATCGCGAATATTGGAAACAGAACAGACCATCTGGAACACCGTGTCGAAGAGGTGGTGACGTACCAGCAAACACATGATACAGATCTGGACCAGATCCGCCAAGATATCCTCCAGCTGCAGGAGGGCCAGGAGGACCAGGATAACAGAGCCAGACGCAACAATATGAGAATTCGGGGGATACCCGAAAGTGTGGAGTCTGCCCACTTGGAACTCTACCTCAAAAAGCTCTTCACACAACTTTCCCCCCAAATCCCGGAGGATCATCTCTTACTGGATCGGGCCCATCGTGCACTTAGACCTCGCGCTCAGGACCCGTCTCAACCCAGGGACGTTATCCTTAGAATGCATTATTTCACAGCAAAGGAGGCTGTCATGCGGGAAGCACGTCGACTTCCTTCAATTACCTACGATAATGCCACCCTCCAGATCTTCCAAGACCTCTCCCCACTCACTCTGGCCAAACGAAGGGACTTCAAACCGATAACTGCACTTCTCCGCCAAAAGGAAATCAAGTATCGCTGGGGTTTCCCCTTTCGTCTCCTAATCTGGCAACAAGGTTCTATGCTCATGGCCAGAACCCTTCCTGAGGCACAAGCTCTACTTCCCAAGCTTGGCATTACTACAGGACTCCCCGTCCTCCCTGAACCCTCTCCCCTCCCCCAGAGGCCGTCTAAACAGTCGACGCGTCAAGCTCCCAGGACCGAGTGGAACACGATCCCACCGACCTCATCATCTTCTCCACGACCCACCGAGCCTTCTGGGACTTGACTTGCAGCACCAGGTTTTTGTCTTGTGTTTCTTTTCCAAAAAAATTTTTTATTTAAATTTTTTTCTTTTTTTGTTGTTGCAATATTTGCCCCCTTATGCTAATGATGTGTGGCTATGATACCTGAAAGTCTCACTGTATCTAGTCGCAATGTTTTGCAGGTTATCATAGGTGTATTATTTACCTGTTGGTCTGTTCCTGATGTTCTTGGTCTCGATATAACTGTGCTGCTGGATCCCGGCTCCCTTCGGATGCCTCCCCTATGAGGGGGCGCGTCCTGGGGCGCCTGGGATTCCCAACTTATACCATGTTAGGTTATGTTATACAATGTTAAGCCAATGTTAACCAGAGCTACCACTCTCTTCACGTCCACCTTGGGGTGACTGTGAGATACGGCCGGGGATACCCCACTCGAGCCGTGAATTTGTTGTTCAAAGAAACTGTTGTGCTCTGCTAATTTTTTTTTAAGTTTATTTCCTACTACTTAACTTGCTAAAAAAAAATTTGATGTTACTTAACCCTCACACTACTTTCTCCTACCTCATAGACTCCCCTCAACTGCCTTCCCTCTTATTTCCCGATGCAACACCCCCCCATCCCCGGGAATACATTTCCTACCCTCTATTTTGCCTTGGGACTACGTCCCCCCCCCCTCCCATACTCGCCCACCCGGTTCTTCCACTCGTGAATTTCTGCTACTTTTGCTAATATTTACAATATCTCAGGTGAACCAGAGGGATGCACACCTAGAGCCTAGCTCTTCGCTCCCCGGTGATGTACCCTCTCGCGACCTCGCCACGCCTCCCTAGAGCCTACGGCTCTTTTGCTGACCTATGTGCTTCCCCAGCACATAGTTTTCCTTCCCATTGTCGGCACTACAGGTCCCGACCTATTTCGCCGAGTGACCATACACCCCCCCCTTCCTCTCCCACTCCCCCTCTAAACCCTCCCCCTCTCTTATTTGACCACTCTGTGTTGGATCTTCTCCGGATCTTCCTCCTCCTCGCTGCACATGGGCTTTAGAGCACTTTCCTTTAATGTTAAAGGGTTAAATAGCCCCCAGAAAAGGGGTAAGCTTTTCGCTACCCTAAAACTTCATAAGGGCGATTTAATTTTTCTACAAGAGACTCATTTTCAACATAACTTTTATCCAGAACTCCGTTCCAAAGCATACCCCGTCTCATACCATGCTTGCGATCACTCAACCAAAAAACGAGGGGTGGCGATTTTGTTTGCCCGCCATTTGACATATGAACTCATTGACTCCCTTACAGACAAAGAAGGCCGATACCTCATCTTGGTGGGTAGGCTTAACAACAAGCTATGTACGTTAGTTAATGTTTATGCTCCCAATCAGCATCAGAACCGCTTTTTTTCCAAATTAGATGTATTGCTGTCCCGTATTCGTCAAGGGGACCTTATCGTAGCGGGAGATTTCAATGCTGTCTTGAATCAATCCTTGGATCGTTCCCCCCCTGTGGCTGCCCCCCCTAATACTTCTGACCCCTTATCCTCTAAATCTCTCCTCAGTCTCATGAAATCCCAGCTTCTCTACGACTCCTGGCGAGTGAAGGAACCGTCCTCTCGGGACTATACATATTACTCCCCACCACACCATTCATACTCACGCATTGATATGATCCTGCTCAGCCACAACTTCGCATTAAACATCCAGGCGGCCCAAATTCACCCAATGATTTGGTCTGATCACTCCCCTATATCTATAGATCTATGCGGCCTCCCAGACCGACCCCGCCCCATGACCTGGCGTCTTAATGATTCTCTGCTCCATAATGCGGATATAATCTCCCAGATTGGGGCTCGCCTCGAAGATTACTTTGAGCTCAACGACCACCCAGATATCTCTAGGGCCACTCTATGGACAGCGCACAAGGCGGTCCTGAGGGGTCACCTGCTTAGCATTGCCTCCAGATGGAAGAAAGAAACCCATACCATGACCAATAAATTATCTCTTGAACTACAATCTCTAGAAGCCAAACACAAGGCTACTCCGGACCCTTCCATTCTGCTAGCCCTCCGCGAGACTAAGGCCCAATTAGATCTTCTTCTCTCCAAGCAGGTAGCCAAACGCCTTAAATGGCTCCGGCAATCCTTCTATGAAAAGGGGGATAAGGCGGATAAAATCCTCGCTGCACGGCTCCGTTCAGAAAGGTCCCACAAAAATATCATATCAATCCGTGATTCTAAGAACCAGCTCCTCCATGACCCTGCTGCCATTAGAGAGGCTTTCCAGCAATATTACTCCGCCCTATACAATCTCCCATCTCCCCCTGCCTCTAACCCGCAGCAGTCTAACTCCTCGTTGATATCAGACTTCCTTGCTAAATCTAAACTTCCCAAATTATCCCCTCAGGCCCTACAATTCCTCAACGAGGAAATTACATTGGAGGAAATTCAGCTTACTATTAAATCCCAAAAAAATGGAAAATCTCCAGGCCCAGACGGATTCACGGCAGCTTATTATAAAAAATTTTCGAGTGTGCTTGCCCCTCACCTGCTCTCCCTGTACAATGGTGTCCTACAAGGAACCCCCTTCCCACCTGAAATGCTTGAAGCTAGAATTGTAGTGATCCCAAAAGATGGGAAGGACCCACTTCATTGTTCCAGCTACAGACCCATCTCCCTTCTCAACCTGGATCTAAAGATCTTCGCTAAAATCCTAGCAAATCGTTTAAACATATTCCTCCCCTCGCTGATCCACTATGACCAGGTGGGATTTATTCCGGGCCGCCAGGTGAGGGACAACACCAGAAGAGCCATTGATATCATACACATTGCAAACACCAGGAGATCTCCCACTATAATCCTCTCTCTGGACGCTGAAAAAGCGTTTGATAGGATCTCTTGGGGTTTCATGAACGCGGCTCTTGAGGCCTTTGGCTTCGCTGGCAACTTCCTCACTGGCGTCCTGGCACTATATTCCTCACCCTCAGCTAAAGTCTTGATTAACGGGGTACCCTCAAACCCATTAGCCATCCAAAACGGCACGAGGCAGGGTTGTCCCCTCTCTCCCCTTATTTTTGCTCTGGTGATTGAACCACTGGCCTCTCAAATTCGCCATGACCCTAACATTTCTGGTGTGCAGGTGGGGGACATCAACTCTAAAATTTCGCTTTTTGCGGACGATGTCCTGCTCTCACTCTCCCAACCAACGATTTCCCTACCTAACCTGTATAACGCTCTCCAGGCCTATGGTGACGTATCTAACTATAAAATAAATTATACAAAATCAGAGGCCCTATTGCTCCATGTCTCCCCCCAGGAGGCCGAAGTGTTACGGTCCTCTTTCAAATTCAAGTGGCAGACCAGGAAAATAAAATATCTGGGAGTCTACCTCACATCCCGATACGACCTCCTCTACCAAGAGAATTTCCCACCTCTCTTCGCCAAAACGCAATCTGATTTGGCTTCCTGGAACCGCCTTATTATCTCGTGGCTGGGTAGGATCATCGCAGTAAAAATGAATATCATACCCAAATGGCTGTATCTCTTCCAAACCCTACCAGTTCCTGTCCCTGCCACCCTCCTATCCAACATCCAGAAGGCCCTCACTCGGTTTATTTGGAACCATAGGCCCCCACGGGTATCGGTGGCTGTCCTGAAGAAGCCTATTCCCGGTGGTGGGAGGGGTCTACCCGATATTAAGATGTACTACCTAGCTTCTCACTTCTCTCAAATTGTTGCATCATATGCCCCCTCAGGTTCCATGTCATGGCTGGATCTAGAGGCGGCGCATACTGCCCTCCCTGATCTGACACCACTTTGGGGTTTATCCCCTATACACCGCCCCTCGCCCTCCAAACTCCTTCCCACCATTAAATTTGACGTTAAGATTTGGGATTCCTACTCCTTCAAATTAAAGCTTACATCTGCCCTCTCTCCCCTGACCCCCATCTGGTTTAACCCCATATTCCCTCCCGGCCTCTCTAGATTGAGACACCGTCTCTGGACTCAGGCCGGCCTTAAAATTCCATCAGATTTCTCGAAACAGGGCCAGTGGCTTCCACTAGCTGAGCTCCAGTGTCACTCCCCAGGCCGGACGCTTAGCCCCTTTGAGTTCTTTCAAATCAGCCATTTTTTGCGATCCCTACCACCCAATTCTATACTGCGTCCCCTCACTCCATTTGAGAACCTATGCAAACACCACCCCATGTCCAAGGGCATGATATCACAACTTTATAGTATCTTTCTCAATTCCACTCTTCACCCTCAGCTCCCCCACGAAGCTGAGTGGGAGAGAGATCTCGGCCCTCCGCCAGATGAGGAGGCCTGGGAGGGCATGAGACTGGGGATAGCCAAAATCTCTATATCGACCAGACTAAAAGAAACATCCTATAAAATTTACTATCGCTGGTATTATACCCCCACTCGACTTCACGCAATGTTCCCCTCCGCGTCGCCGGACTGCTGGCGGAATTGCGGCCACAGGGGTTCTATGCTACATATCTGGTGGACTTGTCCAATTATCGCTCCCTTCTGGGACACGATCCATGGCTTTATCAATTCTTTATTTGAGATTCCCGTTGCAAAGGACCCCTGGATCTTTCTCCTTTGTTACCCTCCCCCGGATCTTGATAAATTCGCCAAAAAACTGACGGCGCACATCCTCACAGCCGCCAAATCTCTTATTGCCCTCAACTGGAAGCGTGCTTCCTCTCCATCTTTTTCGGCCCTTAAAAAACAAATTTGGAATGTGGCAGCAATGGAAGAGATTACTTACCATCTACACGATAGAGGTTACGCTTTCACTCAAGTCTGGGCTCCATGGCAAATGGCGGCAAGCGCGTTTCTCTCTGATACTTGATTTCCTCGTGGAGGCCCATGTGTGGCGAGTGAGTCCCTGCTCCTGCTATACCAACCCTTGACCCTCTAACACACATCCATTACCTTCCCCCTGACTGTACCCCTGCCTAACTTCTGTGGTCTTCCTTCCCACCCCCCCTCTCTTACAACCCCCCCCAATACTATTTTGATGTTGTCTGATCTATGTAAGATAAAGCAAGAAATAATATAAAAAACTGGTCACTTTACAGCTTAAGTTCCCTGTGGATGTCCTTCCAGGATTTCAGTACAATGTAAATGTTTTCCTATGCACACACTGTAACTTTCAGATTTTGTATCTTGTATACCTTGTATCGCTTGACCATTCAAAATAAAGAATTATAAAAAAAAAAAAACAATTTTGCCACACAGGTGGGTGCTGTCCAACATAGTTTTTGCATTGTATGTATTGTGTTTTTGTGAGCTGTATAGTACATATTTCTACCTCATTACTTAATTCTCTTGTAATCCTCTCAGGCTGTTCATTAAGCATGGAGATGTAAATAGTAAAATATGTTCTCTTCTCAACGGCGTGCGTACATTATCATTATGTATACCACAAACACTTCTGTCTCTGATTAGGTCGTTGATGATGGCACTAAAATAAAATGTATTTGCTAGTAGCTATAATGTTGACACATATGATTGTACATTGTCATCATGCTTTTGGTTTGTGCTATTAAATATATGTCTGTCCATCATTACATTCTTTATGGGTTAACATATCTCCTCAATTTTTTAGAAACACTTCGGGGTCCTCATTATCATCTCCTTCCTCATAGACAAATGTGTCTGCTTTATCTACTGCCTCTGTACCAGCCAGATTTAGTAAAGTATATGCTTGTACCTTTTTTTGACTTCTCAGATAGCCTAGCAATGCAGTACACTTTCCATTCCTTCTTGAACTGCAGCGAGTTTTAGCAATGTTTTGTGAGAGGATTAATGCGGCGAGACCTTGAGCCATCTCTGACAATTTCTGACACCATGTAGATGTGGATGTAGAAAGACTGGAGTGACAACTCTTAGGAGTGAAACATAACTAGAATGCAGAACAGAGAACAGGAACTTCCCAACATGCATAGCCTGCGACTTCACTTCCTGCCAGGTTCTGGCAGGTCATACATTTACACCTATTATAGGAGGTAGTCTGTAGAACTAAATGATGAGTACAGTGCCAATTGAATGTTCAACTAATATTTTTATTAACAGGCACTACCGTATCAATCTAACTTTTTTCAATGTATTTTTTATTTACCACATTTGTTTTTATTACTATTTTTTGGTTTGAATGTATACATTCCTGGACTATTAAACAAAATTGTGTTTAGAAGAGTCGGAGGTAGTTTCTATTCTGACATATTTGGTAGTGCGTTCCTATTGCAGTTATAATTACAGTGCAGTATCATTATTTAGTTCTTTTTTAAATGCAATAGATTGGCAAGGTAGGCAAATTCTCTCCCGGAACCAGCAGCTCGAGGTTCTTGAATTGCATTTTCAATATTGTGGTTATTATACCTGATGTTAGCACCCACTATATACATCCAGTATTAGTATAAACAAGTTTTAATGCCTGGACATGTTTAGTTTTAGTTTATTTTTAAACTTAAATTAATTTTGACCCAATATATCTTAGGATTGTCTGGGTCTAGAAACTCAAGAGACTTGTAAACAAAAAAGCAGATGCACCCTTCTTTTGAACAAATCAACTCTTGTTTTCTATAAATTTTAAAGAGTTAAGTCAAAGTTATTTTAGAGCATTCACTTTCCCGCTTTATCAGCTTTGCCTCTTATCCTAGTGGATATTGACAAGTGCCTTTTATTAAATTAGCTCTTATAAGCAGCTAATTATGTAAAATTTAATGAATCCCGGAAGTTGAATTGGGGCTCCTATATGATTTCACAGACCAGAATATTCCAGTGCAAAATATCATACTGTGTGGCATCATAAAACACTGTGATTGTTAGCATTTAGTCCAGGGTTTTATAAAGTTGATGGGTCTCCTGTGAAGCACAATTCACCAATGATATTTAATTTACCTATAAGAGAAACAATTAACTATGAATTTTATCTTTTTTTTATATCTGTGAGAAAATATTTGAAAAGGGTAAAAAGTCAGAAGTCTGCATAATGTTAACCTTTATAATTACCATGGGCTTGATAGCTTCAAATTATAACATTGGTAGGATTGGGATTAAAGATAAGAAAAGCAATCAAACCCTTATTGCTCGTTTCAATATGCTTGTGTCTTTCACTGATCTTTTTATTGTTATATTCATGTTGTGTAATGTCTTGTTGGTTGTTTTGTGCTCATTTGTACACATTATTGTACATTTTTTCCCAACAGCTATTTTTCCCACTATTTTCATCAACTATTGTCATCCCAAATATCCATAATATTAAACATAAATATTTTTTCTTCCACCTTTCCTTCCTTGCATCCTTGATTTCTTCCTCACTTTGTAGACCTAACTGGGAAGTTAAATCGGAATGAAGGTGGACTTTGAATGTACATTGTCAAACCTTAGGTTCTTGCAGGACCAATTTAGCATTTGGTTCAATAAAGGGATCACATGCCATTAATAATTTACGCAGTATATATAGTTGCCTAGGAGAAACCTATATATTTTTTTAAGGTTGAATTGAGTGAGTTAATGTAATCTCATCAAGTAATTTCATGCAGCAGTACTATTTTGATAGTCGAATACCTGTACAAATGAGCTATGCCAAGAATGCAAATGAACTATTGCTGGATTGATGGATGGAAAGATCTTTACAATATAGTGTGAACAAAGTTGTCTTTATCATTTAATTGCTAAATTGACAAATGCTCACAAAGCAAAAATAGCCTGATTTGTTTGGTCATATTTTTAGAGTCCTGAATATGATAAATGTTAAACAGAAAGGTATATGCATTTACTCCATAAATTGAAACAGAGTTTTCAAAAATGTTCCTCAAGATATTTTCCTAATTTGGTAGCAACTTATATGCATGTATTGCTGCTAAAATTTGACCTTAGGTGCTCCCAGTACTAGCACAGTCACACCACAGAAGAATGAACTGATCATTGTTGTCCCATCTCTATTTATAGATTATAAATTCAGAGAGATGTGACTTTACAAATGCAGGGCCTCATTCATTAAGGATCTTAACTTAAGAAACTTCTTATTTCAGTCCCCTGGACAAAACCATGTTACAATGCAAGGGGTGCAAATTAGTATTCTGTTTTACACACTGTTTTTTCATGTAGCACACAAATACTTGATATCTTATTTGTACACTGAAATTTAAAGTTGATATTTGTGTGCTACATGGAAAAACACTCAGTATTTAACTTATGTGCAAAACAGAATACTAATTTTCACCCCTTGCATTTTGTCCAGGAGACTGAAATAAGAAGTTTCTTAAGTTAAGATCCTTAATGAATCAGGCCTGCAGTGCGGAATGGCATTACACATAATAGTGAAGCGAAAGCAGTGGCGGATCCAGGGGGCAGCAAGCCCCCTAGCAGGGGCTTGCTGCCGGCGGCTGCACAATATGTGCAGGTCCGCTCGGCAGTGACAGTGTGCTGCCCGGCTGCTCTGATTGTGTTTAAAACACAATCAGAGCAGCCGGGCAGCACACTGTCACTGCCGAGCGGACCTGCACATATTGTGCAGCCGCCGGCAGCCTTGAAGTAAAAAATGGGGCGGGGCCTAAATCGCCCCCCCTAAATCGCCCCGGGTAGGATACTTTTCTAGATCCGCCCCTGAGCAAAAGCAAACTGAATGGTATCGTCAGAACTTTGCCCCTCTGTGTAACTACCTGTTCCATTGTGAAACTAGAATTACGGGAAAATTTGTCCCAAATCTATCATCCCTAAAACCTACATTGCAACCAATCACTGTGTGTACAAGTCCACTGTGTTTCACTTTAGGGCTCACTTTAACATGTGCCATTCACTCATGCAGCCTAGACTACAGATAACACTATCAGTTATCTAGTGATTATACCAATTACCTATTTTCAGCCTATTTAGCCCCTACAAGTTGTAATTTTGACAAATAAGTTGTTTCAGAAACAATTGGCTTCAAATCACAGGTTTTATTGGCCCAAGAAAACTGGCAATCTCAATCAACATTTTATTAGGATCTATCAGAAGTAATTTGGGACAGATTGTAAAATCCAGTGCACTAATGATGCCCTGTCGTTTTTATTCAAACGTTACATTCACAACAATAGGCCAACCCCATTAATCACCTTAAATTTAAATTAACTATGCGTTCCCAAGAAGGGGAGGATAACAAATATGTGAACTTGAAGCTCCCACATCTGCAAACTTGTGTTTTGAAGGGCTCCTTAACATATAGTAAAAAGATATAGAATCCAGATACCAGTGCAATATTGTTATGGCAAGTGAACAGTTACAAACAACTACGCCCAACGATAGTGCTTAAGCGTACCAGATATAAAAATATTTGAGCTTATCTGTATTACTCCTGGGTGCCTCCAATAAAAAAAAGATTAAAAAAAACTATATGGCATTTTTACATCACATCGGGTTTAATCAAAGATATATAGTCATGCACTCACAAAACAAACGTATAATTGTGCTTATCTGGAATTTTGAGTAAACAGTACAGTTTGTAGTTGGTTCTGGGGTAGCTGCTTTTTCCTCCAGATCGGTTACAACAGTTATGCTGCTCAAGTGACTATTCAGAAAACCATGAATATTTCAAATTAGAATTGAATCCAACGATGAAATGTAAAGTCTCAACATGTTTCGTCTCTTAATGTCTCCTGACGAAGTCTTTCATAGCTGAATGGGAGATATCAGAAAAAAGAAGACAGAAGAGAGAGAGAGAAAGAAAGAAGAGATCATCCTTCTGGGTGTCAATCATGCAGACTGGTTGTGGGGGTGTAATAATGTGTGGCTTTGTGGCATATACATTTGAATGCCACTGGATATCTGTACATCTTTGCTGATTAGGTGCATTCCTAAGGATAGCAGCAAATACATCTGCAAGCAGGGGCAGGCAGGGCCGGGGGGCAGGAAGTCTGACCCCTGTTTGGGCCGTGCGCCCAGCACCCACCCCCCCTCCCCCACGTGGATGCAAGATTTCCAATATATTCCCGCGGCCGCATCAAAAAACACGCGATGCGGCCACGTCAGCGCACAGGCAGCCGCATCACATGATAAGCGACGCGGCCGCATTGCGTGTCATGTTATGTGGTCGCCTGTGCGCCCCCCCGGCTGGATGTTGCCAGCCTGCGCCTGTCTGCAAGTGAGCTTTTTCTGCAAGATAATCTTGCATGGAGCAAGGCTAGGAAACTCTTGGAATGTTTCTAAGAACACTGCTGTAAATTTAACTTGAATCCCATTGAATTGACTTAAATCCCAATTGAACATTTTAGATATTAACCTTGAAGGCAAAATGCATTGCTTGGTTTAACCTTACATTCCACTGTAGCTCTGTTGTGCTACCAACTGCATTACAGAAAAAATAAAGTTCCTCCCACAGCTTTAGGACTTTGTCCTAATGGGATCTGAAACAGGCAGAAAGGCTAACAATGCAGTCATGTCAGCTACTGTGATATGATTGGCCCCAGCTCTGCGTATAAAACAATCAATCCACACAGTGTGAAGCATGTGTGCTAAGCTGCCAATCACTCTGCGTTTGTTCTTGAGATCTTGATGAACATATAGGGTGTGATTCATTAAGGCACGTATCTCCCGATTTTTGCGTATCGTAATCAAAAATCACTCTTGCCCAGAATCGGAAGGTACACCAGTGAACGCAGCAATGCTCACTGCATCTACGTATGCAAAGGACACTTACTACAGCCTTCAGTTTCTTGGAGTGAACAGGGTGGGTAAGGGACAATCATCCTAGTAGTATTTACAGTATGTACAGTAAGGGCGTAACAAACTCAAGCTTATGCAGCCACATCCAAATCTTGTTTTTCTGCAGTATCTCTTGCTCTAGCTACAGGGCTAGTCTAAGTGCTGATCAGGAGCAACTGTAAAAATGTATTTTATATTCAGCAGACATAAAGATCATCCTAATAAATGTATTTCATTTTTTTTATCTGTTTTGTCATTAATGCTTATATTATTAACAGGTAATATTTATTCAATAGTTTTTTTTATTTTTATTTTGTGAATGTATATTCCACATAGGATTGGATGTATCCTGCAGTGTCCTGTGTAGTAGAGCGGAGCAGACCTAAACCTGAATTCATCAGTGTACATATCTTCAGATCCGTTCCTTGTTGAAATCGGGAGTACACAGAACCAATTTACATACGCTTTTAAACAAGCACACATTGTGATCAGAATGCGTGCCTTAATAATTTAGGCCCATAAATTATAAATACTATAGTTTCTTCATGTATATTATTCAGCCCAGTAATATGCAGCCTTTGATATATGTTCACGTCAAATAGTGTCTTTACTTGTTCTTTACTACACTGGTCAATTCAATCACCAGATCAGATGAGATGGAACACACTATTATAGTTGTCATGGACGAACATCCATGTGACACACTTTACAACACTAGGGGCGTCAGTGGCCCACGCAGGATTTTTAATGGCGGGTTTCCTCCCCCCAAAAAAAGAGAGCTGCTGTGCATGCGACCGAGCATGCGCAGCAGCTCCATTTCGGCGGCACTGCACTGAACAGCAGCCGCGGCGCTGTCAAAGAAGCGAACATTACAGCACCGCTGTGGACGCTTCTTTGACAGCTCCGCGGCTGCTGGATAGTACAGTGCCGCAATGTAGGGACACTGTTCTTCGCGGAGGGGAGGGATTTCTGGAGGACCAGAACCCCCCCTGCGTGCGCTCCCTGGGCATGGTCAGATCCAGAAAGTTCCAAAAGTGTGATAGAGAGAAGCAATCAAGATAGCAGATACATCCTCCAGTCTGTGATTATGAAGTCTTTCAGTTTGTTTAAGCTATTTATGTATGCAATGTAATTTGTTGAAAATTAAAAAGATTTAATACAGTATCTTTTTATGGAAGCCATTACCATGCTTAAATACTGGGCATAATTTCTGGTCTAACTTTACACAAATAGTTGTGTTACTTATCTTGTTACTGTAAAAGATATTAAAATGAATTATCTCAGCTTATGTTATTCAGTGATTTTTTCAATGATATTTATCAAAAAAATGACAATGATAATTATTGTTACAATGCTTTCTATGATGTAGTTTTGTAACAGATTATGAAAACTTTAGAGGCTCAATATGAGCAGTCAAATTTGTTATTTTATCATACATTTTGAATTATTACTTTATCATTAACTCATCACTATACAATGTATATATTATATATGTTATATTCACTATATTTAATGAAAGAGAAAAGCACTCTGGGACATCTTGGATGGCATCATGTTTTATTACACATTTAGAACAATGACAGGTTTAACTGTGGACAAGCAATATTAAGTATTGGAATCATAAACCTTTTTCACAAAAAACATAATAAAGTCAAGTTGAATTCCAGAAAGCGTATAAATCCAGGCATCTGTTTTTAAGAATTGGTTACACCTATGAGTATAATCTCCTTATTGCAATTGATGGCACTTTTTGTCAGTCTATGAAGTGCTTGTGAAAAGTGCCAGACTGCCAGATCTTTAGGTTAGGATGCACTGCTGGTATAATGAATAATGTGTATGTGCTTGGTCCCATTTCTGCTCGTTGCAATGCTTTCACAAATATGCAATTGTAAAAGAATTTTTGATTAAATTAAACTTTCTCTTTACTGTTAGTATGCATTAATTTGATCCCATAATGTGCTCAGTGACATATTGCCTTAGATCAGCACGTTGTTTTCACCAGGTAAGTCATATTTATGTTATAAGCACATGATTCTGTGCAGGAGTCTATAAAAATGTAATTCTACAGTTGTATTCAGAAAACATGGGTGGGGGGATACACTTACAGAATTCCTATCTTTTCTGCTGATTATCTGAGTCACTTAATAAAGCTCATAAAGACCTTTGCAATTTACATGCACTTATTGTGTCCATTAAGTTACATAAACAGATAAGGTAGCTACATAATGCTTTTCTGTATAGTTCACATTGTATCCCATTCGTGACCTCCAAAGACACTTATGGTAAAATTCTACATATGTATTTATCAACATTTACGGTTAGAGAAAAAGTTTCCTTGTTAGACAAGATTTCTTAATTCATTTTTTTAAATACGGTCAGGGTTATTTACTGAAGATAATTAAAATATTCAAATATTCAGTTAATACTTATTAAATGATGGCTATAAAAAAATAAATCATAATTTCATCATAGTTTGTGCCTAAAATAGTGGTTAATTACTAAATGGCGATGATGATGATACTTTACCCAACATAAATCCATCATTCCTACTCCATTCCCATTTTTTACTTTTACCTGTGTTTTTTTCCTATCACATACTAAATGATTTGCAGAGCAATAGAGTTAATGAGTCATAAAGCAAGCTGAGTTCTGTACACATCAAGCTGCTATAGAGATGCCAGAGTAAATATTTGCCCTACTAATGTGTTGATGGCATGGTGCCTTTATATATTCTGCTTAAAGTAGCAAACACTACAGTAAGTGATGAAGCTAATTCTCTAAAGCTGTGACATATTTTCTTTCAATTTGAATATGGATTGCTGGTGTATAGAAAAGGAGCCGCATGCAGTTGGTTGTTTTTGTACTACTATTTTCATTGTTTCCGTGTTAATATGACATTCCGCAGTGGTTTACACAAACAATATTTTAGAGGATTGATATAAGGAGAAAAGGCCAATCTGTTTTTCTAGTGCTGACAGGTATGTTAATTGCTTGCAGATAACATCTGTTAAATACAAACTTTAGCTAAAGAGCTTATATTATGCTGTACTCCAGTTCTTGCATTGAAAACTAAGCGTGATTTACTAACTGTGAAAGCAGCCAAAGGGCTTTATGTAGTATTCTTGAGAATCATCCAGTGGCTGAAATCAGATCTAGTCCATTTCATAATATGGTGGAAATGCTTTTATTCTGGACCCAGAACAACTTACCTTTGAAGTTCAAAGATTGTTGCCAGTCAGTATGTTGTAGTTTTCTTTGATTGAAGGAACTGAATAAGATCTGCCAACAGACCAGCAATAGAGAGTTTCTGTGTACAGTTTTGGAAACTCATTGAAGTAAAGGAAGGGGTTGGCCCTGTTGAAAACTATGATCTAAGCTATTTCAAGCCATATTACACGTAACTATAATGCTGCATAGGTAAGATAGGGTTATGTTAAAGATATTTGTGCTTTGCACCTGACCCATTGATACATGGTAATAATGTCAATGCCATAGACCACTTCTACATTCCATTACATACATTAGGTTTGATTAAACAATGTCCTTGGACTGCATAATAGTGAGAGTTTGTATGCTTCACCATATTTCCCATAAAATCACTGGGTGATGACATCATCTGGAGAAATAACACAATGTTGCACTCACGAAAACATAGAGGTAAAGCCAGACATCTGTCTGTTTGCGTAGTGTATCTAGTTTGATTCCACACTGGTTGTTACGCCAATGAGCGCAATTGCAGGTAATTCATACCCGCGCGCATCTGACACTTACAGCTTGAAAGGTGGAATGGGGGTATACAGGGGCAGACCAACGTAGTCCGTGTACCGTAAGGTTGTGTTAACTCGGATACAGCCAATTCAAGTCCTGTGTTAATCGTTAGTGCGCTTCTTTACAGCGGTGTCTTTTCTGCTATAAGGTTGGCGTAAATGCTGGATGATAGCCTTGACCGACACGTCATAGTCTTTGTTTTAACAATTACACATATAAATCTCAGTAGCTATCACAGTATCACTGTAAGATTTACTTTCAAAATGCATTGTATGCACACTATGCATTGAAATGAATTATTTAGTTACTTAATGTAAAATGATTTCTGAAACAAAAATGGGTTATATTTGAAAGTCTTTTTTTATTTACTATATTGTTAGAAGCTAGATTATTTTATAATAAAATAAAAGTAATGTGCATTCAGATGTGAAGTTATTGTACATACACATGTACATATACTTCATTCTGTTATGTCTATGTATAGAAAGTACTGCTTTGATTTGAATACAAATGGAACTACGCACAAGTTGCAAGCTCTTTTTAAACATGTAAATTACGACCATTTTGCATTCTGACATGAATCAGGTTCTTAGCGTTTAAGACATGTCCATGTCACAAACTGCTGCTGCCAAGCATGTACTAATCATGTAACTATCACAGCAGGAGACTGAGGGAGGGCCAGATGTTGTGTGTGAAAGCATTTGCATCCAAAAAACATACACAAAATCTGTTCACACAAAAATTATGCATATATCCTAAGATCCGAAATTTTACCCACATGGATTTCAAGCTGGAAATAAAGATGATGATCCCAGGGCATGCTGGTATGTTTAGTTCTATAGGCACCAGCATGCTCTAGCAGCCATGGGTATGCTGACACTTGTAGTTCTACAAGCATCTGCATACCCAAACAGATTAGGACTGCCAGGGCTTGCTAGAACCAGTAGTGCACCAACAAAAATCCCATGGCACAAGGCTGTTTTTGTGTAGGGGGCCCATTTTTTTTTTTGGACACGATTCCCCTAAAGGTGTATTCAGCCTCATGCTGAAGAGGCTAGGGCTGAGGGCATTTATGACACGGGGCCCCCATGCTGTGAGATTCCTTATTATAGTGTCACCAGCCCAGCCTCTCAAAGCGCTAGTGCTGGAACACTTCGTGGGTGGGGTTCATCCTTTTATTTTACATTTATATATTTACAATACCTTCTCTAAGCAAAAGAGTGAAAAGTGTAACGTGAGTCTGAATCATATCTATTTATCCATCCTGCATAATGAGCCCCACATCTATTTATCCATCCTGCATAATGTGCCCCACGTCTAGTTATCCATCCTGCATAATGTGCCCCATGTCTATTTATCCATCCTCCATAATGTGCCCCACGTCTACTTATCCACCCTCCATAATGTGCCCCACGTCTATTTATCCAGCCTGCATAATGTGCACCACGTCTATTTATCCATCCTCCATAATGTGCCCCACGTCTATTTATCCATCCTCCATAATGTGCCCCACGTCTATTTATCCATCCTCCATAATGTGCCCCACGTCTATTTATCCATCCTCCATAATGAGCCCCATGTCTATTTATCCATCCTGCATAATGTTCCCCACGTCTATTTATCCATCCTCCATAATGAGCCCCATGTCTATTTATCCATCCTGCACAATGTGCCCCACGTCTATTTATCCATCCTCCATAATGAGCCCAATGTCTATTTATCCATCCTGCATATTGTGCCCCATGTCTATTTATCCATCCAGCATATACATAGGTGCGCTCCTACATTTCAGTTTTTGAACATTTCAACGTAAAATCATTCTGCACATTTTAAGATTGTGAATCTTGCTAGAAATATGCATTGTTGAATGAATAAAAAGGACACTTCAAACTCCTCCTAACTGGTACTTTAAGACAACCACTATTTATTGCAGATTTTACATTGTACTACAATACTACTCGGTTGAACCTCGTTTATGTATTAAACTCATTCAAGAGCTTGAGAGGGCATTGGTACTGTCTTATTTTGTGTGTGTATAGTACTGTTACATTTTTTTATGACATTGGTAGGCATGCACCTACAATTGTGTCACTCTTATAAAAATCACCTGGAAGGAAATGTAAAAATAAATTCCTTTTGTGGGGAGAAAAAGCCTCTGTGGCCCCCCACTATGTATTTCACATGAGAACGGATGTGATTGTGATGTCATGCAACTATTTTACACAGACTGTCATTTGCATTGTGGGCCAGCAGTTTAGCAACTTTGTAAATAAGCCTTACTGTCTTTGTTGTCTGTGAATTAATAAGTTCTAATAAGGGATGAATCTGAATCATATGCTCCCCTCAATAATATGACAATTACATGTGAGTTTGAGGGAAACTTTCCTTTATAGAAAGCTCCCACAATTGGTGGTTGTCACCACCAGAATCTATTTTTCAGGACAATGGCTTATAGAAGTGAATTATTCCCTAATTGAAATAGGTTTCTGAGGACATCAGAAAAAGAGTTGCCAATGCTCATCAAGCTTGAAAGGGTTAAAAGACGAGTTTTGCAGACTTCAGCGTCTGTCAGGTCAGAGTCTGGCTTACAGAACACATTAGGGAAAAATTCAACACCATTGTTATTCTTTCCAGGAGTGGCCTTTCTGCAAAGCCAGGTATACAATATTCCAGGAGGGCTCAGGGTAATGGCTAAGGATATATTGAAATGTTTTATTGTTTATGTGTAGGATGTAAAAAAAATAACTACGAAAGAGCTGTGAGCAGAGAGACTACTATCTAACCCTACTCAAGTTAATTACTATTTGGAAGTTTTAAAACAATTTTGGGAGAAGAATTGGATGTGGAACTTTTCAGCTTAAATGAAATATATTATGCTTGGAGAAAATGAAACACTGCATTCCAACAAGAGAATCCTATGCCAACTGGCACCACCTCTATATGAAACAGTTCATATATCCAACTTGTATTATAAATACAGGTATCAATTAAGTAAACCTAATAAGTACTGCATTCTGTATGTGCTTACAATACAATATAATTTGGCATAAATTGGTGTTTGCTTCAAACTATGTATGAAATAACATAACAAGTAGGTCGCAATGGGGGCCCTTTCCAGCAGCTCTAAGAAGCAGTGCAACTTATTCAGAAGCAGGAAGATGTAGTCTTACACTGTCACCAAGCGCCTCTCTGTAAATGTAGCTCAACTTTATGCAGCAAAGAGCATACATTTCCTCAGATTTGGTTACAAATTTGGTCAACTACTGAATTTTTGCAAAAACACATCTAGGATAAGTACAATAATCAAACGGTAGCTGATCCAAGAAATCTACCCAATTTCTCAAGGAGGTGCAGTTGGATAACATACATTTATGGTTGAATTGACAAATCACTGTCCCCTGACCGGGAAACCTATGCAATGTGACATAATTGGCTAATTCCAAATTGAACATGGATTGATGTACTGAATGAATGTACTGAATGTACGAAAGTTAATTGTATAGTTCTGCCCTTAGGATAGACAAGGAGTAGACCTCCTGAAACATTGTTTTACATATGTGTCACTTATGACTATAAATAAGAAACAAATTACATGCAGCATATTATATATATTATTGGGAGAACATTGCTGGAGACAGCCAATTAGGATGTGATTTTTAGCAGCTTCTATCAATTTGACTTTTTTTTATTTCCAACAGAAAATATATTCCCAGGTTCATTGAGGCACATAATCATCATCATCATTATCATCATCAAATATATTTATTTATTTTTTAACTATATGCCATTGCTTATCACAACCCCCAAAAACTTCTGCCTGGCACAGCTCCCTCAGTCTGCTTAATTCTAACACACTAGAGAGCAATATTGAGTCTCTTCTGACTGTTATTTCCTGAGTAATCTCTGCCTGTGAACTGTTCTAAATATATGCCTGTTCCCTAGATCATCATCTGTATTAAGTAAACTGTAACTTCAGAATGTACTAGGATCTGGAGCAAACTCCATACCCAGTGAGGAGTGATTGTGTTGTTGTGATGTATCCCAAAACTAGAATGGCAGGAACATATATCTTTATCTCCATTGGCTTTCAATTCATTGCAGACTGGAAACATCAGGCTGTTCTTTCTTTGAAAGTTGGAGACAGAGTTTGGTTGGCAACCCATAATCTTCACTTAAGAGTACCAGATTCTGACCTGAAAGTACACCTTTTATACCTGACACTTACTAATTTGACATGTTTGCGTGAAAAAAGACAAGGGGCTAGATTTACTAAGCTGCGGGTTTGAAAAAGTGGGGATGTTGCCTATAGTAACCAATCAGATTCTAGCTGTCATTTTGTAGAAGGTACTAAATAAATGAAAGCTAGAATCTGATTGGTTGCTATAGGCAACATCCCCACTTTTTCAAACCCACAGCTTAGTAAATCTAGCCCAAGAAGTTTTAACAATCCTATGTGTTAGAAAGTCATTACAAGGGTGAGCACTGATATAACTTGGATACATGAAAACCTAGCACTAAGGTTTAACTCTTTGTGCTTTATTTCTTCCATCATATCTTCCATGGGACACAGTAGTAGTAATTTGGGTACATAGCCCTGGGAAAACCATGTTTCAGGAGTGTAATGTATTGATTGGAGTTACACCCATTGTCGTCATTGCCTCCATATGGAAATGATGGATGCATTCTTTGCTTGCAACAACTCTAGCCTGTTTTGCCCAAAACAGATCAGCAATGCAGTTGTAAATGGATAAGCTAATTTGTCACATTTATGGGAACACAAATAAAAATGAATTAATGATAATGGTTATGGATGATTATTATTATTATTATTGTTATTATTATCGCAGATTTGTAAGACGCCATAGTGCTCCACAGCACCGTACAGTAGGGAAAACAGTACATACATAAAACAGGGATATACAAGGAAGACAAAATAAATGCAGACATGAAAACAAAGGGTATGAAGGACCCTGCTCATCAGAGAGCTTACATTCTAAGTGGAAGAGGGTACAGCTAAAACAAGAGGCATAAATGTGTTTTTCAGAGTGGAGATTGGGATAGTTGTGAGGGTGCATTAGTGTGAATAGTGTTATCGAGGATAAGGTCGCTTATAAAAAAGAGATGGGTTTTCAAAGATCATCTAAAGATTTGAAGACTGTGGGACAGTCTGATTGAGCATGGTGGAAAGCAGCACGGGATAAGTCTTGTAGGCAGGAGTGAGAGGTGGTTACCAGAGACAAGACAAGGCGCAGGTCAGAGGTAGATCTAAGAGGGCGGGAGGGAGAATATTTTGATATGAGATTTGAGGGGGACTGTTGTTGAGGGCTTTGTAGGTAAGGGTGAGTAATTTGAATTTGATTCTGGAGGACACAGGGAGCCAGTGTAAGGATTTGCAAAGAGGTTCAGCAGATTTGGAGCAGTGAGAGAGAAAGATCAGTCTTGTAGCAGCATTTAGGATGGATAGAAGTGTGGATATATGAGTGTCAGGAATGCTAGATAGCAGAAGTTTGCAATAGTCAAGATGGGAGATGATAAGAGAATGGATAAGAGTTTTGGTATCATGTAGAGTAAGAAAAGGGTGTATTTTGGCAATGTGTTTAAGGTGGAGTCGATAATGCAAGGAAAGTGGTGAGTAAGATGAATAGTAACAATTTATACATTAATGACTACTGGTACAATAATACTGAATAAACACTCAATCTGTCTTGCAGCATTGTAGTTAAATGAATTACGACACTTGAACACTAATGTAATACTTAAGAGTCATTCTTGATGTGAATAACTACTATAGCAAATATTGCCCGCTGACTCCTAATGATGAAGCTCTCAATAAGTAAACAATACATAAATGTAGCAATGGTACGATCATTTCTGCAGGGACAGTGATGTGTGTCGCACACCGTCCCTGCTCTGCCCAACACTCACAGGGATCGATGCCTTCTTCCTCTAGCCAATGTGTCTGTTGCCCAGCAATGGCCTGGTATGGCCTCCGCTATTCCTGATGACCATTTTGCTTCTCCTTTGGTACGCGCTTTGGTACCTCTGCTTACATTTGATTCTCACATGCTAATCCAATACCAAGACAATAATATAGACACTTCAAATAAGCACAGGAATCCCTATGACTGTGATTGCACAGAAATTAATTCCCTTTCGTAGCCATTAGCAGTAGAGTACCTTAGGTCCTCAGGGACAGCCAAGGTGAATGCCCACCCAATATCTCCCACTGTGGAGTGGATGCAGAGGGTGATAGGTGTGAGAGGTTTTTTTAGCCCAATTCTTCCATGGGATTCATCCAAAGTAAATTGGGTGTTATTACCAAGTCCATCCCTAAAACTCACCTAAATAATGTCCAGATTATAACCAGGCTTATCAATATACTTATTACTCGTAATTTGGATGTTGACATGACCTTATGTGATTTTGAGTGGTTCCTGGACTTCAGATCTACATTTACCAGTAGGATGTATAACACCGGGCAGATTCCATATCAGTAGCATCAACCCAGCCCTGTGGTTCATTTCCCTGTTGGGCAGTCAGTAGCTTGGAACACCAGTAAGTTACTGAATTAGCTTATTTGTGAATAAGCTATTACGGAGTTACATGTTATCAATATACTGTCTAGTGCATGTCTGATGTTTAAATATGTGTTTGTTATGTTGTGGTTTTTGTGGGCTGACACAAATGAGCTTGTAAATGCAATCTGTCTATTTACAAATTTCTCTCTAGAGTGGACTACATAAGTTATACACTAAAGACACAAATATGTACTAAATAAGTGTGTATGTCTCTAAACGTACAATACATATAACATATTTATATTGAAAACCCAGGGTCTGAATACTTTTATGGACCAGCAAAGAGACACAATATACAAACATCAACATTCTATTTCTGAAAAAGTAACCCACTGAATACCCTCACTGTCTCTGTAAATTCTCACAAATAAACATAAGGGATAAAGAAAAAAGAAAAAAAACTCGCTAAACAGAACTGATTAAATATTAATATATACAAAGGTAATGAAAATGTAATGATATCACATAAGTTGCATTATAACATGAGTGCCAATTGAAAAGCCCACCTCATTTATATTGTATGTGAAAGTATACATAAATCAGAATTCCCACATGAGACATAAAACAAATATGCCCTGATTTTCCCCCCAGTAATGGTACTTACATAAACAGTAGCATAACCACTGAGAGTTCTTTTATTTTACTGAAACGAAATGTGAAAAAATATCAATGT
The DNA here is from genome assembly GCF_038048845.1 of Mixophyes fleayi. Taxonomy (NCBI): domain Eukaryota; kingdom Metazoa; phylum Chordata; class Amphibia; order Anura; family Limnodynastidae; genus Mixophyes; species Mixophyes fleayi. The sequence continues at coordinate 206,584,632 of NC_134404.1, forward strand.
TAGGAAAACTAATTTCTGAATAGCTCTAAAGACATTCAAAAGTACTACCTGAGTTAATAGAAAATGAAATGGGTGTAATGTATACCACATTTCAAAATATAAGGCTGTTAGAAACCACAGAGAAGATGTGTGGCTGCATAGAAGCAAGAGGCCATAGGTCCAGTGATTTTATACATATCACAAAACTCTAAGGTCACTTCTAATATCCTTTTAACTCTGTATTTAGTTATATTTTACAGAAGTGACACCACTAAACTCCATGTATACAGCAGGGGTGGACTGCGACTAAAAATCAGCCCTGGCATTTAAAGTACACGGGCCCACCTCAGTTCTAGCAGGAAAGAAACTGTGTGCCACCGCACAGCGGCGGCACCAAAAAGGTTGCGATTACATTGTGCCTGATTCATTAGTGATCTTATCTGTCGTTTTTTGCTTATCTTAAGCAAATCCACTCTGTGCATGCTCAGAAAAGGGAGATAAGAAGCAAAATTTACTGCGTAGGTGAAGAATTTCTTAAGTTAAGGTGAAAATCCATCTTCACTTCTTATCTCACCGTTTCTTCTTAAAAATAAGCATCTTAACTTTTGCACAAGATAAGATCACTAATGAATCAGGCCCATTGTTTTGTGGGTGTAGCCAACATGGGGCATTGATACATACATTATAATAAAGTATTACATTTATCACGCCCTCCCAGCCACATCACGCCATCCCCAAGCCCACTGTACTTATCTATGCTTCTGGTACTGCTGTCATCCATCAGGGTGGAAACTTCCTGTAGAGTGAGCTAGGAAGCTCTTAGTCTCACGAGATTACCAAATCTTGTGAGACTTAGAGTTCCTCAGCTTGCTCTGCACATTGGGCTGTGGGCTTCCGGTGGGTTGGCATCCAGCATGGCTGCATTTTAATCCCACTATGTGTCTGAATTCCAAAAATCAATCCATTAGCTACTTTCAAGTGCCAAGCACTGAGGGTCACCAACAGGAATTCACAGACACGGAAATTGTCCCCAGAGTCAGGGGCCTTGGAAACTTGCTTTCCTGCTTGGCCAGTGGTCCGCTTTTAGGGGTGAGTGCCTTAAATTTGCTCTGGACTTGACCAATATCCCTCCTTAATCAATACAAACAAATTTAGCCAAAATGGCAAGCCACAGATTCCACGGACATTAACTCAGGTGACAACCGTTACTCACTGGTGACCGCCCAGATATATCCCACAGTTGCACAAGGCAGAAAATGTCCTCATAGGTTTACTTACAGTCACCTGTGTTCCATAGTCCCAGTTGGGCTTTAAGTGGAGTGCAACTGAGTCTCTCCAGTGATCTTTCCTGTGCACGTTATGTGTCGCGTGTTGGCACCTTTTGCGACTCCTGAGCCACTTTCGCCAGCATGACACTGGTGTCTGTCAAGATTACGGAGGAACAGGTTCTCTTCTTTGTTGTACAGTGGCCACAAATTATACTCTCTCCTACACTCTGTGGCTGTTGCGGAAGGTGCAGGTGACATGGAACGTGGAACTCTGACTTTCCACCATTCGTGAACCTCAGTGGTTGCTGTCCTTGACCCATCTTCCCTGCTCGGCTGCATGCCCCCTATCATTCAGGTACAGCAACTGGATTACGTGAGCTGGAACCTTAATGGATCATTAGAAAGTAACATCCTTGCTCTGCATGTGTTCCTCATAAAACGTGACCTCTAAGCCTACATAAAAATGTGGTTCCCTTCCACAATTATTGAAGGGGACTCCTGTAGGGTGAGTGCCTTGGATTTTATATACTTTTACTGGACAGTTCTTTAAGGGCAGACTCTTATTTTGAGCCCATATTGATTATGTGACCTTTATTGTGTATTCCTGCCATATTACTGGATACAACCACTTACTACCTATCTGAGCAAGTAATGCACAGACAACCCACTATTTTTTGTTATCTGCTTTCACTGAGGGGACATTCAACGGTGGACTTGGTACTTCTGCTTGTCTTTTATGCCCTTAAATAATCTCTACAATGGCTTAAAATTTATATCCATCCTTCCTCTGCATTGTGACAGGTGTCACCATCTAGTGGATTTCAAGTAATACAAGCCAACTCAATTTTCCCCGCACGGTTGAATTGAAGGGTGCTTCTCTCCTTGCTAGCTGCCTACTTTTGTGGACCTCGTCACATAACCAAGCTACCTATACCGTGCAGGAGTGGCCTCCTGACTAGTACTGTTCGCAGCTTTACTATTGTATAAGCATTCAGAGGCACCCTTTCTACTCAACAGCTCTTTACAACACCTTTTGTAATTACTGTTCATATGACTTTTTTACAAACCTATAATATCTGAAACTGTTTGATTTGATTACAATATAATTAACATTTACCTTTTTCGAAGACTATGTATTTTTTTCCCCATTGTAACAACTTGTTCGTCTCCAACACATGAGTTCCATTTGTATCTCCAATGGACAAATTTTTACACAAACATAAAAAGATTGTTAACACCTCCAAATCTAACCTGTCCACAATGGGTAAACCAAAATCACAAGCTAGTAGATCCGGCCTTTCCCCTTCCCCAGCAATCCACCTCTGAATATACTGTACCATCTACAGATTCAACACAGAACCTTACACCATCTATTTCTGCGATTGAGTTCTTTGCAATATGCATGCCCCAGACTAATAAAATCTTTGATGTATTACAAAACACAATTGAATGTGCCTTATCTAGAAACTCATTCAATTCTACAAGTATCTCTGCCGTAGAGCAACGAATTGCAGATGCGGAAGATGCTATACCACTATAGATCGACAACCAAAAACTTTATAGCAAGTCACTGATAAACCTGATGATCTGAAGAACAGGAATTTTAGAAATAACCTCCAATTCATAGGCATCCCAGAAACCATCAAAGGCCTCCATCTCATTCAGTATCTTAGTATCTTACTCCCGGTGGCATTGGGACTTAAACAAATGATCGATAAACCCTAGTTTGAACAAGTGCATAGAATTGGCCAAGAGAGTGGGAAAGGCAGTGTCCTAGACCAGTCATTCCCAATTTTTTTGATTACAGAGTTAAAGAAACAATACTAGGAGCCTACAAAAAACAGACCTTGTTAGGTGAAGGTAACAAAATTCTTATCTTCCAAGTATTTGACAAAAAAGCTTGTCTTTAAAAGCTTAATTGACAGCAACAAGTGTTGTACACTACTCTTTCTATCCAAACTTAGAGTGACAAATAATGGTCAAACATTTGATGACCCGGCTGAGGCTAGCTGTTATTTTCTTTACAGATCTCCTTCGCAGGGAACCCAGTTTGGAGATATATTATCCCCCCACCACTGAGGCACACTACCTATAATTATACTCGTAACACAATGGTTGTGTGCAAACATTACATTTAGGTTGTTCCAGATTTAGATTATGCTAATTTCATTCATATCTTCCCAGTTTGTTTGATAGTTTTATATGTTCACTTTGTCACTGGTACATCCCAACAACCAGTCTGGAATCTACCTCAGTTTTTTCATGGTTAAGGAAAACAGAAAATGGTGTATGAACAATGTTTAGATAATGATGTTATTTTTATTTTTGTGATGTTTTACGCTTATGTATCCAGCCCCTGGTTGGGGGGCACAAATTAGCTATAATACTTACACAAATGAATACAGATTCCTACCCCCACACTCCACCATCCTTTAGACAAGCCACAACTAAAGATAGTAGCAGCCACAGGTGGTGAAAGTGACAAGAACAGGTAGGACAGTCTAGTGGGACAATTCCGATTTTGGTAACTGTTCTGCCCAATCTAAGGGGCAGGTCAAGACTGTGTATTCTTTATATACATACTGCATTCTATGTATATTACACTATGGTGCTCATAGGGGGTTTCCTAGTGCCTGGAAACCCCCATACAACCCTGGGGCACTGTATAATTGAGGTGGCTGGACCCTGCTCCCGCTTCACACAGCTCTGCTTGAAGAGGGAGAGCTGCGTGCATCTAACAGTAGTCGGGTGCACGCAGCAATATTGTGGGGATAGGAAGAGTTGGAGAGCAGCCAAGCACTGTCTAAAATTATAGCCACGCCCGCATGCATGCTGGTCACGCCCACTGGCGGCATGGTGTGGAAACCCCCCTCTACAAATCCTGCGTTTGTCCCTGGTGCTAGCTGTCCTTTGTGGGCTGACCACTCCCCCTCTAGTGCCTGGTCTCGTCTCTTTGATGGCTGGCCACACCCTGGTGGGCCACTAGCATTGCAGTCCTCCGTTGGGCCCTTCATGCCCCAGTCCAACACTTATTGCAAGTGTTAATATCAGTGGTGGGTGCTGCAGTCTGCTGAGCTGGTTGCTGAGTAATGACAACCAGCTTCTCAGACCTATCGGACTGCAGCAGTTTCCGCTTCATTCTGAGCGGGTTGCCAAGTAATAGTAACCAGCGTCTATTTCTTGTGTGTTGCCAGCATCTATCTGTTTGCTAGGCAGCTGAAACTGCCTTGCTATTTGTATTATTTATTTATTTATAAAAAATTTGTAAGGCGCTACAGTGCTCCGCTGCACCGTACAGTAGGGAAGACAAGGACATACATTAAACAGAACATACGTAAAACAAGAACAGAATTATTCTATGCATTAGAATTTGCTGCACTACTTCAGCTTATCAGGCTGGGCTCCTCTCATTGGTCCCTCTTTGAATAAAAACCCTTTCCTTTCACCTCTGCTGGTGATAGTTTATACTAAACTAGTATGCTGTGAATACTGATCTGATTGACTTATTGTTATGACCCAGCTGGTACCTTTGATTTTGCTATCCTGCCTTCCTGTCCTTGACCCCCTGTTTTCTGGATCCTTTATTACCTCTTTCTGCCCTTGGCTCTGAACTCTCCTAGCCCTGACCTCAGCCTGTACTACCAATTGGCATCTGCACAACCACTACACTACATGTAGTAATGCAATCAATTTATTCCCTAATACCTAGCAATAAATAAATAAATGATTTGCAATCTTGTATTTCAATGAAGGTCGGGGCCAATTCTCATTCTCTTTCCTGCAATGATGAATGTTGGGGCCAACTGAAACTTTTAGGATATTATTTTTGCTCACGACCAAAGAGTGAAGCCCCAAAAAGATACAGATATAGATTTTGGAGCAGGAGACGGAACCTCTAAAAGTAATCATGGAACCCTAACGTAAAGAATTCCTAACAGTTCTACAAATTACATTTTCCCTGTCATTTTGGGAATGCCTTAGTTACATGTGCATAATACATCTATTTATTGGGTAACAAAAACAGCATCTTTCCCATTAGAACACCACCATGTTTTGCAGCCAAACTCCAAATACCAAACAAAACAGTGCAAAAAAGCAACCCACCCTCGCTTGTAGGACGTATTTTACCAAATATGGTTAATTTCTAATTTGAATTATATTAAAACCCTGTAGAGCAATTACCATCACAAAATTCCAGAAAATTTGAGGCCCATGGTATTCTTAATAAAACACCTCAATACCAACATCTCTAACCCTGATGTTAAGTCACCTCCAACCTGGCTCACCCTTGCCCACCTTTTTTTCACCCCTTTTACTCCTTCCTTTCCACTCCCCACCAGCAGTCATATGCCACCTAATAGCATGCCCCCCCCCGTATTGTAGAATGCCAATTCTAAGAACCACACCTAACATATATGAATTGTTACAAATGATTTATTGTGACTATTTTTAAAATGTTAGAATCTACAAAGACTGATGCAAACTGTCATCCGGATCGATTGTTTTTGTTTTTCTCTACTGTGCCGCTTGTAACTATTTATAATGGTGATGCTCATTTCTTTACACCTTGCTAAACTTGAAATAAAGAGATTTAAAAAATGAAAACATCTTTCCCCTCATACTAAAATCAAACTGCCCTGTTGGGAAGTGGAGAGCCATCTTGAAAAGTCTCTTAAAGTAATAGAACAGTTACCATTGCAATGACAAAAGTTTGTTGATGTATGTGATAAGAATACAGATACATTTCAGATACATGAATCAGCCTTAATGTTGCCTGATTAAACAGCTGCCTAAAGCTTTAATATATTTTGGCTCTTTTCAGCTCCCTTGCAGAACCAGAATGAAAACTCCTTAGAGAATACCTAGAGGACAACAAAGCAAAAGGATTTATTTGCACATCTACCTCTCCAGCTGGAGCACTCATTTTATAGTAAAATAAGAAGGTGAATTCATTACGACCTTGTATTGATTACAGCAAAATAAACAAAGCCATGTTATCAATTGTTATTCCATTCCTTTAATCACAATATTACTGAAAAGACCTTTCTTAGGACCATTTGTTTACTAAAATAGAACTACGAGGTGCATGTAATCAAAAATTAATAGATGAATGGAAGAACAAGTAACCAGGTTACCTGAGAAAGGGGTAAAATGTTACACACATTAATTTGTAATAGCAATAATATGGGACCTATTTATTGAGATATGGCGTTGAAGCTTATTTTTTTATCACTGGTTTTAGTACCAGTAAAATAATCGATTATTGCAGAAATTTATAAATAAAATATCACAGGAGCAACTGCCTCAATCATACTTGTTCAGAGTAGTAAGAGTTAACTTACCTTTTCAGCAGGCCAGTCTCAGGGGATGTGCACATGCATGACCTGGCTAGCTGGTTTTCACATGCATAGTAGTACTGAAAGCCCAGACTGTGCCAGGGTTATGATGCTTTGCAACCCCCCCGGTGAGATTGTTCCCTCTTCTCCCTCAAGATCAATTTCCTTGGACTTTAATGTGGATTTAGCATCCCACAAGGGCATGACTACTATCCTGGTAGAACTCAATTAACTTACTAAAAGCTGCTCACTTTATACCATGTCACGGACTATCTACCAACAAAGAAACTTACTACACGGAGTACCAGATGATGTGGTTAACAGGCCAGCGGGTACACTCAGGTGGGGTCAATGGCAGGACTTGGGAATAGTGTGAAGACTGCATAGTTAGCCTGCACAGAACTAATAACTTTTTTCCTCCTTTACTGACCACCTGAGTTTATTATAGTGCAAAGTGCGTTCCTGATGGATCTCAGAGACAGTAAATAAAATTGATTTCTGGCAGAACTATGCAGGGCACTGTAATAGATCCAGTCAATAGAGGAAATTGGGGAGAGAAAGAGAGACGCTCAGGCGCTGCACATGTGTGACCTAATTGTGCACAGTACATAGGAAAGGTCAGGGGCCACCATTTGTACAGTAAAAGGCTGTGCCACCTGTGTAATCTAAATGAGAGTGTGCTGTCTGTCTGTGGCAATAGTCCATAGTGCAGAGGGAGGGGCCACCAGAGAGGCAGTCAGGGGCTACCGCAATAGGTGACACAGCACCTACATTCTAAAATCAGTTAGAACAATACTTTTTCCTGGCAGCCCCATGACATTACTGTTATGGTTTGTGTGGTATGTAGGTTTTACTATGTCTAATATTAATCAGCAATGGAAGTATTGAATTAGTGTCTCTAATTTATTATTATATAATTCTTGTATATATAATTGTAATGTTAATTCATAAGCTCTGCTTCAACCATATATGATACAAGTTAACCCGTGCATGATACTCATGCATTCTAGTCAAATCAAGCTACTTAAGGTGTTAAAAAGGTTCTTGTCATGCATTTGGGCCATAGCCCAGGCCTCAACCACCAACCACTCCCCACTGTCACCCCCGTCAACCACCAACCACTCCCAACTGTCACTTCTCCTTCAAGAAATATATATATATATTTTTTAAATCTTTATAAACACTTTTAACAATTAACAAATTAAATTAACAAATTAAAAACATCTTAGTATACCAAATTTCAGCCCTTTCTGAATTTTTTTTCTCACACACACTAAGAATTTAGTAGGTCAGTGTATAACTCCGCCCAGCAGGTGGCGCTGCAGCTTGGTTTTATTTTTTCCACACACACACAGACAGACTAACACACGCCACTAGACATTTATATTATAGATCAGTATACTCAGTTTAAAGCTCAAAATTTCTAGTTAGTATCTCTTTCATTCGTGACACCTAACATTTAGTCTGTTTATTAGTTTATCCCCACACAAACAAATGTATTGGTTTAATGTCTTTCATGTAGTCTGTTTATGTAGTTTCTTTTAAAATGTTTATCTTATGGTTTGTGAATAGTGATTTAGCTCTTTTTTGTTATGATGGTTTATAACCCAAAGCCATCTCTCATGATAGTATTTACATGTATAAATTTTTATAAAAAAAAATTCAGTTATTTTCTATATTGCAAATTTATATTAACGTCCGCTATGTTTTTATCCGGTTCCCATTTGGCTTATAAAGCAACATTCCATTTCATTACAGACCACATCTCCAGTTTAGTATGGCTTTTACATATATATCTGTGGTGTTTGTGAAAGAAACTAATTCTTTCTCATGTGTGGATAATATCAGACTAAAATAGTATATTATTACAACAGTTCTTATGAGTTACAAATCTGTGGTTAAATACCCAGGAGTATATTTACTAAACTGCGGGTTTCAAAAAGTGGAGATGTTGCCTATAGCAACCAATCAGATTCTAGGTATCATTTATTTAGCACACTCTACAGAATGACAGCTAGAATCTGATTGGTTGCTATAGGCAACATCTCCACTTTTTCAAACCCACAGTTTATTAAATATACCCCTTTGTCTTATTGTTTTGTTAGCTTGAGATACCTGGTAATCTGATTGGGAATTTGATTGTGTTTTCTAATTCTGCTGTTGGATATACCGTGACTCCTTCAGTATGTTAGTCTTTAACTTACTCCAATGTATTTTCCAATGACCCTTACTTGAGCAAATATAGGTAAGTTTTCTTATTGTGTAACGTCTTACTTTCCCATATACCCTATTCCATTAGCATATTCTAGAGAATCTGTTAATACTAGAGCATAAGGTGATTGCTGGTCTCTCACATTATTCACTCAGAAAACACCCCTGTGGTATCAAGTGGGGTTAAGTAACTGGGGCATAAGGGAATTATCAGATACATACTTGTATCCTTGTATCTCCGCATTATAGCTGATCTGTCCCTCGCAGAGGTAACTCAATACTACTGTGCATTGCTTGTAAGTGGTGTTTTGCCTTTAGCTTTCTCAAGGCAGTATCAGGAAAACCTCACATTAAGTCCATTTGCCAATCTACCACTTATACCACCCACCTTCACATTGCTGCCTCTGCAATATCCCAGGTTTTCCAAGCCGGGTTTTTGCCATGTCATAGAACATCCCAGCTCAGAGACCCTGTTCCTACTGTACCTTGGACCCAAGAGTTTCCTGGGTCGACCCCGTACATACTGAACTCAGGTCTGCCCTGGCAATAAGTGTGAGTCATCACAAGAGGAGCTTTGATTGGCTGGAAAATGGTGAGGTCATTTAAAGGGGAATTTTTTTTTTTGCACACAAAGATGAGGCCAAAGTGGGTGGTTACTGTTCACAGCATGCTTTTATTATGGCCAACGAGTCACTATTGTGTAGCCAGGAGTTCCTGGTTCATTGCATTTTTTGGCTGTTTTATAAAGCAAAGGAGAGCTTGATGCAGCTGTAACACCGTGCTACTTTATCCCACGCTCTGTTAGTATTATTGCTATGTTATAGTAAACTGTTGCATCCTTTACAGTGCCTGTGATCTCTATTTTGATTTCCTCCTCTCCTCTAATGGCCAGCAGCTCATGCACCTCTTCCTCTGGCCAATGTACTATGCTTTTGTCCTATCTCTCTTTTCTGCAGCATTGAAATGAAGTTATCCTCCAGCATTCCTAATCCCCCCAATCAGCTTCTTTATGTGAGACCCGGGTTGAAAAATCTGTGTCGCACCGTTCACACTACAGGTGGCCTGGGACTGACACTGGAATAACCCTGCAAAAGTCTCGGGTCTAATTCCCAGGATTTTGCACTGACCCCCTTTCACACTGAGCCTCGACCAGGGTCGTCAGAGCTCGTCCCGGCAAAAACTGGTTTTTTTTAACAGTGTGAATGGGGTAGTACTGACACAATACTCTTGATCTTCTCCTGTTGGTATTTTTGTGAATAATTTGCACATAAGTGCTGTTGGTTTTCTGGGTACTAGGGTGCTCATAAATGCTATGGAAACTACACTTATATGGTATTAACATACTCTTGAAGATGTTGCCTTTAATAATGTAGGGCTATGTAGTTTTACTGCTTGATTTAATTTGTTGAACTTTATGAAGATTAAATAATGACAAAATCATTTTACATGCATGCATTACATAATCTTAGACCAAATATGACATTCAGATCACATAAGATAATAAATGCTTAACTTGTCTTGAAAATAAAATTGTATTACCATTTCACAGTAATTACAGTTACAGCAAAAAAATCTATGTCTTTTACCTATTTCCCTGTTGGCTGCTTGTACTCTTATACATAACCCATTTCACCATGGCTGAAAGGTATGCCCTCATTCTTCCCACTCATCTTCCAATTGCATTAACATGTACAGAATTTGTGAATGCTATTAAATAATCATAAACCTAATGTCAATTAATGAATTTAGCACATGTTACTGAAAATGGAAGAAAGGTAAGGAAGAAAGGAAGCAGAATATTGATAACATTTTTAAAAGCTTATATCAAAATAAGTTGGATAAAATATTTTACTGACTAAGAGTATACATGAATCAAGATTTGGTGACAGTTTATTTCAGGAAGAGTTCTAGTCAGGTCATTGGTCCTGACTCTAGTTTCTTCCCAGTAATCAGATCCAAGTGATTCAGCAGGTGATAAAGGATAGTTCATTCTCAAGCTTCTTATACAGCTTTGTGAACCTTTGGGTATGTTACCGCTAGTAGAACCTGGCATAGGGTGAGGACAGACAAAGTGATAACAACTAGTACTGACTGATTTTGTTTGTCCTAATGTTTGAAAAGTTATAGTTGCAGACAACCTGCAGGTAAAGCTGATGAGGGGAAATCTTTTAACTTGAGTTTCAGTTTTCAGTTACAGGTATGTTGTAATATAAACTAGAGGAGGACCCATGAGATACACTTGAAGTGTTTCTTCTTCACAAAAATTCAATTAAATCTAAAGGTTATATATACATTGGTATTATCTGTAATACTTAGGATTTAAGGTTTACTGGATAAAGGGTTTAACCTAATTTTGACTGTCATTGCACAGTAGGCTAAATTACATGTACAAATAACTACTGTCTTTCCCAACAATGGCCCAGCATGTTTGTCTTCAATAAATTGTTTAGCAGTGTTTAGCAACTGTACATTAAAGCACTTGATGATCTGTGTAAATGACAATATCATAAAGTAGCAGCAAAATTACTTTTTTATTTTCTTGTTTTCAATACTGTCTGGATAACAAGCTTCCAGATAATAGACCACAAACTCAGTCCCTTTCACCCATACAGAAAGCTCTGCTCCTGAACTTCCCACTTAATTTACTATTACCTGTGATCAGTTAATCAACTGATGTTGTACACACACATACATACACACACACACACACACACACACACACACACACACACACACACACACACATATATTTATATATCTATAGATAGCTAGATCGATACCTCAATATATATCTATACACAGGCACACTTCAGGTGATGCACACACAAACACCTTCATGCTTTTAATTTGCTTTTATTGTCAGAATGGCAAAATAATTCATAACATAGCGTTTGCAAATACTTTTCTTGTGACCCTAATGCTAAAATAACAGAGACCAGCTTCCTAGACACTGGCCACTTTCTGGCATCGGTCCCACACATAAAAGAAGAAGACAGGTTTAAATACTTTACACTCCTCCCATTACCCTAGCTTGATGAACATATTACACTCCCACCTTGCCTTTAAAAGGAGTTCCCTGCAGGTGTTCTGTTTATTTAGCCTCAGTTCAGACTCACTCCGTGAGCCTGTATCTCTTTAACTTAGGTGCATTACTGTACAAATGTCTAACTCTGTTTGCAGATTTTCCCCGCAGAATGTCAGCTAAATACCTAACTCCCTGTTTAGAAGCCTGTGGAAAACCACTCGCTTTGTCACTATATATATATATATATATATATATATATATATATATATATATTAGTGGAATAGGCTATACATTGAAATTCCTCCTGATGAAGTCAGAATACTGGTGAAATGCATTGAAGTAGTGGGACATGCACTAGCACCTTCATTGTGACTGTCTGTATCCAGTTATTCAGCAGTAATTAATTTTGAAATACAACACAATATGTGATTATTTTGTTTCCTATATATAGCATGATGGAATGACCCAGATGTGAGCAGTAATAACCGGACGAGATCATACAGACCAGCAAAATATTCTGTTTTTCTCAGAGCTGGTTGATTTTCCAGGAACATGCTGGATTTCCAGTGGTCAAAAGAACCTAATACAGATAAGCAATTGTGACTATTTGTTCTGGTACGCACATATATGGGGTGTAACTGGTTTCACAAATTGTTTTGAAAATACTACATTGTCTTCGGTTTTTCCTTGTCTTTATATATAAGTGGCACACACATCTGAAGTCTTTGTGGATGGTCCCTGTATGACTTCCAGATCTTATGTGTCCATGAGCCTGTTTAGTTCACATATCTGGCACGCATTTATTTATCACCTATTAGTTTCTGGATCCGCATCCTAAAACTACTGCACCATCAGGTGCTCTTGTCCTTCTATCTTTTACCTTCTATATATTATCGCTTAGCTCGGCCTAACCACCTGACATATTGAAGGAAGGCAGCCGCTTCATGAGAAGAAGTGTTTATGTGGTGTGAATGGACATTCCATATTAATATTTTGATCAATACTGTATTCAGCGCCATCATTTATTGTATATTTACTCTGTTTTTTATATATATATATATATATATATATATATATATATATATATATATATATATACACACTTTTACCATATCTGTCCTTAAAGGAAATATCATTCTCAATGTCTTTCATGTGGAATCTTTGCTGGAGGGCTACAGTGAATATTACCACCAGTGATAGGAAATGAGAAAAGTCCTAAATCCGGTAAAACTCCCAATTTGTATTTTATTACATAGTTTTAAAAGCATCTAAATTTATGGCTAAAAAATTCTAAACATATCAAAATCCTTAAAGCTTCAGAAACTAGGCGGCCCCCAGCCATTCAGTTACCATACTGCCACTTATAAATTTCTATATTCTATCTATCTATCTATCTATCTATCTATCTATCTATCTATCTATCTATCTATCTATCTATCTATCTACCTATCTATCTATCTATCTATCTATCTATCTATCTATCTATCTATCTATCGGCCCCATAGATAAATTTTGTATTGGCCCCTATGTTTTGCCCAATGGTGAAAAACTCACATATACAACATGGAACTTTAGCAGAGAAGACAAGCTCCATTCAGCTGTGTGTCCGATAGCAGCTACACCCAGTGCACCTATGGTGGTTACGCCTTTAAGTCCCAAGTATTTCAGATAATAGATCCCCATTTGATGTTGCATTTAAGTAGATGTATATATGTTTGTAATGTTCATTATATGTATTTTATAGATATAATATATGTTTATATTTATGTATATGTATATATCACCATGCACACTTACTTATATAGTACATAGAATTTCTAATAATAATTCTCATAACGTGTAAAATATTATATAAAATACCATGCAGATTGGGGTTTGTTTTCCTATAGCCAGGATCTAACTAAATGTTTTCATTGGAATGATTTCTTCACAATGTTAGAATTTTTTAAGGTGTAGCCAAATAATACATTAGCCCATATGGTAAAACTTTATAAGTCACTTTTAGTATGTGTAATCATGTAGGGGAGAGCCCCAATGATTGTCTTTAATAAATGTTCTCCTTCCCTATTTCATCCTTTAGCATGTGGGATAACAGACTGAAGTACTGTTAACCCAATTTTGTACAATTTATTTCCTTATTGTTAGTTATATTGTCCTATCAATACACTTACATCTCTTGCAGCCAATTGAGCCTATTAGAATATTCTTTAGCCTTAGGTATTAATTGGTCACAATACAAGCAGCACAAGGCAGATTCGAAGGCAACCAATCACGGATGTTCAGAGAATCTTGACATTGTCCGAATCAATTCACTCATCTCTTTTTGCATATTTTAAACAAAATTAAATTATCTTTAAACTAAATTTGATTTACACAGGTAGATGCGTTCAGAGCTGAGCATGCGGATTTATGTTTTAGGAGATGTAGAATGTAGAGAATTTAAAAAAATCTTGTGATGCAAAAGTTTATTCTTTTTAGCGTGTCTAATAATTTTTAATATGACAGTATAGGTCCTTTGCCATGTACACTACACTCACACAGTATTAGTTTGTGTAAAGAAAGCTATGGCCACTATTCAGTTGGCGCCCCAAGCAGCAGAATGTTTATACCCACTCTGATACAAACTGAAATCATCAAGTGTTGAAAAAAATGCTGTAGCCAAAAATGTTTTTTTTCTTTTTACTCCCTATGGCATACCTTTGATGGGCTATATGTGAAGTGGGTACTTGGTCTCAAAAGAAAAACATAGGATTTAAACAGATTTTCTTGACTTCAGATGTTTTCTTTTTTTGCTAAACTTGGTCTAAACTGCTTTTATAGAGATGAAATTGATATTTGTTTTCTTGTGCGCTGCATTTTAACTCGGTGAAGGTTATATAACGTTAAGCATGGAAAATGAAGCCCTCTGTTCATTCACAAGCCAGGTGTGGTGTAGACAGCCTCAATCTGCACATTTCCTCAGACTGCCCTGCAGATGACCTTAACTATGTCAGTGTGAGAAGTTGCTAAGAGTGGATTTTTTTTACTTTTCTCAATGAAGAACAGTTACAAACATTCTGATATAAAATGAGTTGTCACATTTTATAATTACTCAGTTAAGTCTTTGCTCGATAACTGTCCTGCAAGTGAGAGTGCACTGACATGTTCAATAATAATATTTCAGAATTATATGTTTTACTAAATGTATTGTACTATGGGATAGCGAGAAATACACTTCAGTAAAGTAACATAGCGGTCATGTGAATGATCAGTTGTTTTGGCTGAGACTTGATTAACTAACTGTATTGAACTATGTGTAGTAAGAACACTGTGAAATATTTTATGTACAGAGAGGCATCATGGAAAAGGCCAGTGGGAAGGCCTGCCATGGGAATTTCACACAGAACATAATTTGGGTGTTGGTTGATCAAACAACGCAACAACAATGAAAACTCCCTTAAGAAGACCATATATTAAGGATCATCTTCCAGTCATGTGGTCAGTTTCATTTAAGATATACTAAATCAGTTAGCAACAGTAATTTTTATATTTGAATGTATCTTTGTATAACGTAATAGACAAAGATCATTCAGTTGTTAGTTACATTTTTCTATGCTGAAATTATGTAAGATTATTATTTGCTGTTTAAAATGCAATAAAAATTTAATGAGCAAAATTGGATTCCTAGCAACATTTCTAGTTGTTATAAATGAGGGAGAACAAGATATATCACTTGCAAACACATTGTGAATAATACTAAAGATATTCCATCTGCCTCTAATAGCAGAAAGTTTGAGACTTATCTAGGCATTTTGCGTTACATTAGAGCTCTTAGGGTCATTGGAGTTGAACATATCAAGCTGACTGCTAACGGGATGGATCGATTCAAACATTTGTGTAGACAGGAGGTTTTTTGGATACATCAGTTCAATTGCCTCTATCTGGATGGTTTAAATGAGACTTTAGATTACATTATTTAACTCTCCTTTCTCAAAATATATTTATTTAAGATAAGATTAACTAATCAGTTGGTTAAACACATGATTGTAAGCTTTCGATCAGGGTTCTCTTACCTCTCTGTCTGTATGTATTACCCAGTATTGTCTTATTAATGTTTGTTCCCAATTGTAAAGCGCTATGGAATTTGCTGGCGCTATATAAATAAATGTTGATGATGATGATGATTGGGCCTGATTCATTAAGGAACGCAAAATGAATGCAATATGCGTTTTTTTAAAACGGATGGAAAATTTCAGAATGTACCTCTGTAATCAACAAAGGGTCTCAAGAAACAGTTCAAGAAACAAGTTGAATACAGTTATAAGTACACTCTGTCTATATGACACATGCCACATGCAGGTAGACAACACTGTGCACAATGCATATGTACAGGATACATAAAATCCCATCACATGGATTAAAAAATACAAGACGCAATCAGACCTGACCTCCTGGAACCGCCTTATTATTTCGTGGCTGGGCAGGATCATAGCTGTCAAAATGAACATACTCCCCAAATGGCTGTACCTCTTCCAAACCCTTCCGGTAGCTGTCCCTGTCTCTTTCCTTGCCAACATCCAGAAGGCACTCACCCGCTTTATTTGGAACCATAGACCTCCTAGAGTCTCATCCAATATCTTAAAACGACCAATCCCTGGAGGAGGAAGAGGCCTTCCCGACATCAAATTATACTGTTTGGCATCCCACCTTTCGCAAATCGTTGCCTCCTACGCTCCCTCTGGCTCCACTGCATGGCTTGATATAGAATCGGCCCATCTAACCCTGCCCGATCTCTCCTCTCTCTGGGGTGTATCACCCGCCCGTCGCCCCCCTGCTGTTAGAGCACTGCCTTCCATCAAATTTGATGCTTTGCTCTGGGACTCCAACTCCTTCAAACTAAAACTTTTAACTGCAATATCTCCTTTAACCCCCATCTGGCATAACCCGGTGTTCCCTCCCGACTCTGCCTCTACGATCCACCGTAACTGGTCTCGTGCAGGGCTTAAATTTCCAGTAGATTTTTCCAAACAGGGCCGCTGGCTTTCGCTAGCGGTTCTCCAACCCCAATCCCCGTCCCAAATCCTCAGCCCTTTTGAATTCTTCCAAATGAATCATTTCTTGCAATCCCTGCCACCAACCTATGTTCTTAGGGACCTTTCTCCATTTGAATCTCTTTGTAGAAAACATCCCTTGGACAAGGGCATGATTTCTCAAATATATAGCATTCTTCTCACTTCTGCCCTTCCCTCTCCAAACCCTCATGAAGACGAGTGGGAAAAGGACCTTGGTCCTCCCCCGGATGAAGAGGCTTGGGAGGACATGAGACTGGGGATAGCTAAATGCTCTATATCAACTAAACTCAAGGAAACCTCTTACAAAATTTATTACCGTTGGTATTAAACTCCCACAAGACTCCATAAAATGTTTTCCTCTTCCTCGCCCTGCTGTTGGCGGGACTGTGGCCAAAGGGGTACGATGTTTCATATTTGGTGGTCTTGCCCGATTATCACCACCTTCTGGGATTCAGTCCATAGTTTCCTAAATACCCTTTTTGAAGTCCCCATCCCGAAAGATCCCTGGATATTTATTTTATGTTACCCTCCCCAAGACCTGGAAAAATTCTCCAAGAAATTAACTACCCACATCCTGACAGCAGCCAAATCACTCATAGCCCTTAATTGGAAAAATACCTCACCTCCATCCCTTTTGGCTCTCAAGAGGCAGATTTGGCACGTGGCCGCTATGGAGGAGATTACGTACTACCTCCACGATAGAGGCCACGTCTTCAGTCAAGTCTGGGCTCCATGGCTAGCCGTGGAACACACCTTCCCCCCTCAACGCTCCGCGTCCTCCGACCTGACCCATGTGCGATGACCCTAACTCTTCCCGACACATATCTCCCCCTCTGCTATAGGCTCAACACACCCTAGTTATCCTCTAAATACTTACAGTGCTTATCTTTGTGGTCCTACCCCCCTCACCCCTCCCCCACAATCCCTTTTGTTCCTACACCCATTTTATATTACTCTTTAAAAATGTAAAAACCGGTCATTTTTGTCTAAAGGTTTCCTAATATGCGAAACACCACAATAACTGTTGTGATTTTACTGTGTATGCTACACAGTGTTATCGTTTTGCTGTCTGTATTTTCTTGATTGACCACTGAAATTAAAAAATTATAAATATATATATATATATATATTAGTAAACACATTAACACATGTTAATAATATAGTTAAATGTTCTTTTCATTTTTTGACATGAAATACATTTATCAGAATGTTATTAATGACTACTGTACATAAAATGCATTTTTACAGTTGCCCTGATTACAAACACATGTAATGCACACACAGCCTCATCACTTTCAGTCAGCACTAACACCTGCCCTGTAGCTGGTACAAGTGAAACAACTGAAAATCACATATCTGTGAATTGCCTTGAGCTTGAATCGGATGGATGTGAGTGTGCTCAACCTTGGTGTGCCCTTACTGTACATTGATTACGTGCATACACCTTCCCCATTACGCCCATGAAATTGAGGGCTGTCGGCAGGCCCGGCGCTCCCATTAGGCAAGGTTAGGCACTTGCCTAGGGCGCTGGGCTCTGGAGGGCGCCTGGAGGGCGCCACAGAATTCTAAAATACTTTAAAACTGTGCGGCGACCGCTGACCATACCTGTCATGGCCGCCGCACAGCATTCAGATGGACGGGGAGGGGGGGGGGGGAGAGGCTATTTTGTCACCACCGCCACCTCTCTGCTCCGTCTCCTCCCCTCCACTTACTAGTGTCAGTGAGTGGAGGGGAGGAGACGGAGCAGAGAGGCGGCGGTGGTGAGACAATGAGACAAGGTAAGGAGAGGAGGGAGGAGGGAGGAGGGAGGAGGGCGGCGATTTTTGCCGGGGGGGGGGGGGGGCGGCGATTTTTGCTCGGGGGGGGCACCGCTTTTTAAAAAATGCCTAGGGCGTCGTGGACCCTAGCACCGGCCCTGGCTGTCGGAAGTGTCCTTTGTGTTCTTTTGAAGATGAATTGGATGTACTTGAGTTCACTGGTGTGTAGTCTTTTTCTGAGCATGTGTAGTGCAGTTTTAATTTAAAAAAAAATGATAAATATATATCAGCATTTATGCTCCTTAATGAATCAGGCCCATTATTTGTACATATTGCACAATATCACTATATATGTATACATTCATGGCATATCACACTGATTAGGATATGATTAGGATAGACTGAAATGATTGGTTTGACATTTTGGTCTAGAATAAATATAGCCTTTTTTTCAATTGAATCATTCACACTTATATATTTATACACACATTGGGTGTAATGGTCTAGTTCCCTTTGAGTGCAGCTAACCAGAGTTAGGCTGGCATTATTAAATTGTGGTTTGTCACAAGTTATAGTAAACATACACAGATGTTTGGTCATAGATATTTAGGGGTATATTTACTAAACTGCAGGTTTGAAAAAGTGGAGATGTTGCCAGAGCTAGAATCTGATTAGTTGCTATAGGCAACATCTCCACTTTTTCAAACCCGCAGTTTAGTCTCTGTTAAATGTTACAATGAAATGTTTGTGACAAGCTCTCTCGGTATGGCTCTCTATGAACTGTCTTTTTATGTAGGATAGAGATTTCATATATAATAACTACAGATGTAAAATCAAAATTATAACTGCTCACTGAGGGGGTTATTTTCAAATAATAGAATATGAGATGTTTGTTTGGAATATGTATTATACTGTGAACTTTAGAACAATTTTTTGATACTATGGGACCGCTTTGGTGTCGCTTTCATATTATTATACCCAGTGTCGGACTGGGGCATGAAGGGCCCACCGGGGGGACTGCAACACTAGGGGCCCACCAGAGGGGGTGTGGCCAGCCATCATAGAGGCGGGACCTGAAACTAGAGGGGGAGTGGTCAGTCCACGAAGGACAGCTAGCACCATAGTGTAGTATGTAAAGAATGCAGTGTGTGTACAAGGAATACACAGTGTTGACCTGCCCCTTAGATTGGGCAGAACAGTCACCAAAAATCAGGATTGTCCCACTAGACCAGGCTTGGCTAACCTGTGGCACTCCAGGTGTTGTGAAACTACAAGCTTTGCCAATATATAGTAGCTTATTGCTGGAAGAGTATGCTGGGTTTCACAACACCTGGAGTACCACAGGTTAGCCAAGCCTGCACTAGACTCAGATCATTTGACAGACTGTCCTACCTGTTCTTGTGACTTTTACCACCTGTGGCTGCTGGTTTCTTTAGTTGCGGTTTGTCTGGATCCTGGAATGTTGGCCCTATTTGGAAAAAATAATGGGTACATTTAGAAAATTTCAACCAGCCCCGGCATTAAATAAATAGGACCCACAATTAATCCATAGGCCTTCCTCCAGCCCCAACATTAAATAGTATTCCCATTTAAAAAATAAATATGATTACCCTCCCTCCAAGCAGCGCCTGCAATAAATTAATAGCATTTACATTTAATACATCCATTTCCCACAACCATTCCCAGCATTAAATAATATTCACATTTAATAGATAGCACTCCTCCACACACTCAGCCCCACATTCAATTATAGACATAAAACACCTCAGCATTAAAGGTCCCATTACCCCCTCCCTATAGTTTTCTCTGTGCAGCCCTCCCCCCTATAGTTTAGTATAGTCAGCCCCCCTATGCCACACAGGAGTGCCCCCAAACAATATTATGCCACACAGGAGTGCCCCCAATGTTATCCCACACAGTAGTACCAAAAATTCACAAACACACTATAGGGTCCCCAATTCAAATTATGCCTGCAATAGTGTCGCCCAATTCATATATATATATTATTTACTATAAAAAATCTCCATGTGCAGATTCGTGTAAGGTACTTGTAAATTTACAAGTGAAACATATTGCATATTCTCTATGTGCATTTCTAGATGTTTATTTCAAAGCTCAACCCTCTAGTACAGCAGATTTGTTAGCCCAAGGCACAGGTTTATTATACAACAGTTTCTGGGTGTGTTTAATTCTCAATCTTTACATTTACAATTAAAAGTGCTGGTTACCTACGATAGGGGGTGCTTAATCTTTTTTTTTTGCCAGGGTTGCAACAAATAATGCCTGTGAATCATCAGTTCAACTTTAATTAACAATATATTTCCTTTAAATCACTTTACAGTACTACTGTCTATCATTTATTCTGTTATTATAAACAAATAGCAATACAAAATTATTGTGTAAAACCATTATTAATAATTTGTATATATATTATATATATATTTTATATATATATATATATATATATATATATATATATATACATACAAGTGGCTGGAAGCTACTTACCATAAGTTGATTTTAGCAGCCTCTCTGCTCCTCGATGCTCCAGGCAATCAGCTGACAGGGGGAGGGGGCGGGTCACATGATCGCAGATGAAAGATGACTGGCTGTCATGACAGCCAGTCATCGCAGTCTATAAACCAATCAAAATCCATCCAAGGTAAATGGAGGTTGGACCAATTTACACAGATAGCCGGTTCCTGAGTCACTGGATCCCTAGGCTCACAGGTCTCAGCAAGGCTTCTCTTCCTCAGCAGTTTTTTGGTCTGATCTGGGCTGTCCATCAATATGTATGAACAGAAACCAGCTCCGTTCTGCAAGAACTCTGCGATGTCTTCATGCCCTGCTACAATGGTGGCATACAGAGGTAACTTGCAGAGGACTGGAAACTCGTTATTTCTCATTGCGCAGCAATGAAGCAGCGGTGACGCTGGGGAGGGCAGCGGGCTGCCTAGTGCGGACAACGGGTCCCCAGGGGCTGCTCCGCCCACTTCTAAAAGGGGGTGTGGCCGTAAGGTAGCTGGGCCTACCGGTTATTTTACCGGTAGCCCGCTGGGCCAGTCCGACGCTGATTATACCAAGTAAGAGGATTGTTACAAAAAGGTGCTTACACCTTGCTACAAGTGCAAAGTAACCTTTATGAATAGCTCTCTTTCAGATAATGACACTTTTAAGATATGTGCAATATAACACGATTGCTTTATATGTTTTTGATTAAAATATGACTGCGTTTTATAGTTTATATGTTATTTTCTATGTATAGTTACATAGTGATTATCTGACAGCTTTCAGAGGATTTTTTTATGGCTGTCAATAAAATTAAGAAGATTGTGATATCATAGGATTACTGTATGTTAATTCCCCGTCTTCTTGTAATAAGTGCTTTTCGATTATTAATTTGTAACAACACTGTTTTATTGTATACTGTTTCTGAGATTCCAGCCACAGCAGCTTTGACCACCTTAAGTTTTTGCTGTACATCTGGTTATGCAGCCAACACAACTAAAACACAGACAAGTAAATAAACAATAGGCAATGGAGGTGTGGGAAAGACGGTGAGAGGGGCACTGGGTACAGAAAAAGAAGATGCCTTCCAAGATGCTCTGGTTTTTGCAAGAACTGACAGGCTTTGAGAAAATTGGAGCTTTTCCTTTGGTGCCAGAAATAATGCATTAAGCAGTTGATATGTACCAACCTAGAACTTATATGGCGGGTTACTAAATCTGACTGATATGTACTAGTGGTCATATATCACCCATAACCCCAACAGCACCATTTCCCTTTGGATAAATAGGCATAGCTCATCAAATGGGGATGACATGGCCAATTACGGGCATCATTGGGGTTTGGTTGGGACGATCATGCAACTAGAATTCAAGGGTGGGGAATATTTACAACACAATAGTGCACTTCAAAAGGCCTGCAAAGCCACGGTCACGTAAAGGGTTAAACTTGGTCCCTTTCCATCTATATATACGCATGCAAGATGGCATCTTTTTTGGATGAGAAAATTTAGGGTGATGGGCAGATCACGAAGGATCAGGCTTTCTCTTATAGAATGCAAGATACCCCCAGTTATGTGTGAAAAAAATTGTTTTGTAGATGCGATGTAAAAAGGAGCTACAATGGGTAAAAACTGTGCTTACCTATAGGGATTCACATGTTTGTTGGGCACCACAGAGATTTTTGTCTCACTAAAGATTTTCCTACCTCCTTGGTGGTAGCATAACTATTTGTTCAGTATTACTTGCTATAAAGTACTGTAAAGTTATGCCCAAGTAATTCATTTATGTATTTAGTGTCTATGAATGGAGACTTATATTCACACTTGAAATCTAGGCAGCCATGATATCTCCTTACTACGAAGACATGCAAATGAAAAGAACTGCAAACACTCCTGATTAGTAATACAGGTAAAAAAAAGCCACTCCCCAATCTGCCTATACCACCCTCCAATTATCTCAAACCACACCCATTTCATGTGATACCAAAAGATAGTCCAGCACTCTGAAACAAACAATATATAAATCACTATGTGTCAGCATATACATATGTAGGAGAATTTCGTGCACAATATATAGCCCAGGAAAATCAGAATTTTTTAAAATTATATAATAGTTAAATTAGAATGAAATGAGTAGTATATTTGAAAAAAAAATGGAAGGAAAAGTTGAAATAATTAAAGGTGGGTACAAATAGGTTAATGGGCAATACTGTTTCAGCTTTTTTGCAGTCAAGTGTTTTTCATTTACTAAAAAAACGATTTGCTATCAAAAATATACACTGATCTGAGCAGATGGTTCCTAAAATTGCTCACTGGGCATTAAAATATTTCAGAGCAATTAACAAAAACACACCAAACTTGTTCTTATCAAATGATCTTCACCCACACATTTCCCAATGGTATCATATTCAGGTTTATATATATTGTAGAATTGTGATATGCATTTGATATTTGTCATTTGTATTAAAATGACAAAATATTTAATTTTTGCTTAAAAAAAAGACAATTTTGCCTTTCAAGAAAAAAAAAAGATTTTTTAAACAAGTGATTTAAAATGATTGCATTCTTTAAATCTGGCACCTGCTTTTAGTTTTAAAAAAATATATTTCACATTTACAGAAATGCAACTGCATCTTAAGTCTTAGAATACTTTAAGTGTTTTCTCATTTTATGGGGGAGATGAAATTAGAATCAAATACATGCAATGTGTCTCCGGATCAGCCGCAGAGATACCTAGCACATATTTTTTTAGTGAAATCTCCACTGATTTTTGCTTTCAACCCAGAGAGGTGCGAGCAAAAATCAACATATATTTTTACCGTACTAATGGTAAAAATGTGCAGCCACGATGTTCCTGAGAGCATCTCGGCTAATTGAATCTCCCCTATGATTTTAATTTCTCTTCTGAAATAAAAAGAGAGATTGATTTCTACAGATGGTAGGTCAACTAACACAGTTAATTAGAATAGTTTGAAAGTGATAAAGTCTACCTCTGTAACAATGTATAAAGTTTAAACAATACTACTACTACAACTTCTACTACTACTACTACTACTACTACTACTACTACTACTACTACTACTACTACAACTTCTACTACTACTACTACTACTACTACTACTACAACTTCTACTACTACTACTACTACTACTACTACTACAACTTCTACTACTACTACTACTACTACTACTACTACTACTACGAAATAATGCTAATACTATTACTAATAATAATGTATTATAATAATATTATTAAATAATAAAATACCACGTAGTCTAAAAACAAGACTTAAAATATTTCAAATTACATTGGTGTTATTTTGAACAATATGGACCTCATTTATTGTCGGACGCAAAGTCCGTTTTAGGTGCATCCAACAAAAAAACACTACCACGCATGTGCAGAAAGCACCAAATCCGCCTGCACCTTGGACACAATTAACACTTGCGACAGCTTGCGACTCACTACGAGAGAATGGGAGGAACACGGAATTGTGACAGCGTGACCATGTAAATACATACTAGTTGCATTGAGGCGCAGGCGCAACACATGTCAAAACAGGGTTAAAGCTGTGCGGCAGGAATTAGGTGGCGCAAGCATTAGCTAGCTGCAGGAACTGCTCACAGCTGATAGGGTATTAAGAGTGGGACGCAAATGAGGTTGCTTGCCACTCATAATACCCTACCAAGCTGCGGCACACTCCCACTCCTACACTTCTTAAACAGACTTTGCGTCCGACTCTAAATGAGGTCCTATATGTTGTGTCATTCACAATGTGGTCAATGTCAGGTCAGTATTTTCACGTTTGTTTTTGAGCATTGTTTTTTTTTGTCTTTTGTGTATATAACCTGCAAAAAACAATGTACCTCTTTGCTATGCATGTTTGTTTATAAAATAAGATGTGTTGTTATGGAATTAATGAAATGTTTAAATGACAGCAGAAAGGAATGTTGTCTAAATGGGCATCTTTATGTTTTTACCACAAAATATTTACTTGGCTTGAGAATGAAAGACCTCATCCCAACATCCGCACTGCTGTGTAGAGCTATTTGTTTTTTTGCCAAATGGTGTCAGATTTTTGAAATGTAGTCTTGCTTACTGTTATGACTGAAGTACAATGGTTATGTTATTTTGTTTGGGGTATTCCAAAAGGTTTAGGACACATGCCAGTTTTCTTGTTTGGGGGAAAAATACTTGAAAATTGTGTCCTGGAAATAGATGAAAGAAATAAAGAATAATGCTGAAAACAATTAAAATCTGATTTTTTTTAAACAAAAAAATGGTGTTTCGTTTTCAAGCTAATATATATTGATAAAAAAAAGAGAAAGAAATAACTAAAAACAACCATATGGTGAAGAAATAATGTGCACCTGAGGGCACTGTTATACTTTGTTAGTATGTAACAGAATATCATTATTTTTTGGAAAAGGGGCCTGTTGTCCTAACATAATAAAAACTGATCAGCCACAACATTAAAACCACCTGCCTAATATTGTTTAGGTCCCCCTCATGCCACCAAAACAGCTCTGACCTGTTGAGACATGGACTCCACAAGACCTTTGAAGGTGTCCTCTGGGTATATGGAACCAAGACATTAACATCAGTTCCTTTAAGTTGCAAGTGGCGCTTCTATGGTTCAGACTTCATATGCCATAGATGCTAGATCGGATTGAGAGATCTTTGGAATTTGGAGGCCTGGTCAACACCTTGAACTCTTTGTCATGTTCCTCAAACCATTCCTGAACGATTTTTGCAGTGTGGCAAGGCACATTATCCTATCGGAAGAAGCCACTGCTATCTGGAAACAACGTAGTCAGGAAGGGTGTTCTTGGTCTGCAATAATGTTTAGGTAGGTGTTACGTGCCAAAGTAGCATCCAAATGAATGCCAAGACCCAAGGTTTCCCAGCAAAACATTGCCCAGAGCATCACACTGTCTTCGCTGGCTTGTCTTCTTCCCATAGTGCATCCTGGTGCAATCTCTTCCCCAGGCACTCGGCCATCCACATGATGTAAAAGGAAACATGATTCATCAGACCAGGCCACTGTTTTCCATTGCTCTATGGTCCAGTTCTGGCACTCACATGCCCATTGTAGTCGCTTTTGGCAATGGAAGGGGTCAGCAAGGGCACTCTGATTGGTCTGCTGTTGCAAAAACCCATAGGCAGCAAGCTGCGATGCACTGTGTGTTCTAACATCTTTTTATCATAGCCAGCATTAACTTTTTCAGCAGTTTGTGCTACAGTAGCTGTTCTGTGGGATTACACTAGACAAGTTAGCCTTTGCTCTCCACACACATCAATGAGCCATGGGCACCTTATCATCAGTTCAACGGTTGTCCTTTCTTGGACCACTTTTGGTAGGTACTAACCACTGTACCCCACAAGACCTGTCATTTTGGAGATGTTCTGACCCAGTCTTCTAGTCGTCGCAATTTGGCCCCTATCAAAGTCGCTTAGATCCTTATTTTTCCTGGCTCCAACACATCATCTTCAAGAACTGACTGTTCACTTGCTGCCTAATATATCCCACCCCTTGACAGGTGCCATTGTAGCAAGATAATCAGTATAATTCACTTTACTTGTCATTGGTAATAATGTTGTGAATGATCGGTGTATATCACAGTTCATTATATATAGTAGTTTTGCCACAATACTGAATATAATTAGATATAATTATATGCCATTTGGATTCCTGGTATGGATTCCATTATAGCATGGCTTAGTGCTGGTATTCTGGCATTCTGAGGCAGAAAATAACCTAATTGTCCACTTTTCTCCCCATTAAAATGTTTCATTTTGTTTTACTTTTTTAGATTAGTAAATGTTTATGCCATATATTTATTTAAAAATGTAATTGTGCAAATTATCATCACTGGTACTAGAAGATTTCAATGTGTCTAAAATTTTGTCTTATGTTACCTTTCAGCTTTCCTGCTTCCAATGTCACATTATGTTCTCTTGTACTGCCTTCCTTATGTTGAATCCCTCTACTTTATTAATGCACTTACTATATCTGAATATTTGAATGAGAAAAAGATTAGAATGTGACCAACAGTGAAATATGTATTTTTTCAACTAATAATGTGAGTGGCCTTGTATCAAAAGTGAAAGGGTTAAGAGCTTATGTGAGCATATTTCAATCCAGCAGTTTTAGTTGTACAGAGGTGATGACGCCTAATCAATAAGACCTTTTGAATCTTATCACATCCAATAATTTCCTCCGAAGAATGAAAGTAAATGAGCAATAGTGTGACCATTCTTCAGCTTTATGATTCTGGTCCCATTTGGATTTCTGGTTTGACCTCGGCTACCTCGACTATTCTTCTGCTTCATATTTCTGGCTTCACTTGGATCTCTTAAAATTGACGTCGCTAGTCCACTTGCTTATCTATGACTCTAGCGACCTCATTAGCGACTGGCTCTGAGGGTTACGACCTGCACGTCCCATGCAGCTATAAACAAACCTCTTTGCAGTGGTCCTTGGTGAACATTGGGGACCCGTTATACTTCACCCCTCTTTGCACAGTAGCGTCAACTGCTAGTTGGAGTATGTCCACATTCCCAGTGTGAATCCTGAAATATGGGCATTGAAAAGCACTTGGTAAAGGCATAGACATAATATTGTAATTTACCCTCTCTTTTTAAAGAGCTTTGGATGCATCATCATCATCATCATCAACATTTATTTATATAGCGCCAGCAAATTCTGTAGCGCTTTACAATTGGGAACAAACATTAATAAGACAATACTGGGTAATACATACAGACAGAGAGGTAAGAGAACCCTGCTCGAAAGCTTACAATTTATAGGACAATGGGAGTTAGAAACACAAGGGCATGTGCTACATCATATTGCACAATGGACCAGCCAGACTGCAAAGGTAAAAGTACTGAGTGGGCTGTGTGTGTTGCAATGTTGGTCAGAAGGTTGTTGTCTTGCGTTAGCAGTGTAGAGGATGGCAATAGGGTAATCTAGGGAAATTAAGATGATGGTTGAGGAATATCATAACCTTGTCTAAAGAGGTGGGTTTTCAGTGAACGCTTGAAGGTTTGAAGACTAGAGGAAAGTCTTACTGTGCGTGGGAGGGAATTCCACAAAGTGGGTGCAGCCCGGAAAAAATCCTGTAACCGAGAATTGGAGGATGTGATGAGAGTGGAGGAGAGACGTAGATCTTGTTCAGAACGGAGGTGTCGAGTAGGGAGATATTTCGAGACAAGTGAGGAAATGTATGTCGGTGCAATTTTGTTGATGGCCTTGTATGTTAGTAGAATAATTTTATATTGGATTCGTTGAAATACAGGCAGCCAATGTAGAGACTGACAGAGTGGCTCAGCAGAGGAATAACGGTTTGTAAGGAAAATCAGTCTAGCCGCTGCGTGCAAAATAGATTGTAGGGGTTCAAGTCTGACTTTGGGAAAACCAGTAAGGAGGGATTTGCAATAGTCGATGCGGGAGACGATGAGTACATGAATTAATGTTTTTGCGGTGTCTTGTGTCAGATATGTGCGTATTCTGCAAATGTTCTTTAGGTGTATGTAACATGATTTAGATATAGAGTTGATGTGGGGAATAAACGACAGTTGTGAATCAAGGATTACACCTAGGTAACGAGCTTGCGGGGTGGGATTTATGGTCATGTTATTGACAGAAATAGAAATGTCAGGCAGGAAGCTTCTGTTCTTGGGTGGGAATATTATTAATTCAGTTTTTGAAAGATTGAGTTTGAGTTGGCGAGAAGACATCCAAGATGAAATGGCAGAAAGACAGTCAGTAACGCGAGACAACACAGATGGTGAAAGATCAGGAGAGGATAGATAAATTTGTGTATCATCCGCATAGAGATGATACTGAAATCCAAAGGAGCTTATTAGTTTTCCAAGAGAAGTGGTGTAGATAGAGAATAGCAGAGGACCTAGGACTGAGCCTTGTGGAACTCCAACTGATAAAGGAAGCGGAGCAGAGGTGGATCCAGAGAAATTAACACTGAAAGAGCAAATAGATAGGTAGGATGAGAACCAGGATAGGACAGTGCCTTCAAGACCTAGGGATTGCAGCGTTTGTATGAGGAGAGAGTGGTCAACAGTGTCAAATGCAGCAGAGAGATCCAGGAGAATTAGAAGATAGTATTGGTTATTATTTTTGCTGTGATCAAATCATTGACAACTTTGGTCAGCGCAGTCTCTGTGGAGTGTTGAGAGCGAAAGCCTGACTGAAGAGGATCCAATAGGTTGTTTGCTGTAAGAAAGTGTGTGAGGCGTGTGTAGGCAATTCTCTCGAGAAGCTTGGAGGGGCATGGGAGCTGGGAGATCGGGCGGTAATTTATGAGAGAGTTAGGGTCAGAATTCTGTTTTTTTTAAAATGGGAGTAATCACTGCATGCTTGAATGTAGATGGAAAAATACCAGTGGAAAGAGATAGATTACAGATTTTAGTTAGAGGGGGAATGAGCACAGGAGACAGGGACATACCCATTTGTGAGGGAATGGGATCAAGAGGACAGGAGGTAGAGTAGGAAGATGAGAAGAGAGTAGAAACTTCCTCTTTATTTGTGGGATCAAATGAAGAGAGAGTGTCAGAGGGTGCTACAAAGGAATTGAGCAGATTGCTTGTCAAGGGAGATACCATTTCAAGCCTGATCTTATCTATTTTGTCCTTGAAATAGGAAGCAAGATCCTGTGCACTGATGTTAGTTGGAGGATTTGGGGCAGGAGGATTCAGAAGAGAGTTAAATGTGTTAAAGAGGCGTTTGGGGTTAGAAGCCTGAGCATAGATGAGAGATTGGTAGTATGCTTGTTTAGCAGTGTCCAGAGCATTTCTATAGGAGTGGTAGATATCAGTAAGATTTACGCCAGTGACGTTCTGCTTTACGAGAAAGTTTTTGTAGCGTTCGTGTTACTGTAGTGTGCCATGGTTGGCAACGAATTCTACGCGAAGTATGTAGTGTCGCTGGAGCCACTTGATCCAGGGCAGTTGCTAGGGTTTGATGAAAATGGGGTACTGCCCAAACAGGGGAGGAGAATGTAGAAATTGGGGAGAGAAGGTGTTGGAGAGAGGTGGAAAACTGTTGAAAATCAATAGCGTTGATATTCCTGCGGGTACGAGGAGGCTTGGAAGAGTTTGACACTAGGGAGGGTAAAGAACTGGGGGTGAGCGCGTAGCTAATAAGGTGATGATCCGAGAGGGGGAAAGGAGTGTTAAGGAAATTAGAAACTGAGCATAGTCTAGAGAAAACAAGATCATGACAGTGGGCATCCCGATGAGTAGCAGATTCAATCCACTGGGAGAGGTCAAGTGAGGAGGTTAG
Source organism: Mixophyes fleayi (assembly GCF_038048845.1). Taxonomy (NCBI): domain Eukaryota; kingdom Metazoa; phylum Chordata; class Amphibia; order Anura; family Limnodynastidae; genus Mixophyes; species Mixophyes fleayi. Next base: position 206,615,069 of record NC_134404.1, read on the forward strand.
AGAGAGTAGTTTGGAAGCAGCATTGGAACTTGGATTAGAAATAGGAATGACTTCAAACATCCCTATAGGGTAGTTGTAGTGTCTGCAAAAAATGAGCAGATGCACAAAGAATTCTTACATGATCAAAAGACCATTCACACTGAATCCCGAGCATAGTACGCCCTTCACCAATTTGTTCTAGGGTAGACAACAACAGACATTCAGGTGAAATACAGGGAGAAAGAAAAGAGGGGGTGTCCAAAGTGATGGACAGGAGTAAAGACACTGCACTCTACTCCTATTCCAGATATTCATGACAGGTAAGACTCCCACCTGAAGATCTTACTCACCAATTTACTGATGAGGGCCTGACCAAGATAAAACAGAATGAGGACTCTCACGTTGTAGTCACTGTCTTCTCTTGATGGTCACCTGAGACTCCCAGGAATGGTGTCCAAGAGGCGACACACAGTACCACTCACTCTAGTGATAACTACAACAACAACAGAAGCATCTGATATGCTGTTCAACATTAAATTCTAGTAGTATGTTTTGTGTACTAACCTATCTAAATCACCCACATTACCATACAGCCAACCCACAGAGAAACAAACAACACAATGAACAAGATACAAACAACCTAACTTTAATGGGGTTTGATTAATGGATCTTATGTTGGGAAAGCTACTTAAAAGCCTACCCTTAATGGGGTCCTAACTAATGTTGATACACAATTACAGTGTTACTCATATAGTGGGCACAAGGGAACCAGGCTGTACGTGGCCTCTAAATGACAAGAGCTAATCTCCTACTGATGCCAGCCCTAGCACCTAAGTGTTCCACACAGGTCTATTGCCTGAATTTATATTTTCCACTGGATATGACTCATTCTGTTATGTCCCACAGGCTATTCCTGTATAAATGTGCCCACAGAATTCTAAGCCTGAATGTTAAATTGACTCAAATGGTAATAAATACATTAATGGGTCCCACATACCTTGTGCCCCGACTAATGGCTCCATGGGCCTAGCGCCTGAAATGTGTCACAGGCTTGTGCCCAAAACTGTCTCAAAGGATAGAGTGCAGGCATGAGCCTAAGAGATAGTTGCTGAAGGACCTTACCTGTTTCTGGCAGATTTCGTTAGCAGCAGGGGAAAACCATGATAGCTCAGTACTGCTTTTCCTATAGATAATCTCCAGGAGCCGTCTTTGTTCAGCCCACAGTTCTCTGGCTCTCCGCTGCATATCACTGTCTACCATCTTGCACCCAATATCTTATGTTTTGCCCTGCAATCATCCTAGTTGATCCTGGGATCTTCTGGCTTGTCGCTGGCTGCTGCTGTCCTCAAGGCTCTGCCACAGGTTTCTCATCTTCATACTTGATCTAGACATCTTCTCCAGAGCTTTTTCCAGGTCTGCCTCACACTATTGAACTGTCGCCACTCGCAATGGATAAATATAAGCTGTTGCAATTGGCTCACTGAACTGGCCACTGATTGGCAACGGGGATGCGCTTCTGAATACTGCAGGAAATGTTGAAATTGAATAAAAGTATGCATGAATAAAGGGGACCACACCAGAATAATTGTGTTCCTTCCTGTGTGTGCACCAATAAACATACCTCTTATGGAGATGGATCTGGATCACTAATCCTTGTATGCAGCCCTTGAAGTTCTTTTTCATGCATACATTTGCATACAACTATGTTATGCTGTTCTGTGGATCCTTTGATAGGATATTTTAGAAATAAAGCAACATGGACATACTGCAAATTAAAGGACGACTAAACCCCATAACCCTTGAATTTAATGTATGTTCTTCAGCATAAACCTGGCTTTCTTTTGCAGATCTGTTTAACCCCCCCATACACACAAAAATACACAAATAACAACATAAATCATGCATCTAGTATGATGTAGAATGCATGTATACTTTCAGCCCCTTTAGAAGCTTTACTTTCTAGTTAAATGAAATGACAGTAAACATCTGTGGGTTACTATGTGTCACTGCATAGTTGCACCTTTTAGCAATGTCAGTTAATATGTAACCCCTGCACCATAATCAGTGTGCATAGTGGGGAGAGTTAAAATTCACATATATCTAGGTTTCTCAAATGCAGTGCCTCCACCTGAGTTAAAAGGCTTTGCAACTTCAAGGCCCGTAACGTAAGGCATGATAAGTAGTGTGTAACATATTTGAAGTTTAATATCTGATAAGGGTAGAATGGTAATGGTAAATATAACCGTATGCTGAAAAGGAATACAACAAAAATGATACAATATTGTTGTGGAAAAGGATTAACTGAACCATGGTATTGGACACTGACATATAAAAGAACCATTAATATCCGATGTAAATTCTCCACAAAAGAATAGTAGTAACAGCAGTATTCATTCTAGGCATCTAGAATGGATCTTTAGATTGTAAGCTCCTTTGAGCTGGGATCTCCTACCTCCTGTTTCCATCACTTTTAACTGCGCTCTCCAGCTACTCAGCTCACCTCCTCTCGGTCCCACTGCCCTCTGTCTCCTCTCGCTTCTCTCCGCTCCCCTCAGTGACTCTCAACCTGTCATCCGTGCCCACCCTCTTGGGCCATAGTTACCTGCCTATACTCACTTTTCCCCTCCCTCCCTCTCTTTCATGCTGTGCCTGAGCCCCCAGAGTTATATTGCTTACTGTTACTTGTACTGTGCTGTTTCACCTTGTACTGTGCCATTGTTTGTCCTTGTACGGTGCTACGGATACTTTGTGGCGCCCTATAAATAAAAATTAATAATAATAATAATAATAATAATAGAATGTAGTTGTGCTAAAAGTACCATATTAAAAGTTACAATATTAGCTGAGATCATGGGCTAATGTGGCCTTAAACGAGACACCAGTCTTAAATTTATTTATGTGCACCACCCTGAAATGCATATGGCATAGTACAGGTGACAATAATGAACTGGGAACCTAACATTTGCTAAGTGTATATTCTGGTCCATAACTAATGCCCTGAATTTGTATAAGATGAGGTAGCAACATAGAATGTCAAAACAATGTATACAATTTTAATGAATAAGACAATAAGAATAATTGCTAATGCAGCAAAATCGAGGCATACTATTCCTTGAACATGAATAAACGTAGACAAGTGTAAAGGAATACGGATTGAGTAGTCTCTTTGACAATAAGCACTGATAAATTCAACAGATGAATGGAAGAGTATTCCCAACAGTTTAAAGTAGTTTAAGGTCAAGCCTCTGGCTCCAATAGGCTGCAGTATTGCCATTTAGGTCTGTATATGGTGCTATATAGTAATCTGCAATATATGGCAGATTACTCATGCTTGCTGCAGACACTGACCAGTTCTAGTAAACTGGAGAGCTCTTTAAACATGGATCAAATGTCTGAATTGTCCTCCAGTGACTCTCTTCTATTGATAGTAATATCTTAGTAGCATTAGAAACAGCAGTAACAGGAACAATGGCAATGAAACAGGAAACTCTGCACAAAACTGGAACAATTTCAGACTCCCACTTGACCTCTGGGCTGGACCTGGATACTCTCTGTTCCTCTGGGCTGGATCTGGCCTTTCTTTGTTCCTCTGAGTTGGACCTGGACTTGACCTGGACCTCCCTTAATACTTCTGGCATCTTGTACAGTATGCCTGACAGTGTATGCTCCGGCAACAACTCCCTTCTGGAATTGGCAATTCCCTCAGTTTGTCTGGCAGCTTTCTCTAGTAACCTGGCAGATTTTTCTGATAGATTGGCAGCTTTTTCGGCAAGACTGGAAGCTATATCTGTAAGGTTGGGAACTTTGTCAAACATGCAGCCCTCTGTGTGAGACTTTACTGTTTACGAGATGTGTTGCCTGCAGTCTCTCTATGCTTTTGGTGCCCCATTTGTCTTTGGCTTGCTCAGCAGCACTTGTCCCCACAGTATTCACTCTCACTTGTAGGCTGAGGCTCAGTGCCTGTTCTTGGACACCAAGCTATTTGTGTCTGGTCGGACTCTGATGGCACTTCTACTGTCCTGCTCCATGGACACACTGGGAGATATAGTTTTTAGAACCCAAGGAAGCATTGGACGGCCCCCTGGTGCCAGTGACTCCTCCTAATCCGTCACTAAACTGGACCTAGCCTTCCTATACAGGTGATTGCTGTGCCTGGCTCACAAATATATCCATATATTCTGATTATTGCAAAGCATATGCAGATTATATTTCTCTTTCTCTCTCTTTCTCACTTCCATACAACTGTATTTTCTAAGGAAGTCTGAGCCTCTAAAATATATTGTTGCAAGCTTGTTATAAAATTGATGATGGCACATTTTAAATAAAGAAACTTAAAAAATGTGGATCCTATTAATGTTTTAAAAGCTAAGGCAAGTAAGGATTTGTTAGTTTACTTGCAACCAATTACTGACTTTTTCCAGGTCAATCGTTAGGTTAAGCCTTTAATAACATATTCTAGTTTAGTTGCATATACATTGCACATTTTTGCTGTATATGCTTTAATAATTCTGGGTTACAATTACATATTACTGTAGGTCATTGAGGAGTTCCTGCAGTGTAATCTAAAGTAGATTAAAGCTTTATGAATGTTCTAAAGTCATATTTGGTTAACTTTAGTTATCTATTGTCTTTTTAAACTTTAAAGTTTAGATTTATACTTTGCATAAGTTTAATGTATATGTTAATTCTAAGAGTACCTTATATGTCTAATTAAAAAAATCTTATCCTACCCATAATATAGGATATGATTATATCTGTCTCTGTTTTCTATAGAATATACTGTATGGATTTAGAAATATAATACAATACAATTATTTATTTCTTCATTTGATACAGCTTGCATTTAACTATTTTAGTTTTTATTTACTCTGCTTGAATATCATTTTAGCTTTCAATAGCAAAAAGGATTGGCAAACTTAATATTTACCATAGAGGTATTAATTCCACAAGCTCTTTTTCCATCAGGTTTTAGTTTCGGTCGGTATATCATAATGGGGTTGCTTAAATCCAGTCCTAAGGGCCACTAATTGAAAATATTTCCTTTGGTTATCTTGCAGTTAACCAAATTAGCTAGCATGAGCTATGTAAACATAGGGACATTTTTTTGTGAAGTATATATTAGCTTAATTAATTTTAGTTGCTTGTAGAGATGGATGAAGTTGCTGCTGAAATTACTAAAATGCTAAATATGTTATGCAATGAGCAGTGAAAATATAGGGGTAAAAACAGATATGTTGAGGAAAAAGAGAACATGTTGCTGAAAGCAACTACTATGCCACTGACCCTTAGAAAACAATATTAGAACAATCGGTTACATGTGGGGTAGGCAGTCATTTTGTGGACTTCATGTCTTCATGATGTCACTGGTTCCTTGTAAAACGATAGACTGCATTCTCATGAATATATGGCTCCCTCCACTGTAGTTGGATTGAATGCTTGAGATTCATGCCGCTCACTGAGCCGTAAGACAACCTGAGGAAGGGGCTGCAAAGTCCTGAAATATGCGATTACTTCTTTCTTTTTGCTAGCCATTAAAATGCATCACAATCGTGTTTCTTTAGTTTTTTAGTCTTTTTAGTTTTTTTATTTAAGTACAAAAGAATATGATTTGCTTCTTATATACTAGCACAAAACAAAGAATTGATTGTAAAGGTCTGACAGGTTAGTAAAATACGGAAAATTGATATGGCATGGTGATTGGCTTGCAATCTCCTAACTAGGTAACCATCTAGAGCCGTGCAACATTTAGGCCCCTGCACCATCCAGCCTCCTACACTATCTCTACCAAACACCATCATGGCAACTGCACCTTGTAGGGCTTTGCTCTTTCTGAACCTTTCACAACTCTGTTCCATCTAGGCCCCTGCACCATCATGGCCTCCTCCTGCAGACCTCTATTTCATAGTAGACATCATTATGTCTATTATCCGAATTGTTCCTTTTGTTTCTCATTAGCTTTCCCTTTAGAATGAAAGGTACTCATCTCATTTATATCTTATCTATATTGTTATATCAGGCTCTATGAAATATTTGTACAATATAATTATACTGATGATTATGATACATTTAAGAGAAAAATATGTGATATAAAGGAGTTTTACATTGTAAATAACAACTTTCATTATTCAGAAAAAAATGTTTCAGAAATAGCTTACTGAACTTTGCCAAATTTCTATGAAAGTCTGTCCAAAGTTACTGGCTCCAATAATATACATACACCTTACTTTTTACATTTTTTTTTTTTACATGTAGTATTTGACAGTGAGGGATATCTTCACATCTTGAATTTTCATATGTGAAGGAGACTTTGGGGCCTATAAATATTAATTTACTTATTATTTATTATCTTTTGCCCTGTCAATTGTAATCTGTTATTGCAGTGATGACTGATGAAGTAACGTGACAATTTACTATTGTCATGTTGTGACAGTACATCCAATATGAGGTTGTTCCTACGATGACCTCTCTTTAAATTTAACTCCAGTTTCTGACCTGGGAGTAAATGTATCAAGCTCTGATTTTGAAAATCCTGCGATTTTCTAGGGAGAGTTAAAACTCACTGATGTATTAACCTGAGATTTGATGTAAAATCGCCAGAGATGTGTTTCTGTCAAAATCGCTCTTTCAGCGATTCACAGGAAATTTGGCTGAACACGGGTGTGTTTGAAATCCCAGCAAATCACGAGAGATGACCAGCGATTTTGAAAATCAGAGTAAAAATGCAACGTAATACATTTCAACGCAGTGTAATACATTTTGCGACTTGGGGACTAAAATCACGGGTGATTTGCTGCAATTTTTAATCTCTGAAAAAATTGGAACTTGATACATTTACCCCCTGGAGTCTTTACTGCACATGCCTGACCTAGGGACACGTTTGCTCAGAGGTCATTTATGTAAATTAACAAAGGGGAGAGCAGGATGGCTGCGGAGAGGGTCTGAAGATCCCCATCCTGTGATGTTCTTCCCATAGGATTGAATCTTAAGATGGCATTAGCCATCAGGGGTCAGGTTCCGAAAAGTTTTTCTGAGCTTCATACATTTACCCACACCTGCAGTCCCCATTGAATATCATTGGGACTGTGGTATTATGCTGCAATTTGTCTAAAGCAGGCAAAATCCACATTGTTTAGGGCTTGATAAAGAGGCCCCTATACAGAGGAGGGCTGGCAAATTTCAACATGGGGGGCAAGACTCAACTCAGCAGCCTATTTTAAAGGAAAAACATGCAGGTGGCCCAGTGACCTAGCCCAAGGTAGCCCACTATGGGACCAGCCCAGCCTGCCCCTGCCCTTATAGGTGGTGAAGCAAAGCTATCTCAAGACAACAACAGTTTAATCAATTTATTTTTCAATGGGTTATTGCAATCCTCAGGGCTCCCTAACAGTGCAGGTTTTCCATATCTCCTTGCTGGAGCACAGGTGTATTCATTACTGACTGACACATTGTAACAGATCCACAGGTGGTCCTAATTATGTCAGATGTCATCCAGAAAACCTGCACTGTTAGGGAGTCCTGAGGACTGGGTTTGGGAAACCCTGCGTTATTGTATTGTGGGACAGGGACAAGGCAGAGGGCAGTGTACATTAAATTCTTCCTTCAAAACATGAACAAGGACTATTTTGAAAGTCCAGGAGCAGTGTTTAATAACCTGAATTAGGGTTTTTTCAAAAGAGCTCCATCTCTAATGCCTAAATAACATGACTAATAACCTGACATTAAAATATCTGCAGCTTAAAAATAAAAATACGCCTAGCTCTGCAGTGAGGTGAAAAAATATCCAGTAGCGCACTGCAAAAGTAAAAGTCCAGCCTCTTACAACTATAATACAACCCCTTTCAATAAAATGTTCTATTATTCTAAAATGCTGCTCGGTTTAACTTAATTTATAACTTCAAATAATTATGATAGCATGGGGATGTGATTATACATGGCACAAAGGTTTTCTTTTGCATTATTTTAAGAACACCTGGTAAGGCGCTTTTCTGCCAAAGTGCAACATGGATGTGGCAAACAGATATCATTAAAACTATAAGATAAGACAGGAATATCTCTAGCTGGTCAAAATTCACGTCTTTTTTGGGGGAGTGCAAACATTTGTACACCCCATTACATAGTTTCATTCAATAATCTCGCTCCAAATAAGTAAATCTTGTTTCTGCACTGCTCTGCAAAACAAGGCAAACTGGTGCACCTACTCCATACTAGGCTGGAAACCTTGTTTTCTCCACTGCAAACACCACCATCATCCTCAGTTAACCCATTTGCCTAAAACGGAGTGATTTTGCGCAAATCAAGTCACATTACAGGTGAACTGCACTGTGGATATTTGCGCTTGACCCACTAAGAGTTCTGTCTGCTATATTTTTATTCCAGTTTTAAACAACGTCTCCCTTTATACGCCGCAATTATCATACTTATCTAATTCAATTTATATAATTGCAACATATATTTCTCTTGTTATTGGAAGAGTTTTAGACTTTATTTTACTAAATGTAATCAGCTGTTTTAATGTTACGAAAAGAATATCATTTCAGTACAGTGATAAAAACCAATGATCGCAATATAAAAATGAATAAACACAAATATAATATGGCTCTAAAGAAAATGACACAATATGTACGTGGTTGATCATTTAACTGTGCATTTTGTCATGGTAAGCACATAACCTACAATGGATTAGACTGTTCATAAAATTAGGTTTTCCACCACTAACATGCATTTACCTTTTCATGCAGCAAGGATTACTTGGTCTAGTAAACAGGACTTATTACAGAGTTGCTGACAGACAGACATATTGGCCATTGCCAGTGGGCATTGGGCTTGAAAGATAGGTAACAACACATAAACCATTTGTAAAAAGGAACAAAATAAAACCCATGAATTAAAGGCTGCTTCCATGTAAACAGGGGGCTGCAGGAGGTCAAACCTTTTCTTGGAAAAGCATAAAATCTAAAATATTATAAACAAATATAACAATCAATCAGCACCATCATAACTCATAATGGTGCAATAATGCAAGATAACCAACAGCACAATATCAGATCCAGTGAAGTTGTCAACAAACAATGGTGACTACATTCAGCAAAGATATTGTCACTGAGTAAGCAAGATTAGAAAAATCTACCCATATAATGATAACTACATTTTTTTTTTACTGTAGGTAGATGTTAAAGGATTTTTGTTTTATGTATTATAAACAAACTCATTAAAAATTCAATACTGTTATTACTTTAAAAAAACCTTTTCATTTATGGATGGTGAATCCTTCTGTTAACTAATAGAGCTAGTCATAACAGACTTCACTGTGCATAATTATATTTATCATCTACCATCGTAGGGAGATTTAGGGGTATATTTGCTAAACTGCAGGTTTGAAAAGTGGAGATGTTGCTTATAGCAACCAATCAGATTCTAGTTATCATTTCTTTAGTACATTCTACAAAATGGCAGCTAGAATCTGATTGGTTGCTATAGGCAACATCTCCACTTTTTAAAACCTGCAGTTTAGTAAATATACCCCTTAGAGTTCATACAAGTCCAACTGCAGCCTGTACAAATGAAGTTGATGATGATGACTGGCATCTCTCTACTGTGTGCTACACTTAAACCCTTTCATATGCTTTAAATGTATCTTCCTCCAGCATTTGTATTTTCCTAGTATGCTGAATTGCACTTATATAAGATAAGATTCATGTTGCTCAGCATACTCCTGCAATTGCAGGGTTTGTTTGGACGCCTTTACATCTGCATTTTAGACGTGAAATGCACCTAATTCTACATGAGGAAAATCAGTAGGAAATTGAATGATAGTGGTCAGAATTAAGCAGGAGTTCAGGCAAGGTTAATAACAGGCAAAGAGTTGGTGCACAAAAATAGCAAAACCTATGCTAGGTAAAGACTAATCACCAGGCTGGTATTTAAATAGGGGACATGAATATGACATTATAATGAATGTACCAGGCCAGGCACACTTAAAAGCATAGGGCTAGTGACAGATGGGCAGTGTTTTCAGAGCGTAACAGTCATCATATCATAGTGACTCAGAGCTTAAACTTCCTGCTATGGCAAATACAGCATGTAAGCTTTAGGTTCCATGAGGCTGAAATACATGATCGCACAAAGTGCACGTGTTACTAGAAATACACGATCGCACAAAGTGCACGTGTTACTAGAAATACACGATCGCACAAAGTGCACGTGTTACTAGAAATACACAATCGCACAAAGTGCACGTGTTACTAGCCTAGGATACCTGAGTGTGAGCTGTGAGCACCTGCTGGGAGAGAATATATGACACGTATTAGGTACATGAAGATCCTGCTGAAAATAGTTTGCAATTTATATTAACCCTTATCATAGTATATTTATATGAACTATTCCATTATTGTCGATGTTATTTGATTTCAATTAAAGTAATTAAGCACAATGTATTAAATCACAGCAAGAGAGCCCTACAATCATTCTTATAAACCTATTTAGCTAACCGGGTAGATGAAATATCAAGTAGTGGCCTCAATTCAAGCATGCAACCTCATCCTTCAGGTCATGAGCGAGAAAATTACCTAATATGCAGTATTTTTTTTATTATTTACCGTTCTTTGGAAAGTGTTGTAATTTTCCAACATTTATATAGACAGCATTGCACATACCCACTTTGCACTTGTCCATTTTTTTTTTACAACAAATTAGTAATGAAAATATATTAAATAATAACAAGTTAGTTATTGTCATCTGTTGCAACAATTAATATGTAATTGTCTGTCTAGGAGCAGTAATCTTTTATTTGGCACTTAGCCCAACACAACAGTGATTTCATGGGTTGTTTATATGATTTTTATGGGAACATTTTGAGGTTGAACACAGAAAACTCCAGCCAGAAACATATTCTAAATCTGTCCAAACAACTAGTCGACTACATCCTGTGACCTCTTTGGACTTCCCTTTTATTTTGACTTAACATGATGCCCTTGCATCAACATTTTAGTTAGCACAGTAATTATAATACTTGGACATGTATTAAAGGCTTCTCAATGTAGAACTGTCCAAAATATTCAGATATACTTTCAAACTTGTGAAAAATAGCAAAACAAATGTTTAATATATGCATTTTATATTTAATTGTTAATTTAAAACTGATTAGGCGGAAGAAAGAACTGGCTTCGGGCATTGTCACCCTTGCAGAGCCCCAAACTCCTCCATGCCCCATTTATATAAAACACAAATATGCATCCTAATAATAATTTAAGTTTATCATGACATTGTTATATTAGCAGCAATGTGTTGTCAACAATCATGTTTGAAACTAAAATGTCTTGTACCAGCAACTTTAAAGGCTTGGTTACCATTAAGGTAAACTGAGATAGGAGTTTAATAATAATGAGATACAGGGTACCAAAATGTAGGAAAGCACAGAGAAAAAGAGAATACAAATTCAGAATCAAAAGTGAGATTAATGTCAGGCCAGGTTCAGCAAAGGTCAGACAGATGCATCACCAAATTAGAATCCAAGGGAATATTCCAAAGCCAAGGTCTGGCAGGCAGATAAAAGGAAAACCAGAAGTCAGCCAGCGAACTACAAGTAATTATTCTTTAAACACAGTTAAACAGTTTGCATAATTTTATTGGGACTTGAAAATAATAACAATGAGACTTGATATATGTCAATGCCTGATGCAACTGTTTTATATGATATTTAGTAAAAAAAAAAAAAACAGAACAATGTGTTACTTTAAAGTTATTTGTAAATACATATGCACATGCTATACATAGTTTGTTCACAATAATTAGCAAAGTTTTAAAAATGGTATTATATAAGGTAATATTTGCATCAATTTGTCAGATGGAAAGTTGTGTTATTGTTTCATCTGCAACACAACCTTACTCTACTCTTGAGTAGGGTGCAGATATGCTGTGTTCAAGTTACTCACTTCCAATCTGGTTAGCGCAGTGTCTCCACCCAAGTCTTGTGATGCACGTAGCTTGTATTGCTGGGGGACGACTTGGGAGACCCCCTTGTATCTATGCAGACCCCTCAGGAACAATACAACATAAACTAACAATCATATAGATTGTAATCTTGCAAGCAGGGCCCTCTTACCTATCTGTCTGTCAGTATTACCCAGTATTGTTTTATTACTGTGTTTGTTCACAATTGTAAAGCACTATGGATTTTGCTGGCGCTATATAAATAACTGTTGATGATGATTATATATTTATATAAATACCACTTGGTCCATGAATTAATGGGAAGGGGTGACTGGAAAATGGATTTGAATTTAAGAGGTAGCGCAGTGGGAACAAGTTGTAATGTACAAAATGCAATATACAGTTTAATCTCCACTACAACTCCATTACAACTCTTAATCACAGTCAGAATGTAACTTGTCAATCACCTCACTATTATTATATTCCTACAGTCTGACCATTATGACAAACACCACACCACGCACACTAAACCAGGCTGCCTATCAGGAATAACAACTCTTTTGAAATAAGAAAATTAGACAAAGATCAGATTAGAATAGAATATAATTGTGTTGACTTGAATTAAATAGATTGATTTAGTACAACCCTTAAAGATGAATAGAACAACTTCACTTGAAAAACACAAGGGGCTGGGTGGCCACCACAGTTCAGTTGCTAAATGCTGGCATTTAAACAATGTACAATAGTGTGACTCCTTTCTGTGATGATAGGACTTTCATTTTCAAAATCTCTAGAAGAATCCAAAACATAGTACAATCTAATAGATGAACAGTTATACATAAGGAATAATTTATTCAAGAGTTACGGAGATACAAACATTTTGGGACCCCGCCATCAGATGTTAGGTGGTCGACCAGTGGAGGTGGTTCTTGCCCTGTCTAAGCATCTCCAAGCTGAATATAGGGGTGCACAAAAAAAGTATATTTTGAATCTTTTTGATCTTTTGATACTTGAATATCTAAACATTGCTTTGTGAGTTTCTGCTCAGCAGGTTGCTTTCAATATTAGGTTCATATAGTTTATTCTTTACTGATGTCTTTATGGTGAGTGTAAGCTTAGACTGGGCACTGAAGGTAACTAACCCATATTCCTTCTCAATTGATATATTGTCCATAGGCTATGGTAACTCTGTCCGTCTTACTCTGGTCAAGATGAGAAACTTTTATTGATAGTTATAAATTTTGTGACTTTGACGTCAATGTACCATGCATGCTTTGCAGACAGGCGCCCCCATCTCATATTAATGGTTCTCATTCCCCCATAAAACATTCTACTTGATTACTTTGATTACTTTGCTTATTTAGTTGGTTCAGTTTGTCTTTGCAATCTTGGTAGTTGACATTTAGGTGAGCAGAATTGTTGCATGTAAAATTTTTAAGTTTCACAGTGCTGTCACTATTACTTACCCCATTCGTGTGCCTTTAATGTTGATTATGCTCCGCACACATTGTCATTGATTGCACTCTCTGTTTTCTGCTTGTATTCATCCACAAGCTTTTAATATATCTAACATGAACTCTCTGTCTCGGCTAGCATCAAGTACAGTCACAAGCACAGCTGTCTTGGAGATAACTGTGTAACAAAGTCGCTTCAAATATTTTTTTTATTTCTCTAATAAAAAATGCATACAGTTAAATAAAATACAGTGCTTAAGGTACACCTTGTTAGCCCTGCATATGGTGACCATTAATCAGCTTAGTTTCATACAGTTTGATCTAATTTTCTACTTCATTTCAATTCATTGATGAGATTTGCTCTTTAATGCACTTTTTGTAGCTCGTTCCTCATTTCTTTTGAAGATTCATATTTGCATATGTGCAAATATTATCATCTATAATATGCAAAATGTTTCAGAAGCTACTATATCAATTCATCCATCTCAAGACTTCAGTAACAGACTGATCCTAGGCATATCCTGCATAGTTGTTATATGCTCTTTACTGCCTAATCGTCTTCAAAACAAAATTAAATGATGAACCAGACAGATTTTCAAAAAAGTTTTACTAATTCTTTATTTATTAAGCAGTGACATTTAATATTACAGCGACAGCCTGTTTCCCTCGCGATTATTGCAATAATTCTGCATTTTGCCTTCAAAGTCATTAACGGTGCTGCCTCTGCCTATCCCTCCCATTTTATCTCCCTATTTGTAATCTCAAACATAGCACTTAAATTTCCCACTTTGTTTTGTTTTCAGTCAGACTGGCCAATGGTGCCCTGCAGGCAACAATGATTTTGCCCAATTTAATGCTGATTGGACTGTATTTGAGTCACCTAAAACATCCAATCAATTGATTCCACACCGTCACCCCACAGTAGGCCCTGTGATATGCTCCTTTTTTCTGACTGCTGAATGAATTATATTCCAAACTGGTATATAAATTGCCCAGTTATATTTTTACCATAGCCAAGACTTTTCAGATGCTGCATACTGCATTAATCTCTGAAATGGTCTTCTATGTTCATGGTCACATTACCACACAGCATTTAAAGCTATCAGCTGCCCTTATCAATATAGTTAAATTCAACAAGCTGAAGTACCCATTGAATCTGTGTGAGGTCCCCTTAGTGGTACACATAACACAGTTTGGGAAACAATGTTCCAGCCCATTTAAAACTTCATTGCATCTTCAAACTCTCCCTACATAAAGCCTTATCTATCATTATCTGTACATCTCCCCTAATGTCGTGTAACATTGTAAACTGCTCATATACTTACTTAGTTAGTTTTCTTACTAATACTTACAGTATTAGAAAGAATGAAAACTTCATAATAATAATAATGATGATAATAATAACAATAATAGTAATATAATAAAATAAATAGTAGATTGAATAAATACCCTGTCTAGTGTGGTGGATTCACACATATGTGCATGGTAAGCATTTTTCCTGTGATCAATCTAAATTAAACAACCTGGAGATGAAAGAATTACAAGCTTAGTGAATAAAAAATGTTCAGCACTAACAAATAATATGGTATAATAGGTGAATAAAGTACAAGTGCACCAATCTACATAGTGTTATCCCCTGCTGCTTAAACTTTGCTTTCAATACTCCACAAGGGATTTAAATAAGTTGGCCAGAAGCAACTTTGAAGAAGTCCTTATTGTAAGAGGAAAAAAACTCTTTGGCTATTTCTGTATAGTTAGAGAGATCTCCACATCCATACAAGCTGACCTCCGGTTCATTACCTGAATAACACCATAGGAGCCAGGAATGCTGGGAAATCAAGATGCTGAGACACAGTTGTTTCTGATAGCTGTCTGACAGGTAAGCACCATTCACCTACCAGCCTGAGGTTTACTTAAATAAGCAGTAAAAGAGAGTTAAACAATATTTACTTAAAAGCTATTACTTTTTATATTAGCCACAGTCAGGAAGAGTAGGCCAAGCTACCTGTTGACCAGTGCAGAAGTCTTCTTGAGAGCTGCAGAAATCACTTAATTGCAGTGAATGCTGCTAAAGGTTGCAGAACAAAATATTAGGTTAAGGGTCCTATTATTTTAGTCCATGCCATTTGCATTTGTTTTATTGTTTAAAATATTCGGTTGAATCAAAAAACGCAAAGTCTGATTTCAATTGAATATGGAATAAACAATTATGGTTACAGTAAATGTCAGTTTCAAATTTTTTCATAAAAAAATACGGGTTCTTCTTTTTTTCGTTGAAGAAAAAAGAAGAACCCTGTATGGTTCAACAAAACTTGTGTTTATAAAAGGTCTACATGTTTTATAGCAACCTGGGCAGCCTTATTTTCTTTAATGAACAGTTTAATTATTATAATGCCACAAGTTAACCCGTGCATGATACTCATGCATTCTAGTCAAATCAAGCTACTTAAGGTCTTAAAAAGGTTCTTGTCATGAATTTGGACCTAGCCCAGGCCTCCTCAGTGGAAGAGCGTTACTTCCCGACGCAAGCGGCCTTTTTAATGTGTGTTCATGAGGTAAAATTACCTCACGAAAATGAGTTTGACCCCTCAACTCGTAAATTTAGCCTTTACTACCCCTCCCACGGGGGGAAGGGGGGATGATGGAAGTTAACTGACTTGACTATTCTCATTTTTTTGTCAAGTAATGTCAGTATACCAAATTTCAGGTCAATTGGATGAGCCCTTTCTGAGAAAATAGTTTTTTCCACACACACACACACTAACGCACGCCTCTACACATGTGTGTTCATGAGGTAAAATTACCTCACGAAAATGAGTTTGAGCCATACCAAATTTCAGCCCTTTTTGAATTTTTTTTCCCACACACACTAAGAATTTAGTAGGTCAGTGTATAACTCTGCCCAGCAGGTGGCGCTGCAACTTGGGTTTTTTTTTTCCACACACACACAGACAGACAGACGCCACTAAGCATTTATATATTAGATACTCTGAAAATACAGTGGGTACATAATATAATTAAAATTTCCCAGAAGCCGCTTCTTTTTAATAGGAGTGGTTTATGTACATACTGTACTAAATATCTTAGGACCATTCCTAACTTTTTCACTGTTTCAGAAAGGCTTTTTCCCTAGCACTTCACATGGGTTGCCGGTGCTGGCTGGTGTCATAGGGCACTTCTAGTAAGCTGGTAAATGAAGTCAATAAAAATATAGATTCCCATGAATACATTTATTCAGGGGAATCTATGTTTTTATTGGCAGGATTTCTTGAAGCTTCAGTGCCCCCTTTGTGTGTGTAAATGTACATAGGGAGTTTCCCTATAAAGCGGTACATATAGTAGTATGAAAAGGAACATTTTCCACATATTTGTTTTCCTTGTTTCCTTAGCTTCACTCTAATGGTCAGAATTTGGATCAGGAGGTTTTGTGAAAACACAAAATCTTTGGCCCCTACCAAAATGTTCCACAAATTCAATAACAATAGAGCTCTCATCTCTAGTTACGGCATCTGCTTTTTAAAATTCCAATTAAGCTTTCAACATTTAACAAAAGAGCAGCTGTAATTTTCCAATCACTTTGTAGTTAAAATACAACTGAAGCAAGTAGATGGTAAAATAGATGGCTCTCAACTTATTGACCACAATTTTACAGTTGGAAAACTACCCAAAATTCTTCTTTCTTTTTTGACAATATATTCGTGTAAACATCATAAGAACACAATACCACCCAGTAGTCACACCAAACGTTCTATCAGAAACATACACAGAACACCAGCCAGAATAGACAATTTAAACGTATATTGGTTTGCTTGTTATGGACCACAGTGCTGCTTACTACAGGGTCTTGGCTCTCTTGTACTTTTATACAGATTTGTGGAGGTTGAATGTAAGATTTGCAAAACAGATATCAGCTGGAAGAAGAACTGCAGGGATTTTAACTCCAGTCCTCTGCAAGCTGTGTAAACTTTGCTTAGACAATCACATTTTTATATTTAAGAATAACACCCATGGCAACATGGCCAGCTTTCCTGCTGTGGAGTTTTAAGTAATCATATTGCAGGTTGTATAATTTGACACTATATGAAGTTATATGAAATTATATAATATTAAAAGGGGATATGTATATAATGTGTATATTATAATATATTATCATATGTTCACATTTTCATATGAGATATTTTATGCACATAAATAATTATTAGGCTAGAGGCTGACTTTTATTGTTCCTATGACAGCATGGGCTAAACGTCCTGTATCTACTTAAGGAATAATAATAATCAACAATGTATCACAGTTTTGTTGAGCCGCATATATTAAGGCACCAGTGTTAGGTGACATACGTGATCCTGATTATCATTAATCATATGTGTGATACCCCAAAACCTGAGTACCTTGGGCATATCTATATGTTTTTAATTTGTTAATTTAATTTGTTAATTGTTATAAGTGTTTATAAATATTAAAAAAAAAAAAAAAAAGAATTCCTGATGGAGAAGTGACAGTTGGGAGTGGTTGGTGGTTGCCGGGGGTGACATGTGGGAGTGGTTGGTGGTTGCCGGGGGTAACAGGAGAGAGGAGTGTGATACTCAGGACCGCTGAGAGAGATCCCTGTGTATGGATAGACTGAGAGAGAAAAATAGAGACAGAATGAAAACCGGACAAAGCGATATATTAGCAGATTAAAAGTGAAGAAAGTGTAAGAAAAGAAGAAGTGAACAAAATGGAAGAAGAAAAAGAGAGGCGTGAGTAAAATTACTAAGAAGTAGAGAGATCTGTGAATACACACAACAGAGACTGTGCCTATGTACTGAGAACAGTGTGAGAGGAGAGAAAGTAGAGAGATCTATGAATATACACAACAGAGACTGTGTAATTCAGTTTATTTGGCGTGAAAAAGAAATTTATGGGCCCCAACCACGTGCATCACTTCTACAAATAATTATCAAAATATATGATGTGGGTCTTAAAGTTGTATTGAGAAATTAAGTTATATATTAGTATTAGTTAGATATGTCAGTGTTATTAGTATGGTGAATTTATAGGTTTGCCAATTGTAAATAGTTTTAATGTGATAAGATATTGTTTAAAAATAATTGTGTGCTTCTAAAATAAATATCAGAATAATTAATAATAATAAAAGAAAGTTAGTTCAGAATACACTTGTGTCATTTTAAATCTCTGGATAAATCTCCTTACCTCTCTGGTGCATAGAAAATCTGAAGTGTTAAAACCAGAAAGAGAACTATCTAATACTGGTAAGGTGCAATTTCAACGTATTACTCTAAATAACACCACGCGGGGTATTACATATGTATTTTACACAACTTATTTAAATGCAATTGGTGATTACCCAGAAATATTTGGAGTAGATAAAGACAAGGCAGGGAGTCCTCAAGTGAGCCTCATCCTGGAAAGGAATTGTGGCTGTTCTAGATCATTTCTCTTTAATAGACAAATAACAAACTATGGGGTCTTAACTGAGAGTTGTAAGGTGTGACTAAACTTTGCTATTTTGTAAGGTCATAACCACCAAAAGTAAGTCAATTATTTTAATTTTCTAAACTCTCACTCTTGGATGCACCCTCTCTTTCTCTCTCTCTCCCTCTCGCAGGTAGAGATGCTTGAATTCCTTGATCCTTTTCAAAATTCAATTAAAGCCGCCTAGTTCAACAAACCTTAACTTTTGATTGAACCAATCTCAAAAATATCGAAATGTGTTTTTGATTTTAGCCTCCATGGTGTGTTTTTTATAAATGCTACATTTTTTAATTTTATTTGAAGTTTGAACTATGTTCGATTACGATTTCAAAGTTCACGTTGTCAGTTGACAGTTAAAACACATTAAAATAAACTATAATTTTTTATCTGCCTGCTCGAGCTGTAATGGTTACATTTCACAGTATTTGTAAAGTTTTTTTTAATTTGAATAGCGAACATTACTACGGTTCAATTTCAAATTTGCTGTATGCATGTAAAAATTGACATTAAACCTGTTTAGCTTGCTGAAATGTAGTTACTCTTTTTTTTAAAAAGATTCAAGAATTTTCAGACTTTAAAACCGCTCCTGTGAACAGGTTTTTTTAAAAAAAATGTTGAGCATCTCTAATGATAGGTCTTCAAGTTTATATCTACACACACACCGTTTGTTGTTGTTTTCATTTCTGCTTTTTTATAATATAGTTTTACTGGTTAGACACAGATATGCAAGAGATGAAGTGGATACAGCTTGACAAGTACTAGTCAATCAGAGCTGTAGAGTGCTAACTGCAGCCAACTCCTTTGTGTCCATTCCCATGGACCGGAAACCTAATTGAATATGCCCCTATAAGTTTTGTGCATTTTTTACTCCATTCCTGTTGTATTGGTATCTGGGCAGAGCCCCCACCATGTGGCTAGTATTGGAGAGTCAGGAAAATTAATGTAAAATGCAGGTGGGTTAGGAGAGAATCTTATTTTTTTTTTGGCTTTTATAAAACTGTAATTAAACATTTTCAATAAAACCAACAATGAGAAAACAAATCAAACAAGCATGGTCATGAGTCACCCCAGAATATTACATAGTTAAATACTGTAGTTAGTAAGGTCGAAAAAAGACAAAGGTCACGATCAAGAGGAAGACAAAACAAAAACCCTTTTGTGACAGTTCTCAATTTTGCCTCACAGGGTGAATAAGATTCCTTCCTAACCCCAAAAACAGCAATCTCAAAAACTCCCTGGAACAGTCACTCCATAATGTCTCCTACTAGTTATATCTACAGATATCATTTCTTGTAAGACACCAAATCCATTTTACAGAAATCTTTGTGTAACAAGTAACCTGCTTTGTGTTAATAAACCTACAAAGCTTAATATCTTCAGCAAATATGGACACTATTCTTTCTAGGATTCTATTAGGTAATTAGTAAAAAAATTGAAAAGGAAAGGGCCACTAATAATTTTAGCCCATTCTCAATATTTTCCATTTATAACCACCCTTCTATCCTTCAATCAGCTCTCAACCCATAACATACTTTTTAACTCAACATATTTTCTCATCGTACATCAGATCTACCAAGAGCTAGTTAGAAACTTATCTCTAGTTTGATTCTTACCTCTTCATAAAATCTAATCACATTTGTTAGGCATAACTGATTCTTCATGCAACTATGCTGATAGTCTGTTATCATTTTTTTTTCTCCAATTTATCTCAAAATTTAATCCTTAGAGTTTGAAGTAAGGATCACAGGTCTATAATTCCATTTTTTTAATTCCCTTTTAAAAGAATAATACTACATCAACTTTCTGCGTGCCTTATGACACTTACCCAGTTATAAGGGAGACCATAAAAACAACAAATATTGGTCCATCAATTATTGAAACTAGTTCCTTTAGGACACATGTGTGAATGCAATATAGGCTAGGTGTTTTATCAGTCTTAATTTTGTTTAGGCATATGTGTATCTGATCCTGTATTAGACACACACCATTTAATCATACACATAGGCTATAGGCTATTCTACATAACCTATTCCTGGGGCAAAATGTATCAAGCTGCAAGTTTCCGGTGAGTTTGAAAGTGGAGATGTTGCCTATAGCAACCAATCAAATTCTAGCTATCATCAATTTAGTGCATTCTATAAAGTGACAGCTAGAATCTGATTGGTTGCTATAGGCAACATCTCCGCTTTTCAAGCCAGCCGGAAACTTGCACCTTAATATATCTACCCCCTGGTATGTTTCTTCCTTTGTGACTACAACAAATAACTACATATTTAAAAAATCAGTTCTCTTTATCTTCTACAGTTCTAAAGTACATTTATAAAGAGGTAAATGCACTTTATGTTGGGTGGTCTCTTCTATGAATTAAGCAGAACTAGGTTTTATTTGATCTTACTCTAGGCCATAATGCCTGCCAACACATGCTTTTAATGGTGAAAAATGCATAACATTTTGATTAGTGTATGAAATAACAATTCTTAAGACAATTTTTGCTACCTGTGGAAAAACATTTTGCTAGTAACTGAGCAGTACATGACTGTTGTCACATTCTTCAATTGCCTCTTATATTTCTCCCTGGAGTGCACTTATTTTGATGTGTAGTTATGCAACTTAGCCACAAAATTGCTCAACTTTCATGCTAATGGATGGAAAAAAAAGTTAGGTGTAATATACTAGTTCAAAGTCTGCCACTGTATTTTCATAAATAAAAGGAGTGGTGGGAGTAATGGAATATTACACAATGAGGATACCCATGTTCCCACCTTCATTAAAGTGAGACGTAGCCTTACAGGCAAATACTTGGGGCTACATGGTTCATTTAGCAGCAAAGACCATCTCATTTTCAGTGATACATGTAATTCCTACAGTCTTATTCTTTCCATAGTATTTACAAACACAGATGGACATAATTTGAACATAGTACACAAACTCTACCACTACTTTCTACCAAACAAAGGTCCAGTTGGTGCATAACCTTCATGACATTTGATTACATAAAAAGCTATGCAGACCTATTATGAGTGACAATTATCTTAGGATTTATTCTTTTGAAGAAGAGAAAACCCTTAAAGTAGGAATAATGTAATGGGAAGACAAAATAACTGCATATTAGTGTGAGAAAATATATTCTTTATAACATACAAGCTGTAAATAAAACATTGACAAGCAAACCCAAATCACAAATCCTTTTAATGCAGCTACCCTATTGATGCCAGACATATAAACAACCCCTTCAAAAATAAATCTAAGGGCAAGATAAACAAATATTATACACATGAAGTGAAATATTAAGTCAAGCTAACAGTTAGAAAAGCCATTGCCAGGTTCTACCTGGGTAGAATACAAATGCAAGGTTAAGTCATCCAAATAACGTAAAGGCAAGTAAACACAAGTGAGGCTGAAGCACAAAGAAAATAAATATAAATAAAAAGACTTAAAATAGCAATTGGACCACAGTGAATTGCTAAATTATATTCTCATCCCACATATCGGTTGACTCCTCTCTGTGTAGGGAACTACTGCCTTTAACTGTCAAATGTGTACATCTGTCATGTTGATTTTGTGTGACTTGTGACTGTGCAGTACCAGTCACAAATCAAGAGAAAAGTTAAATATGTCTACTGAAATGACCATCATGTTGTCCCAATTTGTCTGCACAAACAAATACTGGAGTGCAGAACTGTCACTTCTTGCTCTTTAGCAGGCCCAGATTTAGCATTAAAGTAAGTCTATGACTAGGGATAGCAGAAGATGAAAGGTGTCTTTTGTCTGCTCAAGGACAATGGCTACCAAACTGGGGGTTTCAAAAAAAATCAACTAGTAACATAAGTGTAGAACATAAGTGTAGAAAATTTAAATGAACTGGTTATGAATGGTTCACCAAAGGAATATGATTTATCTGAAGTGGGGTTGAATCATTATGTTCTCCTCTGTGATGAACGGCAAAGCTATAGAATATTATATGTGCAGGGGCGTGGCTAATAGAAGGGGCGAGGCTTATGGTGCCAAAAGTTGCATGTCTACAGACTCCCATAATGTAAATACAGTCCTGCTGTCTCAATTGGGAACATAAATTTCATCCCTGTATAATTATTGTACCTTGGAAATATGAACAAACTATTTTGGACAGCTCTATACTTGGTACAAAAATGACCAGCTCACACAATCCAAATAATTTGTTGGAATTTATTGTGGCAAAACATTATCAGAGTCAAGTTTTGCACGGATTGAACTAAGCATGCTGGGGAACCGGAAAGTGACTTTCAATAATGTGGATCAAGAATTATGAGACAGAAATCTAAATTATCCAAATAATCTGAACAAAATAGTGCAGTTTGTGTATTTCACTAGTCTTTCAAGCTCGGCATGAATAAAAACACTTTGTCTTTGTGATGTGTACATTATAAAGAATATATTTTCTCCCACTAATATGCAGTGGAGGACCAAATTCAATGAACTGAATAAAAGTGGGTTTTGCTTTATTACAATGCATAGGCACTGGTCTACTTCATTTGTATGATCCAATGCAGAGCTGTCACTATGCATTTTGGTGCGCTAGGGGAAAGAGAACACTGGTGCCCCACTCCCACCCAAAAATAATAATCTTGGTGTGAGAAGATGCAGCCTTCCCGTGTCGGAGCTGAGCCCTTAACAAGCACTAGACCATTCTCAAACCCTATGTCTCTCTCTCCCTGCTGTTCTTTCAGCTTTGACTCCATGGTGCTTTTATTGGTGTCTTAATACCAGTTTCTGATTGTCCGCATCATGGATTGCTGGGGCCCTATTTGACAAAGAGATACTTACAATTCACCTCCTGGAAAGTCTAGTAGTGAGTAAACATTAGACCACCTTCCCCCTAACAGGCCTTAAAATTAAATTAATAGCATTCACATTCTAGAAACAGACCTGTTTCCCCCATACAGCCCTGACATCAAATTAATAGCAAACACATTAAATAAATGGCCCATCTTCTCACCAGCTTAGCCCCACATTCAGTCACATGCTGATTGGAGGAAGATAGAGGCTGTCTCAGGCTGATTGAAGGATGGTGGAGGCTGTCACATGGTGATTGGAAGAAAGGGGAAGGAGGGCAGCCGTGCAGCACCGGTCACACCAGCCTCATTACTGCCCTGTTTCAATGCATCTGATCCATACACCTGCTACAAGCCTTTTATACAGTCATATTTTACTCTACCGTATTCAAATCCAAGGAATAGAACATTTTGCGACTCACAACATTCCCTGTGCACTATTTTTGGAACAGATGTAAGCTTAATAAGAGACGATGAATTTGGCAACATTTTAAACAAATTTCTATTTATCTAAACAATGAGCTCTACGTGTTTTAAAACAGCCTTTCCTGTTACAAAGATAAATTAGGCATTTGGATAAAATGATCCTTAGTAAAAGATGACACGTGTTTCATGTAGTGTTCTGATTTAATGAGCCAAAGAGGAAGTGTGTGGATAACACTTAGTGCTCATCATATGATAAACTTATCTTCTAACCCTCCATACTACAAACAACTAGTCATCATGGTGTCACAGAACCTCTCATAACCCCTTTTTCTGATCACATTATAGAAGTCTCACACTTCATTAAATTTAATGAAAACAAAGTCTCTCCTTCTTAGATATATAAAAAGTTTTTTTTAAAAAAGAGAATAACACATCAAAGTAACAATAACAATTGTAAAGGCTAATGTGTTGCACTTTTTGCTGTTAGGTAGTCAATATTTTGAAAAAAAGGTTTTGTTTGTCTTGAATTTCTCTGCAGAAATCCATTATTAACTGATCTACTTTTCTATTCCTAAATTCACAAAAAGTTGACTGCAGTCTCTTATGGTTATAGAGAAAGATTTGAATCTGGTTCAATATTTTTGTAATGTTTTGTCACAATATTATTTCTTCAGACTTAGGGGTAGATTTATTAAAAATCGTGTTTGGTGCCGGTTTTAAAAGACCACACATCTCCGGTGGTTTAGTGCTCCAAACCACCGCATTTACTGTAGGGCGATTTGAGGTTGTGATGTAAAATGCCTGTCGATGTGTGGTGGATTAAAAAAACGTAACCTGCCGGTGGTTTAGTCAAAACCACCATCCAAACCACCATAACAAAGACAGGTTTTTTTATATCTGCTTTTGATTGGGTTGATAAAACATTCTGTTTAAACTATCTTGCCATTCAGA
Organism: Mixophyes fleayi; assembly: GCF_038048845.1. Taxonomy (NCBI): domain Eukaryota; kingdom Metazoa; phylum Chordata; class Amphibia; order Anura; family Limnodynastidae; genus Mixophyes; species Mixophyes fleayi. The sequence continues at coordinate 206,640,096 of NC_134404.1, forward strand.
ATACAAGAGGAAGCACCATTTACATATAAATTCTGGGGGTAATCATTATTTATTGATTAAGTGGCAACATTATTTTTTAATTAACTTATTGGGCGAAAACATTTTATTCATTGTATTAAAGGGTCACTATTTTTATATTATAATATGGGGGATATATGAATATATAATTATATTAACTGGACAATGCTATTTGATTTTTATAGGCGGATTTAATTATATATGAAGCACAACGTGGAATTACATAGTGCTCCCATAATATAATAATACAATAATTGTGTCCCCTTAATATAATGAAAAATAAAATTTGCCACTTAAGTTAATTAGAAATTAATTTGGCCCTTAATCAATAAATAATGATCGCCCCCATAATTTATATGTCAATTGTGCTTCCTCTTATGTTCTGAATGGCACTATAGCTCAAATAGCATGCGGTTAAACAATCTCGCCTCTTTTTTCTGGCTGTTTTCCTGGGGGTTTTCACGGCGGTTTGTCAAATAGCAGCTTAGTAAATCTGATTGTATTTTGATCATGTTAAAAATTATTATTATTATCATTTATTTGTTGGGCGCCACAAGGTTTCCGCAGCGCCTTACATAGTACAAACAGTAGACCATACAGGGTGAAACATTACAGAACAATAAACACAGAGTACCAATGCTTCAGAAACTCCGGGCAGACATATGGAGTAAATACGGAGCAGAAGATTCGGTATGGAGACAGGATGGGTGAGTGGCCCTGCTCATGCGAGCTTACATCCTAAGGGAAGGTGGACAAAAAGGCACGAAAGGGAGGCAGTGATACGAGGGAGAAAAAGGGGCAGGGGAGAGGGGGGAGAACTGCAGAGTATATGAGGGGTTGAGTGGATGGTTGGAAGGCTTTCAAGTTTTGCTGGTGTGTAAAACTGTGGTTTTCAGCCTTGTAGCTGGTGGTTTGGCCTTTATTAAACCCACAGAAAATTCTTTAAAAACTGGCGGTTTTATCAAACCACTCTTTAGTAAATATGGCCCTTAAGTGTCCAACCTATGATATTATCATTTGTCAGTGTAAAACATCAGAATAAGAATCCAACTGGGCATCATCAAATATCATACCCAAACAAGTGTGTAATGTGTGATGACTATTATTGACATGAATATGTGACACGTGATGAATGATAAGCAATAAGTGGCAAGAAATGTAGTATAAGCAATGTGTGACAATGTGTAATAATATGAGACACAGGATGATGAATGAGTGATAAGTAACAAATTATGGGAGGTGAGGGATGATGGGAGTATTCCTCGTACTCATTGTTCACACCCCATAAACTTGCTTTATTCTTACGAACGGTGATGTTTCAGTCCAACAATGGATCACATTCTATCTAATTAAAATTTTTAAATATGACAAATGAAGACGTCTAAAATGGATAGAGTACAGACTTTGCAATACTGTTAAACAAATTTCAATCCTAAGTATATTAAAATATTTGTAGAAAGATAGTATATTTAGGCCTGTCATTACCTAGTGTACCAATGCTTTTAGACAATTTCAACCTCCTGAAAAGAGAGTGGGCCTATAGCCATTGTATGGCTTATCAATTTGCTCAATTTGGTAAGGCTCACCATCAAGCCTATCCCATCTTCTCCTTTTTCTATTTTACATGTTGACAAACAGGTAATCTGAAATTACATGAAAAATAAAAAGGTATTTATTCTGTATTTGACAAATATTTAAGGTTATCTGCACATTCTGATGTATCAGTTTGTAAGTATAATGTGTGTGTTAACAGACATGTGCGGTAATTCCATGTCCATTGGTGCTCTCTAAGATTAATCTGGGACCCCCAGAGATCCATCCATCGTCTTAAAAGTAATTATAGAGTACCGATACATCACCATGCTCCAATGATGTGCGTCACTTCAGTATTATAACAATATGTGCCTGCTCAGAATTTATTAGTTTTATTAGGTTGCTTTATTGCTCCACTTGATTGATGTAGATGATCAAATCCAGAAATGGAAATATTTTGCATAGCTTTAGTTTGTTACATGTTTATTTGTTCTGATTCAGGGCATGCTTCCAGTTCACTTGGGGCATTCCTAGCTTGAGTGGCCACTGCGAACATATCCAGGTGCTTTAATGTTAAATTCATGGATGCATTCATTATATGACGTTTGCTAAAGTTACTTCATTAAAGAGCAAAATACTAAACTATATAAACAAACATTTTTCTTGCCTTCCGTTCCAAAACTTGCATTTAGTGTGTTTATTAGTGATATATTATGTTTTATAATGCATTTATTTTAAAAAGTCATGCCATTATTTATAATTCTTATGAAAGTGTGACATTTATGGAATGCATCCTGATTATGTAGTTATAGCATGTAAATAGACCTAGTAACATAGGGCCTGATTCATTAATGATCTTAAATGAAGAGGTATCTTATTTCAGTCTCCTGGACAAAACCATGTTACAATGCAAGGGGTGCAAACTAGTTTTCTGTTTTGCACATAAGTAAAATACTGACTATTTTTTCATGTAGCACACAAATACTTGATAGCTTATTTGTACACTGAAATTTAAAGTTGATATTTGTGTGCTACATGCAAAAACAGTCAGTATTTAACTTATCTGCAAAGCAGAAAACTAATTTCCCCCCCTTGCATTGTAACATGGTTTTGTCCAGGAGACTGAAATAAGATACCTCTTCATTTAAGATCCTTAGTGAATCAGGCTCTTAATCTCAGTGAAACTTCACCAACTGAATGTGTCTAAGCAGAATAACAATGAATGATCTTATTTCCATATATGCAGACAATTCACAGAATGCTTTGTGTCTTGACATCTTACTCCACATAAAATTACATTTCAAAAACTGTTGCTATAGGAAATATGCACTTTAATGATGTACTAAGTTTTTGTCTATCAGAAATGTTAGTAAGGCAAAGCCTTAGGCTGGGTACACTCTTAGAAAATTTCTCCCGGTGCGGTATTGCTAACGATTGTACCAACGATTGAAAACCCTGATCAGCATGCCGATTCATGTTTACACTCTATACATGTTTTACAAGATTTACTTTCAGATCTGTGCTCTTCATCTGTCATAACCATTGGTTGAAAAAATCGTGACTCTGTAAACCCTATGGAGATCTGCCTACACTGCGGGTCTTGAGTGAATACACACTTCAGAATTTGCCCGACATCGTTCCTTCGTTTATAGAGATTTTGAGTCTGTTAATAAAATCAAACGATACTATGTACTTTGAGAGGGATAAAACATAATGGTGGGAGCGTACACAGTGATGCGATCTTGGACCTATCAGTCGTTTATCGTGTGATTGGCAGGATAATCGGGGGACAAGCCTGTAGCGTGTACCCAGACTTACTGTTCAAGGGACAGCTGAGAAATGACTTTCTGCTAGCATGCTAGCAGTCTTAATGAACTTTTCTTTTGCTATGTTCTGCTGGATGGTCATATCATATATATGTGCGTGTGTAGTGCCCCAATAGTTATAACAGGCAGTACTTTCCTCTTTTTTACTGTAGCCATTATTGGGCTGCAAGCCTTTAAAAAGTTCTGCAAAGCATCTGGATTTGGCTGCACTAGTGTTGTATGGTTAATTAACATATGTATTTAAGCATTAAAAGCACTTGTAACATTTGTAAATGACCTCCACCATTTTATTATCTTACACTCATGTGACTGTTATCAGGGCCATCTTAACAACATTATGGGCCCCCAGGCAAAGCAGTGCACCGGGGCCCCTAGATATAGATATATAGATGTATACAGATACAGATATATATATAGAGATAGAGATAGATAGATGTACTTGATCAGTGACCCTTGTAGGTTTTTTTGCAGGTTTTTTTCTTTTGCAGGATTATTTATTCTCATTAAGAGCCGTGCCTATGGGGCCCCCTTGCCCGTGGGGCCCCCGGGCAGCTGCCCTCGTGCCCAATGGAAAAGATGGCCCTGACTGTTATCTTACACTCAGTATCTCAGGGTGGGTACATACTATTGTGTTTTCAGCCAATCAGGCCAATCAAACGATAAACAACCATTTGGCCAGATATCTCATTAGTGTGCACACTGCAACAATGAACGATTATCATTCCAAAGCACATAATATAGATTCATTTGATTTTTAAACTAGACTAAACCAGTTCCAATTCTGCAGTGTGTATACATTCATGGCCGGCAGTGTCCATAGATCTCTGTGAAATGTGCAGAATCACAATCTTAACAACCGATGGTTATGACAGATGAAGAGCACAGATCTAAATCTTGTAAAATGTGTTAAGTGTGTACATATGAATCATTATGTTGATCTGCACTTTTTGTCACATTTTAGATAATTTGTTCCTAGTCTTACACTCATGAAATCACAGTTGACCCTGAAAAAAGACCTTTAAGAAGGCCCCACATGTCAGAATCATTCCACTTGGGCTGGAATTGTGGCCAAATTGTACTTTTGACGCTTGTGTAGCGCCCGTGGGGAACAACAGACAAACACAATCGTCTTACCTTCATCACGACTGGTCACCTTCCATTCATATGGACTCCTCAGTGCGGCTTCCCACACCGCTTCAGTCTAGGGGAGAAACTACAACAAATTACTGAAGGGCATGGGTACAGAGTGGAAGGAAAGGGGTGTACGAGGTGACTGCCCTCTGTCACCAGCAATATTGCTGCATGTGTGTCTAGCAAGTTAAACATGATAAGGAGAATGGTTTATTGTATTATCTATGCTTTATGCTCCATGTATATAAATGCACACAGTAAAGACAAGTTTTGATGCAGAAATATTTTTAAAGGGCAAACACCTTATTTTTACCTGTTTTTATGAGATAGGGCTCTCCTAATGTAAACAACATTGCTGCAAGTTTTCATCACATCAGCAGAGGCTTCTTGTTTATGGTCCATTGTTGCATAGTGCAGAAATCATGATGTGCCATGCGTTCATAATATTTTTAGTAACATTTGTTATATTGGTATCCTGACTTGTAGTAGTTTAGAACACTAGCTTATCAAATAGCAAACAGAAAGTGGATCAGACAATATCACATGAGGGTTTTCTCTGATTGCTACAAAGTATAGAAATAGTTTCATATGGAACATAAAGAACTTAGTCATGCCCCATAAGAGCCATAATCTCACAGCCTTGAACTTTTCAAGTCTTTTAAACCATGGCATGTCAGTTACCCTCTTCAGGTAACGTACAATAATAAATAAATAAAGAGCTCGGCAGCTGGCACTCTTTTAGTGGTTTACAAAAAAAATGTGTGTTTCATTTAAACTGCAAGAACAAAGGCGAATTACAAAACATTGCAGAGTAATATACATTGACATGTAACCAAGTTTTATAATGTGATGCAGGTGTCTTGTATATTAAACGGTTTATGCTCTGGCCACAAACATCATTATAGGCACATTATAGAAAAAAATTATTTATTTTTGAACAACATTTACCTTTTACATTATTCCTCTGGAAGAGTAGAGCAAATGTACTCTCTTACCAACAGCAAATTATGTAGATGAGTTTAATATTTTCTTTTGTGCAACTTTAGCTTTGTTCTCCAAACTATCTCTTTTAGATGTCCCCTTCCTGCATCACCCTTTGCTGTCTAATTAAGTAGAATATTTTTTATGCCTTAGACATGTTATAAGAGAAAGGGAATATTGGCGTTGTTTTTATTTCTTAGTCACATTTGTACATTTGCTCACTTAAATATCTTATAACACTACAAATTATCTTGTTTCTTCATGTGAGCTCAATATGAGGCACACTAATTCAGCAGGCATCCCTCATGCAATTCCCCAACTCACCCTGCTCTGCAACCTTGTTTATCTCTCCATTTAAGCCAGTGGTGACCACTAATCCATATGCTTACATGTATAAGCTCGTCCAGAAATAGGTGCATAGCATCATCAAAAGCCCCTCACTGCGGCCCTGCAGTTTTACAGCTTAATAAATGACCATTTTATGCCTATTGAAACCAAGCATTAGCTAGTGAAAATGTGGCCACAATGGTCGTTGTTTCTTTGGTGTCTACTAGTAACACAATCTTACTTGGCAAAGCAGACAATATACAGGTTCCACATCAAAAGTGCAGAGAATTGCAGCTTTCATTTCCGATTAGCCTATAGCAACATTTCACTGAATAATAGTATGTTTAGTGAGATATTATCTCCATAGTGTCATTTTTAGTCGATATTATTAGTATGGTAGTATAGTTTATTTTCAAATTATTTATATAATAAACTATGAAAAATGCATTACAGTTTTAGAGAAACCATCTCTGGTGAAATTAGCTGTTCAAAACTAGAGATTTTAGGACAGAATGATTTCACATGGGGGCAGCAGAAGGCTCTGAACTGCTTTGGTGGTCCTGTAGTTAGGGAATGATGGAAAAAATTATCAAGTAACTTCTTGGATCTGTAGCTGAAATTGCACAAAGTAATGGAGACAGAGTGGCAAATGACAATCTCCCAGTGACTGAGCAGTATCTCTGAAGGGTTCACCAGCTACAAGTACAAATAAAAATATGAACTTAATCACAGATCAAATTCCAGCACATAAGAAATAATTCCTGGAGAATGTACCTGTTGTACATGGAGTTCCAAAAACACGTAAAGGACCAAGGTTTTATGACTAATAAACATATTCTTCAATAGAAATATTTTAACAATGTTAACATAGGCGGAATATGAATTGGAAAATAAAAATACTTTGTTGTTCCCATTCAGCACCTCAACATAATATTCAGCTTTGTATCAATCTACGAGTAGTAATGTACGTTTCCAAAGGTATAACATTAGACATAAATATATATATATATATATTTATATATATATATATATATATATATATATAAACAAAAAGGCAATAAAGATATATTTTCTGCTGCTTTAGAGCATTGGATATAAGGTAGATTTAGCTCCCTAAGTTTTCTGGGACTTACATGTTAGCCCTGCTGAATACTTGAATACTTCAGGATCTGTCATTTTTTTTATTTCTTTTGCAAACATAATGTTATGTTTACATTGAAAGGCATTTCATGAAAAATTAATCCTATGGATAAATGCTATATATTTTCCAATAAATTTTTTTTTTGGACAGTGGTGATCACTAATAAGTAGAGTAGTGTAATATGGTCAATAATATTGTTAAATGTTTAAGGTCTAAATATAGTGAAAAAGAGTTTCTTTAGCATCATGTCTCTAGAACGCCTATGCACTTTACTATTTCTGTTCTCTTGTGTTGGAATGTGTGGATGGTTACCTAGATTTTATCCTCCAAGTCACCCTTTACCTTACACCATAGTATTGTTTACTTTGTTTACCAACATCATTGGCATGAATTGCAGTATATGTGTACTATCACTATGATATAATAGTTTCTTTTGTCCTCACATAGATATATAAATAATATATGCATGTGTACTACCATCTATGCAAGCAGGATATTATATCGCTGTAAGGAAATAAAAACAGTCAATGGCTTGTATTCTTAGAGTGATCATCACTTCCTTTTCTTCAGCACATTAAGACTTTTTTGGATTTACTTGTATTCTCTCACAGGAGCTCTGCTTGACCTCTTTACCATGGTGTCATGTTTTGACATACGAGTCTGGCGCGACATTGAGTGTTGAAAAACTTGATTCTTCTTTCTTGAAGTTAGTCCTCTGAGATAAACATTGCCTTTGTTTTCAATTAGCGTTTACCTGTATCACCAGTAAATAAAAAGCCTTTACTAGATGACAAAGCAATCATCAGTCAGAGGATCTGGGGCCTAGTATTTGCATTCTATGCAGCCAAACAAGAGGTAGCTCCTGCAAGAGATACAAGGGGTCTAATTGTGAGTGGTCATGCTTTATTATTATGCGATGACAGATAAAAACTTTCAAAATAGTAAAGTAAGGTCAGTTAGGAAGTTTGCCTGAAAATGATAACTTCGTATAGTTTTTTAATTATTGCTTAAACTTATTTGCATTATTATAGATGAAGATTTTTAATTTTTGCAACACTTTATTCTAAGAGGCTAAGTATCCAAATTTGTGTGGTTTTTTTCTGCTCCCAAAGTTTTTATTATGTAAAAATGTGCTGCAATTGACGTGTATTGAAACATTTAGAAGTTATCCTTGACTTTTATGATAAATATAGCTTGTTTGTTGTGCTGTACCAAACCTGGCACTCAAAACTGAGTTACATAGATGTATGTGCAACTAAAAACACTTACAAAACGTGGCAATATTTTTTTAGCAAAAAAGCAAACATTAGGGACTAGATTTTTCTAAGCTGCGGGTTTGAAAAAGTGGGGATGTTGCCTATAGCAACCAATCAGATTCTAGCTTTTATTTATTTAGTACCTTCTACAAAATGACAGCTCGAATCTGATTGGTTGCTATAGGCAACATCCCCACTTTTTCAAACCCGCAGCTTAGTAAATCTAGCCCTTGGTGTGTGATCATCTTTAAGAGAAACTTCATGGAATGGTTAGACCGCTTACCCACTAGAGTCACGTTAAACACTGGTGACACTGCATGTCAAACACAATCGCGTTTGACATAGAGGGCCTGAATCATTATGGAACCTAAATGACAATATGTGATGTATTTTGTGTAAAATCGCTCTGCGCATGTCCTGAAACTAACCAAAGGCCAGGGAACACAGTTCAATTAATTTTCTAGTGCAAAGTACCCTTACTACAACCTACAATTTCAGGGGTGGAACAGGGAGGGGACTGGGTATATGCATGTAGGCAATGTTCAGTACGGGTATGCCAAGCTAGAGTGCACACATCAGTGTCCGAATCAACCTTTGGACATCTCAAAGGTACATGTTTTTCAGTCGCCGGGGGCGTTCCAACACAGATGCGACCAATTCCACTCCTGGGTTTCTCGTAAGTTCGCTTGGTTTCAGCCATATCATTTGCACCAGCTACATGACTGGTGTAAGTACCGATTACTAGTGATAACGGCTGGGTATGAATGCTAGAACATGTGTTTGCAATCAGGAGAAACTGTAAAAATATATTTTAAGTACAGTAGACAATCATAACATCCTAATAAATGCATTTTACGGGGGTTAAAAACTTGTATAATTTTCTGAAAACTGGAATAAAATGTTGAACACTGCAATAACATTTAGATGAAGGGCGTATGTTGTAAAGTTGAGAATAATATACTTTATATAATGCACAAATTTCATACCATAAACACGCAATAGTCTATGGCATATGAATCTTTTATAATGTTAGCAGGTAAAAAGTACTTTTTGTATGTTTTCTTTGTATCACACATGGACGCAGTCTGAATGTCAAACTGCAAATGTTAATGGCTGTCTTTGATTAGAAAAAACTAATAACATAAAAAAGCCCATTACTTATCATAAATCCACCTAATGTTAGGTGAAGAAAAGAAATGTGCACTAATATATACAATATATGTTTGAAAATATATATGAATATACAAATAATAGAAACATAATAAATTGCTCTAAACAGTAAAAAGAAAAAACAGAGCTCAGTTCATTTTCATCGTTTGAGAACTTTCACTGGGCAAAATACAGTATATCAATGGTCTTCCAGGGATATTTTGTAACAATATTGAAGATATCACAATGTGTGGCATCAACATGACTTAGTTGCTGGATAATAATTGTTTGAAAATCAACAGGATCATAAGAACACATCACACATCACCATCACCAGCACACCAATACAGCAAATGATGTGAAGAACCTGAAATGCTATGCCTGTGAGCTGGTGTAGTACCCGATAATAAGCCATACTTACAAACTTTATAATCTTCGATTCCGGGAGCCTGCGGGGGAGGTGGGCGTGACGGGGGGTGGGGGCTGGGGGGCTCCAGAATGCGCCCCATTTTGGACCCGCCCCCCATGACGTAATGACGCAAACGCGTCATTTGACAGCGGGGGGCGGGGCCAAATGCCGCAATTCACCGGGAATCGCAGCGTTTGTGACCTAATTCTGCCCACTTCACTAGGAAGTGGGCACTTCCTAGTGAAGTGGGCAGATCCAGGAGATTGCCACACTCTCCCGGGAGTCCGTGAGACTCTCGCAAAATGCGGGAGTCTTCCGGACATTCCGGGAGAGTTGGCAAGTATGTAATAAGCGCCGTCAGATATCACAGCTCAACAGTCCGAACTGAATACCACCTATGAATCCAACAAGTTTTTAATTTGTACCCCTGTTTACATGAATGTAATACATTTTTCATTAGCTTATTTTGTGTTGCAAAGAATATTACGATAAATATGCATTGACAGGAGAACAGAGAAGTGACTTAAGTGGAGCTTACAGCTTTACTTTTTCTTTTTCACCTTCCAGCTTTCTCAACTATTTTTATAGACATTCAATGATTTATTTAGTGTCTATAACATGGAAAATGCAATAATTCACCTTCTTAAAAAAAAATCTTAGGGTTTGGAAACAAATTCCCATTGGACAGATTTTCTTTACGCGCTATAAACTTCTACAGCAAAATGTATCCATCCACTTTATACTATAGAGGAAAATTTAAAGTTCAGATAAACTTCAGAAAGATTTTATATACAAATATACGCTACATAATACTACAAGAAATGTAAAAGTATAGCAATCATTCTCAATCAATCAGCTTTCTCTCCTTTAGATTCGGAAAATTTTCTTGGCATTTAGCCAACCACCTACAACTGGGCATAGGTACAAATAATAATTAAAAATGTTTAAGGATATTCAGATAAAATCATATTTTTATTTAGTCTGCACTTTTATCTGACTTCCATCAAAAGTTTTAACATACATTTAACAATCTCTCCGTTACAGGTTTTATTGCAAAGCTTAATAACTATTTAGAGTAGTCTGACAGCATGAATATTTTGTCAGCTGTGGCAGTGAATGTGAGTTATTTTCTAAGTACTATGCCCTTTTGCACTTTCTATGCTTAAATGATGGCACTTATTTCTGTTTAATTTACTCAGTGCAAAAAATGTGTTAGGCTGTAATTATTTATATATAAAAGCATCAATATCATCCACAGTTTTGTACAGTATGTAATATATACAGTATAAGCCATTATAACATTTGACTTTGGATTTACGCAAACATTAAACTAAAGGGGCATTTTTTAATTAGCCGAGTTGTTCCTCAGAACATCGAGCCTCCGCACGTTTTCCGGTACTGCGGTACCTCAATATCACCGTGGAGTGCCTTCGCGCGACCCTTCTGGAGGCACTCCACGGATAATTGAATGTGCCCCTAAGAGTGAGAACCTTGCTCGAAGTCCAAAAGATAATGTAAGTGAATGGACCTGTACACACATATTTTCTGACTAGCTTTGCATCACTTACATTGTCTGGTCAGAAGAATGATTGGTAAAAATGAAGTTATTGAAGGGAATGCTTATTCAGAACAAAGTAAACTATGCTGCAGGGAGGCCTTGAGATGGACTTAATCAGGGGCGGATTGGCACCTGAAAGTGGCCTCATATTGGCGGAAGCAAATCGCCTGTAGGCGGGACTAACTCAAAAATAGGCAGGACATGCCGTTATCAGTGCTAGTGCCATACGCAATGGTAGGGGAAGTCACAGCAATTGCAGGGAGGTCCCAGTCACAGTAGGCAGAACCTGTAGACAGACCTAACACACAAGTAAGCAAAACATTGCACAGGTAGATGGAGATTCAGTACTGTACAAGCATTCAAATTTTAAATAAAATACAATCTCCTCTCCTAATCCCCAAAGAGGAGAGCATATTCTCCTGCTCACCATACTCCACTGTGGAGAGAGGATAAAATTGTTGAGGTTGAGTAGGAGTGAAAGAGTGTGTAAAGTGATGTGGATAAGGTAAGTAAGATGGAATACAGAAACACAGCAGGGGATGGACAAGACATTGAGGAAGGTGAGAGATAAAGGATAGCAAGGTAGAGGGGGAGAAGAAAAGTAGAGCAAGAGAGGTTACAAAAATAACATTGGGAGGGCTAAAGGATGAGGCTGTTGGTAGACTGTGTTGTTCTCTTCTACTTGTTATAACAACTTTCACAACCTGCTGCTGGTTTCTTGTCTGGATCCTGGAATGTTGGGGACTGTTTGGAAAATGTATAGGCACATGGAATGTGGAAATATTCTTCTATCATTTTAAATTTTTACATTTTTTTACATCTGTTTCTGTTGAACGATTTATTATAATGTAATGATTTTATAGGTATCCTTTTCGTAGGTCTTAACGCTCTAACACTTCCGATCCTTGTATATTTTTTCTTTGATGCTTTTTTTGTATGTGTTGTAATAGCAAACCTGAGAACTGTCACTGTGTTTTTTTCACTGTGATTGTTACAACCTGAGGATATTAATTAAGCTCCAACAGATTGGCCTAAACCCTCTTTAAAGAACGGACTGAAAGAATGCATTTTACCTTCTGATGAAAGTGCATTATTAAACACAGCTTGGAATATTTACTTGGATATGAAATTTCTTTTACCATTCTGCAACTTTTAAAGATATCTCTGTCGGGCTGTCTGGTTCTATAGGTGGGAGACAATTCTTCCTAATCACGGACGGCCATTTGAAAGGAGACTAACCTTGGAGATACACGGGCAAATGGTGAAAATATATATATCTCCAGACTAGGAGGTATATTTACTAAACTGCAGGTTTGAAAAAGTGGAGATGTTGCCTATAGCAACCAATCAGATTCTAGTTGTCATTTTGTAGAATGCACTAAATAAATGACAGCTAGATTCTGATTGGTTGCTATAGGCAACATCTCCAATTTTTCAAACCCACTGTTTAGTAAATTTACCCCCAGGAGTCCCTGGATCACCTTCCATATCAGTGGCCTTCTTACAGTTACCAATAGATACTAATTTTCTCCTGAAAGATCTCAAATCTTATATACAGACCTTCAATTATTTACTAGCTGCATAGAATTTGTTACTGTTTTATACCTGCAATCTTTTCATGATAAATGTGCACACATTTATTAATATTAACTGTACACATTTTGGTACCAGCTGATTTTATATGTGATGTTAAATATACTATTTATTGTACATTTTAAATAAATGATTAATAATTAATGGCCTGATTCATTAAGGATCTTAACTTGAGAAACTTCTTATTTCAGTCTCCTGGACAAAACCATGTACAATGCAAGGGGTGCAAATTAGGAATTTGTTTTGCACATAAGTTAAATACTGACTGTTTTTTTCATGTAGCACACAAATACTTGATAGCTTATTTGTACACTGAAATTTAAAGTTGATATTTGTGTGCTACATAAAAAAACAGTCAGTATTTAACTTATGTGCAAAACAGAATGCTAATTTGCACCCCTTGCTTTGTAACATGGTTTTGTCCAGGAGACTGAAATAAGAAGTTTCTCAAGTTAAGATCCTTAATGAATCAGGCCCTAAGTTCTGCGAGTATCAGTATTTTGTTGAGTGCAAGCGCAGTCAATATTCTTCATTTTCATTTCAAGCTTTGAGATGCGTTAGTGAACAATGTTCTGTTAAAATAGAGGACAAAATGCCAGATATTGTCCAGAGCCGGTGTGTATGCGCCCTAATATAAGTTCTATAATTTTACAAATATGCAAATGAAGGTACAGCATATTAAAGTAATATTTGTAGGGGAGCAGGGGTTTTGCATATGCTTTTTTAAGTTTTTAACCATACAAATATTAACTCATTATTTTATATAGAAATTATTTATCATCAGCATATTGGGCACACACACACATACACACAAAATTTGTTTGGAAACCCCCCTCCCCACACACATAAGCCATAAAGCAAATTTAAACAGATATGAGGTTGCTTTTGCATTATATAAAGGGGTGGTGCCATTGTAAAAAACATGTGAGGGGTGTGCCTAAAATTCTTTCCTCCTTTTGTTTTAAACAAAAGGTGACCTCAATGATTATATATTATAATGGATAACATTAATAATGACATCGCAATAGGTAATATTACAATATGGCCTACAATAATAACATCACAATAAGTCACATGAATTACAACAGATGACACTACTAATGATATAACAATGAGTATTTTAAAAATGACTTCAATGATTATTTCATAGGAAGTTACATTATATCAAAACAGAGAACATACTAATTGGATAATAACACTTAGAAAATCACAATGGATGACATCATTGATATTGGTGACATTAATGCTGAAATGACAATTAGTGACATAACAACTATGGAATGGATACATCACAATTGAGGGCAAAATAAATGACACAATTGGTGGTGTTGCAATGGTTTACACAAGTGATTCCCAAACTTTTTAGTTCACGGCACCCTTAGAGTCTCATAATTTTTTCAAGGCACCCCTCCAAAATAATAACCGAGCAGACCCTTTTTATAAGTAGTTGGGTCAAAATAAAGTAATAAGTATTTAAGTCAGGGCAGAAATACTTAGTAAGTTGTTTGCGAAAATAATACACATAAATCCAATGGAAAAGAATATTTTTATATATTTTTTCAATTATATTTCTGTCAAAGAACAATTTACAGCTAATAATCAGAGGAATAAGATCAAACAAAATAAAACAACAACATGTTCAAAACATCATCACACTGTGCTCCTTCATCCTCACACTGTGTGCTCCTTCATCTTCACATTCTGTGCCCCTTCATCCACACACTCTGTGCCCTCCTTCACTCACACACTCTGTGCCCTTCTACATCCGTACACACTGTGCCCTTTCATCCACACACAGTGCCCTCCTACATCCATATACACTGTGTCCCTTCATCCACACACTATGTGCCCTCCTTCATCCACACTCTGTGCCCTCCTTCATCCACACACTGTACCCTCCTTCATCCACACTCTGTGCCTTCCTTCATCCACACACTCTGTGCCCTCTTTCATCCATTCACCCTCACACTCTGTGCCTCTTCATCCACACACTCTGTGCCCTCCTTCATCTACACTCTGTCCCCTCCTTCTTCCTGACTCTGCCCCTCTTCAACCTGACTCTGCCCCTCTTCATCCTCACTTTGCCCCTCTTCATGATCAATCTGCACCTCTTCATCCTCACTCTGCCCCTCTTCATCCTCACTCTGCCCCCTCCTTCATTCCTTTGCCCCTCCATTACTGTTTCCTATCACTATTTCCCCTTGGTTTCTTTACTTACCATACTTGGCCTTCTTTCTTCTATTTCTTCTGTCTTTTCTTCTGTCTTATTACCAATCCTGCGGCGCCCGGGACACAGCATCCTCCTCTCTCCTGCCGCTTCTCACTGGACCTGATGACGTCATGCCCGACATTCAGAGAGAAGCGAGGAAGGAGGAGGTTGCTGAGTTCTGGGCCGGCGGATTGGTAAGTTCTTTTTGTTTTTTTTTATTTCTTGGCCACAGCACCCCTGTGACAGCACCGCGGCACCCCTGGGAGCAGTGACGCACAATTTGGGAACCGCTGGGTTACACAGATTACATAACTATTGTTAGCATAATAGATAATAACACAGTCTGCAATCTTGTGACTGATGACACCTCAATGTATAAATATATATATATATTTTAGATTTTGGTGATTTCTAAACAGCAAACATGAGGCATAGGTTTATTGTCGTATTGTTTACCAAAGTAGGGATGTCAGGTAGGTAGCTTCTGTTGAGGAAGTGTCCTGTGTTCCCTACATCCAATCAGTATCCAAAACCTGTTACTTACATCTAAGAAACATTTCCAAAATGTGCATGTATCTCACTTAAAACACTGTAATATTGAAATATCTGTAGCATCTCCAGCATTGATTTGCAATTCCCTTCTTACTGGTCTTCCCCTAACCAGAATTTAACTCCTATAATTTATTTTGAAATGAGCCAACACGCTGTGTGACTGGACCATATAGCCCCACTAAGCACTTTTCCTATTGCAATCTGCCTGGACCAATATGTAAAATGTGGCACTTAAACTTGTATATCAAACTCCTATTTGTCTGTTTGTTAACACCTAGGGCTAGATTTACTATCAGGCGTGATGCATGGCGTTTTGAAGCCGCCATGCATCGCCGCGGTTTTCCGGCGTGTTTGCATATGAAACAGCCGGATTTACTAATGGACGCATTTGATCTTCATTTTGAAGCCGCCGGCGATGTCACGGCGGGATGTAATGCTCAAAGCCGCCGGCGGCTTTGAATAGAACATGGCGCTTTTGCTTTAAATGACGGCGCTTTCGTGTAAAGGCGGTTTTTTTGAAAATTACACCTGCCTCATGGCCTGTTACTATTGGCTATTTTCAAAGTCAGGAGATTTGACATCACAAGCCCTATATAAACCACTGGCCTGACACTTTTTCTTTGATAGGGTTTTGAGGAGTTTTGTGAGAGGAGTTTGGAGGAGAGTTGTTTGCTGAGAGTTTTTGTGAGTTGGAGTTTGGTGGCTTTGTGTATCTGAGAGAAGTGTGAGTAGTCCTGTGGTTTTTTCCTGTTTTGTACATTTATTTTCTCATTTATTTTCGGTATTGTCTTTTTTGTATTTGACTTGTCCTTTGTCTGTGTTACTTGTGTGTGATTGTGTGGAGAGTGTGTCTGTACTTAGTGTAGTTTGTCCTTTGTGTTTGTAAGTCTTTCTGTGTTTTGTGTGTTTGACATTTCTTTGTCATTATGTCCAGAGAGAGGAGGGGAGCAGAGGCTGAGGAGAGGGAGATGGAGGTTGAGGGGTCAGAGGAGGGAGAGGGAGAGGTTGAGGAGACAGGACAGAGCAGGAAGACCAAGACAGGGAGGAATGTGCGTTTCTCACATGATGAGAATTGTGTGTTGGTGCACAATATCATTCCCTGCTACGAGGTGATCTTGGGGAACCTGGCAGCCCGGACTCCGCTAAGGCGGCGCCACCAATTGTGGGGGAGAGTGTGCGACGCTGTTAACGCGGTGGGCCCACTAAAGAGGACAGTGGCGCACTGCCGCAAGAGATTTTCGGACATTAAGAGGAGGTTGAAGGAAAAAATGGCCCAGGAAAGGAGGTCCACAAGACGCACGGGTGGTGGCCCCCCTCTTCGCGTTGAATATACCAGCTATGAGGAGGAGCTGCGGCAGATAATGCCCCGTGAAATAGTGGAGGGAATTAATGTGCAAGACACAGATTCGCCCTCGTTTGCCCAAGTAGTTGGTGAGTGATTTGTCCTTTTTAAGCTAACAATATTGAAAATGTTTTTTTATTGTAAAAGTGTCTTTTTTCCATATAAAAGTGTTTTTTTTACTCAATCAGTATTTAAAGGGCAATAATTTTGTTTATAACTGTTTTTTAATGTGCAAACACATGTCTTCCAAAGATTTATTATTTGTAAAAGGCTTTTTGCTGCAAATACATTGTATGCTTTTTCTAATACATCCAGAATCACCTGGACCACAGTTGAGTCCCATTCCTACAGCTACACCTCCACCTTCAGTCAGTGATTCGGCCACAGAAGAGCAAGCAGGTGTGTGATTTATATTTTTGTGCTAAATAATGGAGTTAATTGTTTTTCTGTGGAAATGTTGCTGGCAATGTTTTTTTTGTTAAAATATGGTGTGCTATGCGACCTTAGGGCTACATTTACTAAACTGAGATGTTGGCTAGAGCAACCAATCTGAATATACCTTTACTTTATTTATTGCATTCTACAAAAAGAGAGCTCAAATCTGATTGGTTGCTATAGGCAACGTCTTCACTTTTTTACACACGCAGTTAAGTCAAAATACCCAGCATGTACTACACAGAGGGAGGACTGAAATAGGATTTGTGTACCCCAAGGCACGGTCTAGCCAGATATTGCGTAATAAATCACAATATTTGTAGGTTAAAAATACTATGCTTTTTTAGCCCCCTCAACCATACATAGTTCATATGATACTGGGTATTAAAAGGATAATATGTGCATCCTTAAGCAGGTAGCATAGGACAATAAATCATTCATGCAAAAATTGTGAAACAATCTGTAGTTTGTAAAGATTATTCTTTCCTATCAAGTGTTCAGAATGCAATATACAAACATATTATATCCTATATACTTACCGTCATTTTCATACACAGGGCCCTCTTCATACCAGGCACCTCAGGTGGAGTCCCTCCAAATGTCCCCTGAGCCAGATGAGCAAACCATAATCACCCTGGAAACAGTGGATGCCCCTGTGTCTGGTTTCCAGGATGTTGCACCTGGCCCTGCTGAAGCCCCAGCACACCAGCAGCCGGCACCTCAGAGTATGGACCCAGCCCGTGAAATGGCGCAGTCTATTGGTGCTTTCCAGCAGCAGCAATCAGTCTTCATGGAGAGCCAAACTCGCAACATTTCCCAAATTGCGGCCCAGTTGAGGCGGATACACCGCACAAATAGCCAAATTCCTGCTGCAATCAATCGTCTGGCTAATGCCTGGGAGCAATCCAATCTGCAGATGGCCCAAATGACTGGGGCTGTGGAGGCATTAAATTCCTCCGTTCGCGAGGGGAATGCGAACCTGACCCGGCTGGCAGGCCAACTGCAGCAAGAACTCATTGCCCGCTTGCCTGCACCCTTTTCCTCGGCCAGCACAAGTACCGCTAGTACGCCAAGCAGATCGGCACAGAGTACTCCTCCAAGGAGAGGTGCTCGCACCAGGGGTGGGCGAGGCAGAGGAGAGAGTGGGGCAAGACATAGCGATATGCAAGCAAAAAGGCGTCGCTAGCGCTAACACATGACTATTGCCTCATGCTTTTTTTATTTTGTATAAGCATTATCCTTTATTATTTATTGTGTTGTACTGCAATAAATGCAGTTAAATTTCTATGGTGTCAGTGTTTATTTTCTGCTAATTAAACAAGAGTATAGTGATGTTTTAAAAAACTAGGCACTCAAATCATTTACACATTGCCCTCTGACTGTCACAAACATTGCACTCACATCAAACACATTTTAGAGAAATAAATGTTTTTCCTATTGTGTAGTAGTTTGTAATGAGACGGACTCTAATCTGCCTTCCGCCCTCTGTGCTCTGCACATCACCAGATGTGACACAGACCCCTTCTGCTTCAGTGTGTACTGCACTAATCGGTGGGGTAAATTGATGTAATGCTAGATTATGTATCAAACAGCCAGCCAGGATAATATCAGACCCCTTTTCAGGTGCATACATAACCACCCCACCAGATTATTCTAGTAAGCTGAACCTGGTTTACCAAAGTACAAATGTACGCTATAACACACCTCTACTAGTGGGTTTGTGCCTGAATTTGTGCTGTGCAGATGTGTGAGGATGCAGCAGAGGAGTCATCAGCCAGAAACCCATTCTTTATTGAGTACAGTTAAAATTGCTTTTACACTCTGTTAAGGGATTTGTTGCAATATTAAACAAATGTTGAACTTAGTAAAAAAATTGCATCGTGGGAAAACAGAAGAGAAAAAGAAACCCAAATTACACTGCCATTACAAGACACTGGCCTTTTAACATATACAATCCCAAAGGGACAAACTTTGCACATGAAATGGCCCTTTCCCTTCTGTTCAGATTGACCAAATACCTCAAACAGCACACTGTTTGAACAATCTCGCCGCTCACAAGCAGCGCTTTCATTTTGGTCTTTTGAATGGCGGTTTTCCGGCGCCTTTATAAACCCCCTAATAGTAAATCCGGCTGTTTGTATGTGGAGCATTGTTGAAACCGTCACGGCGCTTTATACAGAGGCGGGTTTGAAAACATCATTTCTGGCCGTTTGGATGGCGGGTTTAGCGTTAGTAAATCCGGCGATGGCTAAACCGCCGGCAAACCCGCCGAAAGTCGGCGGCTTTACAAACACGCCTGATAGTAAATCTAGCCCCTAATCTTGTTTTATTATTATGTTTGTTGTCATTTGTAAGCTGCTATGAAGATTGCAGGCACTATATAAATAAATGGAAATAACTGATTATTTTTGCTTACATTACAGTTGTCATTGTCATGTATATTATTTATTTACATTTGTCTATTAAATAATTTTAATCAAATCAATCATTTTCATCCATTTTCAATTTTCTTTCATTTTCACTTATTTTCACCTACTGTATCATTAACTACATAATTTATTATACATTTTAAATCATAGATTGCACTCATCCACCCTCACAGTCTCCATAACACATCACACTTTATCATTCCATTCATTAATATTTATTTTATTTAATTCTGTATTTCGTACATATTTTAATTCACTTTATATATTTTTTTAGTCTCCTATCACTTTTATACTTTTTGTATTTTTAATTCCTATGCCATTTTTTACATTTATTTTTATTATTTTTCATTGTAATTATTTCTTTCTTTTTTGCTTGTTGATTTATTATATTACATATTTATTTACTATACATATTTATTTTTTTTATTTTTATCTGCAATTTTTACATTCCATTGCCCTTTTATTTCCTATTTTTTTCTATATACATCTTTATTGATATTGATAATATCTTTCCTCCTTTACCAACTGGGACTAGCTTTTTACTGCACTGTGAATCTCCGTACTATGCACACGAGTCCAGCCAGCACTCCAGCGCAATAAACAGCTAAGAAATTTCTACCAATGTAATAAAAACCTTCAAATGTATAAAGGTGTCACATGAAATTGAGGCCCAACCTCCCTCTCATGCTTAATTTAAAATATAGATAATCCTTATTTCAAATGCAGTGGAATAGGAGGTAAAGGGTAAAAAGTAGAGATGCTCACTGACCCCCGTGTTTTGGTTTTGGTTTTGGTTTTGGATCTGGATTACCGCCGTGTTTTGGTTCTGGTTTTGCAAAACCGGCCTTGCGTGTTTTGGTTTTGGTTTTGGTTGGTTTTGTTTTGCAATTTTGTTTAAAAATCAATGTTTTTGGGCATAAAATAACCTAATTTAGTGCTCCACCTGTTTCTTGGATAAGTAAGGTAATTCTAAAGCTAATAAATTAGGAAGAAAACAGTTTAATCCCTGGTAGGCCGTCCTTAATTCTGCACACAAACCTGATTGTCTTCCTCTTCATCTTAACCTATTGGCAATGCAGCCATCGCCTTTGGGTGTATATTACACCCTACACTTATAGTTAAATATATAAAGAAATGGACAAAGGCAGTTAGGTTTCTGTCTGCATCAGCCCCCCCCCCCCCATCCACTTGTAGTAAAATAGAAAAGAAGCAGCCTGCATAGACTGAACAATATAAAAAATAAATGGACCAAGGTAGGTTGGTGGCTGTCTATGACCCCCCCCCCCGCCCTCCACTTGTAGTTGAATAGAAAAAAAGCAGCCTGCATAGACTGTAGAATTAGAATATAAAAAGAAATGGACAAAGGCAGTTTGGTATCTGTCTGCATCAGATCCCCTCTCCACTAGGAGTAAAATACAAAACTATTCAGCCGTTATATAATCTAGAATATAAATAGAAATTGAGAAAGGCAATTTGGTATCTGTCTGCATCATAATCATCAACATCATCATTAGCGCCCTCGTCGCCTACACAAATCTCCCCCTCATCCTCTTCTAATTCCAAAGTGGCATCCTTTATTTGTGTATCACCAGCTACACATCAGCAGAACTGCTGAAAGGACCCTTCTTTATGGGTACACCAACAGAATGCTCACGATTACACATACCACTGGTGGATGGACTCTCCACAGGGATTGGTGTCATTCTGATTCAGAGCATACGTTATCCTGTAATGCCTTACTGTTTTCTTGCAGCTCATCTTTCCCGCGTAACTGTAGTTGTGCACCACTTTTAGACTCCGAATTACTTGGTATTGCTTGGCGAGTGACCGTACAAGAAGAAGGCTCAGTAACATTTTTTGATCTGCCACTAATAGAGAAAGGCGAAGGCCTCATTCTTTGTTTGCAAATTATTTTTTTTTATCGCCAGTTAACTTTTCCTCAGTTACACTTCTTTTTCGCTTCAACACAGTAAATTTTTTTTTTGGTGTGTGTTTTTTTCCCTGATTTAAAAAGACTATGTACTTTTACATCGCCTTTCCCAGATGACGTACTGGAAACACTACCATCAGGACTGGTGACAGAACCTGGTTGCTGATTCTACTCATATGTGGACTGCTTTGAATCCATTTTAATGAGCCCAAAGCACTTGTAGTGCCAAACATTGTATTAGATAGATACTGCTGACAAATATGACTTTTTTTGACAGCCAGAAAAATTAGTGTAAACACTGGGGAATATTGCACACCCCAAATCACTGGTAGTGCAAAATATTGTGTTATATAGATACTGCTGACAAAGATGTCTTGTTTTGACAGCAAGAAAAATTAGTGTAAAACACTGGGGAATATTGGACACCCCAAATAACTTGTAGTGCAAACAAATTCTAGAAATACTGCTGACAAATATCACTTTTGACAGCCAGAAAAGTTAGTCTAAAACACTGGGGAATATGGGAGACCCCAAAGCACTTGTAGTGCAAACAAATTGAAAAATAAGCCTCCTCTATCCCCCTGTCTTGCTGCTCTAACAATTGCAAATAGAATTTGATTTAATAATAGAATTGAATAGTTTTGAAATGAAAGAATAATAGAAAGAATAAGGTGTACATTTATTGCTCTGTCCCTGCACTAATACAGCCTCTGACCTAACCCTGCTCTCTCCCTCTGTCAAATGGCGATAGATTGCTGTGGAGGCGGGTATTTATGCTTTTCAAATCTCGCGTGAACTGAGCTCAGAAATACGAATACGTCACAACGACGTTTTGCCTCGATTTTGATTCCGAATGGGCGGGAGAGTACCGAGCCTGCTCGGCTCGGTACTCGGATAGGCGAAATTCAGATGGATTCAGATATCGGGGAGCTGAGCCCGCCCATCTCTAGTAAAAAGTATATATATATATATTTTAATGGAATAAATACTTTAATATTCTGGAAAAGTCCTGTGAGTGCCTCCTAATTATACTATTTTTTACATTCATGTTATTGGAGTTCCTGCACCCAGGCTGGAGAAATATCTACAAACGTGAGTGCCTTTCCTGGTATGTGTTTTATATATATATATATATATATATATATATATATATATATATATATATATATATATTAATAATTATAAAGGGCTCTGTGTAGCGTTGTTGGAAATGTGTTCTGTGCAGTTTGGCTGGCAATGGGATCTGTGCAGAGTGACTGCCAGTGATGTCGGTGCAAAGATTTCTGTGCAAGGGAGTCTGGATGTCAATGGGGTGTGTGCAAAGGGGTCTTTGTAATGGGCATAACAATATGGACTATAAAAGGGGGTTTATGTATTGCGGATGTCAAGGTGATTTTTACTTGATTTCCACTTTTATTCAATTTTCATTAAAATATTGACCTACTGTATTTCCTGAAGTTTTATCCAGGATTTAATGCCACAAGGAATCTATGACTGGTGTAATATATATATATTTATTTATTTCTTACTTATTTCAGCAAAACACATTGCACAACACAGTGGAATGTTGGTTTCTGCCAAATATGTACAAGCTGCATTGTACAATTACAGCTTGAGTAAATTGATATCTTCACATTACATAAGCATAAGAGCAGCAAATTAGAATAAAATTCAGTAGGTTACTATTTATTAGCATAAGTTAACTAAGAAGTCAACCAAGCCTATTTGAAAACACAATTAGTAAATACTGTGATGCCAAAACTAAAATGTAATACTTCCAATTAGGGGCAATACTATTTGTGGGCCCTATAGCAGAATGTTTTATGGGCCCCCAAGTTCATGATGTGACAAGCCATTAACACTTGCTTGCACACATGTGATTGAGCAGATGTGATCCCACACATATTGCTTCAGTAGTTTGTCCTTCTCTCACTAGTTGGACGGAGTCATAGGCGGCTGTTCTAGTGACCACTCCGACCACACACACACACACACACACACACACACACACACACACACACACACACACGGTAGCTCTGTAACAGTTTCTGCAGTAAAAAAAAATATTACATTTCACAGCACACCCTCTTCCTACAGCCCTGTTACAGCCTCTGGAAAAAAGTAATATATGATGTTCTCTGCCAATAAAAAAAGTCATAGAGATGGTTGAAGGCCACAAACTCAGAGAGAGTGGTTTACAAGTGGTCCATAAACATCACTGATTGCTGTTGTATTGCTGCATAGCTTGGTACTGGCTGGTAAAATATGAATCTTCACCCCCTGTGCAAACAACTTGCACCAAGTCTGGTGGTAAGCCTGGAACATGAGCTCAGCAGAGTAGTGATTAGGCAGCAGTTATGTGTGCGTGCTGATAACAACCCAACAAAACATTTGTTTTTTAGTTGCTAATGAATTTAGGGTATTTTGGGGTTGCTGAATTAAAAAATGAAAGTAGTTTTTCGAATTTGCTCTAGTTCTTGATATAATGAATACCCTCAATTAACATGGAACTTAGCCGTAACGCATTCATAGGAATCTACCAGAACATTCTAGAAGGTGAGAGATGTAAATATTCTCAGTATTCACTCCGCAATCATTTTATAATGTTGTCACGAGCCGCGGCAGTACGCCGCATCCTGGTGTGATCTAGCAGCTGGGCGCGTGCTCTGTTTCTATGCTCTGTTTTTATTCTTTGGGATTATCATTGTTGCATAGATGCAGGAGGGTGTAGTGACATCCTCCAACTCCAGGGAGAGCTCTCATATTATTTATACTGATTCATTTATATTTTTATACATGCTTCCTGGTTTTGTTATTACCTATGCCAGTTCTAGCTAGTGATTAATTAGCAGCCTCCTGAGGCTGATTGTCAGCCCTGTTCTCCTCTTTCCTGATTGCCTCTCAGGACTATTTAAGGCAGTGAGGTCTGAGCTTCATTGCCAGTTATAGCTTCCAGTTCCCTGTCTGCTAACCTGCTCCTGTGCTATTTGGTGTAAGCCTTCTGGATTAAACTACTGTGCATGACCTTTGCCTGTTTCTGGACCTTGAACCTCTGCTTCTGACCCTGACCTATTGCTTGAACCTGGATTTTGAACCTCTGCTTGTGACCCCGATCTTACGCCTGTCTCTGGACTCAGAACCTGTGTCTGTGACCCCTGACCTTGGTTCGTTCCTTGGATACGTTGTCTGCTGTCTGCCATAGCATTCTCTTCCTGGGTTCTCCTTGGCCAGTACACATCTCACGACCCTCTGTTTGTCTGCAGCCAAGTCTGTCCCCACCACTAGGGGCAACAGTGAACACCAGACTTCAGAGCAGACTCCGGGTTTTGCTGTACTGGCTGGAGGCATTACTAACAAATGTTGCCTCTCTGTATCAGGAGATTGGCGGCTTTTTATAGACAGCTCCAGTAGAAGCTTGAATGTGTTTTATTGCACAATGGTAACAGATATGCATCTCTACCAAATGCTCACTCAACAAAGCTTAAAGAAGAATATGAAAGTATCAAAATTATCTTGCAGAAGCTCTGCTCTCAAGAGCACTAGTTGTCTATTTGTGTTGCTCTAAAAATGGTAAACTTCATGCTTGAGCAGCAAAGTGGATATATAAAGTACCCTTCTTTCATCTGCTTGTGGGATAGTAGGACAAAGCAAGATCATTGGAAAAAAAGTGACATGGTCTTCAAGAGAAAGCATGACTGTAGGTACAGTGAACATCATTAATGAGTCATTGGTTGACAAGGAAAAAATCATTCTCCAATCACTCCAAATCAAACTGGGACTAATGAATAAATTTGTTAAATCCTTGTTCGTTCCCTGGACTAAGTTTGGGAAAACTAAAACCTGGAACCTCTGATGGTCTTCAAATTCATAAACTTATTAAAGATTCTAATTTCACTAAATTTATGAATGGTGTTGCAGCTTTTGCCATGTGCAGTTATGTCTCAGTTGCCAAACACTTCTTGGTAACCACAGATCAGACAATTATGAAGAACTGGTGCAAAAACATGCTCACAAGCTTTAAAATTTGGGTACTAATATGAGCATAAAGATTAGAGATGGTCACTGACCCCCGTGTTTTGGTTTTGGATTCGGTTTTGGATCTGGATTACCGTCGTGTTTTGGTTTTGGTTTTGGTTTTGCAAAACCGCCATTGCGTGTTTTGGTTTTGGTTTTGGTTTTGTTTGGTTTTGTTTTGCTATTTTTTGGGAAAATCCATGTTTTTGGGCCTAAATTAACCCAATTTAGTGCTCCAACTGTTTTAGAGACAAGTAATCTAATTGTTGAGGTAATAAATCATCCAAAAAAACAGTTTAATTATTCGTTGGTAGGCCTATTCTACACACAAAACAGATTGTCTTCCTCTCCATCTATGCATATTGGCAATGCAGCCATCGTCTTTGAATGTATATTACACCCTACACTTATAGTTAAATATGTAAAGAAATGGAAAAAGCCAGTTTGGTTTCTGTCTCTCAAGGCCCCCCTCCACTTGTATAAAATACCAAAAAATTCAGCCATTATAGACTGTACAATATTAATTGACATGGAGAAAGCCAGTTTGGTTTCTGTCTCTCTAGGCCCCCCTCCACTTGTATAAAATACTAAAAAATTCAGCCATTATAGACTGTACAATATTAATTGACATGGAGAAAGACAGTTTGGGGTCACTCTGTCTCTCTAGGCCCCCCTCCACTTGTATAAAATACCAAAAAATGCAGCCATTATAGACTGTACAATATTAATTGACATGGAGAAAGCCAGTTTGGTTTCTGTCTCTCTAGGCCCCCCTCCACTTGTATAAAATACTAAAAAATTCAGCCATTATAGACTGTACAATATTAATTGACATGGAGAAAGACAGTTTGGGGTCACTCTGTCTCTCTAGGCCCCCCTCCACTTGTATAAAATACCAAAAAATTCAGCCATTATAGACTGTACAATATTAATTGACATGGAGAAAGCCAGTTTGGTTTCTGTCTCTCTAGGCCCCCCTCCACTTGTATAAAATACTAAAAAATTCAGCCATTATAGACTGTACAATATTAATTGACATGGAGAAAGACAGTTTGGGGTCACTCTGTCTCTCTAGGCCCCCCTCCACTTGTATAAAATACCAAAAAATTCAGCCATTATAGACTGTACAATATTAATTGACATGGAGAAAGCCAGTTTGGTTTCTGTCTCTCTAGGCCCCCCTCCACTTGTATAAAATACTAAAAAATTCAGCCATTATAGACTGTACAATATTAATTGACATGGAGAAAGACAGTTTGGGGTCACTCTGTCTCTCTAGGCCCCCCTCCACTTGTATAAAATACCAAAAAATTCAGCCATTATAGACTGTACAATATTAATTGACATGGAGAAAGCCAGTTTGGGGTCACTCTGTCTCTCTAGGCCCCCCTCCACTTGTATAAAATACCAAAAAATTCAGCCATTATAGACTGTACAATATTAATTGACATGGAGAAAGCCAGTTTGGTTTCTGTCTCTCTAGGCCCCCCTCCACTTGTATAAAATACTAAAAAATTCAGCCATTATAGACTGTACAATATTATGAAAAATGGACAAAGCCAGTTTAGGGTCACTCTGTCTATGACACCCTACCCTTAAGGATAAATTGCCCTAACAGCAGCCTTTCAAGATGGTATGTGATATGGAAATGCCACAAGTCCCTTTCCTCTTTGGGGGTAGATTGCACCCTACACTTACATAGAAAGTTTTAAAAAGATGTTATCGGCATCATCTTCAGCTTCATCCTCACCCTCATCAGTGTGTACGTCATCATCACAGACTATCAATTCATCGCCGCTTGAATCCGCCATTAGAGAACAGTCAGTGCTTGGATGTCTTGGATGGTGAAGGCCTTCCTCGTGGAAGATGTAGTTCATTTTTATAAACATCATTTTCTCCACATTTTTGGGAAGTAACCTTCTACGGCGATCACTGACTAAGTTCCCTGCTGTGCTGAACACTCGTTCAGAGTACACACTGGAGGGTGGGCAGCTTAGGTATTGCAAAGCAAGTTTGTACATGGGTTTCCAAATGGCCTGCTTTTCTTCCCAGTAAGGAAAGGGACTGTCTGACATTTCCATATCAACTACCTCTTGAAAGTAATCCTCCACCATCCTTTGCATGTTTATACTCATATTGGATGGACTTATGGGCAAAGTGACACATTTTTTTGAAAAATCCTTCAAACCAGCCCAGATGTTAAATTGTTCTCGTCTGCCCCCTGTGTCTTCCCTGCTTCTTTTTTGGAAATTTAATTTTTTACGAGCAACAGCTTGAGAAAGTGAAGGAGGACACGTCGTCAAGCCGAGGCCCAGTTCAGCGGCCAACTTGCTGAGCAATAGCTCCTTGCAAAAGTTCACATCTCGCTCATTTACAAGTAAAGACTCAATGTAGGTTTTAAACCTTGGATCAAGCACAGTGGCCAAAACGTACTGATCCGAGTTCAAGATCTTAATAACTCGAGGATCATTGTGAAGCGAATTAAGTACTTGATCGACAAGGCCAACATACTTTGCTGAATTGCTTGCTTTCAGCTCCTCCTTCATTTTCTCAAGCTGCTTTTCCAATAGTCTAATTAAAGGAATGACTTGGCTCAAACTAGCAGAGTCTGCACTGACCTCACATGTCACAACTTCAAATGGTTTCAGCACCTTGCACAGCACTGAAAGGATTCCCCACTGTGCAAGAGTGAAATACATCCCCCCTCCTTTCCCAATGTCATGACTTGTGCAATATGCTTGGATGGCTTTGCGCTGTTCCTCCATCCTCTGAAGCATGTACAGGGTGGAATTCCACCGAGTTACCACCTCTTGCTTAAGTTGGTGGCAGGGCAAGTTAAACTGCTCTTGGAGCTGCTGTAATCTCCTACATGCTGTGGCTGAATGCCTGAAATGGCCTGAAATTTTACGGGCCACCGAAAGCATCTCCTGCACCTCACGGTTATTTCGTAGGAAGCTCTGCACCACCAAGTTGATGGTGTGAGCAAAACAGGGAATATGTTGGAAATCACCCAGCTGTAATGCTCGCACTATATTGTTGGCGTTATCTGAAATGACATACCCTGGGGAGAGTCCGAGTGGTATAAGCCATGCATCAATCACATCTCTCAGTTTGCGTAACAAATTGTCAGCCGTATGCCTGTTAGTGAAGCCGGTGATACAAAGAGTGGCCTGCCTGTGACAAATGTTACGTAGTGGTGTACATGCTGCTGCTGTTCCTGCTGGTGAAGGTGAATGACCAACCCAGTGGGCTGTCACAGTCATATAGTCTTTGGTTTGGCCACTTCCACTTGTCCACATATCTGTGGTTAAGTGAACAGTGGGCAGAATGGCATTTTTCAGCGCAATCTCTACATTTTTACACACTTTTTGGTATAGTTGTGGAATAGCTTTACGGGAGAAATGGTGTCGCGATGGAATTCTGTAACGCGGACACAAAACCTCAATTAACTGTGAAAAACCAGCTGCGTTTATTGTGGAGATTGGACGCAGATCTAACACTAACATTGCAGCCATGGCGTCTGTGATTCGCTTGGCGACTGGGTGACTGCTGTCATATTTGCTTCCCCTCGCAAATGATTGTTTCACAGTTAATTGCTGAAATGTAGGACTGCTCATTTTATTCACCTGCCTCTGGGATGACGATTCACCCCCAGCAGCAGCAACAGCAGCAGCAGGACTAACGCTTTCTTCAGAGGAATCAATAATAGTGCCGGAGTCATCCAGCCTTAAGTGGGATGCCGGGCTAACTCCGAGCGCTACTGAGGATATTGATGAGGATGGTGTGGTGGGTGTATTTTGTAGCCGTCGGTATGTCGGTGAGCGGAGGGTCTTAGCTGATGAGGGAGTGCTTGTATTCTTTTGGGAAGAACTTTCAGCTTTTCCCAACACTTTGCCATGAACTCTCGTTAAATGGCGTAACATAGACGAGGTTCCAAGATGGTTAAGGTCCCTCCCTCGACTGACTGTGGCTTCACATACACTACAAATGGCTATACAATTGTTGTCTGGATTTGGGTAGAAATAATTCCACACATAAGAAGTGGATTTTTTTGTTTTATGCCCAGGCATGACAATGGCCTTTTTCTTGTCACGTGCCAGAACTGCTGCCACTGGTGCAGGACTTACACAAACAACCTCATCCTCATCAACATCCTCATTAGCGCCCTCGTCGCCTACACAAATCTCCCCCTCATCCTCTTCTAATTCCAAAGTGGCATCCTCAATTTGGGTATCACCGGCTACACTCGGGCTATTAAGGCACACATCAGCAGAATGCTCACGATTAGACATCCCACTGTTGGATGGACTCTCCACAGGGATTGTTGTCATTTGTGAATCAGAGCAAATATTCTCCTGTAATGCCTCACTGGTATCTTGCAGCTCAGCTTTGACGCGTAACAGTAGTTGTGCACCAATTGTAGCCTGGGTAACTTTTTGGGATCTGCCACTAATAGCCAAAGATGAAGGCCTCATTCTCTCTTTGCCACTGCGTGTGTAGAATGGCATGCTTGCAATTTTTTTTTTATCGTCACTTAACTTTTGCTCAGTTACACTTCTTTTTCGCTTCAATACAGTAAATTTTTTTTTGGTTTTTGTTTTTTGCACTAATTTGAAAACACTCTGTTGTTTGACATCGCCTTGGCCAGATGACGTACTGGGAACACTAACATCAGGACTGGTGACAGAACCTGGTTGCTCATTTAGATCATATGTGGACTGCTTTGAATCCATTCTGAGCGCAAACCACTGAGGAGTGCTAAAAATTATTGAGTAGATACTGCTGACAGATATGACTTTTGACAGCCAGAAATATTAATGCACAATTAGGGAGGACACCCCAAAAACACTGAGGAGTGCTAAAAATTAGTGAGTAGATACTGCTGACAGATATGACTTTTGACAGCCAGAAATATTAATGCACAATTAGGGAGGACACCCCAAAAACACTGAGGAGTGCTAAAAATTAGTGAGTAGATACTGCTGACAGATATGACTTTTGACAGCCAGAAATATTAATGCACAATTAGGGAGGACACCCCAAAAACACTGAGGAGTGCTAAAAATTAGTGAGTAGATACTGCTGACAGATATGACTTTTGACAGCCAGAAATATTAATGCACAATTAGGGAGGACACCCCAAAAACACTGAGGAGTGCTAAAAATTAGTGAGTAGATACTGCTGACAGATATGACTTTTGACAGCCAGAAATATTAATGCACAATTAGGGAGGACACCCCAAAAACACTGAGGAGTGCTAAAAATTACTGAGTAGATACTGCTGACAGATATGACTTTTGACAGCCAGAAATATTAATGCACAATTAGGGAGGACACCCCAAAAACACTGAGGAGTGCTAAAAATTAGTGAGTAGATACTGCTGACAGATATGACTTTTGACAGCCAGAAATATTAATGCACAATTAGGGAGGACACCCCAAAAACACTGAGGAGTGCTAAAAATTAGTGAGTAGATACTGCTGACAGATATGACTTTTGACAGCCAGAAATATTAATGCACAATTAGGGAGGACACCCCAAAAACACTGAGGAGTGCTAAAAATTAGTGAGTAGATACTGCTGACAGATATGACTTTTGACAGCCAGAAATATTAATGCACAATTAGGGAGGACACCCCAAAAACACTGAGGAGTGCTAAAAATTACTGAGTAGATACTGCTGACAGATATGACTTTTGACAGCCAGAAATATTAATGCACAATTAGGGAGGACACCCCAAAAACACTGAGGAGTGCTAAAAATTAGTGAGTAGATACTGCTGACAGATATGACTTTTGACAGCCAGAAATATTAATGCACAATTAGGGAGGACACCCCAAAAACACTGAGGAGTGCTAAAAATTAGTGAGTAGATACTGCTGACAGATATGACTTTTGACAGCCAGAAATATTAATGCACAATTAGGGAGGACACCCCAAAAACACTGAGGAGTGCTAAAAATTAGTGAGTAGATACTGCTGACAGATATGACTTTTGACAGCCAGAAATATTAATGCACAATGAGGGAGGACACCCCAAAAACACTGAGGAGTGCTAAAAATTAGTGAGTAGATACTGCTGACAGATATGACTTTTGACAGCCAGAAATATTAATGCACAATTAGGGAGGACACCCCAAAAACACTGAGGAGTGCTAAAAATTAGTGAGTAGATACTGCTGACAGATATGACTTTTGACAGCCAGAAATATTAATGCACAATTAGGGAGGACACCCCAAAAACACTGAGGAGTGCTAAAAATTAGTGAGTAGATACTGCTGACAGATATGACTTTTGACAGCCAGAAATATTAATGCACAATTAGGGAGGACACCCCAAAAACACTGAGGAGTGCTAAAAATTAGTGAGTAGATACTGCTGACAGATATGACTTTTGACAGCCAGAAATATTAATGCACAATTAGGGAGGACACCCCAAAAACACTGAGGAGTGCTAAAAATTACTGAGTAGATACTGCTGACAGATATGACTTTTGACAGCCAGAAATATTAATGCACAATTAGGGAGGACACCCCAAAAACACTGAGGAGTGCTAAAAATTAGTGAGTAGATACTGCTGACAGATATGACTTTTGACAGCCAGAAATATTAATGCACAATTAGGGAGGACACCCCAAAAACACTGAGGAGTGCTAAAAATTAGTGAGTAGATACTGCTGACAGATATGACTTTTGACAGCCAGAAATATTAATGCACAATTAGGGAGGACACCCCAAAAACACTGAGGAGTGCTAAAAATTAGTGAGTAGATACTGCTGACAGATATGACTTTTGACAGCCAGAAATATTAATGCACAATTAGGGAGGACACCCCAAAAACACTGAGGAGTGCTAAAAATTACTGAGTAGATACTGCTGACAGATATGACTTTTGACAGCCAGAAATATTAATGCACAATTAGGGAGGACACCCCAAAAACACTGAGGAGTGCTAAAAATTAGTGAGTAGATACTGCTGACAGATATGACTTTTGACAGCCAGAAATATTAATGCACAATTAGGGAGGACACCCCAAAAACACTGAGGAGTGCTAAAAATTAGTGAGTAGATACTGCTGACAGATATGACTTTTGACAGCCAGAAATATTAATGCACAATTAGGGAGGACACCCCAAAAACACTGAGGAGTGCTAAAAATTAGTGAGTAGATACTGCTGACAGATATGACTTTTGACAGCCAGAAATATTAATGCACAATTAGGGAGGACACCCCAAAAACACTGAGGAGTGCTAAAAATTATTGAGTAGATACTGCTGACAGATATGACTTTTGACAGCCAGAAATATTAATGCACAATTAGGGAGGACACCCCAAAAACACTGAGGTGTGCTACAAATTATTGAGTAGATACTGCTGACAGATATGACTTTTGACAGCCAGAAATATTAATGCACAATTAGGGAGGACACCCCAAAAACACTGAGGTGTGCTACAAATTATTTAGTAGATACTGCTGACAGATATGACTTTTGACAGCCAGAAATATTAATGCACAATTATGGGGGACACCCCAAAAGCGCTGGGGAGTGCCAAATATGAAGAAAAAATAATAAACCTCTATCCTCCTCTCTGCACTAGCGATTTTGGTTAGAGCAATTGCAAGAACAATATGGTATTCTCTGTCCCTGCTCTAATTAGCCTATGACTACACCCTGCTCTCTCCCTCTGTCAAATGGCGATGGATTGCTGTGGAGGCGTATATTTATAAAGTTGAAGTATCGCGAGAACCGAGTCCCGAGATCCGACGACGTCACAATGACGTTCGGCCTCGATTTGGATTCGGAATGGGCGGGAGAGTACCGAGCTGCTCAGCTCGGTACTCGGATACCCAAAGTTCGGGTGGGTTCGGTTCTCGGAGAACCGGACCCGCCCATCTCTAATAAAGATACACTTTCTACATAGCCACTTACACAGATTTCCAGATAATCTTGGTGATCTTACTGAGTAACAAGGAGGTGATGGAAGAAAGGTAACAAGGCACATGGAACAGACACATTATGCCTGACTATTGCTGAAGCCTCCAGTGTGATTTTCCTGATAACCCACATAAAGGATAATCATACAGTGTTTTTACAAAAACCGAGACCCCCAAACATCGCAAATCCAAGTACCAAGCTGAGCCGGGTTAGCAGTGTTCTTGTCACTCTCCAGTCTCCAGTGCCATTTCTCATACAGAGACAGAAGGGGTAGCAGTGTTCTTGCCACTCTCCAGCCTCCAGTGCCATTGCTCACACACAAACAGAAGGAGTAGCAGTGTTCATGCCAGTCTTCAGTGCCACTGCTCACACAGAAACAGGGGTAGCGGTATTCTTGTCAGTCTCCAGTGCAATTGCTCAGCGCCATTGATATGACAACAAGCTCCTGGCACCAGTTATAATGATACCAGTTCTTCTACGTCATCTACTAAAGACTTTGCTCAAGGGCATAGTGGGTTTAAGTCTGGGAAACTGAAATCCAAAAAACAAGCTTTTACATTGGTAAAGAAAAAAACACCTCTCTAATAAAGGGAAAGTTTACTGTAGAACAACATAAAATTGCTTGCATGCCATTCTACCCAAACTAATAACAAGCATTCCAGCATCAGCTAGTTTCTTTCTCTCAGCTAGATCCCAGCACCTGTGTGAGGAAACGGGGTGCTACTGGACTGAGAACTTTGTATTCATCACTCGTTTCTCACGGTTTAATGTACTTTTTAATCCTTGGCCCAGTCTAAGTATATACACCAGAGCATCAGTGTATTATGTGTATTATTATTTCATGTTATTAGGTACATTGTGCCCTTGCTATTACCTGCGATATTGTATGTAGTATAAATATAAAGAATATTGCCATACTGTGTGAAAATAACAGACCAACAGCAGTCATTTTGCTTGTGTTAGCTAATGTAATTACCATTTGTCTCCAATGTCCATTGTTATGGGGGGCAGCTGAGATTTGGTTTGTAATCAGAACAATGTCTGAGTTAACTAGTTGGCAGCCCATGTTAATTAGCAAGGTCAACAGATAACCTGAGAGGTAATGAGGTTAGAACTTCTAATGATATGCAATGTGCCTCCACAGTAATATATTGGTTGAAATAGCATGGGGAAATGTATCAATATAAATGTAATTGTATCAAAAGGTATCACAGAATTATATTGTGTAATACTGCTGATATAATGTGTCAAAAGTCTTATTGTTCCATGTAAGCGTGCAGTGTCGTTCCTTGATGTACTATTGTTACCCCATGTGTAGTGTATCCAGCCAAAACAGCTAATTGAGTCAAGCCATTCTATTGTCTAATCAAGATAACAGGGACAGTATGTCTAGTAGCTAAATTGTTGACTGGGAGACCCCTTCTGTAAGGGGGAGGTTTGAGACATTTGACCCTACTTCCTGTGGATACAGAAAATAAGATAGGGCGAGGAGAATGCCAGGAGTGCTATGCTAGTTTGGAGGATCCTAGTGTAGAAGACATCAGTGAAAAGGACTCTGAGCCAGGCATTGTGGTGCCGCTGGAGGGAACCCTACCAGGACAGGGTTGGTGTGAGCTAGTAACCCAGGCTAGGAGACACCATAACTGTTTTGCTAAACGGTAGTGGTAATATTGCTGGAGGATACATGCTACCATTTACCCTGTAACTTGTGAACGTCTTGTGGTGTTGTGCTGTCGTAATAAAGTCTTATTTTGGATATATCCTGGTCTACCCGAGTGAGTTGAATCCCACAGAGGGTAACTTCCATCCCAGCTAAGGGTGGTATCCTCACAACCTGCAATCTACACTGTCATGATCATCACCCTCATCAGTGTGTACATATTGTCACACAATATTAATTCATCCCCGTTGGAATCCACCATTACAGCAGTGTCTGTACTTCCATGTAATTACCGTTAAAGGCCTTCCTCATGGAAATTGTAGTGCATATTATGTCAGAGCTGTCATGATTTTTGGGTAATTCTTTTAGACCAGACCAGATGTCAAAATGTTGTGCTGACTCAACTGAATCACCACTGGGTCTCTTGGGAAAGCTATTTTTCCCATCAGCAGTTGCCTGTGAAAATGAAGGAGTCTCATTGTGTCATGTACCACTTGAACTTGCTAACCAGGAGCTCATTGCATATCTTGAGATCTGGGTCAGTTTGAAAGAAAGACAGGACCTAGCTATTAAACCTAGGATCAAGCACAGTTTCCAAAATGTAGTGATTATTATTATTATTATTATTATTAATATTTATTTATAAGGCGCCACAAGGCATCCGCAGCGCCGTACAGAGACAAACAAAATCACAATACAATGGGAGACAGC
Organism: Mixophyes fleayi; assembly: GCF_038048845.1. Classification (NCBI taxonomy): domain Eukaryota; kingdom Metazoa; phylum Chordata; class Amphibia; order Anura; family Limnodynastidae; genus Mixophyes; species Mixophyes fleayi. The sequence continues at coordinate 206,676,245 of NC_134404.1, forward strand.
ACAGTACAGTAAACACAGCAACTCAGTACGCTCAATGCACAGCTAGAAAGGGCGGGGAAGGGGGAGGGAGGATCCGCAAACGACGGGGCCCAAGAAGGAGGGCGCGGAAGACAGGGAGACCCCCAGGGGGGAGGAGGGAGCGAGAGTGGATGTGGGGTGGAGGACCCTCGAGGAGGAGGGCTAAGTAGCTGGAGAGCAGAGTTAGAAGTGGTGGAAACAGGAGGAGAGATGGCCCTGCTCAGAGGAGCGTACAATCTAAGTGATCTGATTTAAAGATGTTGATAACTCCTGGATCCTGACGAAGCAAATATAGTACTTGAACTACAAGTCCAACATACTTAGTGGAATTGCTTTGTTTCATCTCCACCTTCAATTTCTCGAGCTGCTTTTCTGAAAGCTTAATAAAGGGAATCACTTCACTCAAGCTAGCAGTGTCTGAACTCACTTCACAGGTGACTACTTTGAATGGTTTCAGCACCTTGCACAACACGGAAAGTACTCTCCACTGTGCTGGACTAAAGTACATTCCCCTTCCTTTCCTAATGTCTTGGCTTGTTAAGTAAGCATGGATGGCTTTTTGCTGTTAGTCCATCCTCTGAAGCATATAAAGGGTGGAATAACACCTTGTTACCATTTCTTGCTTCAGTTGGTGGCAGGGCAAACTGTATTCTTCTTGTTGCTGCTGCAATCTCCTACAGCATGTTGCAGAATGCCGAAAATGTCCAGAAAATTTTTAGGACACAGATAGCATCTCCTGCATGTCACTGTCATTTTTTAGAAAGCTCTGTACTACCAAGTATATTGTGTGCAAAACAGGAAATGTAATGGAATTCACCCCGCTGTAATGCTCTCACAATATTATTGGAGTTATCAGAAATCACATATCCTGAGGAGAGTTCAAACGGGATAAGCCATGTTGCAATGACATCACTTCATTTTTCGAAAAGATTGTCAACAGTATGCTTTTTAGTGAAGCAAGTGATACACTGAGTAGCCTGCCTCTGGAAGATCTGGTGTTGTTTGTTAGATGCTGCTGCTGTTCCTGCTGCTGAAGCTGATTCAACAAGCCAGTGGGCTGTCACAGTCATAAAATCTTTAGTTTGCCCGGTTACGCTTGTCCACATATCTGCTGTTAAGTGTACAGTGGGTATAATGGCATTTTGTAGCCCAATAATTTTTTTAACCTATTGGTACAGGTGAGGAATTGCTTGTCTAGTAAACTGATGTTGAGATGGAATTTGGTAATGGGGACACAGGACCTCAATTAACTGTCTAAAACCTACTGCATTAATGGTGAATATTGTATGCAGATCTTATGTTCAAAACAGAATACTAATTTGCACCCCTTGCATTGTAACATGGTTTTGTCCAGGAGACTGAAATAAGAAGTTTCTCAAGTTAAGATCCTTAATGAATCAGGTCCACTGTGTTTATCTGTTATTATACCAAAAAAATGCCATTATGTATTTCATGTGTTTACTTTTGTAAGATTTGAGACAACTTCAATGCGATTCGATTTGCATTTTTATGTTTTTCAATGAGGTACCAATTCTCTCAAAAATTAGTCTATCTAGCAAAACAAATGTCATATTCAGAATCAGCACCACAAGGTTACCCCAAAATCACCTCAAAATCACTTTATATTCAGACTCCAGAACACTTCAAGTCCAAACGAGTGTTCACCCAGCGACAGACTGGCCCAGCAGTGTCCTGCGGAAATCCCCGGTGGGCCCCACTGCCTGACGGCCATGCCCCTTCTGCTAGGGGGCGGGGTCAGAATGTTATCACCAGGTCCCCCACAGAGAAAGACGTGTAGAAGCAGCCCTGTGCTGCTTGGTAATGCAGAACAGTTTCTTGTTCATGCAGGAACTCCTAACTGTCTTTACTGTGCTCTGATTGGCTAAGTGACTGTATCAGCCAATCAGAGCATAGACACACCCCCTACCCATACTGCCATTGAGCAAGTTGGAGGCAGCACATCAGGAAAAGGTAAGTTTATGGAAGTTTATTTGCCTGTGTGTATGACTGTGTGTATGAGAGAGAGAAAGTGTGTCAGTGTGTTTGAGAAATGCATTAGTGTGTGTCAGTGTGCATGAGAAATGCATTAGTGTGTGTCCGTGCACTCAGTATATAGAAAAAGAGTACTCTCCTACCTTCTGTTTATATCACTTTTAACTGCGCTCTCCAGCTACTCAGCTCACCTCCTCTCAGTCCCTTTGCCCCCTGTCTCCTCTCGCTTCTCTCTGCTCCCCTCAGTGACTCTCAACCTGTCATCCGTGCCCACCCTCTTGGGCCATAGTTACCTGCCTATACTCACTTTTCCCCTCCCTCCCTCTCTTTCATGCTGTGCCTGAGCCCCCAGAGTTATAGTGCTTACTGTTACTTGTACTGTGCTGTTTCACCTTGTACTGTGCCATTGTTTGTCCTTGTACGGCGCTACGGATACTTTGTGGCGCCCTAGAAATAAAAATTAATAATAATAATAATCATACTGCTGACTTAGTTAATAAAAAAAACAGGGATATATGCAGGGACAATAAATTTCCAGGGGCAAATCTTTAAAATTCTTGGAAATTAAGGACAGTCGGTAACTCCTGCAGTATGCACCCTAACCTTGATTTTATGCCGGAAGGCAGTCTACTTTCATAACTTTTTTATACATAAAAAAAATTTCAGTAGATTTGTCTTAACAGTAAAAATGTTTTTCAAAGTTAAATGTAAAGTTATACATTAAAACAAAACACTGCTTATCACTTTTTGTAATTTTGTTTTCTATGATAGTGAAGACGTGCGGAAACCTTCTCTTTGTGCATATGTGTTTATTTGTCTGATTATTTGTGGGTCTGTCTGGAAATATGCATAGTTGGAGGTGTAAAAATGTCACTACAAAGTCCATCATATTACCACATTAGGATTACTCCTTTTATTATGGTCAACTTTTCATTTCTCCAAAATACTATTACTTATAGTTTTATTAAGTCTTAAGATAGGGTTTCTCTATTTGTTTCCCTTGCAATTGGTCTAATGTAAATATCAAACGATTAACGCATGAACATATTTTAATTTTAGGACATTATATAGTGTCTTTAATGGTTTTATTAAGTCTGGTTGCAGAGCTCACTGTTCTTACAGTTCCATTGTTTTCTTTCACTTTCATAGAATTTCTTTATCTCGTCCCAGAGATTTTCCTGACAATGTTATGATAATCCATATTAGTGTGTGTCCATGTGTATGAGAAATGTATTAGTGTGTGTCCATGTGTTGCTATTGATTTAACATCTAGGCTGGTTGGGAAGGGGGGGCTAGAGTGTTCACTCATTGCTCATCTTTTCATATTTCTTGTACCTATCCTTTTTCCCAAACGAGAGCCCAACATTCCAGGATCTAGACAAGCAACTACTGAGCTCAACACACCAGGAAGTGAAAGCTGAAAGAACAGGCATGAGAGAGCAGGATAGCTGCCAACTGTTCTGATTCTGGTGGAACAGTCCTGATTTTGGGTGACTGCTGTGCTTTGTACTGATCCAGGGGCTGGGGCCCAGACTGTGTATTTTTTGCATACACTGCAATTTTATATTCTCCAATATGACACTAGCCATGATCTCGGTGGGCTGACCATGCCCCTTCTAGTCACACACTTAGGTGGCTGGCTACACCTCCTCTCTTGGGCCCCCACCAGGACATCCCCTTGTGGGCCCTTCATGTCCCAGAGGACACTGCATGCACCTGTCAGGCAGAATGGCTGCTTACTAACAGAATACAGTGAGTGCAAAGACCACAAACATTTTTTTTAAACCGTTCTTCTGCTTTACTGCCAAAGATATTAAATATTATCTGCCACCAGTTGTCATTTGCTCAATGCACATCCCATGTTTGTTATCAGGCACAAGCCCATTAAAGAGCCGGCTGTCATTTCTACATGTTTGTCAAATTTAACTTCGACTTCATAAAGATAATTACTGAAGACTTCCAGCATCAGTTTCCACATATAATTAGTATGGGACATTGAGCATACAGCGGGTGTCGACTGTTGTCTTCCTCTGGATGTACTGGGTAGTTTTTTTGTCCTAAATTGTTTTGGCAGCTAAAGATGTCCTACTCCTCTTATTTTTTTTTATCCAGACTTAATTGCATATTGCCATAAAAATATAATATTTTAACATTTATACAACATAATATTTTTGCATCTTGTTTTGACCACGTCTTTTCAGGCAAGACAAACATCAGCTAAAATTAAACCAGTTTATGGCTGGGATATACTTTAAAAAAATAGTATAGCTATAAATGTCTACTTTATGGAATCCATAAATTGAGATGGGATGTGAAAAATATATAAAATGAGCCTATGTACATGTTATGGCAAGACATTGGGGCATATTCACTAAACTGCGGGTTTGAAAAAGTGGAGATGTTGCCAATAGCAACCAATCAGATTCTTGTTATCATTTATTTAGTACATTCTACAAAATGACAGCTAGAATCTGAGTAAATATACCCGCTTGTCTAAGTAGTCATATGCTGGTTGTAGTTGTCCTTTTTTGATTATTATTTTAGTAATCTTCATTACTTTTCCGTTTCTTTTTCCCAAATTTAGCATTACATTTCTCAAACTTCATTCTCAATTTCAAATCCACTTGGTGAAGACTGTTTTATGCATATGATGTTTTGAGCTTTTCTGTGTAAACTAAGTTATGTTTGTTTAATTGTACACTAAAGTACTAGTAATGAATAAAAATAAACTCCTTAATGCCTTAATAATTTATAAATTAGTACAGGAAATAAACTAACTCTGCTTAGAGTACTTTACAATACACTTACAATATGTAGCAGTTGTGAATGCATTTTGTGCAATAGTTATCTCTCAGAAGTTATAGAGAGAAATGTGAGACATATAACACATATTAATCATTTTGTGTCAGAGATTTCCTACCTAAGTCATTCATTTTGTTTACATCACTGTCACACAGATAAATGAGTGTATAAGGTACGTGCCAGTATCAGGCAACTAAACTTTCACAGTTTACACTGTCTGTAAAGCAATTAATCCCTAAGTTATTTTGGTCATGACATATAGAATAGGTGCCATTCATTAGGTACAGTAATTGTTAATAGTCTACACAGTTTGAAATCATTTAAAACTACTGATAAATATGAAGATTGAACTTGCATCAAAGGAACTTAATGAAAATATTATATTATATTATATATTATATTATTTGTTTTGTTATTTCGGGTCCATTTAATAGTGTTTTTTGAAAAGGACATGTTTCTTATTAATGAAAACATGCTTTCTTAAAAAATATAGACGTTATCTCTATGATCACCTCTCTTTCCTGTAATTCAGACGTTTTTAATTACATGGTCAGCAAAATGTAAAACTAGTTTCTCCTAATTGTTAAACTACTATAGTGATCTCTTGCACCCCACTTCCATTCGCTGAGTAGTAAGAGTAGTTGTCAAAACACTACTTTCTCTAACAGTTGCAAACTAGTATGAGGGCCGGTTCAAGCGCTGTGGGCACCCTAGGAGGCATCCTCACTATATAGGAATGGCACATGGTACATACTGATGAAGGGAGGAGAAGCAGCATGACACAGAGTGATGAAAGGAGGGGAGAAGCAGCATGGCACAGAGTGATTAAAAGGAGGGGGGCAGCATGGCACAGAGTGATGAAAAGGAGGGGGCAGCATGGCACAGAGTGATGAAAAGGAGGGGGGCAGCATGGCACAGAGTGATAAAAAGGGGGAGAAGCAGCATGGCACAGAGTGATGAAAAGGGGGGGAACAGCATGGCACAGAGTGATGAAAGGGGGGGAGCAGCATGACACAGAGTGATGAAAAGGGGGGAAGCAGCATGACAGAGTGTGATGAAAGGGGGGGAAGCAGCATGACACAGAATGATGAAAAGGGGGGACTAGCATGACACAGATTGATGAAGGGGGGAGCAGCATGGCACAGAGTGAAGGGGGGCAGGATGGCACAGTGTGATGAAGGGGGAGCAGGATGGCACAGGGTGATGGAGGGGGAAGCAAAAGGAGCATGGCACAGGGTGATGAAGGGCGAGCAAAAGCAGCATGGCATAGGGTGATGAAGGGGGGAGCAAAAGCAGCATGTCACAGGGTGATGAACGGGGGCCAGGAAAAGGGGGAGCAAAAGCAGCATGGCACAGGGTGATAAAGGGGGGCCAGGAGAAGGAGGAGCAAAAGCAGCATCACACAGGGTGATGAAGGGTGGAGAAAAAGGAGCATGGAGGGCGCAGAGTGATCATAAAGAGGCACAGCATGGTGATGAAGGGGCACAGTATTGTTTGTGTGATGGCACAGGGGGCTTGTGGAAATGTAGTATGTATGTGAGGTAGGTGGTGGCTAATTAATGGGTGCTATTTTGTTTGTGGGGAGATGGTGGGACAATTTCATTTTATAGTGGGGACTATTAATTTAAGATGGGGTGGTTTTGGGGTTATTAATTAAATGTGGGCTGAGTTTGAGGAGCACAAGATCTATTTATTAAATGTGAATATGAATTATTTAATGGTAGTGACGGTAGCGGGAAATAGGTATATTCTTTTATACGTAAATGCTATTAATTTATTGCTGTGGCTGTTTGGAGGGAGGGAAATAGGTTTATTTATTAAAATGAGAATGCTTTTACTTTAATGTCGGGGTTGGTTGGATGGATATAGATCTATTTATTAAATGTGAATACTATTATTTTAATGTTGGGACTGTAGGAAGGCCTAAGTATTAATCGTGGGTCCTATTAATTTAACGCCGGGGCTGGTTGGAATTTTCTAAATGTACCCTTTTTTTCCAAATAGGGCCCCCAACATTCCAGGATCCAGCCAAGCTGCAACTAAAGAAACCAGCAGCCACAGGTGGTGAAAGTGACAATAACAGGTAGGAGAGAGGAGGATAGTCTGTCATATGTTCTGATTCTAGTGGGAAAATCCAGATTTTTGGTGACTGTTCTGCCCAATCTAAGGGGCAGGTCAATACTGTGTACTGTTTATATACTACACTATGGTGCTAGCTGTCCTTCATGGGCTTACCACACCCAGGTTTGGTTAAGGCTCTCTAGTGACTGGCCACACCCCCTCTGGTGGGCCCCCACCATTGTATTCCTCCTGTGGGTCCTTCATGCCCCAGTGCGACACTGAGCACGAAACAGTAGTCATCAAAATTTACTGGACTGTGGCTTTGGTCAATATGAAGGAGAATCAAGTTTGCAAATCCCAAGAGTGTCCGCTATGCCTTTGGGCTCCACAGCTACCACACGTGCTGCTATGTCTAATATTAATCTATTAATAATTTAGTAATTAATAATTTCCTACTTTTATCAATGACAATTGCTTAGATTCCACTCTGGCTGCCTGCTTTGAATTATAAAATAGCGGTTCAATATAACAGTATAAAAAATGTCTACAAAGGTGGACATATCCTTTAAACAACTGATTATTTCCTTTTCCTACAGAATGTACACAAGATCTGGGACACATTGACATCTCAGGCAGAAAATGTAATATCACATTTATGTGGATGAATAACACTTAAATCACATGTAGTTTGACAGCCAGGTTCTTAGCTTAGTAGGCAGAGTAATGGGATTGTTTATTTTAGGAAACGACTGTGCAATCCAGTGCATGTCACTTCCAGGTACACCTAGGGAAAAGTACATGCAATTTAACAAATAATTTTGCTGTTAATCTACATGCAGAACTGTAGTAAGATGGCCAGCAAATGGATATGAGGCAAATAGAGGCATAGGAAATATTATGTAGGAATAGACGCAAACACTTTACCTGCTTTAACAAATATACTGTTTTAGAGCTACAATTATTTATTATATAAATAGACCATGCTTCCTAGTTGCAAATGACACACTTGAGTGACTGTCACAGGTACAGAGGCTGTATATGAAACTTGACAGCTGACTAGAGGAGTGACCAAAAGGTTGCTGAAATGGAGGGGCAGAGGTTCCGGCTATATGTAAGCACTAATCCATTGCTCAATACTACAAATGGTGTAAGTCCCGGGGCAGTGATTCCACCAAAATGAAGTTATAACAACCATAGTAGCATGGGGTGCAGCTACTAGGAGGCCCACAGCTGAGGGAGGCTCACCTTTCCTGTCAAAACCCCATATGTATATGTGAGTTTTACACCATTGAGTGGTACATTGGGACCCTTAACTAATTTTGTTATAGGGCCCACAAATGTCTAGTCACGCACCAGCCCCAGTGTACTATTCAAAATATATATATAAAAATGGAAACCCCATTCAGCATGGTGTAGTTGCCAGCCTTTATTCATCCCAAAGCCACTTTTTGTGAGACCCAAAATCAATGTTAATGTCATTGGAGATCACACCCTACAGAGGTAATGCTTTGTCAGTTTAAATAGATAAATAAAATGTTTGTTGTGGAGTTTAAACATGTAGTACAATATGTTGCAATATAATACATATGAATATATAATTTCAAATATCCATAAGGTAAAGGAATTACTTTTTAACAGGTTGATGTAAAGGTGGCTTTAATAAAAAAGGATTAGCATTGTGTTTTACATAAATTGACACCACACCACATAATTATATTTAGAGTTTGGTTTATGGGTCATAGATTTTAACATAACAATTACCCCATTAAGGTTTTGTTGTGACATCTCAAAGCAAATAAGCAAGGTATTTTACCTCTCTATTACAGTGTATCAAAGATGTCAAATTAACTCATTTCATCCAGAGTTTTTTTTCTGCTATATTTTACACTTACTTTCTGACTGAATTAACCTGTCTTTATTTAATTAGCTGATGTAAAATAAGCATTTTACATTAACTAAATATCTGATTCCATAACTCAAACATAAAGCCAGCAGTAAGTACCGGTCAGACACATATCATGCATATGAAATGGTCTGCACTGGAGGCCACCTGATTTTAGTTAGATGTTTTTTTAAATTTTTCCATTTAGTCCGGAGGGGCAGAGGCAGCTGCTCGCGGTCCTCCTGGCAGTACCGCCACTCTTTCAGAGGCTCTGAAAGAGGGACAGCGGAGGAGATGGTGCAGTGGAATTGTTAAGGTGCTAAATTGTGACAGAGACAGCTTAAGAAGGGGAGCATCAGGGATCCAGCCAACATTTTTTCATAGGGATACATCAGGATAAAAGGAAAAAGGTGGAGTACTACAGATATAATGTAAGACATGAAGAAGAGGGACAACATAAGTAAGGTAAGTCTGATGTAAAAAGTGTGGATCAATGAAGAAAGAATCAGAGGGGAGCCACAAGTGCATGAGATACAATATGCACTACTAAGGAGATTTTAGAGGAAAATTAGTATAGCTGGAAGATTAAAGTAGGGACAGAGAGGGACTGCAAAACTGGTCATCTGAAAAGAGAGTGACATGTTGTGACATCAACCGGATCCCAGGCAACAGATGGGATTCCAGGCAGAGACATCCATGACACTACTCCACACCAAAAGACAGGGACACATAAGGCCTTAAGCTGGGTACACATTAAAGAATTTTTCCGACCGACATGCTAGCTCAAACGATTATACCTACGACTTAAGGTCCGATCAGTCTGGTGATTCATGCATACATACACACTGACACGATTTACCTTCAGATCTGTGCTCTTCATCTGGTCCTTTATCTGGTCCCCTAGTCCAGAGACTGACAGCACAATATTCATTCATTCACTACTGTCACATTGACAAAATTGATTAAAACCGCCTTGTTATAGCTTTCCACATGTCCTAACGAATTTCGTTAGCTTCTGTGACTCTGAAACAAAATATTCAGTCTCCGAACAAACAAATGAATTATTCCTTCTACAGCACTCTCTACATTTATTCACTCTGACATTCAGTGCTAGCATCAGCTGAAAAGAGCCCGACACTGTAAACTCTATGGAGATCGTCAGCATGAGTGCCTACACACTACATAATCGTTAGGTGATTGATCGGAAAATATTGAACAGTACAACCAATCAAATGAGGCGACAATCATCTCCAGCCTTTCAACCATTGTGTCACTACACACACTGACCCGACTTACGAACGAGTGGTCGTATGTCGGCTGGTTGAGCTGATTATTGGACAAAAACCCTGTAGATTCCAGCTGGCTGAACAGGTAATAGACACTACACCAGGTTACACTGATGTACACCCCCCTTGTGTATCTACAGTAAGTCATTTCCACGTGTATATACTAAACTCACCTACCTTCATGAACTTACTGTGAGGAGAATACCTACTTTCATATTATTTGAATTGAAAAGAATTGACACATAATTGACACTTACATCGAACTCCTTAGTGTACATTGGCTCTAGATCAGTCAGAGCATGAACCCATTAGTTATTCATGAACCTGAACTTACATGTATAAACAATTCACAACCACCTGTACCTATACATTTTCCAAACTCAACATTCCAGGATCCAGATAAGAAACAAGGTTGTGAAATCTGCAATAACAGGTATTCGAGAGCAATACAGTTTTAATACATAATATGTCATGTCCAAAGAGGCACAGCCATGCCCCCATCACTGTGTGGCCACACCCCTTTGGTTCTAATCACTTATATGAGCCCAAGAAGTTACCGTACCGGGACCCAAAATTTCTCTTTGCAGCACTGAATATATGTACTTGTATGCTCGTCAGATAGCTATCTAAGTATTTGTATATGGAAGCTGCAATGCCATGAACAAATTATGTTTGTTTCTTATCATAAATCACTTATTTACTGGAAATAGGGACATAGTGATGTTCTTTGTTCTTACCTTTTTCCTGAAGCTGCTATAAATTATTTGCAGTTTTCAAAATGTCATGTGACAGTCACATGGCATATGATCCCAATTGCAAAGCGCTATGATGGAATTTGCTGGTGCTATATAAAACAATGTTGATGATGTAGTGAGCAGAGGCTTTAGAACATCCCTCTTGTCAGTATGCTTGTTCACACCAACCCCCTCCTTCGCTTGCCAGCATATACATAGAGAGTGGGCTTAGATTAAGAGATCAGGTGACCCTTTCCTCTGGAATAAGCTTTAGTGCTGAAATGCAAATGTGTTCCAGATGAAAGATTGCATTGCCATATACATCTCCCCCTCAGAGAGGTTTTACAAAAGAAAGACTGAGTTATATACAAGGACAACTTAGAAAAATGAGAAATTACATTTATGTTAAACCAAATAAAAAACTTGCCATTTAAAATAACATAACAAAAAAATTAGTAAGTAGGATTGTAGCTGTAAATTAATGACAAGTGCAGACCGAATTGTATAAACTCACAAAAATGGCATTAAAATTAGATTTCAGAAGTGGCTTTAGGCTATTAGGCTCCACCTTCATTTCATGTATGTATGTATGTATATATATATATATATATATATATATATATATATATATATCTGTTTTGGGTATAGTTGACTTACATCTACTCCTGGAGCTAAATGTATCAAGCTGAGAGTTTTCTGGCGGGTTTCAATAGATGTTGCCTATAGCAACCAATCAGATTCTAGCTATCATTTCGTAGAATGTGCTAAATAAATGATAGCTTGAATCTGATTGGTTTTTAAAACCCGCCGGAAAACTCTTAGCTTGATACATTTACTCTCTGGAGAGGTGTAATGAGGAAGAGCAGGAGCAGGCGCCAAGCACAGTAAGGACATGTTCACATAATTGCAACACAATTAGACATGAACCCATACTTTCAAGACACATCTTGTATGCTTAATATATACGTCTGTTGCAAATGTTAGTGTTTTGAGCTGGAAACATCTTGAGATGCATATGACTATACATTTGCATGTAAATATATCTTTTTGCCCCTATGTATGTTTGAAGCAAAACTGCGCAAACCTCTAAATAAGTCCCAATATATACAAACCCAATATAGGTATAATAATGTGGACATTCGTGATTTGAACATTTAACATTGTAATATAGTGGGATGGTCCTACTTAACTTATGTAATGTACATTATTGTGAAACAGTTTTCCATATTAAAAAAACAACAACAAATCAATGAAAATATTGTTTTTCATAGTCCATAGAGATGTTGCAGACTTTATTGCAAAATCTGTGAGATACACAGCCCACATCGTGTTGCAAAAAAAAGTTGCAACATGTTATTAAACTTACAGTTCTTAATATTATCACTCAAAATAATCTTTAAATATGTTTTGCAAAATGAAATGCAATTGATCTGTTTTGTAAAAATGTAAATTATCTTTGTGATTTACTGGATTGGAAACCAATACATTATTATGCTTTGTAGAATTATTTTTTGGGGAGACGACTTCTTTTCAAATCTCCATAAAATTAATGATAGAAAAGTGGGGGAGGAAAGTTAAAAAAAAGTCCTTTCGCTCTGTTCAATATTTTTAATGGGGAAAGTAAAATCACTCAAGCAATTAGCTGATATCTGTAACTGGATTGTCAAATCTGTCCAGCTGTTGAATGAGGCATACATTACTTTACCACTAACAAGCTATGTTGATTGAAGTTTGTAGTTAAGTAAAATGTCTGCACTGTGCAGGATTTCGTTGCCTATACTAATAGGGCTAATACGACTCAGATGACTGTGAACACCAAAAACTGTATTAGAGTTTTTTGATGATTAAGTTTAAATAAATTACATTCTAATTTCTCCATAATAATACCCTAATGATGTTAATTTGAGCTTTTCATTTAAATCACAAACTGCACCCAGTTGATTTCACATTAGCCACAGAGTTCTGTTGAATATTACATTGATTAACCACTTCAGGAAAATTTACAGTGCATTTATGTTCCCTCTGAATATGTCTCTAATGTGTGGTACATAAATGTTGGTAAGGGCATGCCACCATCAATAGACTCATGCTGCTAGTGTCAGCTGAATGTTCCAGTGAGTGGATAGGATCCAATTGAACAATGTATTTATAGTTAGTGCTGTGATTAAAAATGCATTGCTGTCTGAGCACTTCTGAATTTAGGGCCTGATTCATTAAGGATCTTAACTTGAGAAACTTCATATTTTAGTCTCCTGGACAAAACCATGTTACAATGCAAGAGGTTCAAATTAGTATTTATTTGCACATAAGTTAAATACTGACTGTTTTTTCATGTAGCACACAAATATCAACTTTAAATGTCAGTGTACAAATAAGCTATCAAGTATTTGTCTGCTACATGAAAAAACAGTCCGTATTTAACTTATGTGCAAATAAATACTAATTTGCACCCCTTGCATTGTAACATGGTTTTGTCCAGGAGACTGAAATAAGAAGTTTCTCAAGTTAAGATTCTTAATGAATCAGGCCCTTAGTGTCAGGTAGTTGCTAGGAAAGCCAATCATCTCATACTTATTCCTTTAAGTATAGGTAACTCTTTGGTAGTGTAGGTGAGGTCTAGAACAGATCTCCCTTAAAACTAACACCATTTAATACAGTGTAATCTTTATCTCATAGCACATTTCATATTAACTGCTGTGATATCTATATAACACTAGATCCAACAGTCTTAGGCCTGATTCATCAAGAGACGTATCTGCTGATAGTCTGCGCAGCCACATCCATTCATTTTGTTATGCAAAGGACACTTGCTACAGCCTACGATTTCTGGGAGGGAATGGGGCAGGGAGAGGGCATTCCCCAAAGTCAATGTATAGTAAGGATGGGTCAAACTCAAATGCACACAGCTATGTCTGATTCAAGATCTAGGCATCTCAAAGTTACTTGTTTTCTGCCATATCTCTTGCTCCAATTACAGGCCTTTTCTGAATCCTTATTACTAGTGATGACAGTTTAGTATTCATGCCATAGCATGTGTTTGCAGTGTGGAGAAACTATAAAATGTATTTCATGGGGTTAAAAAATAGAACTTTTTTATTAATTTTTTAAAAACTATTTTGTCATTAAGGGTTGGGTATGGCATATCAATGCTGAGTACCCTCACATCTTGACTCCGAACGTCTCCTCCCTGACGCAATATCAATGATGACTGTTCTACAATGCGACTTCAACCAATTGCGATGTAGAAAGAAGCCGGTGCCACTTAATGACGTCAGTGACAAAGGCGACGGGATTATCGCTGCTGTGAAGGGGTAATGCAAGTATGCGGCGATGTACAATGTAGAAGCCTTTGTAAACTACATTGTAGACACATTACACTTCATTCAAATTAACTCCATTTACAAACCATCACAGTCTGGAAGCAGGGCACGAAGAGAGCCTTTGTGCTATTTGCTACATAACATAATGCCTTTCTACTGGGCGGAGTTTACTTTTCACAGGAAATGGATCACAGCCTTTCACATGTTAATTTTGACCAACTAAACAGACTTGCACAAGCATTCACAAACCTTCAGTTTCTAGTAGGGGGGGGGGGGGAGAGTGTTGTTTAGACCAACTTCTGCTCATGTATTATAAAATTAAATATAAAATAATAGATTTATATACCATTCATCAGACTTCTACTTCCGAAAATGCACACCAAGTACAGTAAGAGTGTGTTTGCATAATTACGAACTGATGCAGTCCCGCACAGAGACGCATATATGCCCATCAATAGCCATATGGGTAAAAAAAACTAAAAACAGTTGTTAGCGCTTGTCCTTAACACTGCATATCTGTGTGTGCCTCTAGCAAATTGAAAACATGAGGTATTAGTTCATATTTTGATCAAATAACTGTCTTGTTGTTTTGTGGACATATATGAGCATTTATATTGCCATGCAGCTGGTACCATATATAATATGGGATATACCGAGCGCAGGCTTATTTTTTCTCTGGTTTTGTCTCAAACTATCACTTTTGGGTGCCTAAGAGCTGGTGTAAATACACTCTGAAGATTAAGACAGTCGCCAGCACTAGCTATCCGCTTCTGATTGGCTGATTGCGGATTCAACTCTGTTAGGTGCTGTCTTCATTGCTTGCGCCTATTATACGATTTTGTGGGCATATTTTTCATTGATTTGTAAAACCTGAAGCATATGTGACTGGTTCAAGAACTGTATGTATCTTGAGATTCATACGACTCAGCATTTGGAGATAAATAGTCTAATTTTACGTGCGACTTTGTAGGTGACTAATAACTTGGTAAAAGAGGGTATGTGGAGAGGTGTGTTTTTATTTAGCAGTATTTTTTTACTGGTGTACTACAGGCTCCTGCGGGAGCTGGATGTTGTACAAGCAGCGGCATGCCCAAGTGGGTTAGTGCTGCCAGGGCTTGCTGTGACCAGTAGTGCACCAGGGAAAATGTTGAAATCTATCTTTGATATTTTTATTATCCCAACACCCATTTTGCACAGCTTTTGGGAGGAGCTCTTGTGTTTTTGTTTTTCTAAGGTAGACACACACATTTGTTTTGCAGGCCTCTAGAAAATTCAGTCCCGAGCTGAACAGGCTAGGGCTGGTTGACATTATGACAGGTGGACCCCACGCTTACAGTTTATCTTGATTCTCTTTAAATTTATCTTCATGTGAATGCATGTAAGTATTATTTTACCATAATGTGACCAACACTAAAAGCAAATGGGGCCACGATATGGCACCCAGTGCATCAAAGAGCTATGCGTGCCACCCAAGGTGACTTGTATCATGGAGGCCACAGATTATATGCCTCAGCACCATGCTGAGGGACTATTTATTGTATTGCTTCAGTATTCCCAGAACTCACATAAATAAAATAACCTAGCTTGCTATGAATTAGGATTGCATTGTCCCAGAAATAGACTTTTTTGCTAGGCACTGCTGAATATAAAATGAGATTGGGCTTAATGGTAATCAGTTATCATTTATGCAGTGCCTTAATATGCCGTAATTTAGTTAGAGGAATTATTATTTTTGCCATGTGATACACTGAAGATCTATTTTATCTCATCATAATAAGAGAGCACCCATGTGCCTTACAGAAGTCTGTTACAATGGTAGAACTAACCAACTTGCACAAAACATTTTTAACTCGCTGCACAGTCTCAGGATTTTACATTTTAAGATGAAGTAATGAAACAAAGAACTAAGTACTTTATGCAGAAGAAAACGGCTTGATTAGTTTCTGCAATCTCGGAAGTTGTGGTAGAGGATAATTGATCCTGTGTTGTAAAAGTGTGTTTGTCTAAGAGGTCGTTTCTTACTTTTGTGATTCCTTCACTCGGTTTTTGAGTTTTGTGGTATGTAATTCTGATTTGCAATCATCTTGTGCAACAGGATATTTTGATGAGCAATCACTCTTCGTCTCCCGTCTATTTTTGCCAAGATTTTCACATGTAAACTCAATTTTTTTGACAGCCCGACTTTCCCTTTATCTGCCTTAACAAAGAATCTGGTGAGCAAGGTCATATATATGAATATATTTGGTTCGGTTGTGAAGGATATTTGATAATCTACTTGTACACCATTGAGTAGCTGAACAATGTTTGGATATTAGAATTGAGGTGTTAATATCAATCTTGAATCTTGAGCACCAGGACTGAATACATTTATTAGTGTTGTTCTAGAATAAAGTATAATTGAAGTTAAAGTGCAGTGATTTAAATATGTTATGCAATACTAGTGAACAACGACTTACTTTGCCATTTTGCTAATAACAAAAATGTATTACAATTTACATTCTATTTTTTGTGTAATGTTTTATGTTTAGGAAATCATCAAGTATATAGAATCTATATTGGTGTCGCTTTTAATGGGCTGGAGGCAAAGACACTGTGTCTTGGCTGTGTCCTTGTGCTTGCAATCATAGTCTGTGAACGTGTTTAAGGGTGATAGTGAGCTGGGAGGAGTCAGGCTTATTTACAGGAAGCAATCAAGTGTCATCCTGGACATCCAATAATTTCCTGAACACAAAGACAATAAGATTGCTCTTTCCTGTGATGTCATCACCACTGTTTTTGCTCTTATAATCTCTGCCATCGCACCCCTCACATTAAATCACATGTTATAGCATATTACAGCATATTAATATATGCTAATGTAATCCAATTTCTAAGAAAAACATATAAATATTTTTATGGGAAACCAAAAAACAAAATAAGAAAAGAAAGAAGGGACAAATAAAAAACAAAACCGAAAGACATTTTACTTTGCTCTCTGAGTCCCACAAATGTTCTTCTGCTCTACATACTGCAGTGTCAAATGAATCTGTACAATACACCAATTTGTACAAGGTAGGGCATAACGATCTCCCACATTTCGAGGGAGAACTGTGTGAGCTGTAGTGGGGGTAAAGAGGTGGGGTTGATTTAATTCGGTAGGTTAGGCTCTGCCATTTTTAGTACCCATCATGAATTGGACCAGTGAACATCTGGGCTTTGTTGTTCAAGCATATTATGAGAACAACTGTTTTGTAATAATGACGAAGAGAGCATTCTGTACACGCTTAGCGCTAGGTCGAAATGCATCTGTACTAGATCGGAAAACGATTTTGCTATGAATTTCTAATCTTTGGGCAACTGGATACACACTTAAAAAAAAAATCACACGGATCCTATGGATATTTAGTGGATTCCTTGTAGCTGGCAGGTGATATTCAGGGGCACGGAGTCTAACGGGTAGGTGGTGTTCACCAGTGACCCCTGCAGGGAGGTATGGACTTTACTGTCCCTATCCCGCAGGTCGCAGTTCCCTGGATGAGTGTTGGCAGAATAGTACGCGGATCCTGACACGGAGGAGAGATGATGGCAACTCAGAGAAGTACTGGAAGTAGTAGCACTGAAGCTGGCCCAATAGTATTGCAGAACAGCAGCAGGAGAGTGTCTGGAACACCGGCAACTTAATGATAGTATGGTGGCTGAGGCGATGACAGCCAGTACAGAGCAATTGCGGGAGTGTATTGGTACTGTGGTGGTAGATAATGAAGGAAATAGAGGAGAGGCACTATAGCGATCTGGAGACAATAACACAGCGCAGCAGCAAATGAGTCAGTGTTACAACGGTAGTTCAACAGAGGCAATAGTTGGGTAGAACTAGCTGATCCAAGGATGGTAACTTAGAGCACAGCAGGTGAGTCACTGGTACAGCGGCTGTTCAAATGGAGATGGTAGCGGAGTAGAACATAGCTGATCCGGAGATGATAACTCAGAGCAACTGCAGGTGAGTCACTGGTTCAACGGCAGTTCAAATAGAGGCAGTAGTGGAGTAGAACTAGCTGATCCGAAGAGTACGGCTGGAGAGTAACAGAGACAGAGACAGTAGCAGGAGAGTCAGACCGAAGGGAACCAGATCCTTACAGAGAGTGAATGAACTCGAAGATCAGGCATCGGACAGGAGGTAGTGGGAGGTTCAAATAGTGCTCCAAAATGGCAGGACCAATGGGGAACAAGTAGAAGGTTATGAGAGAGGGGAGTAGGCTTGCACATGCGCAAAACAGATGGTAGATGCATTCAAAGTTGTGATCAGGATACCGGAATCACCGATTACAGGAGGAAGGTAACAGTGCTGATGCCCATCCGCGGGGCCGGCGTGTGACACAGACCTAGGACCGACGATAGGATGCCAGAAAATGTGGAAGCAGTGAGAGCATTCATTCAGCAATCACCAATAAGCATGCCATGGCACTGGGAATATCAAGTCAGAGTTTGAGGAGAATTTTACATGCTGATTTAAAATTACATCCTTACAAAATTAAGTTGGTTCAAGAATTTAGTGAGGGAGATTATGTCAAGCGCAGAGCCCTATGTGAGAAAATTCTTGAACAGGTTCCTGTTGCAGCCATTCCTCTGAGTAGCGATGAGGCTCACTTCCATGTCAGTGGAGCCGTAAACAAGCAGAATTTTCGCTATTGGGCTGAATATAACCCATGAACGACCACTTATTATTCTCCTCGGGTAACTGTTTGGTGTGCAGTTACCGACCTTGGTGTGATCGGCCCATATGTTTATATTACATATCACAGTAACTGTGACCTCTGACCGGTATGTTGAAATGTTGAAGACCTTTCTGCGCCCCAAACTGGACAATGTCCATATAGAACATGTGTGGTTTCAACAGGACGGGGCTACAGCTCACACAGCACAACATTCGCTTGAAGTGTTGCAGGAAATGTTCCCTGGGTTGTTTGATCTCCTTAAGGGGAGAAGAAGGGCGGCCGTCACAGTCACAAGATTTAAGCCCAGGTGACTTTTCCTTTGGAGATAAATGAAGGATACGGTTATCAAGCATCGTTCTCGATCTCTTGAGGATTTGAAGGAAAGGATCAGACAGGAAATCTAAGCCATTTCACCTGATATGACCCGGAGAGTGATGGAGAAATTCCGGGAACGTCTTCTGTAACGTATTGCCAACGACGGCTGCCATTTGTCTTATATGATTTTTAAAACCCATTAAATCAAAACTGTTTTTTATGTTCATTTCAGAAATAAGTACAATGTTTTCCTAAAGAGTTTCGTTCATTTTTTATACCCTTTCAAAATGTGGGAGATCTTTATGCCCCACCTTGTATATTTACATAGTAAGAAGTATAATATCTTAACAGGTTTTTAATAAGATGTAGTAATGTGATGTTTTTATATTTTTATTATAGGTTATAGGCTGTACTTTGGTGTGTATTAGTTGAAGTTATTGTTATATACTTAAGACCAGTTGCTACTGAAAATTATTAGACAATTGTGTAAACAATGATGTTATTCATGAATAGGACATTATTTAATGTTATTTGAAAACTCATTGCTATGATTTGTTCATTTACTTTGGAAATTAACATATCACTTTCTCGGGCAGGTTTAACTCTCTTTAAGGCCATAATTTATTATTGATCAAAAGACTTAAGCCTGCATCCCACGTCAAGGGTACCTCATTATATGCAGGTCCTACACTGACCTATATGCTTTAAACACTATTAAAATGCAGTTAAAATCAGATGCACTCACCTCCCAGGTATAGGGGTTTACATCTAGCAAAGGCTGGCTTGTGAGCCACACCCAAATGTGCCTTAAATAGGCTTGATGGACAGCTGCTATGACAAAAAGGCAATATTTTGAAACAAAACCAGAGAAAAATAAGCCCGCGCTCGGTATATCCCACATTATATATGGTACCAGCTGCTTGACGACAAGCCCGCGCTCGGTATATCCCATATTGTATGTGGTACCAGCTGCGTGGCAATATAAATGCCCATACATGTATACAAAACAGAAAGAAAGTTGTCAGCGCTTATCCTTTAAACTGCATATCCGTGTGTGTCTAGCAAAATGAAAACATGAGGTATTAGTTCATATTTTGATCAAAAGACTTAAGCCTGCATCCCACGTCAAGGGTACCTCAAGCAGCTGGTACCATATATAATGTGGGATATACCGAGCTCGGGCTTATTTTTCTCTGGTTTTGTTTCAAAATATTGCCTTTTTGTCATAGCAGCTGTCCATCAAGCCTATTTAAGGCACATTTGGGTGTGGCTCACAAGCCAGCCTTTGCTAGATGTAAACCCCTATACCTGGGAGGTGAGTGCATCTGATTTTAACTGCATTTTAATAGTGTTTAAAGCATATAGGTCAGTGTAGGACCTGCATATAATGAGGTACCCTTGACGTGGGATGCAGGCTTAAGTCTTTTGATCAAAATATGAACTAATACCTCATGTTTTCATATTGCTAGACACACACAGATATGCAGTTTAAAGGATAAGCGCTGACAACTTTCTTTCTGTTTTGTATACATGTATGGGCATTTATATTGCCACGCAGCTGGTACCACATACAATATGGGATATACCGAGCGCGGGCTTGTTGCCAAGCAGCTGGTACCATATATAATGTGGGATATACCGAGCGCGGGCTTATTTTTCTCTGGTTTTGTTTCAAAATATTGCCTTTTTGTCATAGCAGCTGTCCATCAAGCCTATTTAAGGCACATTTGGGTGTGGCTCACAGGCCAGCCTTTGCTAGATGTAAACCCCTATACCTGGGAGGTGAGTGCATCTGATTTTAACTGCATTTTAATAGTGTTTAAAGCATATAGGTCAGTGTAGGACCTGCATATAATGAGGTACCCTTGACGTGGGATGCAGGCTTAAGTCTTTTGATCAAAATATGAACTAATACCTCATGTTTTCATTTTGCTAGACACACACAGATATGCAGTTTAAAGGATAAGCGCTGACAACTTTCTTTCTGTTTTGTATACATGTATGGGCATTTATATTGCCATGCAGCTGGTACCACATACAATATGGGATATACTGAGCGCGGGCTTGTTGCCAAGCAGCTGGTACCATATATAATGTGGGATATACCGAGCGCGGGCTTATTTTTCTCTGGTTTTGTTTCATAATTTATTATTACCTGACAATATGGAAGACTCTTTGTGCTTGTCGTAGCACTAGAAAATCTTCTCTCACCACAATTTAACAATAGCATTATGCCAGGGTAGCAAAGGGATACTCAGCTCCTCAATGCTACTGGCTGGCAGCAGTAAGAGGACTCTTCAACAGGCCAGTGTGGGAGCATATGTGCATGTATAAACTGGCATGCTGATTCACATATATGTGCAGTGGAACTGAAAAGCATGGACTTGGGCATCCAGTTCCACTTCGTGAATTGGTTCAAGGACAAACATTTAATCATTTGATATTAATATATCTTGTTAGTTTTCTCTTATTTTTGAACTGTATCATTAAGAGCAAATATAATTTATAAAGTATCATATTAAAGTCTTTAGACCATTGTATGTGTGCATATGCAAGTCCTATGTTACAAAGATGTGACCATAATTTGTGCATTCTGGATCCAATACTCAAACATCAGGGATAACATTCAAACTTATCTGAAGAGATCATCAGCAGCAGCAGCTATTTATACAGTGACACTAATTCCGCAGCTGTACAGAGAACTCACTCACATCAGTCCCTCACCCATTGGAGCTTACAGTCTAAATTCCCTAACATAGACACACACACACTAGGGTACATTTAAAAGCAGCCAATTAACCTACTAGTATGTTTTTAGAGTGAGGGAGGAAACTGGAACACTCAGAGGAAACCCACGCAAACACAGGGAGAACATACAAACATCACACAAATAAGATCATGGTCAGGAATCAAAATCAGGACCCCAGTGCTGAGAGGCAGAAGTGCTAATCACTAAGCCACCGTGCTGCCCCCAACTATTTACTAAGGTGTGTTAAAAATGGAGAAAGAAGCAATTTTCTCCGTAAAATGGCATAATTTATGATTTCTCTAGCGCGTAGCACTTCCTCCATTCACTATCAGCGTTAGACTGTTGGTAACTAGTAAAAAGAGTTTGTGAAGAAGGGGGACTTCAACGGGGCTCCTAGAGTAGTCTTGGCACAGTTTCTGCTACATTACAGCAGTGTTCATTGTTTGACACCACACTAGCTTTATAAAATTGCTAAAGATTCATGGTTAAAGTGCTAAATTGATAACAATTCATGGCTATAGTGCTAAAGATTCATGGCTCAGAAGGATTGATGTGTGTGATATGAAAAGTTTAAAGTCTACACTAGAACATAAACGAGAAATAAAATAAGGAATAAAATGTTGTGATGATTAACGGTATGTTACCCTTTATCTTACATATTAATAATTTTTATAAGCTGAAATGTTACATTTTGTTTAGTAAGTGTGCATGTTTTGTTTTAGGAAAACATAACTAAGTAGACAATGTTAAATGACAAACAAACCAACAATTTCTAAATTTCATATACAAAGTGTAAAGTTAAAATACATTGTCCAGTCTTGCCCTGATTTTCCCAAAAATATTTGCTAAGAAGTTTTGCTTTATTTCCTCCCCCGTCCATATCACACAGCTATAGTCACCTCCAAAGCTCTAATACACTTGACCTCATTTATGAAGCACAAGGTGGCATAGGCCACATTGTTCTGGTAGACCTAGATTTCCACCAATGTGAATTGGCTTACAGAACAAGAAAAGATTGCTTATGGAAGAAATTATATTTGCACCTGCCAAAGGAAATAATTTGGTGGAGAAGGAAATTTCTTGCTATGCCCAAAGTAGGACACCTAATTGTGTAGAGCAGTGAAAAATTAGGTTTCAATTTTATTTTATTGAAATGAAATAAACGGTTGGAGAGGGCATATTTTAGGGGCGTTCTTTGCGGAAGGGCACATAGCCATTTTCCCTTACAGTTAAATTTCACACAAATTCAGAGCTAGAAATTGGGTCTGACCATGGCCCTATGCATGAATCCACCAACCTTGTGCGCAGGATGTATGAGTGTTGAATCCAGTCACATACCTTTGGATTGACACTGGTCCAAATGCACAAGAGAAAATCAGCATTATTTTTTCACTAACACACATACTTTGAAATATATTAAGGTTCACATGTCATTTTATTAGATCTTGAAAATGCTCCAAACTCTCAGAATATCAAAGTATCACCTTTTTTTTCTTGATACATATTACAAAAAATAGTTTAAGACACCAATTAGAACCTTATACCAGTGCTACAAAAGATGCTGCCTTAACAATACACTTGGAATCCACTTCTCCCTAGAATAACAATTATACAATACAAATGTGTATATTTCAGGCACAACTAAGAAAATAAAAACAATCTATATCTATAGGTCTGGTATTATTAATATATGGTATTATTAATATATGGCTTATATCAATATATTATTAATATATTTATTTATGCCCTCTGCGTTCGGCCAATGACCGTTGCCTATCTTCCCCCCTGGTTACTTCCTCCCACGCTCGTATCCAAGACTTCTCCCGCGCTGCCCGCCTCCACTGAAACCAGCTCCCCCGCTCCATCAGAACATCCCCCAATTTGTCCAGCTTCAAACGGGCTTTAAAACCCCACCTTTTCTTAAAAGCCTTCCAGTCTCCCACTTTACTACCCTCCTTCCAGTCTCCCACTTACTTCCCTCCTTGTCGTTCTCCTCCCCCCCTCTTCCCCCCTCTTCCCCCTTCCCCGTCTCAGCCTCCGTTCTCCCCCTTTCCTCCTCCAACCCTTGTGTCTCTGTTCAACCCTCCCCTTAGATTGTACGCTCCTTCGAGCATGGCCACCTCTCCTCCTGTTCTCCAACACTTATAACTCTGCTCTCCTGGTACTCAACCTCTTCCGTGAGGTCCTTCTGCCCTTCTAACCCCTCTTTCTACTCTCTCTACCCCTCTGGGGCTCTCACCTGTCATCTAGCTGTACTTTGAGCTTCCTGAGTTACTGTGCTTTTTGTTAACTGTAACGTGCTGTCTCACCCTGTACTGTGATACTGTCTGTCCCTGTACGGCGCTACGGATACCTAGTGGTGCCCTATAAATAAAAATTAATAGTAATAGTAATAATGACAGAAAACTTCTATATTAAACACATACTTAAAATGACATAATTAAAAAAAAAATGGAAAACAAAGTCTCTCCTGTATATGTCCATGTACGGCAAAAGAACTATCATAAATGTCTTTATATGAAAAAAGTTTCTCTCCTAATTCCCTTGATGTTCTCTGGAAAGGAGGAAATCTTCTACCAATTTTCTCATGGTTGTCATAGGACAAAACAGGGAATAAGAGCAATATGAGATATAGTTCATAACGTACATAAAATGCCCAAATAATAGACCCTCTAGAAACCAGTGCGAGAAAACAGAGATTTATATATATATATATATATATATGTATATATATATATATATATATATATATATATAAATCACACCACCACGTGATAGCTTCTATCACCAAATATAAAAAGAATATAATAAAGATCGGGGCTCTTGCTCCTTTCGATGTCCTTACACTATCTATATATGATGGGAGCTTGCGTGACTGTATGTTCAAACAGCTTTTGATCTCATCAGTCAGATGTTGTTCAGCTGGACCCTGATCACAGTGTCCATGTGGTATGTGTTGTTCATATGTAAATCACAATCATACCAACATCTAGTGTATTACCATTTTTAAACACTGTGTTATTTTAATGCAATCCAAATGGGAATCCAATACACAAAAACATGTACACGCATACAATTATATGGAAAAATGTAGCAAGTCCACTCCTACCAAAAAACGAAGGATAGTCCACGTTGTCAAGATTGTTAAATAAAGTTCCAGGTTCCCACATGACTCAGCTCCCAGCTCCTATATAAGTAAGATATTGTGGATCACCCTGATCTCGCTAACAGTTATTTTAAAGAGCCTCTAAGGAGATGTCAGCGCTGATTATATATCAAAATCACTGCCGAACTATAAGTATTTCTAAGATACGCTAATAATCTTTCCAGTTTAGCAAGGCCTACGAGGTGGTTATTGCTATGATAATCTTTTAGGTTTAAACAGACATAATTAAGGTGCATCTACTTATATTTAGAACACCAGTAATGTTAGGCTCAGTTCAATCCGTTTTTAATAACCTAGTTAATTGGAACATTACCATTCTTTATTGCAACAACTTTATCAAGCATTGGCAACACTGTAGGTAGAATAAGAAAACACAGGTGACATGGAGAAGATGCCGAATACTGGCCTTTTCGATTTACAATTCTTGTACACAAGTATGGAATTTGGGAAGTATTCATTTAAACACGATCCAAGCATGTGGATCATGGGGGCTTTATAACAAAATAATCACAGGATATATACTAATGATTTAAAAATGATTTATAAGGAATGTAACTACACACGGAATACGAAGGGAGTTACTTCAATCCAATTTGAAATAAATTAATTTGTCCCTTTATTAGTTTGGATGATGTGATATCATTTCAACAATTATTAGAGACTATTAGATGCATCCAGTTATTTTAAAGGATACATTTTTTCACTTTTTCACTTACACACTTGTTTGTTATACTTTTCTGATATTTAACCTACAATGTTTTTTAGTGATTAATAATAAAAGTTATATTTTATGTTATTCTGAGACATTCTACCATCATATTTTGATTGAATGTTATTTAGGAGTAAGCAGTGCATCAATTTCAATAACCTTCTTGATTTTTTCCTCAACCATTATTGTCTATGGGTTCATGATGCACCCCTTGACTCAGGGAAAGTGATGGAATAATCCATTGGGTCTTTATATAATAAGGGTGATCTTACTCCTTACAATTAGTGCCACCCTCCCCCCTCCCCCTTTTCCTTTTCATTTTTAAATATTACACACTGGCCTGTTTTTTAGCAAAGCATCTAATGGCTAAAGTCAAATCTGGTGAAAATAAGTTAGCAAATACATGTATCCAATACATGGCAGCCACCAACCGTGACACTCAAGCCTTAAACCTGATTTCAGATCTTTGTCTATGCTAATTAATCCTTGCCACTATATTTTTCTTAGCTCCACATTGTACCATGTAGAGTTGCGTAATTCCAAAACAGCTGGAAAGCAACAGTTTGCTGATCTCTATTATGAGTCAACTGCTGCTATAATAACTACGGCAGCTATACAGTATATTATTCAGCTCCGTTTATGGTCCACTTTTTTATTTCTAATTTATGAGGTGTATATTTTGAAAAGAAGTAATGCTTATTTTATTGCTACATCTGACCACTGATGTTTATAATTAGATATTGCAGTGATTTCATTCCATGTACTACCATGGTTCCATCGGGTCTGTTATGGTTTCATGGAATAAAATGTAAGATCTTTCTAAGAGGAATTTGATATAAATCAAAGAAAAATAAATCTTCTAGGCATGCCATGAACAGGGAGTGTGTGATTTACTTTTTTTTTTTACACTTTAAGGATGTTTAGATTCTGTTATCCAAAAAATGTCAATCATCGGCCATGTCTTGTTATAAATGCTTATTTTCATATCAATACATGTCCAAGATCACTCTGGTACTTTAACATACTAATGTGTTTGCCAAAAGTTACGTACATACATGTATAAGCCAATTCTGACAGTTTGCTTCTATCAACATATTATTAGTAAAGTACATTAAAGATCAAATACTGTATAAAGCATGGCAAAGGCTGGAATGCTTAACTTAGCTAATAGCCTGTTGCAAATGTTCAAAACATAGAAATCGTGTCTAATATAAATGACACGGTAGAAAGGGCAAATTTTTTTATTTTATTAACAGAATTCAATAACTTTTTTATACACTACATTACATGTAGAAATTTTAACAAGTGAATATTGCAGTGCCCAGTACAAATGTAACAGACTGAGCCCCCCTCCTTCCTTCTCTCACCCCAACCTCAATTTTAAATTATGCTCTACCAAACATTTTCCTTCCCCCATTCTGTACTTTCACCTCCCCATTCCTGGTTCCTTTTCAGAATTGACTAGTATTGAAAAATAGAAAACATTAGAATATATAGTGTTTTTTGGGGTGTGCAGCTGTGTTAACCCTCACATGCAAACACCCAGTAATTTAGATGTCACTGAATGACTCTGAAAATTGTCAAATATTGAAAAATAGAAAAAAGTTTAGTATATATAGCATTTTTTTGGATTGTGCAGCTGCATTGTGGACAGCACGGTGGCCTGGTGGTTAGCACTTCTGCCTCACAGCATTGGGGTCATGAGTCCGATCCCGACCATGGCCTTATCTGTGTGGAGTTTATATGTTTTCCCTGTGTTTGCGTGGGTTTCCTCCAGGTGCTCCGTTTTCCTCCCACACTCCAACAACATACTGGTAGGTTAATTGGCTGCTATCAAATTGCCCTTTGTCTCTCTCGGTCTGTCTGTGTATATGTTAGGGGATCTAGATTGTAAGCTCCAATGGGGTAGGGACTGATGTGAATGAGTTCCCTGTACAGCGCTGTGGAATTAGTGGCGCTATATAAATAAATAGATGATGATGATGTTGATGTGTTAACATTCACATGCAAACATCCACTTTTAAATATAGATGTCACTGAATGACCATTTGAAAATTGACATGTATTGAAAAATAGAATTTTTTAACAAATATGTTGCTTTTTTGGGATTGTGCAGCTGTGCTGACACTCATACGCAGACACCCAACTTTAAATATAGATGTCACTGAATGACCATTTGAAAATTGACAAGTTTTGAAAAATAGGAAACATTTTGAATATATATAGCATTTTTTTGGGGTGTGCTGCTGTGTAACCACTCACATGCAAATAAATACCTTACCATTTTATTTTGGATTCTGGTGCTATTAGTCTTATGGTAAAAGCACACTGTTTTTGTACACTAAATATACTACTTAGTTCAGAATAATATCTAATTCAGTCTATAAACTAGTACTATTATATATGCATTAATAACAACCAGTAGCCACTAGTCCGTCTAAGCTCTCTGAAAGACTGAAATTAAAACTAATTGATCAGCAAACTCTTCAAGCTGACTGATCTCTACAGAACTGCATTAAAATATTCACATGTTTCTATTGTTTTCAATGTCCCTCTTTCACTCTGAATGCTATTTTCAGAGCAGAGCACTGTAGCTAATCTCCTCCCTACACGCTGTCTGTTCTAAAATGGCACTTGAGAAAATGAGGAAGGGATATATATAAATATATATAATTTGAAATTGGTGCATGAAACCAACTCAGTTTTACTCGGAACCCCAAAACTCTGATCTGTCGGATTTCCCTGAAAAAGAACCGCTAATCTTTAATATATATTGTAACAAAGGGAGTGGTTTGCCACAGGCCTCTAAGAGAGAAATCAGCTATTCAGCTGACAGTCTGCAGGTAAAGGATGCAGACCGGGTTACACACAGAGATATACAGGACATAGGACATCTGTGACAGACTAAAAGTATAAAATGTGATTTCAGGAGAGAGGAGTTTGCGCTTACCTTCCAGTGAATTGCAAGAGCTGCAATAGAACTAGGGATCTCTCCCTAGATGTACAGAATAAACCAAAGAAATCTATGCACTCATTGACTGGTAGATGTAATACAACATATAATTATGACTTAATGATTGGAACTAAGACAAATTTAAGTGTAATGGATATATACAGTGGAGACCTCTTATTACAGGATAAAAATATATAAATATAAAATATAAAATATAAAGCTTAGATGTACAGGATCTATAAAACAAACTAAATCTCTGGCGCTAGTATAAGGTATGAATATCTATAGAACCAAAAACAGTGGTTTTAGTCCTTAGCATTCTAGGTGCCAAAAGATTTTTTAAATTAATATTTTTCTTGTACACCAAAGTTGGAGTTTTTTCCAAAATACTACTTAGAATGGTATCCTGATGTAGAATTTTGTAATTATTGGTTACAATACGTTTTATCAAATAAGACTTGTTGTTATATTTCGAGATATAAATAAGAGAATTACCAATATCGTTTTCTGGGGATTTTCATTGAGTTGAGTTCTCTTTTTAGGAACTAATAAGTCACTGCATTTTTTCTTTAAGGCAAATTCCTTAGCTTCCTCTATTAAACTTAATGGATAACCCCTCTCCAGAAAGTCTGATTTCATTTTATCACCTTGTAAGGCAAAGTCACTCTCCAGAGTACAATTACGTCTAACTCTACATAATTGACCCTTAGGGATATTTCGGATCCACGGCTTATGATGACCGCTCTTATAGTGCAGATATGTATTGGAGTCAACGGGTTTGTTGTAATTGGTAGAGACGATTTTGTTGTTGATTTCATCTATTGTCAGAGTAATATTCAAGAAATTTACGGTAAAAAAACTAAATTGGTGAGTGAAAGATAGATTGAACGTGTTAGTGTTAAGAAAATAAACAAAATCTGAGGCCAATTGATAGCCTCCATCTCAAATAATAAATAAATCATCTATGTAACGGCCATAGAGCACCAGGTTCGCCCCAAACGGACTGCCCCAAATGAGACTGTCCTCCAATGCCCCATATAAATGTTGGCGAAGCTTGGGGCAAACCTGGTGCCCATGGCTGTCCCAAGAGTTTGTAAATAATACACTGAGTCAAACAAATAATAATTGTGTGTGAGTATGAACAAAACAGCATCAGCAATAAAATCAAGATGCTTCTCAGAGATTTCCCCCTTCTTAGCTAGAGCTTCTCTAACTGCCTGAGTTCCACCTTGATGAGGAATGTGTGTATATAATGTCTGGACATCCAGGGTTAAGAAACCCCAACCCGGACGCCAGGTAATATTTTGGATCAAATTTAAAAAATGCATGGTGTCTCTCAGGTAGGATCTCTGAGAAACAACACAACCCTGGAGAAAGTGATCAACATAATATGATAGATTAGCAGTAAGAGAACCAATACCAGAAATGATGGGACGCCCAGGTGGTGTTGTGAGGGATTTGTGAATTTTTGGTAAATAATAAAAAATGGGTGTAATAGGGTGTTGTGTGAAAAGAAAATTGTGAGTATCCTTGGTTATTATATCTTCCGACAATCCTTTATATAAATCATAGTGGGATCTTTGTCCAAAATTTGATAGAATTTAGTATCTTTAAGTTGTCTATTGGCTTCAATATAGTAATCTTCCCTATCCAATACAACAACCCCTCCCCCCTTATCTGCAGGCTTAATTATCAATGATAAATCATTTTGTAGAGAAAACACTGCTTTTCTTTCTTGTAAAGATAAATTATTCTTTCCTAAATCTCTACCAAGGTATTTTCCACAGTTTCTTAAATTCATCTAATGTATTTTTATAAAATAATTGTATCGCTGGGCTTCTATGGTTCGCTGGGTAAAATTCAGATTTTGGCTTGAATTTGATTTTCTCATTCTTAGTGTTGATGTCATAAAGAGTTATGGGCTCACAGGAAGCTACATCTAGAACATTATTTTCTTTCCATAGATCTTCTAAGATCTCCAGCCCTCTATGGTCATCAGCGTCTAGACATATAGGGGAACCTTCTATTTGTTTTTTGTCAAGATTCTTAGATGCAAAGTACCTTTGTCTGCACAGAGTCCTAATATATCTGTTTAGTTCGGTGTATAGATCAAAAAGATTGGGATTAGAACTAGGCGCAAATGACAAACCTTTGCTCAAAAGCTGCAATTGTCCATTATCTAGATTTTTGGTGGATAAATTAAAAATACCCTTTATATTCTCTGATGTGTTTTTGGCTCTATCTCAGTTCCCTCTCCCTCTCTTTCCTCGTATTCTCTTAAACGTTTGGGTGTTCTGGGGGCTAGAGCCTTGAAACGATTCCGATGTTGAAAAGTCTCCCATGTGTAGGTGTTCTCTAAAAAATGGGGTCTGGGACCATTAGAGTATGACTTAAGTCTAGCACCCAAATTCCTGGATCTAGTGTTATAGTCTGTTTGTCGTTCTTTAGTAATAGGAGTTCTTTTATGAAACGTTTCGCTCCCTCGTAGGTTTCCAAAATTCATGTCCCTCCCTCTAAATCTATTATTCTCATTATGTTCGGGGGAACTCTTCCTTGAATATCTTTCCATAGGGGATCTATTTCTTTCAACGTCAGAATCCTTTCTCCTTCTGGAATAGTTGTAATCATGGGGTATCTCCCTAGAAAACTACTTATTATATGATTTTACGGTTCCTTTGAGATAATCTTCTAGATCTCTAGAAATGTTCTGTCTTTTCCTATTAAGAATTTCGTTCTCAAATGATTCAACTTTTTATTAACTTCAGTATCTCTCCTTGCAAAATCAGGGGAATCTTTATATTGAACCAAAGTGGTTTTAACTACCTCAATCTCATCCACAGTTTTCTTAATCTTTTTTTCTCTGTATTTGATAAGGATCTTCTTCAAATTAATAGAACATAGATCTAATGTGTTCATCCATTCTTTCTTAAGGTCCAGATCATCCTGAATGGATAGATGTTTAATGATCCTAAGACCTCTAGGGATTTTGTTTGAATCTACATACTGTTGTAGAAAGATATTATCCCACCAATGTCTAAACTTCGTCTTTCAGAAGTGTTTCTAGTTCCAGGAAATTTTTATTCATACCAACATCCTCTCTTATAACTTCATTAAAACCACAAATGTCAAAAGATGACATATAGTTTTCACGTCTAGTGTAGCGATCTTTACAGCACTGTAAATCAGCCATATTATATGCAGAAAAGCAGCCTAGAGATGTACACTGGACAAAGATCTATAAAACAAACTAAATCTCTGGAGCTAGTATAAGGTATGAATATCTATAGAACCAAAAACAGTGTTCTCCAGGTATCAAATGCAACAAACTCAGGAAAAAGGAGGAAGTGTGACCCTCCAACAATAATAGAGAGAAAAAAGAGAGCACAGATCATTATTGTACTTATGATGACCGCTCTTATAGTGCAGATATGTATTGTAGTCAACGGGTTTGTTGTAATTGGTAGAGACGATTTTGTTGTTGATTTCATCTATTGTCAGAGTAATATCCAAGAAATTTACGGTAAAAAATCTAAATTGGTGAGTGAAAGATAGATTGAACTTGTTAGTGTTAAGAAAAGAAACAAAATCTGAGACCAATTGAGAGCCTCCATCTCAAATAATAAATAAATCATCTATGTGAAGGCCATAGAGCACCATGTTCGCCCCAAACGGAAGGCATTTCATCTATTTGATTGAGGTTATGTGGAATGTCGCTACTTGAATTAGCAATGGAGCTCATTATTGTTAAGGATTAATAGCTCAGATACCAATTGTATACCTCATGAATTGTGTTTTTTTATTGCTTCAATGTATCTATTTTACACATTTGTGTCATCTTTATATTAAATAACTTTATTAGGTACTTCTGCGCAACTCTGTGCTCTCTTTTTTCTCTCTATAGATGTACAGGATATATAAAAATGTATTATCACTAATAAATATGCACATTAATGCAACATGGAAGAGGAAACCTCAAGGTACCATTAATAAAATATAGACGCTAATTAATAGCTCATATAAAATACAGATAAACAGTAAACAATCGTGATTGTTATCAGCCAACCTGTCCTAACAAGTAGTAGCAGCGTAATCACCCGCTCTGTCTGTGCTTGCCCCGATCTCTCCTACAGTCAGGCGCGGGCTGGTAAATTTCATCCCGGGGGGCGCACAGGCGGCCGCATCACATGACACGCGATGCGGCCGCGTCATTAATGTCATGTGATGCGGTGGCCTGTGCTCCGACGCGGCCGCATCGCTTGTCCATGGATGCAATATTGAGGTAATATTGCATCCACGGGGGGGGGCGGCCGGCTCAAACAGCGGTCACTCTGAGCGGCCCCCCTGCCCCCCGGCCCAGCCCGCCCCTGCCTACAGCGGGGTTAATATCCATCTCACCATGGACTACATCACCAGACATTACCGGATCCGTCTTGGGACCACCACGTTCATCACTAACCGCAAGTATCATATTAACATCCTAGTGGGACACTTCAATTCAATCAAGCCTATATGGTTCCTGGGATGCACGCCAATTAATCTCCATTCACCACGCTTAGGTCCAGTACGTACTGGATACCTCCACTTGGACTCTGCATTTGTTTTTTCATCCTCACTCATGGTATTATGCAGTTATTGGCGAACATTATATATGCCATTTTACCTTAGGAGGTTTATGTATCATCATCACCAGTATACTGTATTATTAGCATTATTAGGACAGGTAGGCTGATAACACATCACGATTGTTTACTGTTTATCTGTATTTTATACGAGTTATATATTAGCATCTATATTTTATTAATGATACCCTGAGGTTTCCTTTTCCATGTTGCATTAATGTGTATATTTACTAGTGATAATAAATGTTTATATATCCTGTACATCTAAGCTTTATATTTTATATTTTATATTTATATATTGTTATCCTATAACAAGAGGTCTCCACTGTATATATCCATTGCACTTAAATTTGACTTAGTTCCAATCATTAAGTCAGGATTATATGTTGTATTACATCTACCAGTCAATGAGTGCATAGATTTCTTTGGTTCATAAAATGTGATTTACTGTACATGCTTTGACAGTGCCTTCCCAGAGCTAATAGCACAGCTGACAAGGATTGTCTGCAATGAAGATTAATTATATAGTAACTGATGAGACTTTCTTCTAAAGGCAAGGTGGGAGTGTCGCTTGTCTGTCAAGCCAGAACTGTGGAAGGAGTGTCACATATATAAACCTGAATTGTGCCACTGTGTCTTTCTGACGCCAGCTAGTGGCCGGTAACCAGAGAGGGAAACTTGGAAATGCCAGACTTAGGGTGCCTGGTGTTATCCTAATGAATTGTCTACTGTCTTATCATGACGGAATAAAAGAAGCACTGTTTTGAGCAAGAAGTTGTTCGTGTGTGAATCATTTAAGGGGGCCCGTGTCACAAGATATGTATATATATATATATATATATATATATATATATATATATATGTATATATATATATATATATATATATATATATATAGTGAAAGATACTGCTGTTGATCACCACAGTCTACCTCAGGAGATTGCACCTGTTTCCCTAACGAAGTCACTATATATATATATATATATATATATATCACACCACCACCACTTAATTTTATAGCGCCACTGATTCCGCAGCGAGATATATATATATATATATATATATATATATATATAGATTATTTATATATATATATATATATATATATATATATATATATATACATATGTGTGTGTGCGTATATATATATAGATTTATATATATAGATATATATTACCAATCACCTTCTGTTTTTGAACTTATTTTATTATTTATTATTTTATTTAATATAGCAACATAGTAACATATTTTATGAGGTTGAAAACAGACATCAGGCCATCAAGTTCAATCTTTTTTGGGATCCCTTTTATATTTGAAATTACCCAGGCTGCCTATCTGTGTAAATCTGAAAATAAAAAATCCCTCCTTACCCAATATTACAGCCCCTTTTCTCCTTGGATCCACTACTATACTTTATTTTAATTAACGGGCATAACCTCGAATACCCTTTTCAGCTAAAGATTTGTCTAACCCTTTCTTAAACATATCTGTTGAATTTGCCATCACAGCCTTCCTTGGCAATGAATTCCATATCTTGATTGCCCTTACTTTAAAGAACCCTTTCCTTTGCTGGTTGTGAAATTCCTCTCCTCTAAACTTAGGGTGTGACCATGTGTCCTGTGTACAGTACTTGGTGTAAAAAGTTCCCATGAAAGTTCTCTGTATTGACCCTTATTGTATTTGTACACAGTAATCATATGTCCTCTTAGATGCCTCTTTTCTAAAATAAATGTGGCTAACCTTTTCTCATAACTTAATGACTCCATAACCATTATGAATTTTGTCGCCCTTCTCTGAACCCTTTCCATTTCCAAAATGTCTCTTTTATAGAATGGTGCCCAGAAATGTACCCCATATTCAAGATGAGGTCTTACCAATGATTTATACAGTGGCAAAATGACTCTGTCTTTTCTATCATCTATACTCCTTTTTATGCATGCCAATACTTTATTGACCCTTGCAGCTGCTGCTTGACATAGAGCACTATTGCTAAGTCTACTGTCTACAAGCCTTCCCAAATCCATTTTCATTATAGAAATCCCTAAATCTATCCCATTTAATTTATAGATTATGTGCTTGTTTTTGATCTCTAAATGCATAACCTTTCATTTATCTATGTTAAACTTCATTATTCTTTTGGCAGTCCAATCCTCCAGTTTATTCAAGTCCTCTGCAGAGAAACTACATTTTTTCTCTGGTTTTATTATTTTACAAAGTTTAATGACATCTGCAAAAATGGAAACTTTGCTCTCTAAACCATCACCAATAAATAGATTAAAAAGGAGTGGCCCCAGCACGGAACCTTGAGGTATACCACGTAAAACTTTTGACCAATTAGAAAATTTTCTTTTTTGAATTTATCAAAACTCTCTGTTCCCTATTCTCCAACCAGTTTTTGACCCGAGTACAAATGTTTGTTTACTAGACCCAGTTCCCTTATTTTGCAAACCAACCTCTTATGTGACATTGTATCAAAGGCCTTTGAAACATCTATGTAGACCACATCTACTGTACTTCTGGTCTAAGTTCCCACTAACTTCCTCCTAGAAACTAATTAAATTAGATTTACATGACTGAATCCCACTAATAATCTTATTGCGCACCAAGTAATCCTGAATACTATCCCTTAATATACCATCCAATAATTTACCCACTATTGATGTCAGGCTTATAGGTCTATAATTCCCAGGATGTGATATCATTCCCTTTCTAAACAAATTTATTTATGAAAGTTGAAACCAATCAATATCGAAATGGATATGGATCATAAAAAATGGTGGGTAAAATGAAGTAAAATAATAAGGGACTAGCAGCCATTTCTCAAAAAGACATGAAAAAGGAAGCATCACTAAACATAAAGAAAAAAAACTTGAAAAAATTAAATTGTTATACTAATATTTTCCCCATAAAACACAATTAAGCAGAAAAAGCATCCCTCCTTCTCTAAGCAGATAAAATTTTCGATAATTGATGTCACTATCCATTGTCCAAAAAAGGGCTCCATAAAATAAATTTTATAAGCAAAATTAATATAATTTATCTAAAAAATGTGAATTTTACAAATAGCTTTATTTTTGCATGCCAAGCTGCAAGTAAGTGACATAGCTGCACATTATAGTGGCACAATCGTTGGGCTCTTTTCTTGAATGTCGTTATGTACTGCATTTGTAAATTTATGAAATGAATAGAGCTGGATTATTAATTAATTCCACGGTGTGGTGGTAGGACTGAAAATACCTACCATGTTTAGTTATGTGGTCAAATGTGGAACAAGGAAATTTCATTCATGGCTCTTTACAGTACTTGTATTTATCAGTAATATTTTTTGCTGTCTAAGTGTATTAATGCCTTTTATTTCCTTTTTTCTATTTTCTTTAATAGGTTACTGTGTATCAGCATGCATACATGAGTTTGTTATGTCATGTGGAAAGCGTTCATAAGAAACATTAACCGAGCTGATACATGTGTGATTTGATATTTCACAGACCAGTTAAAATCCTGCATATTTTGTATTAAAAGGAAATCTGTATTGAATTATCTCTTTCATTCAAATATAAAATACTGTGCATGCAATTCTCATTTGTAGCAACAATTAAAGGTTATTTTCTTGTTTTAATAAATTTTTTGACATATAGACAAATATGGATCACATATTCTCCTATTTTTCAATTGTTTTTGGGAAGAGGTCAGCTTTGCTGTGAACTAGCTCTTCTCCATGTTTTTAATATGCTATGAGTTGTCCATGTGGACTACTCTCGGGGGATGGGGCTTGTCAAAGTGCAGACTGCAGTTGGCGTCAATGGGATGTTTAGAGACTTGAAAAGTGCAAGGCATTGCTTTCATATCTTGGCTTTGTAGGACTTGCCCTCATGAGCGACGAGCAAATGTAAGCCATACCCCCATGTATACTTAATCTTGTGGTTTTGCAAGGCCTTCACTGTTTTGATAAGGTATCCCTTTTCTTTAACATAGAAGGATCCAGGTGTTGATATATTTCAATGGTATGACCTGATTTTGGTACAGTAGGGGTATTTCTTAGAGAGGTCAGGCTTCTTTTTGGTTATATAAAAATGGAACTGGACCACAACATCTCATGGCAGCTGATCTGGTTTAGGTTTGGAATGGAGGGCTTGATGCACCCAGTGAGGATTCACAACACTGACTCCAGATGACTGCTGATAAAAAAAAAATACTGTGAGAATTCACCACACTAGCTCCAGATGACAACTGTCAGAAATCAGTTTACAATGATAACTACAAGCATCTTCTCTTAATTCCTGCAATTAGCACTCTGATGAGAACAGCAATCTAGCTAGTCACCTCACCTGGACTACTACACAGCTTTCTTTCCTCTGGAATCAGTCCTTCACTGAAAAGGTCAAGTCAATCTGAACAATTTATCTCATCTGTTTGTAGCCTTTATAAAGTCCTTGTTAGGTAATTCAATGCAAGACTGAAGCAGGGGAGAAGTTCAAACATCTGTGAGTTTATTTAAATATGTTGAAAACATCCAGAGTAACTGAAGATTATAAACAGAGAAAAAAACAGCTCGCTACTGATAAATAAGCATAGAACAAAGTCTTTAGTAAAGGCAGTCTCTGTCAGCTGTAATAAATTAAAGATATCCAGAGACACTGGCAGTCTGCTGTATTTGACACAGAATAAAAAAAAGTTCAGATAGTAGAAACAGACACAGTACTGGCATGATGCAATCTTGGTAATAGAGAGTACCTAATATTTCTGATCAGCTGAAGGCAGCCCAAGTGCAACTGAGATGAGCTCAGAGTCCCTCAGTGCATTATCAACAGGCAGAGGGCTTTAGAAAGATATGCTTCCTAGCCAATAAACAGCAGTTCTATATTCAAGCTACTGTACTCAAAAAGAGAATTGAAGGTAAGCTGGATGCCAGAATGCTGAGTTGGAGAGGTAATGCTATTTTGCTAATGCACAGAGTCTGAAGTCCTGTCTGCTATTTGCCAAGGTCGTAGAGCCAGAGTTGAAGCAGAAACCAATAAACTGAATAATCTCAGGGAGCAGGTTGTGCAGGAATCCAGAGTAATCTCCATCATTGACAAAAGAAGCATAGAGCAGGATGAGTTTTTACTCTCCAATGGTCCAATCAGATCAGGAGAGATGCACAACCTCATTTAATGAGACAGTTGTACAATGACTCATGCTCACCACAGCTGAAGAGGTAATATCAACATACACAGTCAGTGATGCATGCTCACCGCATTTAAAGAAGTTGTCCCAATATCCTAACAGTCCCTCTTCTCTACCAAACCTTTGCAGCAGCAAACTTTTGTTTTGGATTTCTCTGCTTGAGCTTTGAAGAAGACTTGTTTTGTTTGACTGGAAATCACAACTCTACCTTCTCCAATCCCTCCACTACAGCTTGTCCCCCACTATTCTATCTGCTCCAATCTGTTCACTTTGGCTTGTACTTCATAACCAATCCTCTCAGGAATAAGTGGCTTGGCTGGATGTGGACTGTCTCTCAGCTGGCCATTTTACCCACCATTTTTTGTGATCCATATCCATTTCGATATTGATTGGTTTCAACTTTCATAAATAAATACATTTATTTAAAAAGGGAATGAACAAAGAGTGCTTATAAGTATTTTTGGAGAGAATCTGGCTGAACACTTTCAGGTATGTCCTTCAGGTAGATGTTGTTACACCAGTACCTGTCCTCTAGATCTACTATATGTTCTCAAGTCCCAAACAGATAATTTGATATTTACATATATAATTCACTTTGTGTTCTAGTGAATCTGTTCCAATCTCCAGGCTATCAATTCTAATATAAAGTCTGCTAGGTTGTTTATATGGTGGACTTCATAATTTTTGCTGTAGGACTGCGGCTTTCTGAACCCACAGGTTCCTCTGCATCCATGTCTGAGTGGAGGCAATTCATGGTGGCTCACCTTCTCATTTTTCTTAAAGAAATTTGCAAGATCTGGATGAGTTGCCTTTTTGTGTCTCTGCAACATTTTTTGTTGAGTTCAGTAAGATTTCCCAAACATTGCTATTTTCAGTCTATGGCAATCATGGTGGCTCTCTGAGGGCCTTCAAGAGAACCATTGTGTGTTGAGTCACTTAGTATTGTAGTAGTCAATGGCATGGGCTTTCTAAGCTCTATTAATCAAGAGGAGTCTGTCAGCGGAGCAATTTATATCTTAAGTTACACATGTGAGCCAAATAAATGCTCATTTGGCGTTAGACCCATGTATTTTTTTTGCATATGCTACACATTTTCATACTGCATATGCACAACACAAATGCATACACATATGTCCAGAGTGTTTTGCGCATGATTGACTTGCATCTGCTTGTGAGGTGAGGCAGATGAGGCAGAATTGGGGTAGGAAAATGGTGAGCAAGCACAGGCCAACTACAAGAAGACCACGTATACATCAATGCTGCTCAAATAGACATAGAAGCATATGCAAATATGCTTTGTGAAGTGGTTATCTTAACACCAAGATTGATGCACCTTGTTTCCTATAAAGTTTGGACTTTATAGGAAACAAGGTTATTTATTTGATCAGTATACTTTTTAGTAGGGGTGTGCACCGGCCACTTTTAGTGTTTTGTGTTTTGGGTTTTGGGTTCTGATTAGCTTGAGTTTTTGGGTTCTGATTTGTTTTGCCAAAACACCCGACGAAAGGTTTTGGTTCTGATTTAGTGTTTTGGGTTCTGATTTATTTTTAAAAAAGCATTAAAAGTGCTAAAATACCATTTTTTATTTTTTTTTCACTCCTACGCTATTATTAACCTCAATAACATTCAATAAGAATCATTTCCACTAATTTCCAGTCTATTCTGAACACCTCACAGCTATCTGGACTGCGTAGTGGAGTGGCCCTGGTACCCAATTTGGTACCGGGGCCACAATACCTCCTCCAACTGGTCTGAATTCCACTGCACAGATGGCTGCTCCTACCTCCTCCAGCTGGTCTGAATTCCACTGCACAGATGGCTGCTCCTACAACCTCTGCAGCATATAGAGGGTGTAGTTCGAGCGCGTCACTACCTCTTGTTTTCGACGATGACAGGTCATTTTCA
This sequence comes from Mixophyes fleayi, assembly GCF_038048845.1. Lineage (NCBI taxonomy): Eukaryota > Metazoa > Chordata > Amphibia > Anura > Limnodynastidae > Mixophyes > Mixophyes fleayi. The sequence goes on from NC_134404.1 coordinate 206,716,610, forward strand.
TTAATTTTTGATTTGGCAGCAACAGTCAACGTATTTTAATATCTGATGCGCATCTATCTGGACTGCGTAGTGGAGTGGCCCCGGTACCACAATACCTCCTCTAACTGGTCTGAATACCACTGCACAGATGGCTGCTCCTACATCCTCCAACTGGTCTGAATTCCACTGCACAGATGGCGGACACCGGATGCACGTCTAACACCAACATAGCTGTTAAGGTCGCAGTTATTTTTGGTTACAGCAGCAACAGTGAACGTAGTTTGACTTTTAAATAGCAGTACCTATTATTTTTTTGGTACAGCAGAAACAGAGAACGTAGTTTGACTTTTAAATAGCAGTACCTAGTATTTTTTGGTACAGCAGCAACAGAGAACGTAGATTGACTTTTAAATAGCAGCACCTAGTATTTTTGGGTACAGCAGCAACAGAGAACGTAGTTTGACTTTTAAATAGCATTACCTAGTATTTTTGGGTACAGCAGCAACATAGAACGTAGTTTGACTTTTAAATAGCAGTACCTAGTATTTTTGGGTACAGCAGCAACAGAGAACGTAGTTTGACTTTTAAATAGCAGTACCTAGTATTTTTGGGTACAGCAGCAACAGAGAACGTAGTTTGACTTTTAAATAGCAGTACCTAGTATTTTTGGGTACAGCAGCAACAGTGAACGTAGTTTGACTTTTAAATAGCAGTACCTAGTTTTTTTTGGTACAGCAGCAACAGTGAACGTAGTTTGACTTTGAAATATCAGTACCTAGTATTTTTTAACAAAGTTTTTTATATTTTTTTTCAATTATTTTTGTATAATTTTTTTATATTTTTTTAAAATTATTTTTGTATAGGTTTTTTTATAAAAAAAATATTTTTTTTTATAACTTTTGAATAATTTTGAAATAACAATGCCCTTAGCAGAACAGAGCACAGGACACAGGCAGCACCACTGGACTCAGCAGGACAGAGCACAGGACACAGCACCACTGGATTCAGCAGGACAGAGCACAGGACAAAAGCATCACTGGACTCAGAAGGACAGAGCACTGGACAAAGCACCACTTGACTCAGCAGGACAGAGCACTGGACAAAGCACAAAGAACCACTAAACTGATCAGGAGCTCCCTAACTACAACCTCCCTCACGAGTGATCACAGCCAGAATGAAGATGGCGCCCGCAAGGTGAGCATTTATGACATCCGAGTCTCGCGAGATCCGACTCGGTTTGGCTCCGTTTGGCGCCCGGAAGTTCCCAAACAGTGCTCGGATCCCGTCGGATCTGCACTGTTCGGGTGGGCTCGGATTTGCGGAATCCGAGGCCGCTCATCCTTTCTTTTTAGCCATTACCACAGAAGAGGTGGGTAGCTGCACGTTCAAATAAAGGGTAAGCCCACAGAGAATTGCTCTGCTTAGGCTCTGACCAGTTATCTATATATCAATGTATGTATTATAGTATAATGTATGTTTTAACCAGGTTTTATGTCAGCACAGGGTTTGCAAAAGTGCTATCGCCACCTTGGGTGTCACCAATTGGGCCGAGAATGAGACAAGTGCAATCTACTCCAGAGGTGCTCTAAGTGCCAGCTCAAGCCACTTCCTATTGCCAGGTTGTAAAAGGGTGCTATTTTTAGAAACAGATTCAATTAGCCGCTATGTTCTGAGGGACATTGCGGCTGTGCAATTTTTCTAATACTACGGTAGAAATCTCTGGTCATTTTTCTTTGCACCTCTATGGAGCATGAGGAGAAATGAGTGGAGATTTCTATCAAAATATCCCCCGCAAAGTATCTCCAGAATGTCTGCAAGACACTGTAGATAGTTGAAATCCCCCCCGTTAGTCTGTTATTGCTCTCTTTTAGCACAAAGTTTACAATGGTGAGGTAGATATGCTAATGACCATTTAATAACCAATCTCATTAATTACCACTTACAAAGAGTAGTTTCCAGTTTAAACCTAGCTCTCTTGTAATTTATGCTCAATTTACCCCCAGTATGAATCAGGGAATAATGATTATAATGTCATGAAAGTTTGCCCGCAAAGTCCCATTTAAGATAATATGTATTTTTATTAACAATATGTATTTTCAATAATAGTCTTTACACATATAATACCACAGTGTAGAAAGCATAATTTATTACATCAAATACAATGCATTGTCAGTGTCAGCTGTTTTATCCATGTGAAAATGTGCGTTCCCTAAATGTTTATAAATGTGTGTGTATGTGTATATGAATGAATGTATATCAGATTTCCTAGATTTCATTTTGCATTTTGTGTGTGTGTGTGTGTGTATCATGGATTTATTTTTAAATCCTGTGTTATCTAGATTTTTTAAGAATTTCTATATATGATCGCAGCTCTATCCTAGCATCACAAATATAATACAGATCACTATACCATGTTGCGGCTCTATTTAAATAGCGCCAGCAGATTTCATAGGGCTTTACAATTGGGAACAAACAGTAATAAAACAATACTGGGTAATACATACATACGTAGAAGCAAGAAGGCTCACAATATATATATATATATATATATATATATATATATATATATATATATATATATATATATTGTTGAAGTCAAATAATTGCAGGAACTAAATTGATTAATATTGGTTTAGCGTGTGAGCACGATTAGTACGCTAAGACTAATAACTCAATCGCACAAATAAATAACACACACACTTACATTTACACTTACATTTGTAAATAGTACACATTTAATAAAGTTCCAATTCACATCAGTTTATTAGTAAGACTTTTTAAGGTTATTTATACAAAGATAAATTTACATTAAAGGTATTTATGTTTCAGGTCCTAAGGAATATTTGGTGTTTGGTCTTATATTATTCCTCATTTCACCAGAAGAAATCCGTTATCAGCGGCTAAGCAATTGCACACTGCGGTCACTAGTTATGGTTATTATAAGATTGATACTCTATAATACTGTGTGCAGCACATGTATAAATGGTTACTTCAAACAAGCTTGAATCAGTTCCCTCAGGCAAGACACCTAAGTAGCTGTTGGAATGACCTGACCCCTCCTTTGGAGAGGATTTCTTTGAACTTACCTATGTTTTGCATTGTACTGGACTGACTTGACGCCTGAACCAATGAAGAAAGACCTTAGTTTATCTTTATAAAAAAAAATGAGCCTGTCTCATGAGCTTCACTTAGTTTGTTGCCGAGTATGTACACAGAGAGATCACCAATCTCTAACAAACTAGAAATTCAACAAAAATTGAAATACATACATCAGGTGCTCCCTTCAGGCACACAGGGATAGTGAATTTTCTCTACTGAAAAAATATCAATCAACAGGGAGGTTTCTTGTTTGCATGCCTGGTCACTGTTTCTTACTATAAAACAGACTTACACACACATATAACATATCATGGTGTAGTATGTCAAATACATTTAGCCAAAGAAAGTGACCACATAAGAACCATTGATAGTAAGTAGTTTCTCTATTTCTTGCCACTGTCTCAAAAATGGAATAATGTTGAAAAAAAACCACCTGTGTTCTTCGTGCACTCATCAAATCCCTCATGGTAATATGCTTACAGAAAAACAATATTTTCAGGCCAAACAATATCCTCCCATCAATTGGACCGTCTCACCAGATCCCATAAGAGTAAGTTGAACTTAAAAGAAAAAGGATGAGAAACAATCTAGCGTATTATCCTCTTTAATACATAACACTTAAAAACATGAAAGGTAAAATTGTACTCGTACCAATAGGATTCAATGCAGCAGACTTGTCCGGGTGAGTGGCAGCTCTTTTAGGCCCCTATGGAATCACACCCTCCAACTCTGTGCCGTGGATCGAAGAAAAAGGTGAGCCAAGTAAGCCAATATGTTTCAACTTGTATCAAGCCTTTCTCCAAATTCAAAAGTTTATATAGCGGTCCCAAACAAGTACCGCCCATCTACATCCTGCTTATCCGAGAAAGAGGCTTGGATTTTTTACTCCTCGGAAATGTTTCACAATTCAAAACGAGGCAGCAAATTGACAGCAAATGTCCCCATCTTGTTTCAACAGGAAGAATATCACACACCTCTGCCAATCCCCACAATTCTACATAATACACATACTTCTATTTGGGTGAAATAATAGGTATTGCAGTCCATTTATTTTTCATTGATAGTAGAGGATCTGTGCCTTGGAAAAAGTGATATTTGTATATTACCACACAGATGATATACAATATGTTAAGAAATATGTGATATGATCCATACACAATAAAAATAAAAGCAAAAAGTGCTAAAAAAAAAAGAAGGAAAAACTAACACCTCCTAAAATAACTTTGAATACTGAAATATTGCATTTCTAACCAAAGAGGAAATCTCACAAAGTCCATATAAATAAACATCCTTCATATATTACATTGCCATAAAAAGACACGCTACATGTAAAGGTAAAAACATGCGATTAAGAAATGTCCTCCAATGAAAGTAAGTGGACGATGTCTAAAATGGCATATCATCTATCAAATAGCAACTTATTTTCATAAAAAACACTTAATTTCAAAGTCCACATTTAGTCCATTAGGGACTAAAGTGTTTAAATTAAAGATCCATTTCATTTCTGCTTCGGATAAGGAAGTAAGTACACTCTATTTCTCCAACTTTCTTCCACCTTCTGTATGCTCCAAAAGCCTCTTATATATTTAGTTTGACAGGAATGTACAATCATAAAGTGATTGGCTAATGAGTGGGTGTCTAGACCTCTTCCAATATTGTTCGAAAAGTCTAATTTTCAAGGGACGTGTGGTCTGCCCTTTATATATTTTATTGCAACTACATTGAATAGCATATGCTACATTCTTAGTATGACATGTAATGAATCGGTCTATATTGAAATTATGTCCATTGATCGACAGACTAGTAGTCTTATTTTTGTCCACCTTATATGTTTTACAAGCTCCATATAAACCATATCTATGGATAACAATGGTTCGGATGGAATGTCTTGTATCCTCAGGAAGATGGCTCCTCACTAATTTATCTTTCAAATTAGGAGCCTTTCTATAAATAAAGTTTGGTCTATCAGGAATGGAACTACCTATAATATTATCTTTTATGAGAATATTCCAATATTTCTCAAAAACTCTATCAACTTGTTTGAAATTAGTGTTATATTGAGAAATAAAAGCCCATTCATAGTTAGTAGATGATGTAAAGAGATTGTTGTCCTTAGGGACTAATAAATCCCCTCTCTTAATCGTTTTAACCTAATTTTCTGCGTTATCTAATAATTCTTTCTTATATCCCCTAGAACTGAAAGCTAATTGTATATTCCTTACTTGTTCATTGAAGATCAGATCTTCTGTACAATTATGCCTCATTCTTTTCATCTGACCCAAAGGAACATTGTTTAGCCAAGTTCGGTGATGATTGCTACCATAACTTATATAGATTACTGTGTCTGTTGGTTTGTGAAATGTCTTAGTCTGTAGCCCTTTTCATTAATATATACAGTTATATCCCAAAAAATTATAATCAACCTACTCCACTCAAAGGTAAGTTCAATGTGTAGATTGTTAGCGTTAAGATACTGACAAAAAACTTGCAAATCATCCTCTGACCCTCTACAAATGAAAAAAATGTCATCTATGTACCGGTCCCAGGCTATCAGGCTTGCCCCGTAGTCATGCCCTGCCCATACACATGACTCTTCCCATTGAGCCATGAATATGTTGGCATAATTCAGGGCAAACCTGGTGCCCATCGCAGTACCGATACATTGTAAAAAGTAATTGCCCTGAAATCTAGTTTATCTTTGTTTAAATTGTGACATAATTACTCTTTTTTTGTTAACTCAAGCTGCATAAAAAGCCACTGGATAGTAACATTCACTCTCTTTGCTAACTCAGACTTCAGGACTGACGGCTGATTGCTGGATTCCAGTGCGCTATGCGTAATGTATTCGGGCATACTATCTTGTATTTTGTAATACCTTCTTATGCTTCACCATGGTGGGCTGTAATTTTGCTATATTTTGTCATTAAATCTCTTTGTGCATTGGAATCACATTAATCGCATTGGACAATATTTATTGTTAGTGACAATACGAACATATACAATATATATGTATATATGTGTATATATATATATATATATATATATATATATATATCATGCATAATCCAATGTTACCACTGCCAGTGTACAACCCCTATCAGACCATTTCTTGCCTAGTAACAATAGACACTCCCCAATGCAGCATCACTGCTAAGTAAAACTGCCCAGTGCAATGTCATTACTTCATGCATATTTATAATCTGTATTTCCATGCATCAAATATAGTCCCACATTTATACAGCCATTCATGGTTTAACAAAACATGGTATGATGTCTGCCATCTTGAACAAAACGCATGGCACAATGGTGGCCATCTTGTCTATTGTCTGTGTACAAGTCTTTGTGTTATTAAAACAGACCCAAAGATTATACAATATTTAGTGCAGTATTTATACCGGTTTGTCCTAATTGCCTGTATTATTTCAATACAATTCCTATCAGACCACTCAAGGTAGGGAAAAAGGCTGTTGCTCCATCTGGGGACCTGTAATCACCTCACTCCATCAGGAGATACTCACCAGGTTCTAGGTAAATTGGTGTGCCCACAGGATCGGGGAGACTGATACCCAAAGCCCCATCATCCTGGTATAGAGTTGGCTAAGCGGCTGGGAACATCAAGATACCAGGGGGTAAATGTATCAAGCTGAGAGCTTTCTGGCAGGTCTGAAAAGGACCTTTCAGGACCTTGTCAAGGTCCTGAAAGGTCCTGAAAAGACCTTGTCAAGGTCCTGAAAGGACATCCGGTCATCGCGAAGAGGATCTTAAGCAGCTTTCCAGCATCAGGATCAGACTGACAGAAGAAAGAATGAATTACAGGACAGAGGAATCATCTGACAGGGTAAGGTAGAATTGACTATAGCGTTGTCTCTCCTCTGTATATGCTGCACAATTACTCTGTAAAAAAATTGAGGATAATGTTTATCCTCAATTTTTTCACATGATTTATATAGGTGTGTCTTATACAGTGGAGCGTCATATATATGGGGAAATATGGTATATATCCCCTCATGATCAAATATTACCACAGCCCAGAATAGCTAATGAAAGAATTTTGTCTTGCCTGTGGTGCTCAGAGTGTAAATCAATGAATGTTCAGCATTTTTGAGAAGTGACCAATAAAAGGCAAATGTATCTTAAGAGATGCAAATTACAGGGCCTCAGTAGGTGTGCCCCCTATGCAGGTTGTCTATTCAGATGTACCCAAAAGGTCTTTAGTCTAAAACTCGTTTAACAACTCTGAACAAAGACTATTATCATGCCGCACAATGTGGGAGAGGACAGCAATGTCCTGGGATTTGTGTGAATGTCTGCATGGAAAATGAAATATCATACTCTTTTCACAGGTTAGTACTGGTCACTCTCTGAAGGAATTATCAGTCAGCCAGAGAGCTATACTCTGCATATTGGCATCAAAGTGGTGGAACACCCAGAACAATGCCTGGCAGGCAAAACTGTGTGCTGAGCTTGAGTGAGCTGATGGGGTCTGATGTGTGTATGGGTGCAGCTGGAACTGGTGTGGACACTGGAAGTTGAATGGGTCACAATGTGGGAGTACAGTTCACAACTTAATTTCTCTTACTTGCAGCTTCAAATAGACAGATCACTACCTCAATATGTTGCCCAATGTAGATTCTAGCAAATCTAATGTATAAGATCAGCTAAGAGCTGGGTTAACTCTTTCACGCTGGACTAATAGAAGAATTGGAGGCCACAGTGAGGATATGCAACGATTAACTTCCTTAATCTCTAGTCTCTGCTGAACTTGTGAATCGATGCATCAGCGGAAGGACCTGTAACTTGCTGGCAGTATCAGGAGAGATGCCTTTGCAGCCTAGGATAATGCCCAGTGCAGAAACTCCAGGGTTAACCAGTATAGTGCTGCACTTGCGACCACTGTGTGTTGTATTGCTTTCACTGCAATATGATTACAACAACTCTTTCATAAATTGCTATAATTGCTGCTGGTGTGCTTTGTGTTAATGCATTTGAGCAAATTTTTATCTGGATATTTGTCTGGGTGTGAAACTTCATTCCCATGTCCACATTACTGAGGAGTGTGATACGCTGAATGCAGCCTGATAAGCGCTGATCTGGTGAGGGAGTTTTTGCCGGAATTACTGCAGGTATAGTCTGTGCCAATTGGACAAGGTAAATAGTCTGTGGGCGCTCTGGCATTGTAACACAGTTCTAAGGAGGTAAATCTCTTTTGGGTTCTAGAGGGATGATGCAAACATCCGCACTTATTTGGAGACAATCTGCAACACTATGTAGCAGCTTCTGATTGTCTAATTACATATTGACTTAATTAACATTTTTATTTCATCTATTTCTGAAATTAAGATTTCCTTTGGATTTTTAAAGGGAAAACAAAATATTTTTTCAATTAATGTCAATTATTTTCATCTAATTTCATTCAATTTGCCAAAATTGCCAAATGACATTAGAGGACCAGCACTCCCCATCATCTACTGATACCAGAACTTGCCTCTCAAACAACATCTCTCATGTTTGAGAGGCATGTTCTGGTATCAATAGCTGATGGGGAGTGCTGGTACTCTATTGCCATTATGAGGATCTTGGGGGTACCTCTTGTGCTTGAATCTACCTCCAGTGATTGGCTTGGATTTTAAGAGTAAACTTCAATCAAGTTATTGTCAGATAAGCTATAATTCTTTTCTTTTTTTTTAAATGTATGCTGCTTTTTTCTAAAGCTTGATTATGGGTTTGTCAAATACTTCACCATGAGCGACCTTTTTTCCCAAAGAAATAGCACAGCTCACTAAAATCACTGGGCTTGGCAGAGCATAAAAACTAGGAGTAATAACACACAACTTTCAGAGTCTTTCCTCCAGAAATTATTTCTTAAAATGGTGGTAGAAACTGGTGTAAACAAATGGTGGCTGCTCCCTCCTTTTAGCTAAAATTATGAAAGTACACCTCTTTCTTTCTTCTCCTGTAGCTCCCATAGTATGTCACACCTTAAACCTGCAGTTTACTCATTGCAATGCTTTCCCGTTTGCATTTATCAAGCTATTTCTTCTAGACATTTCAGTCCCAGAATCCCTGCCTGCACTATTATCCTTGAAACTAAAACACAGTCCTGCAAAAGGGTTTTAAATCATTATCTTCCCCACCAATTCCCTGTCTAACTAAACTGTAGACACAAATCTCAGCCTCGCAAATAGATAAATCAATAGATAATGAATACTTATCGCATAGTTCTCCAACTGTCGCTTTCAGCATGATGCCTCTCAGAAATGGTGTCTGTCCATCTGACCCACTCTTCTTCAAATGACTGTTTCTTCACACTCCTGATATTCTCATCTGTCCCTTCCTCTCCTTGACAATGTCTCTGAGTAATGAACCTGACTCCTGGTTGCACAGAACAGCTTTCTCCAATTCTCCCTCTCTCAATGGCTCTGACTCCCAGCTCCTCTCACACAACCTCCTCTAAGCTCTCTAGCTCCTCTTTCCTCTGTATTCCCAGGTTCACACACAGTTTTTTGCCCCAGCTAGCCCCTGTGAGTCCCCTAGGCAGTCTGGGCGATGCAGTTTCCAAGCAGTCTCCCTGTGTTCTGAATTACATGTGCTGCCTATCACAGACGCAGGTGCTACATACAAAAAAATGAATAGTAAAGCTAAAAACTGAAGAAGGTGGATATGGTAAAGGAGACAAATTTGAGACTGCCTAAATAATTCTTTTTGCTCTTTATTTGCTGCTGAACATTCAAAGTGTTCACTTACACTAAAGGGTAGATATATACACTACAGAACAGATGTTACTTTAACTCTTAAAATTAAAAATCAATATCAGTGGACACAAATGGTATACACCCAGCATATTAAAAGAAGTGTTTGCAGTGCCATTAACCAAATTATTTTAATAAATCGTTGCTGACAGATGTCCTGGTGATTGGAAAATGGCAATTGTATTTCCACTACATAAAAAAGGCAATTGGGAATCACATAATTATCGACTTCCATTGTAGGGAAATTAATTAAATCACTTAATATCAGAATTGTTTACTAAAAATTACAAAATCTTTTGGAGCATGGATTTGCTGCTGAGAGATCATGTCAAATAAATCTAGTGGATTTTCTTCAATCTCTAAATAAATTGATAGATCAGGCAGGAACAGTGGACTTAGCTTACTGGATTTTACTAGGATATTTGATATGGTAAGCTACAATATATTAATATATTCAGAAACAAAATCTTTGGATTTAATTCAGATATAAGGGTTTTGCTACAGGACAAATGGGCAGCACAGTGGCCTAGTGGTTAGCACGTCTGCCTCACAGCACTGGGGTCATGAGTTCGATTCCCGACCATGGCCTTATCTGTGTGGAGTTTGTATGTTCTCCCTGTGTTTGCGTGGGTTTCCTCCGGGTGCTCCGGTTTCCTCCCACACTCCAAAAACATACTGGTAGGTTAATTGGCTGTAATCAAAAATTGACCCTAGTCTCTGTCTGTCTCCCTCTCTGTCTGTCTTTGTGTGAGTGTGTGTATATATTAGGGAATTTAGACTGTAAGCTCCAATGGGGCAGGGACTGATGTGAATGAGTTCTCTGTACAGCGCTGCGGAATTAGTGGCGCTATATAAATAAATGATGATGATGATGATGATGATGATGATGACAAAGACAGAGAGTTGTAGTTAAGGGTGTAAGCTCTAATTAAAAGCTAATAACAAGTGGAATGCCTTAGGGATTTTGTTTAATATATTCATTACTGATATTACTTGTAAGTTTGCAGATGATAAAGAGATTTATAAAAGGGCTGATACCTTATAAAGGGTAAAACGTAATGATTTAAATAAAATAGAGGCATGGAATCGAGTAGATCAAAATGTTATAAAAAGCATGTGGAACACAAACATCTGAAAGAAGAATACAGAATGTAATGGGATGTCAACAACAGCAGAGGAATGGGGCTTTGGAGTTTTTTAGATGATATTAATGTAAACAAGTAGTATAGGTAAACAGTGGGAAAGTCAGTAGAATACTTTGTTGTACAGGAACAGGTATAAACAAAATAAAATAGAAACAAATCAGAGAAGAACTACTAACAGAGACAGGCTGGGCCTCTCTGCTTGGGGACATTTGCCCCCGAGGCTGGACAGGAAAAACTCTATTTTGAGATAGTGCGGGTACAGTGCGGTAGTTGGTGACTGGCCCCTCCTCCGGAACCATCCATATTCATTCATTTATTTACCCATGCATTTTATGATCCGTCCCCTCTCCATCTCTCTATGTGCAGCCTCCCCTTAAGAGATGCAGTGCCTGTCATATTATGTCCATTACATTTGACAAGCGCCATCCCATGTGTGCAGAGCAGCTTCAACACAGTGCGACTGGTAAGTGTGAGGGAAGGGAGGGGGTCTTAATACAATGTGAATGTGTGAGGAAGGCTATTAATGTAATGGTGGAATGTAAGTGAGAGCTAATTATTTAATAGTTAATGGGTGCTATTTTATTTGTGGGGCGATGGTTGGGCAATTTAATTTATTTGTGGGGCAATTAACTTTATTCACCCTTTCTTTAATATTTTCGATGTTTTTAGGAGGAGCTATACACATACTTTTTACCTATCTAGTTGTTAAATTTGGTGGGTGTTGACTATTTTATATGATGAAGGGTGCTTTTTTCAGTTTAGTGTAAATTGTAGTTTGCTCATTCAAGTGCCAACGACATATAGTGTACGCTAGATTCAAAGTTATAAGTGCTGACACAAACAAAACCTCATAGAACAAGTGCGACTTGATCTTTTTTAGGGTAAATAAGTGTTGAACTTACAAGTACTGATGATTTGTAATGCATGTAGCAATGAATGGGCTAACACGCTATGCATTTCAGAAGAGGTGTCACGGGCACTAGGAGTCTTTACCCAGTATCACCTGCTGATGGTCTTATCAGAGCAGTTGAGTTGGCATATGATACTCTGATGGCAGGGTGATAATGGAACTGGAAACAGCAGATGGTTAGAGAATGCTCAGAAAGTCTATGACTAGCAGCACTGGTAAACAATAGGTAACTGAACACGAGAATCTGGATGGACAAGGACACGTGAGGGAAGTCAGTGGTCTGCGCACGGCAAGTTGTACCACTGCTATAGTGAGAAGAATGTCCAGGAGTAATAAGGAGGTGGAAGTCAGCGGTCTGCGTATAGCAAGTTGTACCGCTGTCTGTAGTGAAGGAATGGAATCCAGGTAAAGGTAAGGGGGAAGTCAGTGGTTTGCGTGTAGCAAGTTGTACCACTGCTTATGTGAGCGGATATATGCAACTGGTGACACAGGGAAACAGGAATCAGTGGTTTGCCTCTAGCAAGTTGTACCACTGAATATATATGTGAGGAAGGACACGAGGAGATAAATGCAATGCAGAGTCTACACGGGTACACTGAACTTGATCCCACGTTGAACTGCACACAATAATAATAATAATGAATGAACAGCACTGCACAGATAAACAAAGTCACTAGAATAGTCCAGCAAAAGGAAACACAGTCTATAATAGCAATAGTCTCAGAGGATGGAAACTCCGGAGGAGAACAACTCAGTCCAGATGGATATGCAATACACCAGCACAGTCAATGAGAAGTATGCATACCGTGGTTCAGATGAGCAGGCTGTTAGAGATAGCTGCAGGGATACCTGAGCGGCAGGGAACTGACGAGATGAGAAGTCCTTGCAGAATGGAAGCGGCAGGTAGGTGCAGCGCACTGTAGGTAGGCCAGCAAGGACGACAAATACTCAGGAAACAGTAGTATATCGAATTGAACAGCAGGAAACCACGGGAGAGTTGAAGCGATGTAGCAGAGCTGGAAGCCGAGGAGCGTAGACTCGATGCTAACAGGCAAGTTGACACAAATGGACACACTGTAGAAGCAGTAGGCAGCGGGTCAGCTGACGGCAGGTAGAATGCAGACTGGAGCGCTGAGACGAGCAGGACTCTGTAGACACGCTGAAGTAGCTAACAGGAATCAGCTGGGACAGTAGCGATGTAACACAGGAGAGTTTGAAGTAATCTGTAACTGTAGACATACGGAGACAGCGGATAGGAATCAGCTGCTGGAGTCACGATGAAACACAGGAGAGTTTGCAGTAATCTGTAACTGTAGATACACGGAGGCAGCGGATAGGAATCAGCTGCTGGAGTCACGATGAAACACAGGAGAGTTTGCAGTAATCTGTAACTGTAGATATACGGAGGCAGCGGATAGGAATCAGCTGCTGGAGTCACGATGAAACACAGGAGAGTTTGCAGTAATCTGTAACTGTATATATACGGAGACAGCGGATAGGAATCAGCTGCTGGAGTCACGATGAAACACAGGAGAGTTTGCAGTAATCTGTAACTGTAGATACATGGAGGCAGCGGATAGGAATCAGCTGCTGGAGTCACGATGAAACACAGGAGAGTTTGCAGGAATCTGTTACTGTAGATACACGGAGGCAGCGGATAGGAATCAGCTACTGGAGTCACGATGAAACACAGGAGAGTTTGCAGTAATCTGTAACTGTAGATATACGGAGGCAGCGGATAGGAATCAGCTGCTGGAGTCACGATGAAACACAGGAGAGTTTGCAGTAATCGGTAACTGTAGATATACGGAGGCAGCGGATAGGAATCAGCTGCTGAAGACACTAGGAACACGAGGAATAGAAGTGGTCTGGAAACCACAAACGGCAAACAGGAATCAGCATCAGTTGAACACACGAGCAGGCACTGGAACACCTTCAGAGACTCATGAGGAATGAGACTCCAAGATCAGGCCACGTGGTATTGACCACAGGGGCTTAATATAGGGAGTGTTGCCTGATCAGCCAATTAAGTTAAAGGAACAGAACTGAAGGTTAAAAGGGACTGCACATGTGCAGTACCTCATTATAATGGACGGACACGGTTCCTAGCTACCTTAGAAGTAGCACTCACAGTCCGGTGAGTGACAGTACCCCCCCTTTTAAAGGTGGGCACAGAACACCTGGAACCGGGTTTGTCCTGAAATTTGGTATAGAACTTCTTCAAGAGAGCTGGAGCGTTGAGATCTTCAGCTTTGATCCATGAACGCTCCTCAGGACCAAAGCCTTTCCAATGCACGAGGAAACGAAGAACTCCTCGCGAAATTTTAGCATCCAAAACCTGAGTAATCTCAAAGTCTTCCTCCTGATGAACTTGAAGTGGCCGAGGTGCTGAAGGAGGGACCGAGAAACGGTTGATGATGAAAGGTTTGAGCAAGGAAACATGGAAGGCGTTGGAAATACGAAGACTCTTGGGAAGTAAAAGTTTGAAGCAAACTGGATTTACAACTTGAATGATCCTATATGGACCAATAAAACGAGGAGCAAATTTCATGGATGGAACCTTCAAACGAATATTCTTAGTAGATAGCCACACCCGGTCTCCGACTTTCAATGGTGGAATAGCCCGTCTCTTTTTGTCCGCAAAAGACTTATATCTGGCAGATGTCTTCTTTAAACAGGTTTTTACCTGAGCCCAAATATTTTTGAAGGTTTGACACAAAGTCTCAACAGCAGGAACTTGGGTGGGCGGGAGGGCAGGAAATTCCGGGAAAGACGGATGGTGACCGTAAACCACAAACAATGGAGTTTTAGATGATGACTCATGGTACATGTTGTTATGAGCGAATTCAGCCCAAGGAAGCAATTCTACCCAGTTGTCTTGATTGGCTGACGAGAACATCCTTAAGAAAGTCTCAAGATCTTGGTTGACTCTTTCAGTTTGTCCGTTCGATTGAGGATGGTAGGAAGATGAGAGTGCTAATCGTATGCCCAAGGTCTTGCAAAGGGCCCGCCAGAATCTGGAAACGAATTGTACTCCTCTATCTGACACGATCTCGGACGGACATCCATGGATACGGAAAATTTCTCTAATGAAATGTTCAGCCAGGGTAGAAGAAGAAGGTAAACCAGACAAGGGAACAAAATGCGCCATCTTCGAAAATCTATCCACCACTACCCAAATGGTGTTGCAATTCTTACTAGGAGGAAGCTCAGTAACAAAGTCCATACTAATATGGGTCCAAGGCTTAGATGGAATGGGTAGTGGCTGAAGCAACCCCGCTGGAGTTCTGCGGGGGGTCTTGAACTGGGAGCATAAATCGCATGCCGTGATAAACTCTTTGACATCTTTCCTCATAGAAGGCCACCAATAACTTCGAGAGAGGATTTCAAAGGTCTTGCGTTCACCAGCGTGTCCAGAGAAACGAGAAGAGTGAAACCATGAAAGGATTTTTTTCCTAAGAGCAGGAGGCACGAGGGTCTTCCCAAATGGTAGCACTTTAGTGGAAGAAGCAGCCAGAGAAACGCATTTGGGGTCTAATATAAAGTGGTTAGGACTCTCTTCAACGTCTGAGGACGCCACAAAGGCTCGAGATAGAGCGTCTGCTTTTTTATTCTTTGCAGCTGGTTTGAAGGTTATGATTAGATCAAAACGGGAAAAGAAAAGATACCATCTTGCCTGACGAGGATTTAAACATTGAGCAGACTGTAGGTATGACAAATTTTCATGATCCGTAAAAATTGTCACCGGATGACGAGCTCCCTCTAACAAATATCTCCACTCCTCCAATGATACTTTAATAGCCAGCAACTCCTTGTCCCCGATGGTGTAATTCTTCTCCGCAGGCAGAAGACCCCGAGAGTAAAAGGCACAAGGATGGAATTTTTGTTGCTCCGATTTCTGGGACAGAATGGCTCCTAAACCAACATTAGAGGCGTCTACTTCTAGGAAGAAGGGAAGTGTCACATCAGACTGTCGAGGGATGGGAGCAGAGGAGAAGGACTCTTTAAGAAATTGAAAGGCTTAGAGAGCCTCAGATGACCATTGCTTAGTATTGGCCCCTTTGCGAGTTAGAGCCACAATGGGAGATGCAATTGAAGAGAAGTCTTGAATGAAGCGTCTATAGTAGTTGGCAAAGCCTAAAAAACGCTGAATGGCACGAAGAGTAGTTGGCTGAGGCCAAAGTAACACAGCATTCACCTTTTCTGGATCCATTTGTAGACCAACTCCGGAAACAATATACCGTATATACTCGAGTATAAGCCGAGTTTTTCAGCACATTTTTTGTGCTGAAAAAGCCCCCCCTCGGCTTATACTCGAGTGATGCTCCAGGACCACACTTTTTTACTCTACATCCCCGAGTTTCACATACCGCGCATGCGCGGCCAGCAGCGCTCATCGGAAGCAGTCAGCAGGGAGGTCACATAGCCTCTACGGGACCCTACACAGCATCCAAGCCATCCCACATCATGGGAAAACGCGTAGGATTGGATTTTACACACTCTGTTTGAACGATCAAACCCTCTTTTTCATATGTACTTGTTCTATGAGAGAATCGGAACTTATCCGGGAATTACTCGTGCAGTACGGCAGCCCATATATCTCTACCATTTCTCTGCCTTCGATTACCCAGACTTTATGACATCAGCTGATTTGGATAGGTGGAGACTCTATACAGCTTTTCATTACAGCCGCAGAAGCGGCGTGCTTATCCGGCAACTGCTTTTTACACTGGACTTCCATCAAGCTATAGTAAGTTCCTTTTCACAACTTTTATACTTTTTTACTGTGTTGGAAGGTTGGGGCTACGGATCCCTCCTTTGCTTGGATCGCAAAGCCATTAAGGGATTTTTTGATTGGAGACTTTGTGACAAGATAACCGTTTTATCCCTGCACTTTCCAGATCCTCTATTATTGTTTTTATTGGATTTTTATTGTTTTTATTGCAATTCATGCTATCTGGCCAGAAGCATTACGTAGTATAAACCTTGCTTGTTTTCACATACTGTTTTACTGTATACCACTGCATTTATCTAGTGTATTATCCATTTCCTTGCCCATCACCTTAACCCCAAATCCCGCTTCTTCTAATGAATGTGTGTAGTGGAAGCATGGGGTCTCAGCTGAATGTATAAAAGTAAAAGTAAAAAAAATTACCAGTAGCTGCTGCATTTCCCACCCTAGGCTTATACTCGAGTCAATAAGTTTTCCCAGTTTTTTGTGGTAAAATTAGGTGCCTCGGCTTATATTCGGGTCGACTTATACTCGAGTATATACGGTAACCCAAAAATGGAATCTGGGGCAACTCAAATGAACATTTTTCTAATTTACAGAATAATGAATTTTTCCGGAGTCTGGAAAGAACTTCGGCCACTTGTTGGTGATGTGAAGGCAGGTCTTGGGAAAAGATGAGTATGTCGTCCAGATATACTACGACACATACATATAACAAGTCCCGAAAGATCTCATTAATGAAGCCCTGGAAAACAGCAGGGGCATTACATAACCCGAAGGGCATTACTAAGTATTCATAATGCCCATCTCTGGTGTTAAAAGCTGTTTTCCATTCGTCACCGGACCTGATTCTAATCAAATTGTAGGCACCACGAAGATCCAACTTAGTAAAAATCCGGGCTCACTTGATCCGATCAAACAACTCAGTAATCAGAGGAATGGGATACCGATTTTTGATAGTGATAGCATTAAGTCCACGAAAATCTATGCAGGGGCGTAATGATCCATCTTTCTTCTTCACGAAAAAGAACCCAGCTCCAGCGGGAGAAGTAGAAGGTCGAATAAATCCTCGCTGGAGATTCTCTTGGATGTATTCAGCAGTAGCCTGTGTCTCAGGTAATGAAAGTGGATAAACACGACCCCTAGGTGGAGTCTTGCCAGGTAACAGGTCAATCGGACAATCCCATGAACGATGAGGGGAAAGACGTTCTGACTGAGCTTTATCAAAGACGTCTGCAAATGAAGCATACTGAGGAGGAAGTCCCGGTGAGGAAGGTGAAATGGAGGTTTGCTGTATTTTACGAGGAACAACACGAGAAAGACAATGTTGGTGACATTCAGGTCCCCAAGATGTAACTTGAGGAGTGCGCCAGTCAATCTGGGGAGAATGACATTGAAGCCATGGAAGGCCTAAAACAATCGGACTTGTAGTAACAGGAAGGATTAAAAACGAAATTTCTTCTCGGTGTAGGACACCAATCTGAAGGGTCACCGAAGACGTACTTTGGGTGATGAGACCGTTGATAATACGTGATCCATCGATAGCAGTCACCATAATAGGAGTCTTCAGGGTAATCACTGGTAGGGACCATTGATTTACAAGGGATTCAGAAATGAAATTTCCTGCAGCGCCTGAATCAATCAGAGCTTGGGACTCAAAAGACTTAGTAGCAAATGAAATGGTAACGTCAAATGCACAGGTTTTTGATTTCGTAGAAGATGGAGAGGACTCCAGGGACCCTAACTTCACCTCTCCAGAACTAGTTAGGGCCTGGCATTTCCCGATTTTTTGGGGCATGACTGGAGCATATGTGTGGCATCAGCACAATAGATACAAAGTCTATTCTTAATTCTTCGATTCCTCTCTGCAGAGGTTAGTTTGGAATGTCCAATCTCCATCGGTATCAACGGAGGTGAAGCAGGACGAATTTGAGAAGTGGGACGAAGAGATGTTTTAGCTGAAGTAGTTCTCTCAGAGTCCCTCTCACGAAATCTGAGATCCACACGATGACAAAGAGAAATCAAATCTTCTAAAGACGTAGGGAGTTCTTGAGTAGTCAGTGCATCTTTAATTTTGTCCGAGAGCCCCTGCCAGAAGGAGGCAATTAACGCTTCAGTGTTCCACTGAAGCTCAGAGGCTAAGATCCTAAATTGGATGATGTACTGTCCTACTGTACGAGAACCCTGTCGTAAACGAAGAATGCTGGAGGCAGCGGAAATAACACGACCTGGTTCATCGAATACATTACGAAACATGGAAATAAATTTGGCACTATCCTGTAACAACAGATCATTTCTTTCCCACAGAGGGGAAGCCCATGCGAGAGCTTGTCCGGAGAATAATGAGATGAGATAGGCCACTCTGGAACGATGAGTCGAAAAGTTTTGAGGTTGGAGCTCAAAATGTACTGAGCATTGGTTGAGGAAACCTCTACATGTTTTGGGATCTCCATCATACTTTGACGGAGTTGGCAGGTGAAGCGTGGAAGCCGTAGACACCTGGGATGGCACTGGGGAAACGGAGGAAAGCACAGGAGCATCAACAGAAGCTGTAATATTCTGTCCAGGCGTTCTTTGGGAGACTAACGTCTGGTAACATTGTAGTATTAGTTGTTGACGAACATCCTGTTGTTCCACACGGGTGACCAGATGCTGCAGCATCTCTTTAGCTGTGGGTTCCGAATCTGGGTCTGTCATGTCCTGATCTTACTGTCACGGGCACTAGGAGTCTTTACCCAGTATCACCCGCTGATGGTCTTATCAGAGCAGTTGAGTTGGCATATGATACTCTGATGGCAGGGTGATAATGGAACTGGAAACAGCAGATGGTTAGAGAATGCTCAGAAAGTCTATGACTAGCAGCACTGGAAAACAATAGGTAACTGAACACGAGAATCTGGATGGACAAGGACACGTGAGGGAAGTCAGTGGTCTGCGCACGGCAAGTTGTACCACTGCTATAGTGAGAAGAATGTCCAGGAGTAATAAGGAGGTGGAAGTCAGCGGTCTGCGTATAGCAAGTTGTACCGCTGTCTGTAGTGAAGGAATGGAATCCAGGTGAAGGTAACGGGGAAGTCAGTGGTTTGCGTGTAGCAAGTTGTACCACTGCTTATGTGAGAGGATATATGCAACTGGTGACACAGGGAAACAGGAATCAGTGGTTTGCCTCTAGCAAGTTGTACCACTGAATATATATGTGAGGAAGGACACGAGGAGATAAATGCAATGCAGAGTCTACACGGGTACACTGAACTTGATCCCACGTTGAACTGCACACAATAATAATAATAATGAATGAACAGCACTGCACAGATAAACAAAGTCACTAGAATAGTCCAGCAAAAGGAAACACAGTCTATAATAGCAATAGTCTCAGAGGATGGAAACTCCGGAGGAGAACAACTCAGTCCAGATGGATATGCAATACACCAGCACAGTCAATGAGAAGTATGCATACCGTGGTTCAGATAAGCAGGTTGTTAGAGATAGCTGCAGGGATACCTGAGCGGCAGGGAACTGACGAGATGAGAAGTCCTTGCAGAATGGAAGCGGCAGGTAGGTGCAGCGCACTGTAGGTAGGCCAGCAAGAACGACAAATACTCAGGAAACAGTAGTATATCGAATTGAACAGCAGGAGACCACGGGAGAGTTGAAGCGATGTAGCAGAGCTGGAAGCCGAGGAGCGTAGACTCGATGCTAACAGGCAAGTTGACACAAATGGACACACTGTAGAAGCAGTAGGCAGCGGGTCAGCTGACGGCAGGTAGAATGCAGACTGGAGCGCTGAGACGAGCAGGACTCTGTAGACACGCTGAAGTAGCTAACAGGAATCAGCTGGGACAGTAGCGATGTAACACAGGAGAGTTTGCAGTAATCTGTAACTGTAGATACACGGAGGCAGCGGATAGGAATCAGCTGCTGGAGTCACGATGAAACACAGGAGAGTTTGCAGTAATCTGTAACTGTAGATACACGGAGGCAGCGGATAGGAATCAGCTGCTGGAGTCACGATGAAACACAGGAGAGTTTGCAGTAATCTGTAACTGTAGATATACGGAGACAGCGGATAGGAATCAGCTGCTGGAGTCACGATGAAACACAGGAGAGTTTGCAGTAATCTGTAACTGTAGATACACGGAGGCAGCGGATAGGAATCAGCTGCTGGAGTCACGATGAAACACAGGAGAGTTTGCAGGAATCTGTAACTGTAGATACACGGAGGCAGCGGATAGGAATCAGCTGCTGGAGTCACGATGAAACACAGGAGAGTTTGCAGTAATCTGTAACTGTAGATATACAGAGACAGCGGATAGGAATCAGCTGCTGGAGTCACGATGAAACACAGGAGAGTTTGCAGTAATCTGTAACTGTAGATACACGGAGGCAGCGGATAGGAATCAGCTGCTGGAGTCACGATGAAACACAGGAGAGTTTGCAGGAATCTGTAACTGTAGATACACGGAGGCAGCGGATAGGAATCAGCTGCTGGAGTCACGATGAAACACAGGAGAGTTTGCAGTAATCGGTAACTGTAGATATACGGAGGCAGCGGATAGGAATCAGCTGCTGAAGACACTAGGAACACGAGGAATAGAAGTGGTCTGGAAACCACAAACGGCAAACAGGAATCAGCATCAGCTGAACACACGAGCAGGCACTGGAACACCTTCAGAGACTCATGAGGAATGAGACTCCAAGATCAGGCCACGTGGTATTGACCACAGGTGCTTAATATAGGGAGTGTTGCCTGATCAGCCAATTAAGTTAAAGGAACAGAACTGAAGGTAAAAAGGGACTGCACATGCGCAGTACCTCATTATAATGGATGGACACGGTTCCTAGCTACCTTAGAAGTAGCACTCACAGTCCGGTGAGTGACAAGAGGTTTCCTTCTACAGGCAGTAAGAGAAAACCATGCTCATACTATACATATAGGGAGCTATATATCAGACCATCCAAGAAGAGTAATGACATAATATAATATGCAAAAGTTATAGAAAATATTTTTACATAAATATCAAAATAAAGGTATAAGTTGAAATTGATACATGGAAACAATGTCCAGAAATATATTTAAATGAATATAAAAGTAAATTATCAACTGTGTGTTAAAATACATATAAAACTACATCTAAAAGAGATAACATTCTAAAAAATATAATAAAATCAAAGGAATCATTAAACCACTATAAAGAAGTGAATTCAAGGAATTCTCTCAAGGCCAGAAAATTTACCACGTGTGGGGTCAGCATTAATGTATTTTTAATTTAGGTTGTTTCATTGATGTTCTTAAAATGCTCTCTTTAGTGGTACAATTATTCAAACTGAATTAATCATTCAAACTACAAATAAAGAGGTAAACCAAGTATTAGCATTGATAGGATAGATTGCTCTTAATATAAAAAGTGGAAACTACTGTTTAAGATAAAACTGGTGAGGTTCTATATTGTTTTTATAGATATATATGCTTATTTTGAATTGATAAAGACCACTTTTGTGACTAAGGACACTTCACCAAAATAAATATTAAAATGTTTTCTTTCTGCTTATATTGCATGTTTAACCACCAATATTTTATGATTTACACTATGCTTAAAAATATAAGTATGATTTTAAGACACTGTTACTACCCCTACATAGGTTTAGCTTTAGTTTAAGGTTGTTACGTTTTTTTAATAATGTAAAAAAAATCAATAAAATTTTTTCTTAAATAAAAAAGAAACTGGTGATGTTTTGCATGGTATAAGTGCACATTTTTGCAATTAGCACAGATGACCCAATTATTATGCTCAGATTCCATTTTTTCACCAAGAAAAGGCTTGTGTATAGATGAAAATGGGTTTCTCACCACGTAATGAATACAATTCTGGGTCCATCTTTAAAATATGCCAGTTTTTGGGTGTTTATTTGGGTGGGTAGTGTAGGAGGGCATCAGGTCCTGCGTAGTTAAGTGTTTAGGTTGCAAAAGTGGCGTATAAGGCCCCTTGATCCTGCTCAGAAGGGCACTCAAAGAACTGAGCCCCAAGACAGGAGCGCTTGGAAGCTGGGGTTCAGGCTGCGGACGGATGCCTGCGGAATGGCTGAGTATCAGTAGACACATGTGGCCCAGGACGGGTGAGCAGCAACAGAATCGGTCCGCTCCCGGAGTAGAAGTAGTGACCATTGGTGGGGTGGTCACTGGCAGGTAACATATCAAATTGATCGTTGTTTTGTATGTCACCGTCTCTTTTTAGTATCCTTCTTCTGTAGGAACTAAAGGTCAGGCTCCAACATTGGCAGACGCACTAGGATAATCAGCCGTGAAGTGTGGTTCCTGGATTGCTGCACAGAAGACCCCGTTGTGTCTCATAGTGGTCCCTCAGAATTGGGTGAGTACGTGAGGTGTCGGGAAGGGGATTGTGGTTTGTGTGAATTTGTCTCCCCTAGCACCCGTTACAGTAATCATAAGGGGATGGGTGTATGCATGTAGTAAATGTACAGCAATGACGTGCCAAGCTCAAGTGCACACAGCAACATTTGATTCAAGCTTTGGGCATCTCTAAGGTTAATGTGTTTCTTTTGTATCACTTTCACCAGCTACAGGGCAGGTATAAGTGCCAATTCATAGTGACGACAGTCACATATACATGCTAGAACATGTGTTTGCAATCAAGAGCAACTGTAAGAATGCATTTTATGTACAGTAGATATTAATAACATCATGATAAATGTATTTAATTGGGGGGAAAAAAACATTTTTTTTCAATAATGACTATATTATTAGCATTTGATGATAATTGAATTTTATTTATTTTCTGGTACATTCTGCTAGGACTTTATCCCTGTCATTGAAGTTCATGCAGAGAGCCGGGTATTCTAAACAGCATAAGTTTCTGCTTAGACAATAGAGGGAATACTAAAGCACTGCCTTATACGGATATAATAGGGAGATTTAAGTATATTTGAGAACCAATAGGGACCTCCACTCAAACAAATTATTGAACGAAGAGAATAAAAGGTATGTGCAAGTAACTGGAATATTAGAGGGTCAGTTTATCACTATCAGAATCTATGTATGGTATTTTATTGACCACCGGCAGAGAGATTAACATCAGAAAAGCAAATGAGGGGAGTACGTAATATATTTAAGATGTAATAACCCTTCAATTCTAGCTGATGAACATGAGAACCAAATGATCGAAGTTCACACACAACAATTTTAAAATCACAATATATATTTTATTTACTTTATCACTCAAACATTTAGCTGCTTTTATGTATTGGAATTATATTTATGACAATTAATAAAAGTTATATTTTAATAAAATTTTGGGACACATGCAATATATAGAGCAATATATCCAAGTAAGGACTATTTGTACACCATATCCAAAATCAGTTTCTTTCTCTTTCTTCGCCTTTATTGATGTTAAAATGACTGATTGGTAGCACCTCTATTTTGATACCTACAGAAACATAACATTAAATTATCAATTCAGATACTAATATTGTATAAAAGAGTAAACAGTCCTTCTATATGAATCTAGTGCGACAATACTTTTACTGTAACTTTATATTCCACATATATCCTGCAGTGTACTCTGTCTGTCAGAGCAGAGTGTCTGTACACCTGTATTCAACAAGAGACATTTCTTGAGATTCGCTCCTAGTTGAATATGGACATGCGTATACCCAAATAATGTGTGTTTTTTAAAAAAATGCAATTTACATTTGTTTTGTTTGCCTAAATTCGTGTTACCTATGACTGACATGCAATAATAAATACTATTAGTAATATAATGTGTTTGCAGTGTATTGTTACATTCAGATCTCTTCAGGTATAGGCCTCCAAGACAGTATATACAAACTGCCATTGAATCAACACTTTCACATTGGAAAAAATATCTATACACATCAACTCTTCAAATAAATAGAGCATTAAACACACTGCTCCTAAGAAAACCTTTGGTCATAGTGTAATGTAAATTGTGGTTTGCCGTGTATACATTAGAACAATTAATAATTTATTGTCAAGCACACCCTCCTTACAATATACAACATTCTTAAACACTTAGCTTCTCATATCTAAATACTGAACAGAATACAGCACAAGCAAATTATTATTATTTACGTGCAATCTCAAAAGCTCTCTAAAAGTGTAATTTCAATGCAACATATAATTAATCTAATGTTTGTTGTGCTGGATTGCTGTGGAACAGTTT
This sequence comes from Mixophyes fleayi, assembly GCF_038048845.1. Classification (NCBI taxonomy): domain Eukaryota; kingdom Metazoa; phylum Chordata; class Amphibia; order Anura; family Limnodynastidae; genus Mixophyes; species Mixophyes fleayi. The sequence goes on from NC_134404.1 coordinate 206,741,425, forward strand.
TCTGAGTTACTGGCAGCAGCCTTGACGCTGACATCAGAATTAAGAACTGGAATTCAAGCCTGTCTTTAGTGATGTTTCACGATATGAGCATAATAGATATGTGTGTGGGCCTCCTATGGCCTCTGGGCAAGGGAGAGCTGGCAAATTTTAGCACAGGAGGCAAGACTCAACTCATCAGCCTATTAGGAACATTTTAAAGGAAAGAAAATGCAGATGGCCCACTGAGCCAGCCAAATGTAGCCTACTATGGGACTGGCCCGGGGAACAAATATCCCACCTGCCCTCCAGTCCATCAGCATCTGCCTCTGGGGGTAATTTGGGTGTAGACGTGAGACAGGGGAGATTTTTGTGACTCCTAGGAAAAACCACGCACACTGGAACCTGGAGGTGTCTTTTACTTGTTAAGTCCTTGTTAGTCACACCCACTGCACATTGACCATGCCCCTTTATGGTCAGGTCACTATCCTGCTCATTATTTGTCCTGGTGTAGTATGCGTAGTATGACATGAAGTTCCACTGCTTTTTTACGTACAAATGAAGCACTAAATGTATTGCATATAGTGCAGCTAATTGCACATTTCAGCAAGCTGAATCAATGTCTTCAATATAACCAAATCTTCCTACGATAGACTAGATCCTCATTAATCAGATCTATTTTTGGCTAATTCTAAATAAATTATTGTTGTGTTATTAGGTTCCAGTTATATGACTATATGTATGAGGCTTTCTGTTGGAGACATTATTCAGCTAAACTTCAAACATTTTTTTTTTTTTGCTATTGTAATTATTTCCGGTTTTACATAAAAGTACTTTTTATCTTTTTGGAAAATATAAATTCAATTTCTTTTTAAAGACTTTATAAAATGCATGGCATAGTCATTTTCCATTCCTAAGAGTTGAGCTGAACAGGGCAGGTCTACTAATATAAGGTGATATAATGCTCGAGAGATTTCTCAAAATCAATCCCAAGCATTGTTGACTTACAGCACTTTGTTGCCTAGCAAATGTATTAGATAATAAAAGTAGCACAAATCATTGTTGTTATGCGGGATGGATTTAGCGGTCTGGAATCCGCAGGTCACGATGGCCCTTGGATCAGCCCGCTTACATGAAAGATAGGAGAGTGGCAGCGGCAGTAGGAGAATAGAACTGTAAGTATAGTACAGTTATGCTGAACAAAGACAAGCCGTGGTAGAGAAAAGCCTAGGTCTGGTACACGTTACAGTGGTGGAGTACAAAGGGAGATCTGAAGTCGTAGTCAAGGGAGATAGCTGAGGTCTGGTACACGTTCCAGTAGACAAGTACAAAGGGAGAGCAAAAGTTGTAGTCAAAAAGGGAAGACGAGGTCTGGAGCACGTTCCTGAATGAACGGTACAAAAGGCAGATCTGGAGCTAAAGTCAGGGCAAACAGAGATCAGACACGGATACCAATGCAGGGAGATAAGGCACAAGGAGAGAGGATACAGGAGTCAGATACTGGGGTTGTAACCTGTACTCTGATATTGGACAAGTTTTAGAGCTGTTCTTATATAGCAGAAGGAAGTTTGAATTCCACATCTGTGATCACATGATAGCACAGGGGAGAGAGCCGCGCACCCGGAAGTGACCAAGCGACAGCACCGAACGGAGCAGGGAGCATGGGCAGGTAAGTTTTCCTCACAATTGTATTCTCCTTTTCCAACATCACTCAACACAGATGAAACATATTTTTTTTTTTAAACTTGGCAACCATACATGAAGTAGCTTAATATTAGCCTCTCCACTCTCAACCCAACAAACCAGCTTAGATTAAAGACTTTGGATCTCACCATCATCATCAACATTTATTTATACAGCTCCAGCATATTCTGTAGCACTTTAAAATTGAGGACAAACACAGTACTAAGCAAACTGGGTAAAACAGACAAAGAGGTGAGAAGGCCCTGCTCGCAAGCTTACAATCTATGGAACAATGGGAGTTGGATACATAAGGAGAAGTCTACATTTTGCATTTTGGTCCAGTCAGATTGCGAGGGTAAAAAAAAAGACAAAAAACAGACAAAAAAAAACAAACATCCAAAAGAACATCCAAGATCAAATGCCAGAAAGACAGTCAGTTACATGAGACAACACAGATGTCGAAAAGATCAGAATAGGATAGATAAATTTGGGTATCATCCGGATACAGATGATACTGAAATCCAAACGAGCTAATTATTTTCCCTAGACAAGAATAGAGAACAGCAGAGGTGGATCCTGAAGAATTTACACTGAAAGAGTGATCAGAAAGGTAGGATGAGAACCATGATAAGACAGTGTCTTGAAGACCTAGGGATTGTAGAGTTTGCATGAAAAGAGAGTGGCCAGAGAGATCCAAGAGAATTAGAAGAGAGCAGTGGACTTTAGTTTTAGCAGCTTTCAAATCATTGACAGCCTTAGCTAACGTAGTCTCTGTGAAGTATTGAGAACAAAGCCTGACTAAAAAGTATCCAATAGGTTGTTTGTGGAAAGGAAGTGTGTGAGGTGAGTGTAGGCAAGTCTCTCTAGAAGCTTGGAGGGCATGGGACCTGAGAGACAGGACGGTAAATTGAGAGAGTGTTTGGGTCAGAATTTAGTTTTTTTCTAGAATAGGAGTAATGACTGCATGCTTGTATAATGACTGGAAGATACCAGTAGAGAGCGAGAGATTACAGATTTTAATTAGAGGTGGAATGAGCACAGGAGACAGGGATCTACTGATTTTTGAGGGTACAGGATCAAGAGTACAGGAGATAGGGTAAGAAGATAAGACGAGAGTAGATGCTTCATCTTCATTTGTGGGGTCAAATGAAGAGAGCGTGTCAGAGGGTGCTGGGAAAGAACTGAGATGAGTGCTTGTCGAGGGAGAGGATACCATTTCTAGTCTGATTTTATCCATCTTATCCTTTAAGTAGGAAACAAGATCGTTGGCATTGACAGTAGATGAAGGGTTTGGGATGGGAGGATTGAGAAGAGATTTAAATGTGTTAAAAAGATGTTTGGGGTAAGAAGCCTGAGCATAGATGAGAGTTTGGAAGTATGTTTGTTTTGCAGTGTCCAGAGCATTTCGATAGGAGTGATAGAAGTATATGTGTAGAAATAATGCTTTACGGGATATTTCTTGAAGATTTCATGTTACTTTGGTGTGCCATGGCTGACTCCGAATTCGACGTGTAGTATGAAGAGTCACTGGAGCCACTTGATCAAGGGCTGCTGCAAGGGTTTGGTGAAAATAAGGTACTGCCATCTCAGGGAAGGGGAATATAAAGACAGGGGAAAGAGGGTGTTGGAGAGAGATGGAAAACAGTTGAAGATTAATAAAGATAAGATTTCTGCGGGTATAAGGAGGCCTGGTGGAGTTTGACAGCAGAGAGGTTAGAGCAGTGGGGGTGAGCGTGTAGCTGATAAGGTGATTATCCGAGAGGGGGAAAGGTGTGCTAAGGAAATCAAAAACTGACTCTAGAGAAAATAAGATCAAGCCAATGGCCATCCTGATGAGTAGATGATTCAACCCACTGGGAGCGGTTGAAGGAGGAGGTTATAGATAGTAGTTTGGAAGCAGCTTTGGAAGGGAGTGTGACAGGATGGACCACCTATGTCACCCTGTCTGTTGTTGCTGGGAACCCAATGGGCTTACTTTGGCACCCTTCCCTTTCTTTATCCCAAATCCGACCCTCCTGTTGCAATAGGAGGAGCATGCTGCCACCACTAGGCTCCTACATCGGCACCTAGACTTGCTTCCTTCTGGGTAACTCTAGCTGCTAGGGTACCCGCTTGCTGGTACACCTGGGCTGGTATACCTGACCTCTTGCCTTTAGATCAGGGTTGCTGTGCATGGTTCCCCCCTGGCCTCTCACCCTGACCAGAGCTGCAGGTAGCGGGCTAAACTTTGGTAACGGAATGCTGAGTCCATCTCATAACAACCGGAGAACAGATTAGATTTGGGTCTAATATGTAGGTCACAGGAATTTACGGCAGTGAAAGTAGTCATCAATGCAGGTTTTTGAAGCAAAATTATGTCTTCTTAGCTTCAGTGTCCTAACAAGGACAGTTCACAGTCACTAGTTGAAGGTACTAGTGACATCCAGAAAGGTACAGAGGGTATGACACATTACATGCTCAAACTGCCCACTTTTTATACAGCTCTGACATAACTCCTGGCAGGGGGTAACGCCGCCCTCTGATCCTCCCCGACCCCAATGCGTCTGAGTTATTTTTAGTATCAGGATTTTTTTTTAGTACAGTATGTTTTCCCAAACATGGATTTACATGCAATACAAAGTTAACAATATTTACACTATGCTATATGCTAAAACTTGCTGCTTGCATTATCTGAGATGCAGCCACACCAGACACAAAGGCAGCGGCCCCTTTTGCATATATAGGCTAAACAAACGTGTTGGTCACTGCGTGATGAACAAGGCTAATTATCATGAGTTTAAAAAACACATCCCCTTCACTCTTTTGCCAACATGGAACTTCTATAGGAAAGTTACAAAACCCCAAACAAGACGTTTCCATACAAAACACATCCCAATGTAACACGATAAGTGCATTTGCAACTATATACATTTGTGCCTGCACCACTAATTGAAATACAAGTCTACAATAAATTATTTCTACATAATCGAGGGACAAATAAGTTATTTATAAGTGATCCAGCCCCAGGTGGATTATCAATGGGGAAGTTGAAATCACTCAGGATGATGGTGGGGATGTCCGATGATAAGAAGTGAGGGATCCATTCAGAGACATCCTCAAGAAATTGTGGTGCGTCCAGTGGGGAGATAGATCACTCCAACACACATAGACAATGGATTAAAAATCTGAATAGCATGTTCTTCAAAAAATGTGAATCTAATGGGACATTTGGTAGAGTTGTGAATGTGCATTGTGGGGAGAGAATTAGTCCAACCCCACCTCCTTTCCTGCTTCCAGTTCTGGGGGTGTGGGTGAAATGGATGCCACAATATGAAAGGGCTGCAGGTGAGGCAGTGTTTGATTGCGTAAGCTATGTTTCTGTTATTGCCAGAAGGTTGAGGTTGTTTGAGAGAAAGATGTTGTGTATGGAGGTGAGTTTGCTACAAACAAAGCGTGCATTCCAAAAGGCACATTTAAAGAAAATTGGAAGCGAGTGGAGACAGGTGATGCATTTAAGGTTTGCTGTATTGCGGTTCTGTTCTTATATATGTGTGTGTGAGGAGTGTGGGGGGCCTGGATTAGAAGATATATAACCAGTTAATAGAAGCAGAGAGAGAAAGATAGGTAAGAGGATTGTAAAATATGTGACCTTTTAATTTCTGGCAACAGGAGGATGCTGTACCAGTTAGAGATAATAAATAGGACAAAAGTTCATGGGTGTTAACTAGTGGTGAATGGAGTAATGAAGGTGCAATGTGGACAAGTGTTTGTGTTGGAGGAAGGGTGAAAGATGATATAGTCCTAAAGATAATACCATGAAGGGAGAGTAAGAAAAGCAATTTGTTAAACATTGTGAATCAAGAGTAAAAAAACACAAAGTTGAGGGAATTTAAAGAAATATCTATTCGCAATGGTCAGTGTAGTTAGAGAAGTAGTGCAGAGTTAGGCCCCAGCTAATGTACCTCATTTCTGGATGTCTTCAGATGTTGTCCAATGTTTGTCCAACTGTGCTGTTTAACTCTGCATTTCATACACATTGTGAGAAAACATACTTAGTGCAGAAAACACATGTCTAACCCCAAATACGTCTCCCCATACTGTGTACCTGTAAACTTCTTTGCGCCAATACCAGAGTGAGCTAATAGAGACTCCTAATGCACCCTCTCTCTTAACAAGAAATCCTGTTTCTAGACATTATTTTTTTTTAAAAAAAAACCTTTTGTGACTGAAGAAGAAAGAAACACTCAACAACAACAAAAATATTGCAAGTACATAAATATGCATTATGACCAACTCATGGTATTTTGGGATAAGAAAATCCATTGTGTAGGGTTGTACTGAACAGCACATTCAGGGGAGAAAGTATCTTCTCGAGTCCTGATTGCTCAGCTTAATGGGAACAACGAACAATGGTTCAGAATAAGTTTTACATTACGGACAAAAACTCTGATGAAAATTTCCAGGAAAAGCAATCTAAATCACAGGAAGCCTCTCTAATCCAGACCCTTAGACTGGTGCTGTGTTTTTCCAGCCAGTGAAACATGGTATTCAGAAGCTGTTCCGAAATATGTAGGAGTTTAGAAGTAGGTTCATGAGAGACATAGTTTGTAAGACGGTATAATAATATCAGGATTTAGAATATGTGTTCTTAAATTAAAACTTATCTTGTTGTGACTTAAAATTTGGGATTCTAAGAAAAAGTCATCAAAATGTCAAGTAAAGAATTATGCACATGGAAGACACAGGAGATGCAGAAATCTTCGATGTCATTGGTTATAAAGAAATAATAGAAGGATTGAAGAAGTCAGTTATGTACCATACATTGGAGGCAATTCTATATATTACCCTTATCTGTGTGGGTCCTTTCTGCAGGTTACATATAATTCAAATTAAGGAAATCTGAAATGCAAGTAATGTTTATTTAATGCAAAACACCGGATATACTTTTTTAAATTGTTTTGAAATCTGTATTAAAATAAACAGACCCCAGCAGGTGAGCCAGGCTGATAGCTCAATGCCACTATGTTTTCTATAAACTTTGTACAAACAGCAAGGGCAGATTAAAGCTTCACTTGTGTAATTACACTTCGGATTAGCCATGTAATGGCATTTTATTACCAGCAAAAACGTTTCTGTCATTATTTTCACATCATAGTCAGGTTCCCTGAGTGCAGAGAGGAAATGTAGGAACTGTATTACAAGTGACCAGTTTATATGGTGTTTTTACCAGCATTCTGTTTATTTTTCTTCTTCAATTATTTTTACAACAGCCAGCAAGTATTTTGTGGCTAAATTTAAGACTCTAAACAAATATTCAAACCAGAGACCATCTGGTATTTTCACTAAGTGCTACTTTTACAACTTTGTAAACAGCAGTCTGAAGGCAACTAAACTATGAGACAAGGTTCCTGTTGAAAGTTAAAAGAGTGTTAAATATGTAGCTAGGTAGGTTTGTTGGGGGTAACTCAATAAAAAGGTTTTCTATATCTCAACACTTAACTTAATCTTAAAATAAACAACTCTTTGCCTACATAAGGGACATCAAGAACCTTGCTATTAAACGGCTAAATATTTCTAATAACTAGAATATGCCTATTAATAATTGGTTTATTTAAAGACATGCTTAAAATGATCAGTAAAATACATCTGATTAGTTATTTGTTATATTGCAGAAATTCATGTAATTTAATGTCATGATAATATTAATCTTGCCAAAGATCTATACGGGGTAAATTAGTCAAGCTGCAAGTTTCCGGCGGGTTTGAAAAGTGGAGATGTTGCCTATAGCAACTAATCAGATTCTAGGGCCTGATTCATTAAGGATCTTAACTTAAGAAACTTCTTATTTAAGTCTCCTGGACAAAACCATGTTACAATGCTAAGGGTGCAAATTAGTATTCTGTTTTGCACATAAGTTAAATACTGACTGTTTTTTCATGTAGCACACAAATATCATCTTTAAATTTCAGTGTACAAATAAGCTATCAAATATTTGTGTGCTACATGAAAAAACAGTCAGTATTTAACTTATGTGCAAAACAGAATACTAATTTGCACCCCTTGCATTGTAACATGGTTTTGTCCATGAGACTTAAATAAGAAGTTTCTTAAGTTTAGATCCTTAATGCATCAGGCCCCTAGTTATCATTTATTTAGTACATGCTACAAAATGACAGCTAGAATTTGATTGGTTGCTATAGGCAACATCTCCACTCTTCAAACCCACCATAAACCTGCATTGATAAATATACCCCTACATCTTTTTGTGTTTTATCCTTCTGATTCCCTTAAAAAATTGAATTGGTATATGTTATATTAATGTTTTCATGAAAGCAGGTGACCCTGGTTTATATGCTGACAGAAAAATGTATCATGTATATGTGATAATTGTACCTTACCTTTTGATGCTAACACCTGATTAGTAGGTATTCTTTCTCTTCACGATAGACGACTTCTATTCCCATAAAAACTTTGTAATGAACTATAAAGATCATTGCTATACATATGAATTATATAATGTTATATAGCACTGCATCTCAATATTTAACATGGCCAAAAATGTAAATATAGACATAGCAATATTTTGGATGTGATTTACAACTGGATGGTGCAGTGCTAAAAAGCACTTATGCTTTTTCTATGTTGTGACTTCATGCAAACACATAGCCCAGGTTTTATTATAACCACATCATCCCTACTTCTCTTATATTTTCAATGGGAAAATATGTGGTTGGTGAAAAAGATTTTAAAATAAATAAATTAAGGGGGGGGAGTGTAAATAAAATGAATATAAACGAAAGTAATTTCTAAACTACACACTGAACAAGTTAGTTGCCTGTATAATAAATATAGCACTGCAAAGCTGTGGTGTATTGACTACCTACTACCATTAGTAGAGCACTAGTTGTGTTAATCTGTGATAAGTTTACAAGGGTAAATGCAGGGTTTGTAGAGGGGATTTCCATGCAATGCCGCCAGAGACAGTGGTAGGCTGCTTTCCAACTCTTTCCATTCCCTTCAAATATACTGGGTGAGTGTCCTGATTCTGGTGACAGAACCAATTTTATGTGACCGTCCCACTCAGTCAAGACTTTGTTCCAATTGTAAGGACAGTTGGGATGGATGTCCTGCTTCCCACTGTACTGCTTATTAAGGGAGAGCTGCTTGCATCTAACTGTAGTGCATGCCGCTTGCACTTAATGAACAGTACAGTGTGAAGTGGGACGTACATCCTCATTGCAGTTGGGAATGTCCTGACTGAGCAGGACAGTCACACAAAATTGGGACTGCCCCACAACAATCAAAATCAACAGTTGGCAGACAGTGCTGCTCTCTCCTACCTGTTCTTGCTGTTTTCACTACCCGTGGCTGCAGCTCAGTTGCTGCTTGTCTGGTTCCTGGAATGTTGGGACCCTGATTGTAAACAAGGGAGATACATAAAACATGGTAAGTCTAGCGGTGAATGAACCCATTTATATCTCCCTCCCCCAACAAGCCCTGATGTTAAATCAAAACCTCTACATTTAGTAATTAAGCCTCCCTACCTGAGACCAGCCCGACATTAAATTAATAGCATTCACATTTAATAAATCGACCTATTTTATCTCTACAAGCCCCGACATTGAATTAATAGCATTCACATTTCATAAATAGACCTACTTCCTCCCTACCAACAACACCATTAAATTAATAGTATTCAGAATTAATAGATAAACCTATTTCCCCCCACCTTGTCAGTCATTTAATGGTAATCACATTTAATACATACACATATTTCCCGCAAAACCCGCCCCAATATTAAATAATTAATATCCCTATTTAATAATTGAACCTATTTCCCCTCAAATTGCCCCAATATTAAATAATTGGAATTTGCAATTAATTAATGATCTTCTTCTCCCTAAATTTAGACCTACATTATATTAATAAACCCCAAATCAGCCTAGCATTGATTAAATAATGCCATCACACCACCTTAAATTAATAGTCATTACTATGAACTTACTATTAAATTAAATAGTCCGCACCATGAAATAAATAGCCCCCACCAATAAATTAATATTGCCCACCCTCACCATTAAATTAACAACCAGCCTCAACCACTATTACAGTAACATCCCTCTCCCACACTTACCTTATTACATCTGGATCTGTAGATTTCAGAGGCAGACTCTTCTGTCTGATTGGATCTGTAGGCACTAAAGTGGCTGGTGCTGAGAGAGGAACCAGCCTGTCTATGAATCCTGTAAAGAAGGGGGGTTTCCAGGGCACTGGAAACCACCCTTAAGTGAGCGCCTGATTAATGCCTATGAACAATACTGATATAAAGCAGAGATAGAATAGTGTTGAATAGTAGTACAACAATGTACTCTTCCTTACCAGAACTTAGACAACTTCCGCAAGTCTGATCCAGACACTAGCACTTCTCTCACTGTCAGTCTTGACTAGAGCAGAAATGGGTGCAAGATAGATGTTCATGCACAGATTTGCATAATTAGAAGTTAAAATAAATACACACTTAAACAATGAAATTGCAGGAAAAAAGTGTGCATTAGATGATTATGATAAACACCATTACAATATATAGTCTTAGGAAAGTCTAATGTAACAAGTGACACACATGTATTGTCTGTTTTTTTTTTTTCAATTGTTCATCATCATGGGTCTTGCTCACGATCGCAGGCCCCAGAGCAAAATTTTGGACCCAGCGATACATATCTATTTGCCATACTGGCAGTTTCCAGTCTTCTCTACTGTGCATGCGCAGGGTTAGGCGGTAGCAGAGAACTGCTAGGCTCCATAGACTGCTCTGGCAGTAGTTTCACCCGTATGTTATGATCCATTGAACGGGCCACACTATTAAGATTACATCCCCCACCGGCCCATGAATCTGCAGGGATTACATGGACTGTCAACCCAGGACCAGTTCTTAAATTGCACCTGACGGACAGGGGAAGAACTTATTTCAGACACATAGGGGAGTAAGAAGGAAGGGACAGGAAGTGAGAGATATTTGGAAGTACTGACACGTAACAAAAGCATGGAAGGAGTTCATTTCAGGAGGGACTGTGTGTTATCCAAGATCTGGATGTGGGGAAAGATAAGTATTACCCTTTGTATTCCACAGGACTGGCCCAGACATTGTGGCAGGGACACAACAGGCAGCCGCTGTAGAAGGCCAGCTCTCCTGAACTCCCACTCCAACCCCCTGGCCTAGCACCCACCAATGTTTAAGTTGAAGCCCCATGGGAGGATAAAGCATTGTGGGAATTTGACCCTGGATTTAAGGAGCTATTCCAGGGGGGAAGAAGTATTCATTCTACTGAATTCCCTCACTCACACAATTTACAAGACTTTACTCTGGTCTACAGAATTTCAAATGTTCTCTGAAAACCCAGCTCTTCAGGCAAATTATAATATTCTTCTGCCACCCTCTTAACCTTACTAGGTTACCCTATTACCTCCCTTTACACAATTCACACAAGACAACAACCCTATGACCCCTTGACCAGCATTGCTGTGTGACTGAATAATATAGCATAGAAATCACTTTTTGCCTTTGAACTTTGTCTGGACTGTAATGCAATTTGTAGACTTAACCTCATGTATTTAACTTTCATTGTCCCATACATTGTAAGCTTGCGAGCAGGGCCTTCTTACCTCTTTGTCTGTATTACTGTGTTTGTCCCCAATTGTAAAACACTTCGAATTTGCTGGCCCTATATAAACAAATGTTGATGATGATGATGAGTCATGGAGTGTATACAGAACCTGCAAAGTATCATGGATGGAGGAAGAAGAGGAAGCAGAAGGATGGGAGGTGGGAAAAAGGGGAGGAGGATGAGAGGAGAGGAAGGAACTGATGAAGTGCAATAATTTGCTGCACTGTGGTCAGAACTTCCTCATGGCAACACTGACCCCCAGGAGAACCAAGCTGTTGTTTACAACTCTAGGTTCAGTGGTGCTAAGTACCATTTCATTCAGTTTCTGACAGTAAAGTACAGCATTCTATTATTAAACTCACAGCATGGAATAAAATGCAATGATTTCCAGCAGGGGCACTGGACCAATGACTGCCAATGATAGCTCAGGTTTAGTGCAATTTGCCAAGCAGAAAGCAAGAGGGGTCTTAGGAGAGTCATGATAGCGTTTTTGGTAATGGACACTTCAACCAGAATACTTCTAATCAATAGGGCAGTGCAGTTTAGTATAGCCATGAAGTGCATGTATTTGATTAAACAATGCCTATTAATGCATTAAAGTCTCCACTCCTAGCCCACAACATAGTTCAGGAGGTATAAGGGATAGGAATGACCTTGTTGCTTGAGAGTAGTAAGTTCCCTGATTCAAAATTAGCTTGTTAGTATGATATCCATCTGGAGGAAGTCCCCTTATTATGGTAGATGGTATCTGGAATTTAATCATATTTGCTAAAAATCCACTACCTACTTTAACCTAGTTTGAACTAATTATGTGGCACTCTCCACCACAAATACCAACTTTAGTCTAATATTCATAGACAGATGAGAAAATTACTTTCAAATAAGACTCACTCAGGGCACTTGAATGAAGCATTGGATTGATATTGGCTGGACCTCCATTCATAAAATAATCAATGAATTAGCATATTAAATCTTGTTTTCTCACTTCAGCACAACCAGCAAAAATCTCCACAGGATGCACTGGGAGCGAGGGGTATGCTCTTCTACTTTTTTTGAGATTGCCCAATGGCTTCACAGTACTTGAGAAGCGTTGCTGATATTATCTCGTATATTTTTAACGTTCATGTAATCTCCCAGCATGCACAATTTCTCCTAGGAGTAAAATTTCAAACCTTGAAATCTTTGCAAGCAAAGAATGACTTGATGATGGCTCTTTAACTGTTATCAAGAAAGTCCCCTGGATTAAAACTGTGGAAAGCATTTACCTTGAATTACTTTGCAGATTCTTTGGTTTGAAGCTCTAGTTAGTCTTATACTTTATTATATCCTGTGGTCCTTAAGCCAAAACGGGTCTCCTCAAGTTCCTCACTCTTTTTTTTTTCTTATTTCCCATGTGTTTGTGTGTGTGTGTCCTGTCTCGCTCTATTAACTTAAACCGAACAATTGAACTTTTACATAGCTTAACAGTATACTAACTTGTTATATTGTTATGATGTTTCTATTGTAGTGTTTATTTTATGACTTGTGCAAACAATTCCTTAACAATGCTGCTTAGTTTACAATTTACCAGTGAAAAGTGAAAACCTTAACCCGTTTACTCTCACACGCTGTGGTTTTGTGGCAGGTGGGAACATATCATATTCCTAGCAGTCCCCCTGCAGGAGTCAGAGCTACTGGTACAAATAAGACCACGATTAGCTCTGAATGGAGAGAAAACAACAATAACAAACAGAGAAAAATTCAAAAGAGCTTTACTGTTTTTTCTATAACTGGAGCAGTAACTAAATAAACTTGTATTTTAGATTCAGAGGTCCATTAAATCCAGTCATTAAAGTTTAAGTATCAATTAATCAGTAACAAGCAGAAAAAGGATGGCAGGCCCTGTCTCTGAGCTAGCACAGATGTGTATTCATGAGGCTCCATTTAGCCACTCAAGTTTGGTTGATTTTGGGGGGCCACTGACTTTGCCTCTAAGGAGGTTGTATAGGGCTCCCAAGTCTCCATGTAAATTGCAGTTTACATTTCTTTTTGCAGATAGGAACAGTCCTGCGGCAGATCTGGGATCAGAGAAGATCTTGACTTTATTTGGAGATAGATGCCTACAATTAAGGCCCCAAAAGCCTAAATAAGACTAATAAAGGCTGATTCTGACTTCTGAAACATTCCCCCTTCCCCTTCCCGCAGTGTGGGAAGTATCTATTTTGGATCCAGTTGAAATGTAGGCTCCAGCTTCATATGCAGCATAACCAGAATTAATTATCCATCCATTTACACTGAAGGAGCACTGTCTCTTTTTGTTTCCTCCAGTGTAGGTACAGGAGTGAGAGCATCAAACATTCTCCTGGCAAAGCTCTGAGATTCTTTTGCCTACCAGACTCCTGACTCCCAGAATTCTATTATTACTGTCTGCCCTCTCTAAAAGATTCCATCCCCCGCATAGCAGAAAGCTTGACACCATAGTCCAGTATGTGAATATGTCCTAGTACCTATTTATATTCTGACAAATATTTGAACAGGTTCCTCTGATAACAGTGATAACTTGATGTCATGGAAGAAGTTACTTTTTAAATGGGGTAAGAGTTTATTACTGGACCTTTATGTTGGTCCATTAAGGAGTGGTCATTTTTTGTCTCCTATGTTGGTTGCAACACCTTATTCTCTTATTTCTCCTTTTTTCACAATCTTTTTTCCCCCTCTCAGACAACTCCCTCCTTAAGCAACCATAATTAAATAGTCGTACCACTAAAAACACATACAGAGTGGAGTTATGATATTCAGTCCTTTGTAAGTTTAACCTTTACTACTTTAACTAAATAGACTGAAACTTCTCTCGCTGCATGCCATTGGGCTTAACTCACCTAAAAAATATTCAATTCTATTGGCCTCCTTGGAAGAGGGTAAATATGATATTGTTGTCCAGCAAGAAACACTGTTTGCTCCATGCTTAAGAATATGCTCTTCTCCCAGACCTTATTTTTTTTATCTGTGAAGACCAAACATAAAAATGTGATCCATAATAAAGTGCCCTTTTGGTATCCCGCATATACTCTGACCCAGAAGCGAATTCATGTTATGCACCAAACACAGGCCAGCTTTACTTCTTATTCTCATTATTGAAGCTAATTGATATACATGCAATGGGCCACTTGATAATTGGAGAAGGATATTTGAATATGGTTCAGGATCCCAGTCTAGATAAATCCTTTCAAAAGATTTATATCAGAGTTCTTCTAATAAGTTTTCCTGCATAATAAGAAAAAAATGAAATTGCTGAACCAATGATTTCATTCTTTTCAATGAAATCTGCCTCTTCTCCTTGTCCTGGTGGTTTTCCATCCCTTCACTACAAAAAAAATTAGTGGTACTCACTAAGAAGGTAAAGACTCCATCTCTTGCGGAAGTTCACAACCACTTTCTCTCCTGAATTCAAATATCTAGGGATCAATAAGAATATGGAATCTCTTTTTTAATACTAATTATTCCCCATTTTTGGCAACAACTAAATCGGAATTAGTATTATCAAATTGGAATAAATTATTAATCTTATGGATTGGCTGCATTACCTCATTTAAAGGTGCAATCCCACATAGAAGATTATTAGTTTTTTCTTTAAATAGCAGATACCTTTTGAGCATTCATTTGATTAATTTTCTTAGCTTTTCTTCTACAAATCTCATTCTCAAAATATATCTGTCTTCCTTAAGCTGGGTTCACACTACACTGATTATCGGGCCAATCAGACGATATACGACTGATTGGCCAGATATCTGTGAGTGTGTATACTTACCCGATGATCCAAAGTCACCCCAAAGTGCCGATCATCGTTTCATTTGGTTGGTCGTACTGTTTTGATTTTTGTCGTTTAGCAGCTAGTGAACTGTCAGCAGCAGTTCAGGTTAAATCTGCGCTATCTGCATCCTGAGTGAAGGAGAACAGAGACAGAGAGAAAGCACATAGTCAGCATTACAGATAGTGAGAAATGCCAACCGTTTCACTCATTCATTCTGCTGAAGCATAAGTCATTGAGTACGCTTCACTATTTAGCTAAATAAACGAAGAGTGGTCTTTAAGGGCAGAGCTGACACTGTAGACCATTTGCATGCTTCAGTTCCTCGCCATAACATCTTCCAAGCTGACGGTGGCGGACTGTAAATCTGAAGGTAAATCGTGTGTAGTGTGTACACATGAATCAGCATGCTGATCGTGACTTTTTTTTTGGTCTGTCGTTAATAAATCGCTAATTGTTAGAATTTTTATATAGTGTCTACCCACCCTGTATGTCTGCTAGTTGTTTATCAGTAAAACAAGCTGATTGATGTGGAGAAGGCCACATGACCTCACAGTTCTATTTGTCTTTCTATGTACCGCCAGGCACTTCCTGGTTACAGAGCAGCAGTACTTACACTCTTGATCATATCTTTTATCCTGCTACTGGCAACTACTTTTGTCTTTATTACTCAGACTATGTTCAATTATTTTGTTTTTACTGTGTAGGAAGCCTCAGTGGTCATCTGAATGCAAAGGGGGGGGGGGAATATTACAATACACAAGCAAACTAAGGTCATGTACCATCCGCTAGTCTATGATAATTTCGCCCCATTGGCCTACAATGGCGCTGTCCCGTCTGGCAATCAGTCTTCCCCTTTCAGTTTGGTCACTATACAGTAGACTTTATACCCTAGCTGCTCCAACTCCACTTTACCTTTCTGCATAATTTAGACTTCATACCAGGAGGTAAATGTATCAAGCTGAGAGTTTTCCGGCGGGTTTGAAAAACCTATCAGATTCTAGCTATCATTTATTTAGTACATTCTACAAAATGACAGCTAGAATCTGATTGGTTGCTATAGGCAACATCTCCACTTTTTAAACCCGCTGGAAAACTCTCAGCTTGATACATTTACCCCCAGATCTTAAAACTTCCCCATTTATACATTGTCTTAAAGTCAATGTTAGATTCTTAAATTACCTGACTGAACTGAGGATTTTTTGAACATTGTTAGAACAATAGCTCATCTAAAGGACTCTTTTCTTCTATTTATAACTCAAAACTCACTGATAACTTGAGCCAAAGAGATTCACATGAATCTAAATTGGAGACAGACTTAAAAGAGGTCTTGGATGCAGAGGATTTGTGGAACACAGAGTTTAGAGTTGCAAAATTCTCTATTAATGTATGGAAAATTCATTTAAATTTCTATACCATTGGCATCTAGTTCCAGTAAGATTAATTAAACATGCCCAAGCGTTTCTCCCCTTTGTTAGAGAAATTGCCAAGTAGAAGGCTCATTTATTCACATGTAGTGTTCATTCCCCTATTGTTCATTCAAATTTTGGATAGGGGTCAGAAATCTTATTGTGAGTGTTAAAGCTACAGAAGTCCCATTTCACTCAAACTTTCCTACTCCAGCTCCTCATTCCAGACCTTTTCAAGCATTGGTATCAACCACTGTAGCACTTAAAAATGTTTTGAAATATATATGAAGTGGAACTTATAATCAGAATATTAAGTTTAGTTATTTATTAAATACTTTTAATAAACAGTTAAAAAAACAGAAGCCAAGCACATTCTAGTCTATTGTAGAAATGCTCAAGCTAGAAAAAGTAAAAATGTCACTATTATGTACTGCTTGGAACATTGGAGCCTAATTGTTTTTCTTAATGGGACATTATGAGACCCAAAAGGGAATGGCTTTCAAAACTGTTCAGCGTAATTTTTACCTGATTATGCATTTTTCTCCATTTTATCTCCTTTCCTTGCTATATGAATGATTACAAAGCTTTGCAAACATTTCGTAGGCAATGGTTAAACATAGATTCCATTACAGATATGGCAAAAATGTGGTCATTTTCTACCAGTACCATTTTAACAAATAAAACAGTTGATATCATAATGGATTGCCTGGGTACCTAGATAGGTAATGACACTAATGACAAGTACAGAAAAATTGGTATTATGCAGTGGTCAGTGTATTGTATAAAACAATGTAACTGTCGATGGGGTGCTTCACTGGGTATGCAGCCAAATACGTATCAATGAAGATCCACCAGAACTTCAATCATCAACATGTATATTCAATAATTATGATACATACATATAGCGCTGCCTTCACGCACACTTGGTGTGTATTAGTGGATGGACATGTATGAGAATGTCCTCCAGACGAATCTCTACCATCTAAAGTAATTCATACAAAAAACAATGATGGTGCAGTACATCAACAAGATGGCATAAATTGCCAAGAATAAAGATTTTCCAATTAATTCCCGTGTACATATAAATTACTGTGCACCCATGTTTTTACTCAATGTGGAAACCCTTTTGGGTCTGCGCTTACAAGAACATGGATGTATATTCGCCCGTAGTGAGATTGGAGAATATGGACCCGATTGCTACTTCTGTCTCGATGTCTCGTACTCAGGGAAAGATAATGAATAGAAAACAACCTAGCGCATTATCTTTTTTAATGAATAAAAATAGGAAAAACAACATGGGACTCGTACCAGAAAACAGCAGTATGGTGGCAAGGTAAGTTTATACATCAGTCTCTCACCGCGATCTCTCCGTGCCCGATGTTTACAAGTCCATACAGCGATCTGTCCATGTCCAATGTTTACAAATTCATGTCAACGCGTTTCGACTTACATATGAAGTCTTTTTCAACTGGAGGACATTCTCATACATGTCCATCCACTAATACACACCAAGTGTGCGTGAAGGCAGCGCTATATGTATGTTTTATAATTATTGAATATACATGGCAGTGTATTGTGTTGAGGATGTAAAATATGAAAATATGAAAGGGGAGGAAACAGACAATGGTGCAGTGCTCTTTACACAGCTATGTAAGAAATACACTAGTCTGGACTACTAATAGTCTTAGTGTCACGGGCACTAGGAGTCTTGCCCAGGATTTCACCAGTTGACTATGCTTACCAGAGGGGCGGAGTTTGCACAGCGGTCTTCTGGCAGCAGGGTGAATAGTGGAACATATATAACAGTAGGTGGAGAGAGGATGCCAATGGAATTGATGATAGTCAGCGACTTGCAGTTATACTGGTAAATGAGTCAGCGACTTGCAGCTATATTGGTAGATGAGTCAGCGATTTGTATCTATAGTGGAAAGGCAGGTTTGAACCACGGAGACCAGGGTGGACGTGAGCAGGTCAAGGAAGGTAACAGGAGAGTCAGTGGTCTGCGGATAGCAAGTTGTACCACTGCTGTGAAGGGAAGACTTGTCCAGCTGCAGGTAGGTAGCGGGAAAGTCAGTGGTCTGCGTACAGCAAGTTGTACCACTGCTGTGATGAGAAGACTTGTCCAGGTGCAGGTAGGTAGCAGGGAAGTCAGTGGTCTGCGTATAGCAAGTTGTACCACTGCTGTGACGAGAAGACTTGTCCAGGTGCAGGTAGGTAGCGGGGAAGTCAGTGGTCTGCGTACAGCAAGTTGTACCACTGCTAGTAAGTGAGGAGTTGTTCAGGTGCGGATGAGTGGAGGCATGAAAAGAGTCAATAACTGTATGAAGACAATGAGAGCACAGAGGAACTTGTTCCAAACAGATATGCAGCGTTTACAGCTAATAGTCTATAACGGTATGTATACTGCTGCTGAGTAGAGAGGCTTGCACAAAGCGGATATGCGGGACAATAACTGATAGTCAATCACAAGTATGCATATCACTGCTGAGTAGAGAAGCTTGTTCCAAACACATATGCAGCGTAACAACAAATAGTCTATAGCGGGTATGGATACCGCTGCTGAGTAGAGAAGCTTGTCCTAAGCGGATATGCAAGGTAACAGTTGATAGTCAATAACAAGTAAGCATACCGCTGATGAGTAGAGAAGTTTGTCCACAAGGATATGCAGGCACAGCAGGGGCGCTGAACGGCTGTAGCGGGTATGGGAACCGCTGGTGAGCAGAGCAGGTAATCAGAAGCCAGCTGAGGACACGAGCATAATACAGGAGTCTGTAGCGGGTATGAGAACCGCTGATGAGCAGAGCAGGTAATCCAGAAGCCAGCTGAGGACACGAGCAGGATACAGGAATTAGTAGCGGGTATGGAAACCACCGATGAGTAGAACAGGTAATCAGCAGGAAGCAGAAGACACTAGCAGAACACAGGAGACACCTTCAGAGACTCACAGGGAATGAGACTCACAGGGAATGAGACTCACAGGGAATGAGACTCAAGATAAGGCAACGATGTAATGAGCACAGGTGCCTTATATAGGGAGAGGTGCCTGATCCACCAATTGGATTAAAAGCAAAGGTCATAAGTTCTTGGATGCTGCGCATGCGCAGTCCATCAAGATGGCGGACGGCCGCGGCTCAGGACAGGCGCCGGCAGGAAGGCTAGAGAACCACGCACCAGTGCAGAGGCACTCACAGTCCGGTGAGTGACACTTAGTAAGCATCCACATGCATTTTCTTCTAGTACAATCCAGGTATAATGAGGATTGCAAATCTTTTATTAGACATTTCCTGATGCTTGCTGATTGGCCTCTTCACGTTCTATGAACTGTGATTGTACTGACTCTCCAGCGAGCGTTTGCTATTAAATTATTTGCAAAAAAACAGGCAGATGTGATTCAAAAATATAATTTTATTACAAGCATAACAATATAAAATAGATTTATTTTTAAATAGAAACATTTTTTGGTTTATTTTTAAGGAAAAATAACTATTTAAATGGAATCCTCTATTAAGTCCAGATATTGGACCATATTGATCAACCATGTCTGCAGATTATGTATATTTCGCCACAGGTCGACCTAACCAGCTACCGTAGAATACATAAGGAGAGCATATTAGAGTTCCGATCTTCATTTCATTTAAATTATTAATAAATAATTACACATTACATGCATCTTTTTGCTGAATGGACTGTTTGTCATGGATTTTTATCTTTTATTGTTTATATCATTTTGGATTATGCTGCAAAACAGCTCTTACACAAAGTTCTTCTTTACAAAGCAAGTCTCATCCAATGGCTAGAATATGCAGAAAGCTCTAAGAATTCCTATACTTCCACATATTTGTTAGAAATGTATCTTCCAAAATGCTATAGAAGTGCGCCTTGCAAACATTTACATGTTTCACAGACTTGTTTCTGTAGTAAGTAAGTACAGATCTAGTTGGTGGGGAGGGGTTATGATGTAAAAACATAACATAAGAAACTTTAATTAATGCAAATACCTACTGTATATACTTGTATGACTTTTCAACTGCACCATCAAATGCCTTGACTAACACTCTCTCATATAAGGCCTACAGTATAATGTCTACATAAACAAACATGGTTGGCAAAGAGAAGAAGATACCACATTTATTTACCTTCACAAACAGCAGCCATTGCATCCTCTGGTCTCTCCGCTTAGGCCTCCACTGCATATGACATCCTAAAGAGGCTCAAATGTAATCTACAGACATGCTCCCTGAGCTGGCAAAGTTGTTGTAGCTGCTGGCAGCAGAGGTGCCAACATCATTGGCATAAATAAATGACATAATGTCCTATATGTCATTAAAAAAAATCCACAAAGGAGTAATAAATACAACTGACATTGTTTAAAAAGAAAAGAACTGAAAGAAAACACATGAAAAGTGTTGAAAAATTAGAAAAACCTACATAATATCATAACGGTGGTAGTCAGCATATTGATGCTGACTACCCCAACAAGACTTACCCCAACATCTTCACACTGAAGGGCTCCTTCCCGATGAGGCTCCGGACGACTGATGTGGCAACCGACTGGAAGCAATCGCGATGAATGAAGAAGCCGGCGCAACTTGATGACGTCACTGACAACCGCAATGCTGTTATCGGTGCCATATCTGAAATAAAACAAAGGTGAGCAGCAAATTTTTAGATAGCTTGAAAATTATTTTCGATAAACACTTATAAATTGCTGATTCAGCACCTTTTGTTCAAATATTCAAACTCATTAACAAACTATAGTCAAATTATGAAATATTGCATATCATTGTCCGTAAACTGTAAAAAGTCTGATACTGAATCAAAACTTGACAATACAAATGTAAACTTTGATCCTTATTGAGAGATTATGAGAAGGGCTCAGGAGAGGAATTTGAACTTTTGGGAACCCTACTAATTTTAAGGGAACCTGATACTGTCCACCCACATTGTTCCACCCACAATGACAATGTCATGAGGAAAATAGAATAATTACTCATTTAATTTAAGTTGATCAATTGGGAGACTCTGTACAAAATGCATTAACCGATATTCCCACTGAGTACCAAATCAACAATGGAGCTTCATGTTCCTTACTGAAATCTCTGAGATCAGATTCCTCTAGTACTCCACATCAATTATAATTGTACCGTAGGCAGTTAAAACCAAATTAAGCCTCAACCTATGTCAATTTCAATAGTTATTGTAATCCCTTCATCACCAATTATTTTTTAGGGAGATACTGTAAGTTGCAATTCACAACTTACAATTGTGATCTTTCAATAATGCTGTATTATCTACTTTTTGTGATTTCTATAATCCTGCTACCATACTTTTTTTTGCATACTTGCAACTTTTTGCTTTTCCTGCTGAGGAAAAAGAAGACATTCACCAGGCTTTGACAGAGGTACCTTGATCCCCTAACATTTTTGTCAGTTTTGTTAAAAATAATCTAGATAATATTGTATTTTTAGGTAACTCTGTTCTTTTACAATATGCAGATTAATTATTTTTATCCTCTCCCTCCAAATAAGCATGTTACAGTTTTACTGTTTCTCAATATGCTTTTTGTGTAGTGCGCTATTGTGGACAAATAAGAAAACAAAGCGCCCTCTCTGCCTTATGTAACAAATAAATAGTGTTATTCCATTATTGTAGTGTTGTTCTATTCACAACTCCTACAGCTGCAAAGAGTAAAGGCCTGCACAGCTAGATACATTTATCAAACTGTAAGACCACTCCAATTTAGGACAAACAAATGCAAGTGTCATAACCCAATTAGTAAGAGGTGATAATTGTCAACTCAATTCTCAATTCTCGCCTAAAGAGAATTTGCATCAGAAATGACATTTGGTTTATTTCTCCAAAGCCTCTATTTGTCCGTACTGCATTTAATGTCACTACCAAATGTATGCATACATTTATTGCTTATGCTTTGCTACTTTAAATTAATCCAATTGCTGGGGATGCGCGGAAATTTTTCAGTGGGTGTTTACTAATACGCTTTGCTAGTATGGAAATGTTCTTGCACTACAAAAACAGTACTACTTCACCTAGTTTGGAAATCTTTGCTTTCTTTAGATAGGATGCCTTTTTTAACTGGCCTGATGGGCCCTAAAATATATGGTTTATATAGATGGCTTATGTTACTTGTTTCTCTGGCCTGGGTGTGGTTAGATGTCAGGAGCTATGCAGTAAAAACCTGTCCCAAAAGATATTCTGGGAGCTGTCAGTGGTGAATGAATATGAGAATATAACATATAAATATATACATAATTAAAAAAATACATGAATAGACTAATAACAAAAAATGTACAATAGATGAGAATTAAAAATAAATATTTAAAGAAATCATGAAATGGATAAAATAATTAGAAATAATATAATAAAAAAGCAATATTAATGAAAAGGATAAATACCTTAATTAAATCTAATAAAAAGGTATATGAAATAATGAATTATATAAATAAAATGGGTAAACCTGTTTCACTGATAAGCCATAATTCTTTCATCAGTCCCAAAATATAATGTGGGTGTCAGTGGTGGTGAATATATGTAAAAATATAGGGGTATAATATAAGAAAACACTTTACTTAGTTTATAATAATAATAATGAAAAAGCAATAATAAAATATAATCAATTGATGATTTTAATAAATATAATAATATATTATTGAAGGAAATAGTGAGAGTATAATGCTAGTAAAAAAATAAATAAAATATATTAAATAAGATTAGACAAACTCTTGAAGTGATAAATTAGTGATAAATTAGTGATAAATTAATGATAAATTACTGTAATAATTTTCCCAATGATAACAAGCTATAATTCTTTTCTCAGTTCCAGCCTCTGGTATCTCTGACGGGTTGGGTACGCTTTACTTATTACCAGTATTCCGACATGGAGAAGCCCTACAAATAAAATCCAATGTCATGAACAACCGATTCAAAAATAAACAGACTCGCCTTCAATGCGACGCTGTAATGAGGGAATGTCGGGTTAAGTGTTTAAATACTTAACCTTAGGGGTCCCCATATTGCCGCTTTAAATTTCTATTGACAGACGTCACAATGACATCAGCCTGCAGTGCCGAACGCTTCTTCAATCGGAATCACTTGCTTTCAGCATGGTGCTTTCATCGGAGAGGTCCAGCGTTGGGTTGATCTGTTTATTTTCAAATCGGTTTTTCACAATTTCGGATTTTATTTGTAGGTCTTCTCCATGTCGGAATAGTGGTAATCCTAAAAATGATTACCACCATCTCTGACTCCTATTTTCTATCTTAAGTTATGTTGAAAGATTGCGGATATCTCTTTGTAACCTGTTTTCGCTTCTCGTTAAGAAGTTATATCTGTAAAAATGTGCAAATATTTCTGAGATACTGCAGGATTAATTAATTAAATTATGCAAAACTAATGTAATGTGTGTTCCGTATGCGCACAAGGGGCAGATCTAAAGATACATCTGTTGATGAATAGTGTAGGTCTGCCCTGCTCTAACAAACAAGAAACTGCAGTAAATGTCCAACACATATGTGGAATAATAAGTAACTAAAGAACACAGAGAAAGAAAACATTCAATTAATGTCACCTGTTAATAATATAGTCATTAATGACAAAACATTACAAAATATTTTTATTCCCCCCCCCCCATACAATATACTTATTAGGATATTATGAATGTTTACTGTACATAAAGTTATATTTTTTACAGATGCTCTGGATTGCAAACACATGCTCTAGCATGCATACACAGCTGTCATCACTAGTAATCTGTACTTAGACCAGACCTGTAGCTGGTGCAAGTGCAACAACTGAAAATCACATACCTTATAGATGCCCAAAGCTTGAATCAGACTCTGTTGAGTGCGCTTGAGCTTTGCACGCCCTTACTGTACATCGACTACGTGTACGAGCTCATTCCCCTTCCTATTCCGCCCCTAAAAATGTAAGCTGTAATAAGTATCCTTTTTGCTGGAAGATGATTTGGAAGCTGCTGCCTTCTGTGGTATATGGTCCAGTTCTGGGCATGCGCAGAGCAATTGTGCAGATTATACACAACGTATCGCCAGTTACGCTCCTTAATGAATCAGGTCCTGTATAACCACTATAATACATAGATTGTTGTCCTATCAGTATACTCTAATATCATTATCCTTTATATTAAATTGCGGACTTATTACGTGGCTCTTGGCCTTAAAGGGGATTAAAATACAAATAACATACAAAAACAGAAGGTGGAGATGGCCCTTCCAAATGAGCTTACAATGTAAGAGGTGTGAGGAACACTTGATACATAAGGTAGCAAAATACTAAGTGTAACTGCAGGTGTTAAAAGTGCATGCCGCTATTGTAAGGCAGCAGCATTATTAGTGTTATAAATAATAAATTATAAATAGTAAATTATAAATAAAGCAGGCATTCGTGACTGGCATTCTGTACAGCTGCCAGGTAGACCATTCAAGACTTATTGCTACTTGGTTGCTATGAGTTACTGTACATTAGCAATTGTGGCACGTGTTAGTAAATCACATCTATTGTACATATAAATTACACATTTCTCTAAATTACTATATAACTATATAACTTGGCAAAGAACGCAACACTTAAATACTAAAGTTCCAGGACAGGACTTACAGGGTCAACAATTAGATTAAACAATTCTAAAAATATATTATGATCTATTAGGATGAATTATATCCACACATATGGGCAGTTTCAGTTTACAGACTTTTCTCTCTGTCAAACACTTAGTTAGCAATAACTTTACCAAGAACAACATATCACACAAGATGAAATGATAATTGTCTAGCATAATTATACAAGAAAAAGTAAAACACCCATTAGCAATGGAGTCATGCCAAGAAAAACAGTACTAAAAACAATTTGGAGAATGAACCAAGTATTAGTTTAATTTAAAAATATTGAATATATAATATATTAAAACTCAAATATTTTAGTCTTGAACTACTGACATTGTTTCAGTTTCAGTGTTTGATAGTTATACTTGTTTTTCCGTTCACATTAAATAATATTTCCTTTTTTAGACATACTTATTCTAGAATTAAGCAGGCTTGAGTACATCAAAATCTTTATAACAAGGTACAATATGAAATAAATACAATAGAACTGATAATATTCCATGAATATAGAATCCAAAATGTCACACTATTGTCAAAAATACTTGCAATGAATTTTATGTTTATCAAGCAATAATCAAAAAGAAATAAAAGACATACAAGCAATTATTTGCTTCATTTTATGATTACGCATCAAGATTAAAACTGTATTCATTAAAACAAACTGTGTTATTTAGTTTATAAAATTCTATTTGTTACTTTTTAAATATGTTTTTATTGGCATATATTTTAATACATCTACAAAATTTAAAAATGTTGGCAATCACTTCAATGTAGTGCATGTATTTAGCACTACTGACGCAACACAGCTGTCAGCTAGAGACTATTTACATTTGTATGATGCTGTGTTACAATTTGGTTAATTCCATTATTTCCAAGTTTTTATGTTGTCCAGAAATCCATTATCTAGAAAGTTTAAAAAAAACAGAAAGATAACAAATAAATAATAGCAGTTGCTCAATTACACATAGAAATGATCACCAAGTGCCTCCTCTTAAAGTTACTGTGAAAAGCTCTAATAATCAGGTTCATGGGGAACAAAATGCCAATGGCAATGTGGCAATGATTTCACTAATTTTTAAATGTAATTTAAGATTATAATCTGGGAAGTTCCAAGTCCCACCCATTCTATATACCAGTATACATTTGGAATCTTTTATTACTTATCTTCACCACTGTCACTAGTTTGGTAACTGGAAATGAGAGAATCAGCCATCTCTAAAATTAGACCAAATTTCAGACATTCAGCACAGGGCTGGGGCATTTATGGGGAGAGAGGCCACAGAAAACAGTGAACCCCCTCCCAGAAACGAAATGAAAATACACACACACAATTTTAAAATAAACTTTAAATATATAAAAGAATCCCCAAACTCTACTTCACCTCTTTATTATAAATATATCAAATAAAATCATCTTTTCTTCTTTTTTGGTCTGTCCCAGTCCAGATTCAATAAACTTTAAAGGCATAATTTCTAAAGCTATATTATTTGTTAAGTGCATGATAATTGGGATGCTTCAACACTATTTACCTTGAATTAGTTACCACTGATACTAGCCTTGGCAAATTTTCATCTGAAGCAAAAGTAAATATTTATACTGTACATCCCTCTGTGAATGTCTATTACATTGCAGTGTTGCTATCTCATTGTCTCATCATCCTTACCCTTAAATTGTTGAGAATAGTCACTGGCACTTCATTGTAATTTCAGCTGTAATTTTTTTCACTGTTATTTCTCAAAGTCCATAAAGGTGAGAATATAGATAGAAAGTTCTGTTCCATGATTTGATAAATGGAAAAATAAGTATAATAACATTATTAATCAGAAGAAAACAAGTATACTAATATTATTAATATAGGGACACGTAAGTATAATAATATTATTTATGAATACGTTTCATTATCATTTGAACTACCAGCATGGGCAAGTCAGTCCATAATTATATGTGTTTAACTCATATCTAATTTTTTGCAGGTTACAAATGGGCTTCAGCCAGAGGGGATGGACAAACTGCAGTAAAAAATACAGGCAGTGCTTTGCAAAAAGAAAATATACCAGTTGAGGTAACAAGGTACCAAGCAGAGGTTTACTGGCCATAGACCTTATCTGGACTTTGTTCGGTAGGCCGATGGCTTCCTGAGGCCACCTGGAGACAGTAAAACAGTGACATGCTCTGTGCACATTCTGAGCTGCAGCACACCTATGCAGAGACAGCCTGAGAGAGGGAGGCTGATAGGCAGCTATGAGAAAGACAGGCTGTGAGGTATAAGAGAGTCAGGTTAAGAGATAGACAGGTTGAGAGCTTAGAGAGACACAGCTGTGAGAGACAGGCTGAGAGAGAGGGGAAGCTATTAGAGAGACGGGCTGAGAGGTAAAAGAGAGACATTTTTGTGAGAGACAGCTATGAGAGAGACAGGCTAAGACGTAAAAGAGAAACAGGCTGAGAGCTTAGAGAGACACAGCTGTGAGAGAGGCTGGGGGAGAGAGAGGAATCTATTAAAAAGACAGACTGAGAGGTAAAAGAGAGACAGCTTTATGAGAGACAGCTATGAGAGAGACAGGCTGGGAGGTAAAAGAAAGACAGCTTAGGAGCTTAGAGAGAGAGGCTAAGAGGTAAAAGAGAAACAGGCTGAGAGAGAGAGACAAGTTGAGAGTTTAGAAAGAGACAGCTGTGAAAGACAGGCTGAGAGAAAGGGGTGGATATTAGAGAAGCAGCCTGAGAGGTAAAAGAGCGACAGCTGAGAGTGACAGCTGTGAGAGAGACAGACTGAGAGAGACAGATTGAGAGCTTAGAGAGAGACAGGCTGAGAAAGCATCTATGATAGAAATAGGTTGAGAGAGACAGGTTGAGATATTAGAGAGACAGCTGTGAGAAAGACATGTTGAAAGACCCCTGTGAGAGAAACAGGCAGAGAGACAGAAAAACTGAGAGAGAGATATGCTAAGAGCCAGAGCAGGATTTAGACCTCATGGGGCCCTAGGCAAGATTCTGGTTTGGGGCCCCCCTCCCTGAAACAATCCATAGCACTATATATTTTTTTTTAGCATAGCATATATTATGAACTTTTAACACCTTCTAGAAAAGATGATGCAAAAAATGTTATACCAAAAAATATTAACTTTGTCAATCCTTACCTGAAACAGAGTGCAAATAATGTTGAACAAAATTATTTCATAGCTTTAAATGCCTTATATTAGACAAAGTGCAAACAATGTTAAGTTTGGACTTTGTCAGATAAAAGGCATTTAAAACTAAGAAATTGTTAACCCAAACGTTTTTGACTGGAAAGTGTAGATTATTACAATTATTATATTTGAATAAAAGGAGTTTTTTTAAGAATAATCTTTTATAATGATTAGTTTTCATTACTCACGTTTGCTGATGAAAAACATTTATTTCACTCCCTTCTGGCTGTTATTATTGGTCCAACTCTGCTCAGTCTACTTCGATCCTCTGTGTGATGTAACTTCATTCCCTCAAGGGCCGGTGCAAGCACACTGAGCCTGTGCAAGCTGTCACAGTTCCCCCCTACAAAACAAATACAATTTGGCAAATTAGTTTGGGGAGAAGTATAGAAGAGGAAAAAATGACCACTCCTTCATCACACTGTGCCCTACATCATTATAACTTTTATCAATTTTGATCTTCCGTTACACTGTTTCCCCTTTAGTATTCTGTACCCCCTTTATCATCACACAGTGCCGTCCATTATTTGTTCCTCCCCTTCTGTTTCCCCTCACACTGTGCCCCCCATTATGTGTTCCCCTCCTTCTGTTTCCCCTCACATTGTGCCCTCCATTATATGTTCCTCCCTTTCTGTTTCCCCTCACACTGTGCCCTCCATTATCTGTTCCTCCCCTTTTGTTTCCCCTCACACTCTGCCCTCCATTATGTGTTCTTCCCCTTCTGTTTCCCCTCACACTGTGCCCTCTAGTATTTGTTCCTCCCCTTCTGTTTCCCCTCACAGTGTGCCCCCCATTATTTGTTCCTCCCCTTCTGTTTTACCTCACACTGTGCCCTCCATTATGTTCCTCCCCTTCTGTTTCCCCTCACACTGTGCCCTCCATTATGTGTTCCTCCCCTTCTGTTTCCCCTCACACTCTGCCCTCCCTTATGTGTTCTTCCCCTTCTGTTTCCCCTCACACTATGCCCTCTAGTATTTGTTCCTCCCCTTCTGTTTCCCCTCACAGTGTGCCCCCCATTATTTGTTCCTCCCCTTCTGTTTTCCCTCACACTGTGCCCTCCATTGTGTTCCTCCCCTTCTGTTTCCCCTCACACTGTGCCTTCCATTTGTCACTCACCGGACTGTGAGTGCTTCTTCCCGGACATTTAGGAACCGTGGCCGTCCTCTATCCTGAGGGACTGCGCATGCGCAGCCCTTTCCAAACCTTCAGTGTATGTTCCTTTAACTTAATTGGCAGATCAGGCAACCTCCCTATATTAAGCACCTGTGGTCAACACCACGTTGCCTGATCTTGGAGTCTCATTCCCCATGAGTCTCTGAAGGTGTTCCTGTGTTTCCTGTTTATTCAGCCCTGCTGATTCTGTGGTTTCCAAACCACTTCTACCTCTGTGGTTTCCAAACCACTTCTGCTACTGTGGTTCCCATACCACTTCTACCATCTACTGTATCATCGTGACTGTGAGCTGATTCCTATCCGCTGCCTCCGTGCACTACAGTCTTCTAATCACTTCAACTCTACCATGTATCATTGGGACTGTTAGCTGATGCCTATCCGCTGCCTCCGTGCATTACAGGCTTCAACCACATCCACTCACCTGTTCATGATTGTGACTGCCAGCTGATTCCTATCCGCTGCCTCCGTGCACTACAGTCTTCAACCTGCAACTCGTCTGTGTTTCATCATCGTGACTGCTAGCTGATTCCTACCCGCTGCCTCCGTGCACTACAGTCTTCAACCTGCAACCCGTCTGTGTTTCATCGTGACTGTTTAGCTGATTCCTATCCGCTGCCTCTGTGCGCTTCAGTCTTCAGTCCTTGTCTACTCTACCGTGTTTCCTTGAGTCTGCTGCCACTATTGCTACCCGCTACTCTCCGTGATCATCTGTTCCAGTTCAACTCTGCTCCAGGGTCCCATCGTTACTGCACCTGCTGGTTGCTATTGGTTACCTCCGTGTTCCCGCAGAGACCCGCTGCTGTTACTTCTCAGCGCTACTCATCCATCTACTGCTGATCCACTCTCCACGCCTTCCTGTGTTCCCTGCTGGTCTACCTACCTGTGCGCTGCACCTGCTAGACCCCCGCTTCACCCATCCAGGGACTTGTATCCTGCTGGCCTCCTGCCCTTCAGGTATCTCTGCACTCCTGTCTGACTGCCTTCTCCTGAACCACGGTATGCATACTTCCCATTGACTGTGCTGTGTATTGCATACCTTGCTGGACTGTGTTGGTTCTCCTCTGGAGTGTACTATCCGCTGAGTCTATTGCCATCATTGACTGTGTTGGTTCTCCTCTGGAGTGTACTATCTGCTGACTCTACTGCCATCATTGACTGTGTTATCTTATGCTGGATTACTTCAAGAGACTTTCTATATTGGCAGTGTTGTTCAGTCATTTATACATTTATATTGTGCATGTTACTGTGGATCAAAGTCAAGGTGCCCGTGTATATATTGTGTTGCAGTCTCTCCCCGTGCACCTCCTCACATATATATTCAGTGGTACAACTTGCTAGTGGCAGACCACTGACTCCTGTTTACAGTTTCACCTGTTCCAGTATCCTCTCACATAGCAGTGGTACAACTTGCTAACGCAGACCACTGACTCCCCGGATACCTCCACTTGGATTCCATTCCTTCACTCAGACAGCGGTACAACTTGCTATCCGCAGACCGCTGACTCTCATCACCTCCTCGTTTCTGTTGGACATTCCTCCTCACTATAGCAGTGGTACAATTTGCTACCGCAGACCACTGACTACCTTCACGTGTCCTTTGTCCATACAGTTCCTCGTGTATTACTACCTCCATATTGCCAGTGCTGCTAGTCATAGACTTTCCTGAGCATCTCATCATCTGCTATTTCCTGTTCCGTGATCACCCTGCTACCAGAGTACCATATTACCACCTATACTGCTCTGGTAAGCCTATCACCTGGTGATCCCTGGGTAAAGACTCCTAGTGCCCGTGACACCATTATTTGTTTCTTCCCTTCTGTTTCCCTTCACAGTGTGCCCCCCATTATTTGTTCCTCCCCTTCTGTTTTCCCACACACTGTGCCCTCCATTGTGTTCCTCCTCTTCTGTTTCCCCTCACACTGTGCCCACCATTATGTGTTCCACCCCTTCTGTTTCCCCTCACACTGTGCCTTCCATTGTGTGTTCAGCTTCTTCTGTTTTTTCCTCTCTGCCTGCCATCCCTCGCTGGGATGGCAAGCAGAGAGGAGCTCCTCACTTAGTGTCCCCCGCCTTACTGCCGGCCCTGGGGACCGTTGGGCCCTAGGCAGGTGCCTAGGGTGCATAACAGTAAATCCGGTCCTGCTAAGAGCTGTTAGAGTGAGATGAAGGATGAGTGCTGAGAGACAGGCTGAGAAATGAGAAAGAGGCCCCTGTTTGGCTCTACAGAAGATCTCCCAAGGAACGCTGCATAGAAACATCTCACCAGTGCCAGCCCTTCCTATGCCAGACACTCTCTGGCTTCCACTTTCTCCAAACTCCTGCACCAGAGAAGCATCCCCCTCCCACTATAGAAGTTCCAAGCTGCTGATTCCACTCTTTCTCCTCCTGTCCAGCCACCATGAAGGGAATTTCTCCAGCGGAGATCTAGCTTGCTCCAACAGGTAACTTAGTTAAAGCCTGACCTCAGCATTAATGGGCCTCCGCCATTAAAACTGCAACTAGGCCTCAAGAAAAAGAGGCTGAAACAGGCCAAGATGGACATCAGCATCTGCACGGCCTCAAGTAAGTATTTGAGTGGAAGGTGATGTATTCCTACAACACCCTGATGAGTACACTGAGTCACTGACACCAATAGATATCTCAATGACGAAGAATAAACTAAGTGTATACATGAATATACAGACATCTTAGTCACTGACAGTTTACCTGGTGTATATGTAAAGTGTATTTTATGGAGGTCACTTGAATGCTCTCTGTATGGTATATCAGTAACTGGGAAGCTCTCTGTATAGTATGGCGCTCACTTCGATAAGTTAACAATTATTTTATGCTCTCTGTATTATACGACGGTTACCAGGATTCTATCTGTATTGTATATCAGTCTTTGGGATGCTATTCGGGATTGTATATAGGTTCCTAAAATGTCTGCCTTGTATAGAAGTCCCTAAAATACCTGCCCTTGTTGTCACTCTGCCTACCATTGTATTTTGCATTGGCCGTGTCTACCACCGATGTAGTGTTATGTGTGTATTGTCGCTAACCAATAACAATTGTCGAACCTCGAGTTGTGTTTCCAACGCACAAAGATTTATTCGCAAATTGTAGAATAATATGCTCAAGCGAAGTAATAATAAATACAGCCGTTACTTATCGCAGGCGCTCTGGATCCAGTGCAGTCATTCAATCCTGAAGTCTGGGGACAAGATGTCTGCACACTGGATCACAAGCTGCTGCTTATATACACAATCAAATACAGTAATACAATGAAGATGGTATAGCTTGCATCTATTGGTCCAGGTCTCAGGAATGTCCAAGGGGTTGTCAATCATTGGCTGGTTCATCCTAAGGAATCCAAAGGAGGGGGTCACCTCTCCAGGGGGTATGCTCGGCTCTTCCCGCCAAGATTCCTTAGTCTTAAGTAGTTCATAATTCCCTATTATTCATAACTTGTGTATGCACTCTGCGATTCCCTCGCAGAGTGAACCAAACAGTAGGATATGTAACGAGGTTCATTATGATACCACTCATGATGTAATTCCTTCAACCTGTTCCGTGTATTTCACTAATATGCATGTAACTCTGATATAACATATAAATACTACTATATTTCGACATAACTGACTATGTGTTGCAACTACCATTAATGTGTACTATTTTATAAGTATGAGTGTTTGTGCGAATGTATGGTAAAAGACCAATTACTGTTGCTGCCACGTGTAGTGGATGCGTACGCCCTTTCACGCCGTAGCATGCCCTTGTACGTCGTAGCATACCGTACGCATCTTTTCAGACAAAGACAACCAAGTTTGCTAGACTTTAATTGAAATGACTTGATCCAATTTGCTGACTTCGACAGCTCCACCCTTTGATAGTGTACTAAACTATCACCCACTCACCGTTTCAAGTTCAGGATTATACAATACTTCTTCACAGACCATGATCTCGGTATCTGGTACCACCCTTTCAGTCTCTTTCTCGGTGTTACTCCTATGAGACCGTTTTCCACACTTTAACACAGTAGGAACACATTTGACAACTAAACCAATTGCTAAGATGACACCCAGTATAAGGAGAAGGAGCTTACCTACACTAGCAACCATTTCCTGTACCCAATCCCCCAGATCGGAGAACCATTTCACAGGGTTCAACCACGAGAACCAACCCGCCACCTTTTCCCTGACCTCATATTACGAAGAATTATGGCTCTTTCGAAATTCCCATTTCAGCTGCAAAATTTTATCCATCTTCCGGTCTATAACCTCTTTAGGGTCATCCGTATTATTAGTAATGTACGTGCAACATTTGACACCGAACTGGGTGGCCAGTGTCACACAGTACCCACCAGTAATAGAGGTGAGATAATTTAGTACCAGTCTATGTTGCACCAACTCCTTCTTGTACGCTTGTAGCTCCCTTCCAGTATACCTGAAAGTGTCATCATACATCTCGGTGATATTATCTATTAATTTAGCTAGGTCTTGGATATATTTAAAGTTTAATGTTCCCCGAGCGGTCCTGGTGAGATCTAGAGCAACCATAACTTGGAAACCAGCAGTTTCACTAATCAATTTTGTAGCTATGGGTTCCTCACCAGGAATCATATTTCTCTTGCCACAGTGTTCATACTGTGTGTGTATGTATGGTGGTGATGTAGTCTTGTGAATAACAACCATTTCTTCATGAGTAATAGTCATGATTTCAGGAACCAGTTTAGCTAAGAAACACAAGCCCTTGGAACTCGGAGTCACCCAGGAATAAGCTTTCCTCCCACAAACAAAATACACATCATCGGGGAGAACATAAGGAACAGTATACCCATGAATTATATCACACAGAGTTTTGATAAAACTACCCATGCCCAGTGTCTCCATTTGTTCTAGACACGTGTTGGCATTAATGACATTTTTACATTTATCTGTAGAGACTTTTCCAATGGATACCTTCTTATGTTTGGTTATACGCCCTAATCTGTGACTTCCATCAACATTCCTGCCTAGTAGTGACCTTGTGAGTCTCCCTCTAAAATGAGTGTGGCAAGCCATTGTCTGATCTGATAGGTCAGCCTCCCAATTCTCCAGGCGCTTTGCATGAGATATGTTTAGGCACAGCAAAGATCTGCCTATGGAGTATTGTCGAAGCGTCAGACTAGGGGACCTAGTGTTATTGTACCTCCCGTCTATGGGCCTCCCACCCATCAATTCGAGTACTTCAGATATGTTTAGAGGGAATGGCTGTAGTCCTATATTATGCTGCCCTTGCGGCACGTGAGAGCACACCCAACACTCGGTTTGGTTTAGCACCTTACCCACCAGGGAGTGATAATCCTCCAAAGGATGCCCGCCTATATTCAGAGTACTGGGGGACTGGCATCGTTGGATGCATCTCTCTTCAACTAGGGAGTCGCAGAACTTGCAGATACAATACTCATCAGACAATATCCCCTCACACTGCCTCCGAGTTCCTGAGCTAGCAGACCTTTTCATAACCCCTGGACCAAGTTTGATAATGGGCTGCTCTGAGTATCCTATTAACTTTTCTTCGGCCTCCATTTCATCCGTATCACTCCCAGAACTCTCCTCCGTCCTCCATCCTCCTGGACAAAAATAGAATGTCCTAGAAAGAGTAAAAACAAGGAAAATCCTTGAACAAAAGAAAAACAAAAACCGCCACTCCATCGCTGGAAAGATAGTTCTGAGGCAACGTCTCTGGTTCAGGTGTCTCGACTGCAGGCTTTAGGTCTCACCAGTTTGCACATACCTTCTTTACCCAGGTGAGTCAGAACGTGTGCTGCTTCAGCCAGGCTTGGATAGTATGTTCGGGGAGCTACAGGCTTACCTTGTCCATCCCTCCAGAGTCCTGAGGACTCTTGACCACATCCCTTCGCCTTCCAGACCGCCTTTTCCTGCAGGGAACACAAATCTTGCATTTCAATTAATTTCTGCATGTCTAATGTCTGAAAAACCATCATAGTCTCGGTCGATACAGTCATAGGTTGCCCTGCTGCCCATTTAGCAGCTTCGTCTGCCCTGTTGTTGCCCAATGACACTGGGTCTTCTTCAAAGGTATGGGCTTTGCACTTTATGATGGCTACTGTTCTGGGTAACTGTATCGCTGTCAGAAGTCCTTTTATGTGTTTGTGAGTGTGCCACTGGTGTACCTGCTGCTATCGTAAAGTTTCTAAGACGCCAAAGGGCCCCAAAATCGTGCACTACCCCGAAGGCGTACCTAGAGTCAGTATATATATTGGCTGATTTACCCTCTGCCAATTGACACGCTCTCCTTAGTGCTACTAGTTCCGCCACCTGGGCTGAGTGAGGTGGACCAAGGGGTTCAGCTTCTATCACATCCTGATTGTCTACTACAGCGTAACCAGTACATAGCTCTCCTGTCTCTGTCTGTCTGTCTATGGCAACTTCCGTCTGTATAAAACGTAAAATCTACATTTTCTAAGGGGGTGTCACGTATGTCGGGCCTTGCAGTAAAGGTCTGTGTGAGGACACCGGGGTTAGAACCAAAGCTCACTAGATACCCTGTCCTCTAGGTTCACAGGTCACACAGGTAAGGAGACAGGAAAAAAATAATAATCCCTTTTATTAAACAAAGTGTACACACTTAGTAAAATACAACAGTGCTCCCCAAGGAGAAACTTGTTCCCCCACCAAATATATCAAGTGTCAGAAAATCACCAGTGCAAGTAAAAACTCCCCAACCAAGTCCCCAGCAGGTTACCTCCAAGCACAGAGTCCTAGCAGGCCCAAACTCCTGGTAATAACATCCACAGCTGACAATCCAAGTGGGCCACGGTTTCTGATCCTTAAGGTGGGTCTGTGTATCTTGCTGATCCCAGCCGCTCGGCCAACTCTCCACCAGCTTGGTGGGACCCTGGGTATAGTCTCCCTACCGATGTAGGCTCACCAATTCCCCAGAATCTGCGAGTGTCTCCCGATGGAGTGGTAACAGAATCAGTCCTAGAGGTACACTGTCCGATCTCTGTCAAGAAGCTCCTGCCTTAAGCATTCCTTTAAGGCCCTGCGAGAATATGGTTACTCTCCAACAGTCCAAGTCCTCACTGTCTCAAGATTCTCCAACAACTCCCCCCCTCCCCCAGACAGCTCCCCTTTTGTCCCTTCCACAACCCCCCACTCATTGTCCTCTTCTGATTGGTGGTGTGGAGAGTTTGGGTGGTAACAGGGGTGGAAATAGTGCATGACATCAGTGGTCTCCCCCCTGCGGTGATGGTGCCGTTCAGACTGTGTTGCAGACTTGCTAGAACAATAGTTAGCAAACAGGGAGAGACCCCCTCCTGATTTTAGATAAGGTCCTGACCCTCCTCTTTTTAACCCGTTCCACTACTTTTTGATGTCACAGGGTCCACAGCTGATTCCCACTTCCTGTGAGCTGCCTCTCCCCTCCCTCTCTGGACACCACAGCAATAACAGATCTGGCCACCGGGCGGCATTTAATAACAGAGTGGGCCATGGTTGTTCAGTTGGCCCACTGAGGACAGACCGGGTTGGCAGGATATTCTCAATATAAGGCCCGGGTCTGTCACAGTCTGATTCAGGTGTTCCATACAATCATGCGTGTCAGTATTCTTGCCTAACTCATCATCAACCAGGGTCTCCTCACCTCCCACCCTTTGTGTCTCTAGAGAGGTATGTAGCTGGATTTAAGGTGCTACATCGTTTGATGGTGATGTTTGAGGGTGCCATCAGGGCTAGTTACCACTTTGTGAATCTAGCTGAAGAAACATGTCTGGTTTCGGCTGAATTTAACAGAGCTTATACAGCATGGGGTGTGTTGAATTATGTCCTAATACTACGTCCTCGCTCTTACTCACCAGAAGAGCCATTGCTGCTACACTTCTGAGACATGTTGGGAGTGATCTTGCCACATTGTCTAATTGTGCACTGTAGTATGCTACCGGTCTGCTAGCATCACCATGTTTCTGTGCGAGGACACCTGCTGCACAACCATCAGCTTCTGTACAAAATAGCTCAAAAGGCTTTTCATAATCAGGTATTCCCAATGCAGGTGCTCTAGTCAGACTATCTTTAAGATTAAAGAACGCTTGCTCTGACTCTTCTGTGTGTACAACGTGTTCTGGTTTTGAGGAAGAGACTAGCTCCTGCAATGGTAATGCCAGAATAGAAAAACCTGGGATCCGGGATCTACAGTATCCACACATCCCCAAGAAAGTACGAATCTGCTTCTGGCTCTGCGGCAGAGTCATGTGTTGTATGGCCTCAATTCTGTCGGTTGTCAGGTGTCTTAGCCCCTTAGTGAGGCAGTGTCCTAAGTATTTGACCTTAGTCTGACATGGCTGTAATTTATTCTTTGCCACCTTGTGCCCTGTTTGTGAAAGATGAAGCAACAACAATTTAGTATCATGTAAACATGACATAAAAGAATCAGAGTACAACAACAAATCGTCCACATATTGAATTAGAACAGACCCATTGTGGGGTTGAAAGGATTGCAAACAGTCATGTAAGGCTTGGGAGAAAATACTGGGGCTGTCAATGAACCCCTGGGGTAGTCTGGTCCATGTGTATTGCACTCCCCTGTAGGAGAATGCAAAAAGGTATTGGCAGTCAGGGTGAAGAGGGACTGAGAAGAAAGCAGAACATAGATCAATGACAGTAAAATGACTGGCAGACGGTGGAATCTGCATGAGGATGACAGCTGGATTCGGCACTACGGGGAATTGGCTCTCAACAACTTTATTAATTCCCCTTAAATCCTGGACTAATCTATAGCCCCTCCCCCCATTCTTCTTCACAGGGAAAATGGGACTATTTGCTGTACTGGCTGTACGAATTAAAATCCCTTGTTGTAACAGCCTCTCAATAACAGGATATACCCCTAGTTCCACCTCCGGTTTTAATGGATACTGTGGGATTTTTGGAGCTATCCTACCACTTTTTAGATTGACCATGACAGGGGCTACGTTTGCCACCAGTCCAGTGTCCTGTCCATCTCTGGTCCATAGGGAACCAGGTATTTCCAGCAACATCCCCTTTATTTGAGATGGACTTTGTTCTATAACAGGAGAGTGTAACATTAACCTTTGAGGGGTGTCCAATATATCCTGTACCTCATGTGCGACCTTCTCCGGTATATCTAAGAACACACCATCAGAAGTACAGTATATGACACATCCCATTTTACATAACAAGTCTCTCCCTAGTAAGTTAGTAGGAGCCGCTGCAGCCAAGAGAAACGAATGCTTAGTATGCAGAGGCCCGATAGTAACTTCAGCGGGTTTAGTTAGAGGATAATGTAACACTTTTCACGTTATCCCCATAGCTGGAATAGTTTTACTGGTCACCTGTAGATTGAAAGGAGAGGTTATCACAGATCAGGCCGCCCCTGTATCTACAAGAAAAGTTTGTTTCCTACCAGCTATGTCAACTATCATTTTTGGTTCTTCACTCTGACTCTCAGTTAACCTCACTGGCTGTAGACTACAGGTATGACCTGACCCCTAGCGCTGACTATCATTTTCTCGCGCAGCATTTGCTGCTATTATATGCGCGGGTAGCTGTGTGTTCTCTTGCCTATGTGTGTTTCTCCGTGGAGGATACCTATATGATTCCCCCCTTGATGTTTCTTTCCTTGCTTCTGGACAGAATCTCCTTATGTTTCCCTCTTTCTTACAACAAAAACATACCATTACCTTTTTGCTTGAGTTGTATGCTTGGTATGTTTGTGGTTGTGTGTGTAATCCTTCTAAAGCCTGAATACTCACTGTCATCAACCTATCACCTTTCTCTTCTTTCTTTCTAAAGATATTTTTGTCATGTTCCACAGCAGACTCCCTAAGAGAGTCTACTGTGATACCTCTACAATTAGGTAACGAGGTTTGTACTCTGGTTTTTAAATTTTCCCTAAGACCATCCACTAACACTCCTACAGCTACTTCCCTGTAATATGGGTCCTCTCTTATGTCAGTTACTCCGGTAAAGTGTGTCATTGATGCTAGTGCCCTAGAAAAATAGTCTGCTGCTGTTTCACTATCCTTTTGCTTAATGGTGAAAATCTTACTCCAATTTACCACTACTGGAAAATAGATGGCTAAGTGTTTGACAATTTGTGCTATATTTTTTTGGTTAATCTCATCAGTCAAGGTGTCATCTTCCTCCAACAAACAATCTTCAATAAATTTTTGTATGTTAGTATTGGGAGGAAGACACGCCCTCAACACTACACGCCAATCCTTATTGGTTGGTTCGTGGGCATTTCCTAAGTCTTTAACAAATTTCTGACATTTAGCTAACTCCTTTCTAGGGTCTGGGAATTCAGTCATAATGGAATGTAATTCTGATCTAGTCTAGGGACAATGCATTGTAACATTTCTTAAACGAACTACACCATCCTTGTCTGGTTTCCCATTGGGAACTGATATTGTGCGGACTGGGTACGCACCCTCTGGTTCACTGCCTTCAGGGGACACTACAGGATTTGCTGGTTCAAGATTTAGAACGCTTTCACTCCTAGTGATCACGCTACTCTCACCTATCTCAGCCATTTTCTCATACTTGCGCTGAGCTTCTAGTACACTAACAGCATGGGCAAGGGCCGAAATCACAGTGGGTTCATCTTCATCTTCTGATACACTTGTTTTAAACTGGCTTAAAACAGGATACAACTTAGCAATTTTCCTTTTTTCAGTTTTAATAACAGCTGTACTTACCGCTCCCGCCACATAAGGTGGCGGGGGCGCGCTTGCGCTGAGATCGCCACGCTTCTCAACGGCTACTTCCGCCGTGCGCGCGCTTTTCGCCACGCCTACTTCCGCTGTGCATTCACTGCTCTGCCACGTGTTACCTTCCATTTGCCACAATTTTAAACAATCATTATGTCTATTTCTCACTTTTGTTGATTTAATCAACCATACTTTATCTTTTACATTATTTAGTACCTCTGAATAAAAACTTCTTATTGTTGGGAAAGGCCTATCACAATCTTTGGTCATCTTGACCCACGTGTCGCAATACGTCGTTGCGTATGCACCATATTTCTTAAACATAAGGTACCTAGCTGACCCCAGCGGTCCTTCCTTAAGCAGTGCAACATCAACCATCTCTAGCGTTTGCTTCGCACCCATTGTGAAAACAACCTATTTTTCAACGCTACGCAAAAAGACTTTTTACCTGTTCTCCTTTCAAACAGAACTTACTAGAGATTTTTTTTTTTTATCCGTGGATGGTTTTACAGGCTACGCCCACACACCTCCTAACACAGAAATATCACTATGGACAACAGAAATATCAGCTCCTTGATATCCTGGCTCTCCACAAAATTCTGTTTAGTATTACTGAACTGGTAGTACCGGAGTTTACCCGTTTGTACCAGCGTAATTCCTCCAGCCGTTCAACCCAAGTCACCAGCACGGTTGCAAAACCATGCGGTCCGATCGCATCGCTTAGCAATACTAACTATTGCTAAACCTTGCGATTGCCCTTGGGGAGAAAGTTTTCAAAAGCTTTTTAACTGTTCTCTTTTCAAACAGGGCTTTTGTTGGCAGTATACCTGCCTTGTATACTACCTCGGTTGCAAGCCCGCCTCGTCAAACGGCAACTGATATCCCTGTCTTTTTGACAGTAAATCAACTTTCACTTCAAAATCATACAATCACCAAACACATACACCTTAGTTTTCTGCGCAGAAAATCAACAATGTTCCCAACAATAGTAATAATGTTTCAGAGACTTTCACAAGTG
Source organism: Mixophyes fleayi (assembly GCF_038048845.1). Classification (NCBI taxonomy): domain Eukaryota; kingdom Metazoa; phylum Chordata; class Amphibia; order Anura; family Limnodynastidae; genus Mixophyes; species Mixophyes fleayi. The sequence continues at coordinate 206,782,641 of NC_134404.1, forward strand.
ATTTATACTATGCATATATAACTATCAAATCGATTGTTTAACCACGTGGCAAATCTACCGGAAGTTTGCGTACGCACAGCAGGAAATACACATACGCTAAGCAATGCAATACAGTTAAATCGCATAATGACAGAAAAAAGTAACAGTTTTCTCTTTTGTCCCTAGGTTCAAGTTAGCGTGCCCTAGATAATGCAAAACGGACATTCGGTTTCACAACACAGAGCAAAATTCAGGTTTTGAACACAATGCGTTCTTACCCGTATATGACGCGTCTCCACCCTTTGTTGCGGAACCGAAATCCGTTGGTCTTGCGTATCATCGGCAACGAAACCTCCAAAGCTCACGAGCCCCCAAATTGTTATGTGCATATTGTCGCTAACCAATAACGATTGTCGAACCTCGAGTTGCGTTTCCAATGCACAAAGATTTATTCGCAAATTGTAGAATAATATGCTCAAGCGAAGTAATAATAAATACAGCCGTTACTTATCGCAGGCGCTCTCCAGTGCAGTCATTCAATCCTGAAGTCTGGGGACAAGATGTCTGCACACTGGATCACAAGCTGCTGCTTATATACACAATCAAATACAGTAATACAATGAAGATGGTATAGCTTGCATCTATTGGTCCAGGTCTCAGGAATGTCCAAGGGGTTGTCAATCATTGGCTGGTTCATCCTAAGGAATCCAAAGGAGGGGGTCACCTCTCCAGGGGGTATGCTCGGCTCTTCCCGCCAAGATTCCTTAGTCTTAAGTAGTTCATAATTCCCTATTATTCATAACTTGTGTATGCACTCTGCGATTCCCTCGCAGAGTGAACCAAACAGTAGGATATGTAACGAGGTTCATTATGATACCACTCATTATGTAATTCCTTCAACCTGTTCCGTGTATTTCACTAATATGCATGTAACTCTGATATAACATATAAATACTACTATATTTCGACATAACTGACTATGTGTTGCAACTACCATTAATGTGTACTATTTTATAAGTATGCGTGTTTGTGCGAATGTATGGTAAAAGACCAATTACTGTTGCTGCCACGTGTAGTGGATGCGTACGCCATAGCGTGCCTTTGTACGTCGTAGCGTACCGTACGCATCTTTTCAGACAAAGACAACCAAGTTTGCTAGACTTTAATTGAAATGACTTTATCGAATTTGCTGACTTCGACAGTAGTTAGATATAATGGTTCGCAAACCATGCCTAATTTTGTTTTTCCACCACCTACTATTTATTTAAGGTCACTTTTAGATTTTTTTCCAGGACCACTTTAAGTTCCCAATCCGCCCCTGGTAGCAAGTAATATGTTGATTGATTTTAAGTCAATTATATAAATAAGTAATTCATTATGTAGTGATAAACATTTTATTTTATTTATTACAATACTGAATTAAATAAAAGGGGTCGGGTTGTAAAGACAAGGACACTAGGAAAATCAGGCAATGATGCTATGCAGAGTTCATAGCAAGGTTTCCTTAAGAATCCAGCCCCACAGTTTGACCTGGCGGAGTAATACCAACATCTTCCCATGTTACCTGTAGTAGCCTGCATGTGGTGCATTGGATGAACCAGCAAAGTTTACTGTGGGAGCACATATTAAGGCAATGATACAATGTTAAACAATTACTAACAAATAAGGCTTCTTGCAACAGCTATACTAACAACATGCCTGCTTGAACTAAGGGATTTGACTATCTATGTTTTTATGGAATAATGAGATTCGACCTATTGGAATATAAAGAACTTTATGAATGGGACTGGTTAGGTTCTGAATGAATGGTTCCTTATGTTTGTTTGGTATGCTTTTGTGCAGCAAATGTGAACAGAACAGAAATAAAGATGAAAATTTGAATAGTCAGAGATCAGGTCACTGATAAATCACAGATTACAGTACAAAAACAAATGGTAGCATTTCCTGAAGTTTCCTCCTAGAACTATTCAGGAAGAATGTGTGTGTCAGAAAGGCTGAAATCTCCTTTTATATAGCTATAGACATGTGACATTTGTCCATGCTCACTGATTGATTTTTTTTTATGTTCCACATACTGTGATTTGCTGTGTGGGGTGTATTATTCAGTGAATTTGGGGCAAATCTGGACTGAGTTACAAATCTGATCTGTCTATATATATTCAAAAGAAAAAGTTACATAGATATTGTTTCAATAAATGGAGAGAGTTTATTTGAGGCAAAAGACAAAACCCAGAGCATTATCTTCACACCGCAAAGGGCCACATCACAATGTTTGCCTCAAATACAGCGCCTCCATCTATAAAGCCAAAGTAAAATATTTTATACCTTTGTTATTGAAGCAAAATATAGTCCCATAGATTGTAAAATTGTGAACAGGGTCCTCTCTGTCTGTCTGTCTTACCCAGTATTGCTCTATTACTGTGTTTGTTCCCAATTGTAAAGCGCTACAGAATTTTCTAGTGCTATATAAATAAAAGTTGGCGTTCACACTTATCATTTATTCATATTTTTTGGTAGAATAAACAGCTAACAGATTACAATATAAATATATAATATCTAAAATTATCAGCATCAATTGATATGACCACAGCTTAAGCTGGCTGTCCTTTTGGCTATCCACAACATGAATCATATTCCAAAATATGGAAAGCATTTCTCTAGAATGTGCCAAACAATTGCTGACATTTATTTTAGAAAGCATTACCATCAAGGCTTTAGATATATAAAGGTATTAAATAACGGAAAAGTATGTAGTGATCAAGTGTTGTTCTTATCTCTTAATTACTGGTAGTAATAAAGTGGTGACTAGTATATTGCTACTTAATTAAATAAAGCAAATATTTTAAACAAATAGCATATGTTTTTGTATATAGGTAACATATTTTCAAATAAGTTCTAGGCAATTAAGTGTTTGAATTAAAAAGGATTGTACGCACTAACATTTACTAGGAAAATATCAAAGTATCAAGAAAAAGTAAACATTTTAATTAATACAGCTAAAATGATAAAACAAGTTAAAATGCCTACTCAATTTGCCCATTTGCGAGCCAAACAAATCCTTCAAATGTATCATCTTAAGGCACTTGAATACAAGTTCAAGAAATCTACATTCAGCGTTTTGGGATCAATGAAGTATGTTGTCCATCATTCAAGAAGCCTGACTATACAGGAATGAATTAGCCCATTTTATTAACACTCAGTTGAATGCAGCTTTGCAGCAATCCCAAATTATTGGGGAAAAAAGGGAAAATGTATGCACTGTATGGAATTGTTTTCCCTAAATTGCTTTGTTGTCCAACAGTATCACCTAATTTCAGCAATCTACAGAAAGCATTGCAAATGGTCCTGATTCATTAAGGCATGCATACTAAGCGCAATTTGCGGTTATTTTAAAATGCACGGAAATCAGGTATACATGCGTCCGAATTCAACAAGAAGCAGATTTCAAGATACGTGTGGTGATGAATACGGATGTAGGTCCACTCTGTTCTACTAGACAAGACACTGCAGGATGCGTCCAATACATATGTGAAATATAAAGTCACAAAATAACGCACAGAAAGAAAAATTATGAAAGATTAAAAAAATTAAAAAAGTGTTTTTTTTGTTTTTTTTCATGAAATACATTTATTAGTATGAATGTCTAAAGTACATAAAATGTTTTTTTTTACAGTTGCTCCTGATTGCAAGCACATGTCATAGCATGCATACACAACCGTCATCACTAGTAAGTGGCACTTAGACTAGACTTGTAGCTGGAGCAGGACCTGCGGCTGAAAGACACGTATCTGTGTGAGACCCAGAGCTTGAATCAGGCACTGCTGTGTGCGCTTGAGATTGGCACAGCCTTACTGTACATTGACTATGGTCAAACGGCCCTTCCCTGTACTGTTCTGTCCTTGAAATATTAGGCTGTAAAAGTGTCCTTTGCGTTCAAAGATCAATTGAATGTGACTGCACTCTGTGGCGTATGGTCCGCTTCTGGGCATGCGCGGAATGATTTTGAGGATTGTACGCACATAAATGCTGTTTATGTCCCTTGGTGAATCAGGCCCAATAAGTGCAGTTGGGTGCTTGCAACAGTGCACTGTTGATAATGATGACTCCAGTATATGCTAAAAAAAAAAAAACAATATACCCCCCATAAAGTAAGTAACCCTTACCAGTGCTATAGCCTAGGATGGGTACCACTAAAGCAGAGGGGTAACTAGTGAGGTTTCCCCTGCAAAGGAATACTATAAAACAAGGAGACCTGCAGGATGGGGTCCCCTTGTCATAATGCTAAACCAGCCTCAGCCCAATCAGTATGGGGTAGAATTCCCTAGGGAAATCAGGCTTGGAAAAAATGTATGCCATGAACAGGACAAATTACCCCCGTGCTGAATAGCACACAGTTTTTCCTTGGTCTTGTTGAACCGCTCCTGTTGAAGGTATAATGCTCACAATGTTTGGTAATTCCAGTAAAGGCAAATAAATGTTAAAGCTCTTTGTTCTGGAAGTGAAAAATGTGAAAGGCATGCCAAACAAATGCTGCTGAACCACTTTACTGTAGTTTTATTCAGAGGTGTCAGGATGGTACAGACAGCAATTCAAACAAATGAAAGTATTTACAATTCCATGCGACCCTGCTGCTAGCAAGACACACAGTCCCTTCACTAGTCACCAGCCACTGGCAGGCATTTGTTGCCCCACCCACCACACAAGTCCAGCTATCTAATCTTCCTAACCAAACACTAACTCGCTGAACCCTTATATTATTACGCCCATGTGCTCCACCTGTGCTCTGTGTGTAGAGAAGTGTGGAGTTTTAACCCTGTCTGCAGCATGAGCCCACAGACTGCCAGAGGAATTAAAAGTCTCTCCCTGAAAGGTTTATGGGGAACTGCCTTTTTTGCCACAAAAATTGAAAACATTCTTTAGAAACACCTTCTTTCCACTGCAGCAATAATAAAAAAGACAATAAAAAACACAAAAAACACTTTGCTTTTGTTAAGTTTAAAACCTATATGTCCATCCAAAATATATCATAGAAATTCCCAAACACATAAAGGAAAGCTAAAAATATTGTGAACGAGACAAATGGCAAGAATTAGGGTGCTTCAACATAAAACAAGGCCTGATCTTGACTGTAATACAGAAAACAAGAACAGCACAATCAACTGGGTTATAAAAGGTACAGAAAGGCACATGAGGTGTTACAGGACTAAAAACTTCAGCGATGAAACAGATAACACCCAGTGTCATGTCATGGCACCTGTCTCTATGGACAAAAAGATAAGTAGTCCCCAAGCTGCCTGGGTCAATATCCCTTAATTGTTAAATAGCTTATAAAAGACCATCATCTTCTGTGGCAGATTAGAAAAGCACCTGGGACTATTTAGACAATATGGGATGTGATCCTCAACTACAATAACTGCTTTGCAAGATGTTCACCTTTAGCAGCCTTCAACTTTAGCAGCCCCCTTTCCAAAGAACTATATATGTTCCACAGTAATCATAGTAGCAAGTAGTGAGCAACCTAGATTGTAACAGCAGATTAAACTGAGAATCAGACTGACAAGGGTTAATGCAGAGTATTAGACAAACCAAGGTCAGGAGCAGGAGAGGATAGCAGTTCCTTTAATAAGCCAGGGATTAGGGCAGGTAGAGATATATGCAGATCCGATTAACTAGCCAAGATCACGACTAGGAGAAAACAGAGTATCCTTTCAGTAATTCGTATCAAACACAGAGAACAGAACAGTTCAGGATACAAGCACACTAGGTCAAGCAAGAACTATCACAAGCATTGGTAACAGGAAGGGGTTTATAAGGTCAGCAGAACCAATGATATATTGCAGGATACTTAGCTGCATGAGTGCATCAAGTGATTACACAGTTGAAATTGACAGACTGAGAGCAACCAGCTGAATCAATGAGCCTCTGGCTGTGTTGAAGGAGCGGACACTACTATTGTTGTTAGGCAACTAATCCAGAGCGTAGTGGAGGACATCCTGCACATATATGAGACTTTAGTACAATACACTGCTGCTTAACAAGGAGAAATGCTGGTAGCAGATCAGACAGGTGGCGGTGACCACTGCATAACTTAATACATCAGGGCAGACTCGACTGCCAGATGACAGGGAAAGGATGCCGGTTATAGATCTGACATATAGTGGTGATCATCAAATTCCTAAACACATGAAAGCGCAATGCACTGTCACCTGACAGGGACAGGTCACTGGTAGCAGATCTGGTATGCAGTGTTGATCACCATACATTTGGCACATCAGAGCGCAATCCGCTTTTGCCTGACAGAGAAAGGATGCTGGCTACTGTTGCTTTGCATGTGTGCTGCAGTGATCACCATATTTCTTAACAGGGACCTTCAATGATGATTATTACCCATAGGGAGTAGGTGGCTCATGCAAGCTGGTTGTCACACCTGTAGTTGAGTGATCATCACTTACAAAAATATGTAATCTTCACACTTGTAAGATCATTTGAAAAACCTGTTTCCAGCTAAATGGATGCTGCGCTCTTATGCTCCTTGAATTGTGTCTACATGCAAAAATGAGATTTAATGAGATTCAAGGGCTGAGAAAGGTGCATTAACAAGGGGGATCCTTGGCTAGCAAGTTTCCAAGAGCCTTTTACTCCCTGCAAAAGTATTTTTATTTACAGGTGCTAAGGAAGTTTCAGGAAACGGAAGTCGTCATGTCTTCAGTGTGACAGCTATTTTACCATTCAGGTGCATGCAAATATGTACAAATGTAAATGTGATAAATATTCATACACACAAAAGTGATACATGTAATAAATACACCCCAAATCTTCCCTCCCCCCTATATTTTAGAAGTAAAATTGAATACATTAATGAAGGGTGTACTCCTAAGGACTCTGAAGTGACTCTACTCTTTCTGCTATGTACATTTACTGCTAGACAACAATGCTGCAAAGTTAGGCGCAGAGTAATTTATGTGGCAGTTCTCAAAAGCGGAATGTGGTGCATTTGTTTATAATGAATTGCATTGTGTCTGAAATTTTGCACTTTCATCATTTATTTTTAGTGTATAAACAGCTGTGAAATATATTGCTATCTTTGTCACATACTAATATCAGTACAAATGAAATATAAAGTTATTGTATCACAAAGCACTAAAAATAAGGTTATATTTCACAGTTGTACATTCAGGTATTCACACCTTTCTTGCATTATAATAAACTTTTAAATGAGTCAAAGGGAAATTCTCTTAGTAGTTTCTTATATGCTGCATAAAAGGGTGACAAATGTCCTCATATCACAGGTGGAAAGAAAAATATGATTTACTGCTGTGGGATATTATATTGTAACTTGGCACAATCACATGAATTTAACTTAAAAGAGATTAATCAGCATTGCTGATCTTGTTCTGATTTACAGTCTAACACAAAACAGCAGTCTTGAGATGCTCCCCAGTGATTCCTTTTTCAGTAAGTGCCAATGATGGAAACCATCGCCTGTCTGCAAAATCACATCAGCCAGTTTTCATGGGTTTAATCAACTGAATGCTGTAATATAAAGAAAAAACAAATGCTAAAGCTTTGGGAATTTGATTTATAGAACTGTGAACAATAGGCGTTTTTCTACATTATTAGTTATACTATTTTATATGTTCATACATTTAACAATAACACAGTCCTTTAGGCCATAAACTGACCACCAAATGTTTTTCTTTTATTATTTTGTCGATATCTCTTTCTCAAAAAATGGAAGAAAATATGATTGACCATTAAAAAGTGTTACTTAAAAATTTTTAAATAATAATAAAAATAACAAAAAAACTCACCTTAATATGCTGCTGTGGTTTACCTGTCAGCGTATATTACTCAAGAATTGGTACAAAGTGAGTGTGTGTGCATGTGTGCATGTGAGTTGATGGTATATCCGGTGATATAACTTTGACATCAGTATGGCAAGGAAAGGTAAAAAGAAATATGTTTTGCAGCATTCAAAGGTTAACTGCCAAAGTGGGGCCCAGCATGCAAGTCCTTGTCCAAGGGTGGAAAGGTGATGGAGACCATGTCAGAGGGAAGTTGAGGCACCGCAGACCCTAGTCTCTTCTTTCTCCTTTTATTCTTGCTATGATTACCCGGCTCAGCTGTCTGAAACAATTGGGTGGAGCACAGTGGTATCTCTTGGCCAGATGAGATAAGTGGTATTGCTGAATGTACAGAGGCCCCTCAAGATGGCATAGCGTGAGATATTACAAACTTGACGATTACTGCCTCAGTAAAGGATTGTAAGTCCGATAGGATGGGATGATCCTTCTCAATAAATGGGTTTGCCTATTCCAAACCTTCCCCTCTAAAATGCGATATTAGGAACAGTACCTGTCTCTTTGGGACATTAACAAGACTCGGTACGGAGAGAATATGTGAAGCACAAAACCTCAGAAGGGCACTAAGTTGGGAAAGGTGCCCCTCAAAGATAGGTGATGGCTTGGATTTAGTACCCTCGGCAAGAGACGGCTCAGACTTGGCACCCTCACAAAGGATGGCTCAGACTTGGCACACATGACAATGGGCCCGGACAGGGTGGTCAATTCGGCATGGGATCCCGACTGGGCAGATGACTTGGCAGGGGGCCCGAACTGAGCAGACAAATTGGCAGGAGGCCTGGACTGGGCAGACAACTTGGCAGGGGGCCCGGACAGGGCAGCACAGTGAGAAGCTTCAGAGTGGACAGTACAGTGAGACGCCTCAGAGCGTGCAGCACAGTGATAAGTCACAGAGCGGAGAGCACAATGAGAAGCCTCAGAGTGGACAGCACTAAGTGTCAACTCAGACTGAACCGCAATAAGTGGCAACTTGGGCAGAACCGAATTAGTCGGCAAATCAGGCTGAACCGAATTAGGCGGCAACTCGGGCTGAACCGAATTAGGCGGCAAATCGGGCTGAATCGAATTAGACAGCAACTCCGGCTGAACCGTATTAGACAGCAACTAGGGCTGAACCAGACTAGATGGCAACTTGGTCTGAACCATCAGTAATGTTTCTTGAGCGGACTGGAGGGACAAGACCCTCTCTGGAGCGAGATGCAGAGGAAGCGCCATCTCAGAAGCAAATTGGCTTCTCAGAAGCAAAAAGGCAGCGCTCTCTTAGAAGCAGGCTGTATGTTAAGATCCTCACACAAAGTTTTCCATACAGTTTCTTTGTCAATGTTCACGGATTCAGCTATCATTCGAACACTGAGTCGGCGGTCTTTTCAAACAATCTACAAAATGTGCGGGCGCTAATAAACCTTAGATGCTGAAATCAAGCTGCAGCTATTTAGTGCAGGTTCTGGATCCTGCTAAATCACAACAATGCAGATACAAAAAGATACATAAATAGCGCAAAGCTTGAGATCTTCTATAAAACAGTTTAATAGCTAATATAAAACTTAATAGTACATATATAAAAACTGAGACTGCAATAATATCTATTGAAAAGACCAGTTATAGCGATATTGTTAACACAATCCTCGATTAGAGTGCCAATTGTATGCTAGAAGATGTAAAATCCAGTAAGAATATGATCCAGCACAATATAGTATAGTAATAGATTGCCTGTTGAACAGGCTGGCTATGGTGACAGTCCGCACAGTAATATGTGCATATCCACTTGTAATTGCAATTACATGGTGTATGAAAAAAATAAAAACTTATAACGTAGTTGTAAAAGGCTGATTTGTAGCAACTACGCTAAGATGCTATGTTGTGCATATCCATGTAAATTAGTACAACAAGTATATGTAAAAAAGCAGTGAGCTCAAAGGCTAGAGTCATTCATAAAAGTTTTAACTCACAGACACGCTCAATCATGTGATTGGTTTAGACACCATTGAAAACATACAAAGTTGTACACAAATATACAACATAGTAGTTAAAGACCCAACCAAATACTCTCTTGATATTAAGACAGAAGCGGATAAGCTGTGGAACGCATTCCCAGCTTACAATAAAAAAACTTAGTGTGTTATTAAAACGCGATCTTGTATTGACACGATACCATGATTTAAAGTGACCAATCCACATAATGGTAATCGTGTGGAGTCTTATATCAATTTGGAATTAAAATCATTCAAAGAAACAATATTATTGTAGTCTCAGTTTTTATATATGTACTATTAAGTTTTATATTAGCTATTAAACTGTTTTATAGAAGATCTCAAGCTTTTCAAACAATCTGACTGATTTTTTCGACATTTTCTTCGGTTCTTGAAGTGCAAGGACGTCCAGGGCGTTCATCATCTTCGACATTCTCACGTCCCTCACTAAATCTTTTGTGCCACTCAAACACACGCGCATGAGACAGGCAGTCATTCCCATAGGCTGTAGTAATCATTTGAAAACATTCTGTTGATGTTTTGTGCAATTTTGCAAAAAATTTAAAATTGACAGGTTGCTCAACTTTTAAACTTAGCATTTTTTTCGGCACTCTACTGAAAATTCAACCAAACTGAATTAACTTAACGTCATTAAGTGTCGCAGCTTGTCATGCAGGTTCAGACAGGTTCAAGGTTATAATGTATGCAGTTATAACCGGTCCTGACTGCTTTGTTTACTAGGTGAAATCACAGTCTCGTTATTTAATAGACACACCTCGTATATATATATATATATCTATATATATATATATATATATATATATATATATATATAGATAAATGTAGTCAGGTATAGATATATGTATAAATGTAGATATATATATATATATATATATATATATATATATATATATATATATATATATAGATAGATATACACGGATCATCCTCAACATTAAAACCACCTAGGTTCCCCTCATGCCACCAAAACAGCTCTGACCCGTTGAAGCATTGAACTCTGAAGGTGTCCTGTGGTATTTGGCATTAAGACGTTAGCAGCAGATCTTTTAAGTCCTGTATGTTGCGAGGTGGGGCCTCCATGGCTTTGAGGCCTAGTCAACATAAGTTAAATACTGACTGTTTTGTCATGTAGCACACAAATACTTGATAGCTAATTTGTACACTGAAATTTAAAGTTGATATTTGTGTGCTACATGAAAAAACAGTCAGCATTTAACTTATGTGAAAAACAGAAAACTAATTTTCACCCCTTGCATTGTAACATGGTTTTGTCCAGGAGACTTAAATAAGAAATTTCTTAACTTTCCAGTATCACCCCTCTCTACCTGCTACCGGCAGCTCTGGCAAGTGGGATAGGCCAGGAGGTGATCCATCCACAGCAACCCTGATCTATAGGAAGAGGTCTGGGACACCAGCCTAGGTGCACCAGCAAGGGGGTACACTAGTAGTGACAGTTACCCAGAAGGAACGCGTTTATGGATGCCATGAAGTAGTCCAGTGGTGGCTGCAGCTTAAGCCCCTCTGACTGCGGTCAGAAGGCGCATTTGGGATAAAGAAAGGGAAAGGTGGCAAAGTAAGCCCAGCCGGTTCCCAGCATCAACAGACAGGGTGGCATAGGCGGTCCATCCTGTCACAATTACCTTCTAATAAGATAACCAGTGGGTAACTAAAACCTCAGCAAATGATAGATTCTGAAATACCAGTGCATCTAGCAATTTTAATTTCACAACTGATTTTTTCATTTATACACAATTTCCCTATTCTTATTCACTGATTTTATTAACTTAGCAAGTTTTAGGTAAATATCAATAAAATTGGTTTTAATAATAAAGACACTGACATTTCATCAGTATCAGATATATATCATGTGCACCAACTCATTTCCTTTTTCTTTGTTGCTAAATCCAGTTTAGTAGCTGCACCCCGCATTCAGAATATGAGTATTATCTCAGTAATTTAAATATAAGGTAATGTGATCCTGACCTAATTACTTTCAAAAAATTGGTGCAACATAAAAATCTTTTTCCCCTTATCCATGTACTTGTAGTATGTAAGAAAAAATGCTTCATTCTACTCTCTTGGTTGTGAACATTTTTTTTGTGAGCGTACTGTTCCTTTAAAACAGTACAGTTAAGGGGTATGTGAGGATTGAGAAACAATGGAATTGAAGGTGGTTAACATAGTGTGGCACGTTTATTTACAATAAAATTCTTTTTCACTTTTCAAGAAAACCTCATACCATGACAGCCTGCGGAGGCATTTCTAGTTCCTCTTATTACTGGCCCACATCTGGCAATCACACTGGAGACCTGATAAAGATTATTTTATAGATTTGTTTTACATAGTTTAGAAAAACTTTACTTAGATTTGAAATTCTTTAAGTAAGAATGAAACTTAGTTAAACAAGGATACCTTTAGTTTTAAAATGAGATCAAGGGCCAGTTAAACTTACTCCAGTTCGCGTAGCGTAAATTACAAAAGTTTGCACTGCACATACCTGCAAAGAGAGCAGACACATATGCAGGCATGCAGAGTTGCATGCATCTGAAGTTTCCCCTTTTTACATCAGGAGAGGCGGAATGGAGAAGATATGGTTCGGTCTCCTATAGGCAGAGTACATTAAAAGCATGTTTACGCAAATGCAACTGTGGTCAGCTCAGCATCAGGCCCCAAGTCTTTATTGGTTATTAACGCAAGTGCAAAAATGCAGATGTGCAATTCCTTTTGCATGTGCAAATGCACCTATTTGTCCACCTAATGTCAGGAGTCCTGCAGATATATCTTTCACTTGGAAAGGCAAACACAGCTTAGGCAAGTACACTGAGAAGCAAGGACATCTGGCCTCAATTTATTGACTCTTTTGTGTTTAAAAGTGTTGAAGTCTGCCCAGGAGGAGAAGAAGATGACAACTTATCTGATCTGTGTTGGACGGAGAGCAACGACATCTTTGATTCTACAGCAGTGTTCCTCAGTGATTGCAAAGCAAATCTGAATGGAATTGCTTTGCCATAATCGTGGCCATTGCGGTGAACCAATCAGGACTCAGTGTGACAAAACTATCTGGGCTCTTCATGGTGACCCACTTTGGACTCACCATATCATCAGCCAGCCACTTTTTAGCAGTTATATAAATAAATGCTCCAGGCATGCCTAGATACGGAGGTGTGTCTTTTCTGCAAGATCAGCCAGATCACACCCAGAGTTGTGTATGTTAGTATTTGGGGACTTCGTACATAAGTAGGAAGGAAGAGTGACCAGTTGAACCGAACAGGGTTCCTGTCCGGTGGAATACCTTCTTGATTTAAATTAGCCAATGTGTGTGTGTCTTTCATCGTTGAAAGTGTGCCTCTTGGGCTGCCTCTAATCATCTTATAATCATCATATAAATCATTGGTAAGAACTCATCTGGAATACGGAGAACAGTTCTGGGCACCACTCTATTAAAAAAACATTTTGGAATTAGAAAGGGTTCAGAGAAGGGCAACAAAATTGATAGAGGTTATGGAGTTATTAAGTTATGAGAAAAGGTTAGCCAGTTTAGGCATGTTTACTTTAGAAAAGAGGTGTCTAAGAGGGGATATGATTACTATTTCCAAATACGTTAAGGATCAATACAGAAAATTTTCATGGGAACTTTTTACCCCAAGGACTATACACGGGACATGTGGTCAACCCCTAAAATGAGAGGAGAGGAAGTTTCACAGCCAGAAAAGGGAAGGGTTTATTTACAGTAAGGGCAGTCAAACTATGGAATTCGCTGGCAGGGCTGCTTGTGATGGAAAATTCAATTGATATGTTCAAGAATGGGCTAGACAAATTTTTAGCAGGATAGGGTATCCAGGGTTAACGGCCGTTAATTAAAATGAAGGATAGTACTGAATCCAGGGAGAAATATGACTGCAATATTGGGTAAGGAGGGATTTTTCCCGATTGGCGTTTGCTTCATCTGTATCAATTTCAAATATAAGATAGGGATCGCAGGAGATAAAAAATAGGTTGAACTTGATGGACTGGTGTCTTTTTTCAACCTCATCAACTATGTTACTATATGTATCTGCATGGATAGGTGCTGGGGCGGGATCATCCCTCAACTGAGTCCTATCCTTTTCCTTTCTGATGAAAGCAAGCCAAGGCAGAGCTGGATTAAGGCTTCGGGGGGCCCGGGGCACTTATGACAGGGGGGCCCCTAAGATCTAAAATTAAGGGCATAGTGACACATCCTGCATTACATCACCTACAGCCCACAGTATGACACTTACAGCTCTCCCAGAGCGCTCGCCTAGGTTGTCTGCATAAGAAAAATCATTGCTTCCACAAATTAAAATACTGTACATTAAAACAATCATCAAAACACCACATTAAAATGGGTATTGACACCACACATTAAAACTAGCAATGATATTGCACATTAAAAATACCATTGATAACATACAGTAAAACTAGCAATGATACCGCACATGAAAAATACCATTGATACCGCACATGAAAAATACCATTGATACCATTGAAACCGCACATGAAAAATACCATTGATACCGCACATGAAAAATACCATTGATACCGCACATGAAAAACACCATTGATACCGCACATGAAAAACACCATTGATACCGCACATGAAAAACACCATTGATACCGCACATGAAAAACACCATTGATACCGCACATGAAAAATACCATTGATACCGCACATGAAAAACACCATTGATACCGCACATGAAAAACACCATTGATACCGCACATGAAAAACACCATTGATACCGCACATGAAAAACACCATTGATACCGCACATGAAAAACACCATTGATACCGCACATGAAAAACACCATTGATACCGCACATGAAAAATACCATTGATACCGCACATGAAACCTACCATTCATACCGCACATTGAAACTACCGTTGATACCGCACATGAAAACTAGCAACGATACTGCACATAATATATAATATATATATGTGTATATATATATATATATATATATATATATATATATATATGTATACACATACACATACATGATGCAGCAGATATGCTATAGGATCCTCTATTTTATTAATAATTACTAAAGTAATTATCAAAGCCTGTCTCTCATATTAAAGCTTTAATTATATTATATATATATATATATATATATATATATATATATATATATATATATATATAAATATATATACATATATATAATTATACATATATATATATATACTGAAATTTAATTCAACCTTTGATATTAGTGGCTGGCTTCAGTAATACTTTAATAATGATTAATAAAGTAGGGGATTATTCTATTACATACCTATTCCTATTCTCTTCATTACCTATTTAAATTAAAATAAATTGAATATATTGGACGAGTTCCGTCATAAGAGAGGGAATATTGTAGAGCTATCCGGTCTGATACTGTGCCAGTAACAATATATTGCAAGGGTTTTGATGTGTTATATTTGGCTAAAGCATGTACCGTCTGATATATGTGTTCCTCACCCACTATGTACCCCCCCACCCCATTTGTTTTTATTGACCTTCCCTTCTTCCCCCCCCCTCTTTTTATTTCTGTACCCCTTTAAAAACAAAACAAAAATTCAAAACTAATAAAAACTTTCTAAAGTTAAAAAAAATAATTGTATATGATATATTTAAGTGAACTATTATTACAACTAAGATTGGCCAGGGAAAGTTAAGTGTGACTCACCTAGGAAGCCACGATCAGCCCACTCTTCAGGTCTTTCATAGTTGTCCTCGCCTGTCAGAAGCTGCTGCAGCTGGGCATGCACAGCAGCTCCATTTTGCCCATTTTAGTATGTACATCTGCCCCGCTGACAAGGATTTTTTCCGTGGACGCATGCGTCAGCGGGGCTTCCACAGCTGCTGCACCAGCAGGAGAAGTATCGGATCAGCGGACGGCAGGCGGCGGGGGGGCCCTCTTAGAGAGGGGGGCCCGGGGCACGTGCCCCCTGTGCCCCCCCCCTTAATCCGGCCCTGAGCCAAGGCCCAGGCATACAGAGTGAGAGCATCATTCCCTCATTCTGGTTAGATACCTTGGACACTTCCACTTAGTGTGGTCCCAGGAATTATTGTGTTCTGCTGTTGGTGCAGATTGCTCAGCCCTGGTCATGAGGATCTTCAATCTAGACTAAAGAGCAGTGTGGTGAGTTTGCTATCTAGGTACTGTCCTACCATTTCCCCCCTTTACAATTATTTTCATGACATGGATTTATGTACATATATGAATTAAGCTAAACTGCATCAAAGAGTTGACTCCTATACAAAAAACTCCTACACATCTGCAAAATAAATAAATAGTATTTTTGCACAGAGAAAGAGGCCCAGAGGCCTTCTGCTTAAGATGGAATACACGCACAAATGTACCATCTTAGTCTTGAATTTTATTCAAATAAATAGTCCCTCATTGTGACAAAACGAGTGTGATAACCCTGTAACCATTCTGTTTCTCATTTCTCACATAATGTGGATTATAGCAAGTACTTTTTATAACCCTTGCTTTTGTTCCCCAGCTCACCAGACTACAACTGCATTGTCTAATTACATGTGGCTAAGGGGACATTTTAGCTCAGTGTAAATATGTATATTGTGTATTGTATATTGATGACTTGCAGTAAGGTTATTCATTGTCCTTAAAGTGAAGCCAGGGGGATTATGGGTAGGGATCAGGTTGCAAGATGCTGGAGTGGGAAAACTAATTAGTGTCCATTGTTCTCACCAGGCTAGTCCAGATAGGTTCTGTGGAAGGACAGCTCATCTTCACTCCCCTGTCCAACCCCCCTTCCTAGTCCAGCCCTTACCAATGGTTAATAGACCCAGGGGTTTGCCCAGGAAGAGGAAAGACTGTGGAAATTAGACCCGAGATATAAGGAGCCACTCCAGGGGGGAGGGGGTGTTCATTCTGGAATTTCATTCATGAAAGGTGCAAGATCTGGGTTTTGAGTTGTCGTTCTCTACTAGAGTCTATATATGCAGCTGAGAGAGATCCATGGCTCGTGAAGTCTGGACAGCCAGGTGACTATAACTCCTTAAGCTATTGGGGTAAGGGACAAATGATGTGGTAAACCTGCCTGGCATTTATTTGCTGTATGTACATAATATTCTAGTGTTGTTTGTATGACAATAAATGTACTGTTGTACTTTTGTAACTGCATTTGCCTGAGTGACTATACGAATCCTAGAAGGTACTGAGTAGACGTCCCTGGCATAGGAAGGCACCCATGGGTGGCCAGCTAGCGTGAAGTGGGTAGCATTGAGCCAGATAAATCTGGTATCTTCACAATCATATGTAGTGATAGCAGTTTTTTGATACTTTCCAGTTTGGACTGCTGCCTAAAAACAACATTCCCATTTGATTTTTAAAGAAGAAAACAACAGATGTTTGTATTTAATTGAATTTCATTTGTACTTGTATTTTGTATTTGTATCTGTACATAACTATACTTTACATGGTAAACATGATTTTCATATTTAGTTCTAACACTGTCAAGCCACATCTGCACACTATCCCTTCACTTTCTCTACACCATTGTGGGGCACACTTGTCACTCTGAGCATAAACCTAACACATGTTAGCTAGTGTTGTAAAGCAGAATGCATGTTGAGATGTGTCCATCTGAACATATGCACATAAGTGCACTTTTTTTAATGTGTGCATTTTTTCTTGCTTGTGTTTGGGTTTGAAATGCGTCTAACTCTGCATGAACACCCAAGTGCGTTGCCTAAAGAGTAATAATTACCTGCAATACAGTTTCCTACCACAGAATTGTACTGGGCAGTTCAGATTAATGATCAGCAAGCATTGAATACACACTGTACACTTTGAATCAAAATAATATGTTCACATCCTGACTTAAATTAATGAATCAGCAGCATCTGTGGTCTGAGCAGAGGTAACTGTCAATCACGTGCAAAAAAACACACACACTCAATAGCAGACAACTAGAATTTGTTGGCAGTTACCTCCACTCAGATTACAGATGTTGTACTAAGAACCCTGCCCATTATACCCAAAGAGTAAAAAAATAAAAAAACTTAATTTCCTTATTTGTTTAATAACCCTTGGTTAAATAAAACATTCCACAAAACCCTACTTCATCAAATATAAAATAAAATCTTTTAGTCTATTTTTCATTTAATTTTGTTCAAATTGAAAATAAGCTCCCCACGAAAGAAAAACATCTCTACTGTTCATGAAGAAAGACAGATGCAAAAAAATTATGGCTGAGAGTTTGACATGCTGGCTGTTTGTGATTGACTGGTAGAGAAAAGGATTCTTGCAGGCTTTGATCATTTCATAGGGATTGTACATAGGAAGCAGGGGGGTTCTTTTAATGGAGATTGTTATTTTGCTATTTTATTTGGACTACATCAAATCAAGAAAACAAAATTTGATTTTATACTGAATATAGTAGTGAATGAGAGTTTTGGGAAGACTTTTGTTTATTTAAAGGTTCTTGGAAAGTTATATAGGTGCTGTGACGATTATGTACTATTGTCATTTTCCCTTAATATTCAGGTAGGACAATATATATTGTATGTAACCTTGTAATGTAATCTCAATGTGCGCTTTGCTAAATAACATGAATCTGAACCTATGCAAGTGTCAATAATCTTTTCAAACTGGCCAGGCCCCGGATAGATAAACATCTCGGAAGAGTTTGAAATCCCAAAGGTGTAAACCATCTAGCCAAGCAGAACGAGCCAAGGTGAGAACTCAGGCCCTGTGAACATTCTAGATCTCAGGACATCCATAACTCACTTCGGAAAGTTCTGTGTCATTTTGGGAATCAATATGACTTAATTGAAAATGTAATTCCTAAGGTGGGGTTGAAGAGCCTGTAAGAAGGGTTTAAAATCTTCTGCTTTAGACATTACATTGTGCATTTTCACGAGGGGGTCTATCAAGACTGAAATGTCCCATATTTCACAATTGTATTCCCTAACATACACCAAGTCTTAACTAGTAATTAGTGACTACTTATTGTATGTCTTGTTATAAAGTTTTTTGCAACTAAGCCTAGGAAACATTTATTCAGATTGAATAAATTTAATCTAGTGTATTCTCCATGATTCTTTGTGAATTTACGAAGCCCAGGGAGGCTCATGCTACATTTGTATGTGATTTAAGTGTGAAACATTAATATGTGTTTTTGGTGAGCATAAGGACACCATAATAAATCCTTTGTGGTGGCAGAATAGGTGTATTCATTGCTAAGTGATTAAGGTGACGCCACTCATGGCCAGCTGTTCAGATTGCTGCATCTGGGAGAGGCTGGGCGTTTGTGACAGGTGCGTTTACTTATTTTCGCTCATATGGTAAAATGGGCCCTGTCTATTATACTATGGGGTTGGGTATGATATTGTGGTGGTGGAAATGCTGACACTTATTCTGCCGACAGAAAAATGTCAACAGGATTAATGCCGGCACTTCCATGCTGTCTACAGGCTACAAATGTAGACATTGTGATTGTTGACAGTAGAAATATCGTCAGCCACAATGTTGACATTAAGCAAACAATGCCAGTGAATCTGACGGCTCTGGCACAGCACACTTGTAAAAAAAAATGTATACAGTAATAATGGTTACAACTACTGCTGCCCCTGCTCCTCCTAACACACCTAAACACTGGGGGTGACCCTCAAGTAGCCAGCACGCAGACAATTAAAAATAAGCCTGTCCCCAATGCTCCCCAATTAGATTAACCCTAGTGCTGCCAGCCTCGTGCTGTTACTAGCAGAATTAGGGTGACAAAGATTATGGGGTACCCCCGATTTTACTAAAACCAGAAACATAGAATTTGACAGTAGATAATAACTCTTTGGACCATCTATTCTGCCCAATTTTTAACCTATGGTAACCTCAAACCTTATTTGATCCTTTAATCCTTGTAAGGATATCCTTATGTCTATCCCAAACATATTTAAATTGGTCTACTGTATTAGCCTCAACTACCTCTGATTGAAGGTTATTCCACTTATCCACTACTCTTTCTGTGAAAGAATTTTTCTTAAATTTTCTCTGAGCCTATTTTCCTTCAGTTGCAGTACATATCTTTGTGTTCTAATATTTCTCTTCCTTTAAAGAATGTTTCCCTCCTGTACCTTGTTAAAACCCCCGATATATTTGAAAGTTTTTATCATGTGCCCCTGTTCCCTTCTCTGCTCCAAACTTTACATATGAAGATCTTTTAGTCTTTCCGGGTAAGTTTTGTGCTGTAGGCCATGCACCATTTTAGTAGCCCTTGTTTGTACAGTCTCTAATGTATTTATATTCTTGTGGAGATATATGGCCTCCAGAATTGAACACAGTATCCTAGATGAGGCCGTACCATTGACCTATACAGTGCAACCAAGCATCTGACTTGCCTTTATCATTGCTTTGTTACATTGCTTACCTGCCTTTAAGTAACCTGAAATAGTGACTACTGGAGCAGTTTCCTCCTTTGTAGTTTCCATTATAGTGCCACTAATACTATATTAAGCCTTCAGGTTTTTGAGACCCAAGTGCATGATTTTGCATTTTTTGGCATTAAACTGTAGTTGCCACTCTCTTGACCATTCTTCTAGTTTAACTAGATCATTGATTATTTGTTTTACCCCTCCTGGTGTGTCTACCCTGTTGCATATCTTTGTGTCATCTACAAAAAGGCATACTTTCCCTTCAATACCATTTGCACTGTCACCAATAAAGATATTAAGAAACACTGGTCCAAGTACAGATCTTTGAGGTACTCCACTTGTAACCTTTCCCTCCTGGGAACGCACTCCATTTACAATAACTCTCTATTTTCTTTCCTGCAACCAAGACATTATACATTTAACCATCTTAGAATCCAATCACAAGCTTTTGAGTTTATTTAACAGACTGCGATGTGGGACAGTGTCAAAAGCTTTAATAAAATCTAGATAAGCTACATCTATGGACCCCCCTTGATCTATTACATTAGTCACCCAGTCAAAAAAGTTAATAAGATGTGTTTGACATAATCTCCTCCCTAGGCTTTGTTACTTATAGCAAGGTTCCCTGTTATATATTGTTATGGCTATAAAAGCCATAACATTATTTCAAAGGTCCTGTACTTGACCTGAATTTGGGAAGAAGGGCAATTTATTAAATGTGAATTATATTTATTTAACTTTGGAGAAGTTTGAGGGGAAATAGGTTTAATTATTAAATGTGAAAACTAATTTTCTAACATCTGGGGCTGTTAGAAGGGGAAATATGTGTGTTTATTAAGTATGTGAGTACTTTTAATTTAATATCGGGGCATGTTTAAGGAAATGGGTCTATTAACTGGTTGCAGGTAGACAGGCCTAATTATTAGACATTAGTACTATTTAATGTTGGGCCTGGTTTGGGGTAGGGAGGCAGAGATTGTTCATTTATTGCTAGACTTTCCATATTTCATGTTTCTATCCTTTTTTCAAAGGACCCAACATTTCAGAATCCAGACAAGCAGCAGGAGCTTAAGACACCAGCAGCTACATTTAGTAAAAGCCTCAAGAAAAGGTAGGAGAGCACAGGACAGTTTGCTAACTGTCCTCATTCTGGCGGGGCAGTCCTGAATTTGTGTGACTGTCCTACTAGGTCAAGACTTAGTGAGTTGTGTCTTGCTTTACACTGCACTGCTCGTGTATTTGATGGGCAAGGTTAAGAGACGGAAAGCAGCATTGTATCAAATGATAGCCTTGCCCCTATCATGCTGGCAATGCCACTCCAGTGGAAACTCCCCTACATAAATCCAGCTTTTGCCCCTTTTCTTATATATGCATAGAATACATACTGATGGAGCCAATATTTTAGACAAGGCGTATGGCCCAGCACTTGTTTTGTTTGCAAATAAGCACCGGAGCTTACATCATTAGTCATGCTCACTTAAATGATCCAATAATAGTACAAATATTGAGGCCATAAGTGGTAATACATTTTTAAAATAAATCTTTTTTTAACTTTCTTTGCATCTTTTGGACAATAGTTTACGAATGGATGATTCCAGGTACCTATAACAATTCCTTCAGTAAACATGCAAATGCCTCCTACCTAGTTCTCAAAAATACTCTCCGCACATGTAAAACCCTACATAATGCACTGTTTCTTTCAACTTATGGTCATAGCAGTTGTCCATTTTTTTTCTGTCGCTGAACTTGGGCTGCAAGTTCTGTCTTTTGCTTAGAAGGGAGGGGGGTGGTTGGTAAACATTTTGTTTTAGAATTGGATGATAACCATTTTTTTTATTAAAATGGAGAGGAAGCACTTTGGTGAGCACATGCAGTGTAACCTCTTATATGGTCGTACTAATACTGATAGATGATATCACAAAGAATAATGTTAATAAAGAATAATGACTATCCTATGAACAATTAAAATTCAGTGGTGTGTAGGAGCAGCACTGCAAATGGAGAGACTGGATTCAGGAGACACCACATTAAGAGGAAAAGGTGATGAGAGTGTGACTGCTGTACATCACTGCTATGCATAGTATTAGGCATGATAGGGTGATAGATCTCGGTACAAGTCTGCGAACATTAAGATTGCTAAATACGGCCTCCTTTCCAGTGCAAAACATCTGTCACAGATTTAGGGTATTGCTTTACTGATTTTTGCACTACTCACCCAAGAGGTGCGGAGTCTAACGTGTTCCTGGTTTTCACCAGGGACCCCCGCAAGGAAGTGTGGTCTTAGCTGCGGGAACACGCAGGTCGCGATCCTCCAAGGGAGTAATCAGTGAAGCAGTAGATGAATGCGGTGTCGTACAGGCAGGGTCCAAACCGTGAATTCAGCAGATGTCCAAGGGAAAGTTCAAAAGCCGTAGTCAGGGTAGCCGGGTCGGGGTCAGGAGCACAGGAGGAACAATCAAATATCAAGCCGAGGTCAAGTTCACAGGGAGCACAGAACAGGAGTAGTAAGTAACAAGCCGGGTAATACACAGGAAGCGCTGGAAACGGTACACAGGAACGCTGGAGCTAGGATGAGACCTAATACTCTGGCACTCTCCATGTGCCAGAGTGAGGCTTTTATACAGGTGCAGTCCAATCATTGGCGGTGGTGACGCTAAACACCACCACCGGAGTTATTAGGAAGCGTTCCGTTGCCTAGCAACACGCGCGACCGCTGACCCAGAATCAGACGTCCGTCTCTGTGCGGCACGGAGACGGCGTCTGACAACATCCATATGAACTCAGGACTTTCACAGTGTGTTTATAATCCCGGGATGTTTTGTTTGGAGACATCACTTAGCCACTGCTGTTGTTCAGAGATCCATTCTGGTAGGAGTGGCCGTACAAACCAATGCTTTATGTTTGAATATGTTTTTTAAAATGTGAGTGTTTTTGAGAATTAAAGTTTTTGTAAAAAATTTGAAGCTGGATTACACTAGATGTATTTTCGGCTCTTTATAAATGCATTCCACTTGATGAGAAAATTGATCTAAGGAGTGTCAGAGGAAAATAGAAGAGAGAGTAAAGACACAAGATTCTTGCTAATTGCAACTACAAAAAGCAAATTTCTAGCAAGAAGTGTGGCACTAGGGGGCAGCATGCGTGAAAGGACTAATAAGCAATTTGTTTTTGGGTCACCATTTGGAATGTCCACAAGAACTATAGATAAAACTTGTTGTTATATTTATATTGATTTATTACAAATCATAACCCTAACAGGTGCATACAAAACCACATTATTAGTGTTGTTTTTTCTGTCTTTCATAAATCCTCCTACTACATATGAGAAACAGTGGAGGAGAACCATCAAGGAACCTCTCACCATATGAATATAAGTATTTATATATATTTTCTTTTCTGTTTAACCTGAATAGGATATATACAGCGCCTGAATTGTTCTTATTATTATATTGTTAGTATTAGGCATGACTGCCTAGCAAAGGCACTACCATGGATACAGTATAACTGGGCATATAACTGGGTATTACTGATACTAATAGGCACCTTACTATTGTTCATATTGCTGGCTGATACTGCCAGGTATTTTACTCACCATTGCTGTACATAGTAATAAAAAATACTCTTACAGGGCAATACTGGTGCTGGGTATCTACTATGCATTATTACTTTCAGACTAGATATTGCAGAGCATTACTAGTGGCAAATTAGAACTTGCGGAACTATCATTGGTTTATTAAGTGTTTTATCATTGCGTATAATATCTCATCATTGGCATTTAATTTGTTTGCATTATCACCATACCTGCCTACTCTCCCGGAATTCCCGGGAGGCTCCTGAATTTCGGGGAGTCCTCCCAGACTCCCGGAAGAGTAGGCAAAACTCCTAAAATTTTCCGGAATTCACGGCAGTGAATGGAGGGGGCGGGGCTTAATCGTGTCAATTTAATTAACCATTGTGCAAATAGACTATACAACTAGGAAAATGCTGTTGTGAGGTGTCACACGTCTATTTTTGCATAAATACGCCACTTTTTGCAGGTGAAGGACATGGAAATTGAATACTAAGATTTTAAACAGCAAACTGCTAAAGATCAATAAAATAATTTCTTATCATGCTGTGAGAAGAAAGTGTAAAACCATGAGAAAATGTAGTGAAAATATTTGCATGTATAATGCTAACTTCTGAATGTGGCCTTTCATCCAAACATTTCTAATTTGTTTTTGTCTTTCTTATGTGCAATAATCTCAAACAAAAATTTGACATAACTGCATGATGACAACTAGTGGTTGGTCTTGGATACAACTCTCTTTTCGTTTTCATTTTAATTTGGTTCAAGTGGTTCAAATAAGGCATGTGCACAGCATTATGTATAACAGGACAAATGTAAGATGAACTTGCCAACATCAGGCTGATGAAGCTTTTGAATGGAAACAAAACAAACAAAATAAATCATAAAAAAGCAAAGCTAGTGAATAAATACAAACTATATATACTATTACATATTGATGTAACCTGAACACCTTGTATTCTTCTTTAATATCATACCTTTATATAATGTACATAATAATTATCATTGTAAGTTTTGCATACAAATGCATAATAAAGGCAACAATCCACCTGTTTTCATTTTACCAGATGAGATGTTGTAATTGCCTTCAAGCCTGCAGATTGCATGTTTGGAGGTATTCCAAATTTAGCTAGTCCACAGAGTCTTATCAGCGACATTTTTACATACATCACCATGACGTTAGGATGCTTTTTGCACAGTCAAAGAGAAAACACATAAATACACTCTTATAGACCAATCTAAATAAAATATATAATTTTGACACTTTAAATATAGTCGGCCTTTATGTCCCGTTAATATCATGATTTGCATGATACCTAAATGAGGGTCACACAAGCACATTTTAGAAGGAAAAAAAAATGACAACTTCAAATTAATCAGGCTTGGTGTAAATGTGATGGAAGGAGTTGTAGACATACACATTTCAACCATGGGCAGAAGAATCAGCAAACCATTGTGCACAGTCTTTCCATTTAAATGAACCATGGAAATTGGTATATACGCACTGCTGTAAAACAGGCACAGTTGCTTCAGAAAATAGGCTGCGTAAGAATTTTTCATGTTCCAATAAATGAACTGTCTACATATTAAAGATTCCCAAAAATGTGTGCTAAATTTGTGCTTTATTCATATGTATATTTAGCACTAAAAACAACTAAGAAAAATGTATTAATAACAGCCTTTCTTCACAACCAAACAATCCCAAAAAACATTTATGTATAATACGATATGGTATACCCTATGAAATAGGATTACAAAGATTTAAGAATTTGAGTTCTCCACCAACCTAACTTGTCATATCCATTTAATCAGGACGTTCTGGTTAATATTCATTATGTTTCAATTAGTAGCGAACCAAAGGGCATAATTTAGAAATTATTTTGTATAATTAGTTGCATTTTTACTGTAGCAACATTACATGTACCAGCAATGACACAAGAGTCCGGCTTCCAGGAAAGAGTTTGTTATATAAAATGATTTAAATGCAATGTCTTGGGCGTTGTCATGCCAAACGTCACTTTCTTCATTCCTAGTCTGACACATTACACCTTCGTCCAGTATCACAGAAAAATATGACACATTCTTCACTTGTATAATTTAGCTACATTTACTCCCTGCAAAAAGGGAATTCCAGGCCACTAACAAGTATGTTAATTGCAATTTGGACTACAACATAAAATCTTTAAGTAATGTTGAATACTTCTAGGGTTCAGTCAGGAAATTTACCAAGACACATTTTTCCCAGCGGCTGCCAAACAGAATGTCTGTTTCCAATATTGAAAAATAAACCTGATTTGCACTTTTAAATAACCACATTTTACTGCTCCTACTGGACTGCTGAGGAGCCTTTGCCTGTTTTTCGTAGCACATTTTGTTACAGCATTTTCCACTTCAAACGTCTGTTCTTTCCAGCCACACTGCTTTATTGATACACCTCTCAGGGCAACATTTAGCTCATAGTCAAACAGGCTAATTGTCATGCTGTTTTATACAGGGCCTGCTTGACTGTAAGCATCAAGGGAATGATTGAACTGACAAGTATAATACCTAGCTTGTAAGTTTAGCCAACATTTAATCAGAATGTCCTTTAAAAGGGTGTCAGCTTAACCTTACAATTTTATTCTGTGTATTTCCAAAGCATATTTTGAAGCTTTTTTTTTTAATCAGGATAAGTATGCATGCCGTTTGCTGTGGATGTTGACTTTCATGAGAGGAAATGTATATTCTTGCAGTTTATAGGTAGCAGGAGTACAGGATAACTTTATTTGTTAGTCATGCTAGCAATTAGTCAAAGCAGGAAAGAGCACGGTTTTAGAATGTTTTCCCTTTAGGTATAAATTACAAAGATAGTTTTGCTACTCTTGGCTCACTGGTATAAAAAGCACACACATTATCATGTTCCCCTAAGGGCAGCTGTGCTTGGAGCTGAGCTCCCACTTACTCCTGTCGCCCTTTTGCCTTAGCTTTTAACAGCTGCTTTTTGTTTAGAATAACTGTGTTGTCTGGAATTTACAGGGGGGTTAAGGAGGAATGATAAACACCTCCAATGTAGAGGGAACACCTTGCTTGATTCATTTGATCTGCTTTGTGATAGTTACAGATTCCAGGAAGGAAAAGGATATGTAAAGAAAAGCTTAAAATACATTGAAAAAATGTTAATACATGCCAAATATGTTTAACTGTATACCAGTTAGAGATGCTCACTGACCCCCGTGTTTTGGTTTTGGTTTTGGATCTGGATTACCTTCAGGTTTTTGGTTTTGGTTTTGCCAAAAAACGGCCTTTTCGTGTTTTGGTTTTGGTTTTGGTTTTGTTTAGCCATTTTTTGTTTTTTAAATTTCATTTTTTTGCACTAAAATCACATAATTTACATATTATTTTG
Organism: Mixophyes fleayi; assembly: GCF_038048845.1. Lineage (NCBI taxonomy): Eukaryota > Metazoa > Chordata > Amphibia > Anura > Limnodynastidae > Mixophyes > Mixophyes fleayi. The sequence continues at coordinate 206,809,833 of NC_134404.1, forward strand.
TACCTACATTATTATTAACCTCACTAACACTAAATTCCAGTGATTTCCATTCAATTTTTACCATCTCACTGGTCACAATATGCTTTTCATACACTTTCAGCCAAATACTGCAGCAATCTGGCTGGATGGTAAGCGACAGAATAATGACTCAAACACACGGCAGTTCCTAGCACATCTAGGACACATTGGCACACAGCAGTGGCAGAAAAGAAAAGTGGTGCAATATGGAATTGTCCTTGCCAGTTATGGTTCATTTGATCGCTCCACCTGTTTCTTGGATAAGTGAGGTAATACTACAGCTAATATATGGCAACAATCGCTCCACCTGTTTCTTGGATAAGTGAGGTAATTCTACAGCTAATACATGGCAATGAGCACTGACCCCCCCGGATGCGTGCTTTTATCAGACACACACCAATCCAGGTTTCCAGACAATGCACTAAAAAGAGCTATTGAAATTCACAGCAAAAAGCCAGTTCATCAGTGAGCTACGAATCAGCCCCAATTCCCACAAAATTATAATCTAGTTAGGTACCGTTCATGTAAAGTGCTGATTACAAACACAACAAAACATGTGTTGGAGAATGTGGCCTCTAAGAGGCTGACTTATACACACAAAGACATTGCATGGATGACTATCCAGGGATGTCTGCCTCTCAGGACATTCATGTACTCCCGGAACCTGTGCCGATATGTGCATTGCCCCTTCTGCATCACCAGAAGGGAAACAGCACAGCATATTTTTTTGGGACTGCCCCACTGCACAGGCACTGTTGGATGCCTAGGAACATGAACATAAGGACAGTGTGCTCAGAACTTGCCTTTCATACCATTCGGTATTTTATGTATTATTTCCTGGGACCCACATCATTGGGGCAATCCAGGAGGCCTGGAGCCTAATGAACTGCTTTAAGGACGCTATTTGGCTTGCCAGGAATCGCCTCATCTTAAACAGGGGGAAGATGACCTTCCAGGACTGTGGCAGGCTGATCCACAGCCTACTAAGAGACTATAACACCATTGACAGTCCTGAGTAAGAGTAAGATGATTAATTTTCTGTCTCCCTCTTCTCAGTCTCCCCCTATGTGTCTGTTTATTCAATGTAACTCTGTTGAATTTGCCTGCAAGTTCTACAGACAAGCCTGCTTGTCTTCCTCTTCATCATTGACAATGGAGCACTTGTGTTTGGGTGTTTATTAGACCCTACACTTACTAGTGCAGATTCAGAAAATTGCCTGCAAAGACTTGTAGATTAATAAAAATGACCAAAGCAGCTCTTCTATAAGGGTGTATATATTAGACCATACACTTATTAGTGCAAATTCAGAAAAATACAGTTTAATCATTGCTAGGCCCTCTCTAAACAAGCTAACAATGGGCTTGTTAGAGTAATGGCAGAAACACACATCAGTGCCAGGAAAGATTAATGGTGCAAGATGGAATTGTCCTTGGGCCCTCCCACCTACCCATATGTTGGATCTTACAAAGGACATGCACACTTTAACAAACCAAGCACTTCAGCGACAAGGGCTGCCACTTTGTGGCTGAAGTGCTTGGTTTGTTTGGGCCCCCACTAAACCAGCTATTAATGCCATAAAGGCATGTTAGACCAACAGTGCTGTGAAATTAATTCTACACTGTCAAGATGTTGTCGTCATCATCTTCAGCATCATCCTCACCCTTATCAGTGTGTACATCATCATCACAGACTATTAATTCATCTCCGCTGGAATCCGCCATTAGAGAAGTGTCAGTTCTTGGATGTATTTGCCGGTAAAGGCCTTTCTCGTGGAAGATATTCATTTAATATTCAAAATATTCATTTTGAGGAACATCATCTTTTCCATATTTTTAGGAAGTAACCTCCTACGTTGATCACTGACAAGGTTCCCGACTGTGCTGAAAACTCTTTTTGAGTACACACTGGAGGGTGGGCAGCTTAGATATTGCAAAGAAAGTTTGTACATGGGTTTCCAAATGGCTTGTTTTTCCTCCCAGTATGGAAAGGGACTGTCTCACATTTTGATTTCAATTAACTTTTAAAAATAATCCTCCACCATCCTTTGCAGAAAATACAGCTTTTTGTATAAGGGGGTATATGAGACCCTAAACACTTTGTAGTGCAAATTCAGGAAAATACAGTTCAATCCCTGCTAGGCCCTCCCTAAACAATACAGTGCTATATTATAATTTCAGCACTCACAAAATACAATTTTTTTAGAAGGGGGTATATGAGACCCCAAACACTTTGTAGTGCAAATTCAGAAAAATGCCTGCTCTATTCCTGCTCTGTGACCTAACCCTTCTCTGTCCCTCTCTCAAATGGCGCTAGATCGCCGTGGAGGTGGGTATTTATTGATTCTAAAACTCCCAAGATCCGACGACGTCACAATGGCGTTTTGCCTCGTTTTGGAATCCAAATACCTTTTAAGCTTTTTCTGGCTCCTTTTTTGTGAGACAAGAAAGGATTACAGCATGTTTTCTGAAATTCTTCATATCTTAGCAGCAGAAGCTTTTCATGATGGTTTCAGGATCATTGCTTACTGCATTTGAAACTTCAGTACTCAGAATCAAAAGTTCTTTTTCTTCATCTGTAAAGTGGTCCCAGCTATGTAATCCAATGGTTTTTGAGTAAATAGCAATATGGCAGTCTGTATTTAAAAGACTACCAAATGAGCAGCTGCCATGATTGACTCTTTTTGTGTCTCCCTCTCTCTTTCTCTGGGAAGTTTCAGTTTTGGTCTCTCTAAAGGGAATCCCCTTCCCATCAGTTTCTGTTTGTTTCATTTCCTGTATGGGAGTTTTATCCCATTGTCTCAATTTTTTTTGGTATGGTTTTTAACAATGTGTAAATTATGTATGCTGTACAGCAGCAATCGATCATCAACTTAATTATTTTTTTTTCTCCACTATGAAACAGAGTACCCAGCTGATTTTTTTTTGTGGTAGTAATTTATACCTTTTTTAAACAACCCCCAAAAAATGGGATCCCTAATGGCAATTGAAACTAGCGTTTTTAATTTTATTAGAAAAACGTGAGTTTTTGCCGTAATGCAAAACATGAGGCAGATAAAGTAATTTGGTTTAAATTTTTTGATTCGGGAGGAAGAATTACCTTAGGGGTCCAAATTTTGTTTGGATTCCTTAATAAACACCCGTGATATTTCAAATAAACTGGATAAAGAAGCCGCAATTAGTAAATGATTTAATAAATTGAAAAATCAATATTTAATCAACTAATTGTCAGACAGTATTTGGCAGAAATAGTTGTTCTGACATCCTCTGTTAACTAAAAAAATTTCAAAAAAATCTGAGATGGGTGGTGGACATTTCATGTTTTTTTGGGTGATCTGATGTGGAATGACCCAGTAATGAAACAAGACTGGGGGCAAGAAGTAATGACAGAAATACATTTAGTAATGCTGGTCAACACAAATGGAGAAAATCTGGACATGAAAGATAAATTTACGTGTCACATAGAGACGATACTGGAGTTCAAAAGAGTTTATTACTCTCCGAAGAGAAATGGTATAGATAGAGAAGAGCAGAGGATCTAGGATTGTGGTACTTCTACTGGGTATGGGGCTCGGTGATTCCACTGTAGCCTCCTCGACTCCCTTGCAGTGCTCTGAAAATAAAGGGAATATACTTGGGAATTGATGTGAGAGTCTTGGAGGTGCAGTGGTCTCCCACAGGGGCCTTGGAGAGGAGGGGCACTAGCATTGCCAGACACCCCTCAACTTCAGGCACCATAGCGGCTGCACCTCCTGCATCCACAAGCAACAATGTAAATTGCAGTGGAGAGGTCAAGGATAATTACAAATAGGTACTGTCATTTATATATAGCAATGATCAAATCATTGACTTCAGTGCAGTCTCTGTGGATTGCTGGGAATGAAAGAAAATCTGACTAAAGAGGGATCAGTAGGTTGTGTTTGGAAAGGAAGCATGTGAGGTTAATATAGGTAAGCCTTTCAAGAAGCTTGGACGAGTATTGGAGTTGAGAGATGGGACAGTAATCTGAGAGAAAGTTTGGGTCAAAATTAGATTTTTTTCATAATAAGAGTAACCAGGTGCTTTAGTAATGATGGAAAGATATACATGTAGAGGCTTAGTTTAGGCTGGATCAGCACAGGGGATGCTCATTCCCTGATTTGTGAGGGGATAGGGTTGAGTGGACAGATAGTTGAGTGGGAACAGAGTCTTCTTTTTGTGATATCAAATGACGAAATGGTGCTGATGGCGCAGGAAAGGAACTAAACAGGTTAGTGCTCAGTTAAGAGGAAACTTTTCATATTGCATCTTCTTGCGTCTTCTTGAAATAGGAACCAAGATTTTGGGCAGTGATGAAGGTTGGAGTGGTTGGTGTGGGAAGGTTGAGAAGAGATGTAAATGTATTAATGAGATACTAGGAGTTAGAGGACTGAGAGGATATTAGAGATTAAAAGTACATTTGTTTGGCTATGTCAAGAGCATTTCAGTTGGGGCTGGTAGATAGTATATTTCAGGAAGTCATGAGAGATACTAGATTTCTGCCAATGATGTTCTACTTTGCAGGAGTTTTTGAAGACAGTGCATTTCTTTAGTGTGCCACAGCTGAGATCGTGGTTGACACTGAGAAGAAAGAGTAGCTTGAACCACATAACCAAGGCTTGTGCTTACATGTGATTAAGGTGTGGGGCTGCCAGATCAGGACAGGGTAATGTAGGAATTAAGGAGGGAAGTTGTTGTAGAAAGGTGGAAAATGTTGAAAATTAAGATAACTGAGATAAGAGGTTAAACTGAGTTAGAGCAGAGTTAGTGTACCTGATTAAATTCTCTCCAAAATGTGTATATACCTAATCTATGCATGTTGTGTTTCCCCCACTCTTCATTGCTATATGCACACTGGAGTGTCTTACAAATTAATATTAATAATAATAATAATAGAAGGAATATATAATTAAAGATGAAAGTTTGCTTAAATAAGAATATTTATTGCAGGAAGCAAAACTTAGCACATGTTAGATTCTAGAATACATGTTTTTATCAGGTCTTTGTTTCTTGGATCTTCCAGTCTTTTTCTTCTTTCTTTCCTCCTCTTGTTTTCTCATAATTCTGAGAAACTTCTTCTTCCTGCACCTGTTTGGGTGCATAAAAGTTAATAATTGTTAATTCTTGATGACATATCTTACTTTTCACTAGAAGACCACTCTCTTTTTCCAACCTGTATGCTTCTACATCTAGTAAAGCAAATGTTTAACAGAAGTGATGTCTAACCTTTTAGTTTTCCTGCTGGGAGGGACTGCACTGTGTATGAAATGTGTTCCCTGGATCAAAGCTATATCCATACTATCAACCTGTAAGGACCGGAGTGCTCAGAGTCTCTTTTATGGGGTGTTGAGACCTTTAGCACTAATTGAAACTATGGGGCATATTCAATCGACTGCGGGATCGCCGAAAATCCCGCGCTCCAAAAATATTACCGTTAATACAGTAATCCTGCACGTAAAAACCGCTAATACGGTAATTTACTCGCTGGATTTCAGCGCGCAGTTCAGGGAGCTGCGAGCTGAAACCCAGCGAGATATTACCGTATTAACGGTAATATTTTTGGAGCGTGGGATTTTCGGCGATCCCGCCATCAATTGAATATGCCCCTATGTGTCAAATGTTCTTCATAGTAGCCATAATGTTGCATATAAGACTAGTTCTCCATTGGTCATAAATCTAGGTACTGGCTCTCTTTACCACATAAGTGGTCCAGGACCAGTAAGGAAAAGGTGAGTAAGATGGAGGCAAAAGGACGGAATATTCAGGTACAGGGATTCGAATATGTGGGGGAGGCAGAGGGGAGCAAGGGAGACAACTTGAAACCTACAAAGATAAGAGTTGGACTTATACCAGTTTACTTAGGCTGATAAGAATTAAGGATGTGTTCACACAAATGGAGTTCGTTTAGACTTGCAGTAACACACATATATCTGTTAGGAGGTATATTTTTTAAAATAAACTACAGCCAATTTGCAACTCTGCATCAGCGCATAGAAACGCAAATCAACATTAACAAAAAACTGCACCTAGCAATCATGGGAGAAAAGAAACGTCCCATGGCCAGGAAGTAGTCCTTGTGGTAGGGGCAAACTTGGGGTGGTGGAATCAACAATCTAAGTTGAAGAATAAAATCAAATAAATAAGGACTGTACTCAATATAGGCGAATACACTAAAAATCAGATATAACAAATAAATCCTTATTTATTACACATGTAAAAACACAGTAGTAAATAAACATTATATACAAAACTGCAGTGTTACTCATAGATAATCAATGACCTCCAAATAAAATTCAAATTCTCTTAATCAATTTGGGACTCAAATTAAAACATATCCTGTTTAATCATCTTGTTCTAAAGGTTAAATGGTATAGATGCGGTTCATCCATCTGGGATGGATTCTGGGCAGGTAAAAGTAATTGCATTCACCAATAGCTACCTACTGGTCTGCACAGTAACACCAGTCCTATGAAAAGCTCATAGCATCATTTCCCAAGGTTTCACACACAGCCAAAGAAGGGTGTCCATGTGGATACCTCCCCAAAACTGTGTGCACTGCCCACCAGGGACCAAAATTGGCCATTCCATGGCTTGAGATTCCTCTTGGAATATTCTTAAACACAGAAATTGTACTGAAATGTGACTGCCACATCCTTTTCAATAAAGCTCTCAGAATGTGATTTCAAAAAGTATTTCAGTTACTGAGCTCCCAAAATGTCTTTATTTCATTAAAAACATCACTGAAACCTGAGTTTATTCTGTTATGTTACCTGGTAAAATAACAGAAGTGATCAAGATCCAGATTTTCATTTTGTTTCTTACTATAACTGCCCAAATAATGAAAAGTGCTCAATTGCAGAACACTGAAAGGAACCATGAGCAGTATATAGGGACAGAAAATATCACAGGGATATTTAGGATAAAATGAATTCAAGTTATTGTCACTCATTTGCGTTTATTAATATAGTATATTTCTGCCTATTAGTGTATTAATAAAATAATATTTTCATATGCCATGTCTACTTTATGTGTATTAACCCTTTCAATTTCATTGATGTAGGATTTACATAGATGCCTATCCCACACTTATGTCGCCATTAACAGAAATCCTAAGTTAGTAGCATTTTCTCCCTTAATGATGAGGGGCCACAGCTCGGATTTCCTGTGAGGCCTCTGGTCTCAGGAGACCCAGGTGACATGTAAATAGCAGTTGGGTCTTCTCCTGACATTCAATCACCATTTAGACATATGGGTGAAATTATATCATAGTGGAAGCACATTTGAGTAAACAAAGTAAAAGCAGCGAATATTTGGATATGTTTAATTTTATGTTTGATTATTATTTGCCATATTTATAATTGGCAGATATAGTTTCAATAAGATCCCTTTCCCATAATTCCAGGTTCCTGTTTCCATCGTGTATATTTAAACTAGTGACCATGTATTCCTTCTATATATTACCTATTATCCAGCTAACGCCCAGAGACCGTTACTTCTGTGCGCACACACATTTATTATTTCATGTGCCTATACCTGTACTGTGAGTAGTCTCGGGCTGACCACTTGGAACATTATTTTTTCTTCTATAATTAACTAGATCTAAATGATAAATCTAATCTGTATAATTATTCAAGTTCAACTTAATTTATACCATTGGGTTACTGGAATGGGCATTTAATTGAAATTATGACTTTAACATCTATTTTCAACCATATCTAAATTTTAGCAGTCATCTTTATGATTAACCAGGTTGACATTTATTCACATTATTGTATCATTTTTATAGTACTATATGACAGTTATGCTATACATGTTCTGGGATCTTACATATACAATGTGACATTTTGCTTTGTAGAACTATGTAGTTTTTCTTAAACTGTTACACCTGTATTACAGCTGATTATGTAAGATTGGTGTGACACCTATATAAAGAGCCCTGTGTCTGTATGTGTAAATACTCATTTAGTTATGATTGAGGACAGGTCATCATCATTATCAACATTTATTTATATAGCGCCAGCAAATTCTGTAGCACTTTACAATTGGGAACAAACATTAATAAGATAATACTGGGTAATACATACAGACAGAGAGGTAAGAGAACCCTGCTCACAAGCTTACAATCTACAGGTGCTGTGGAAATTACTAGTTAGCATGAAACTGATTTGATGGGCAATGGAAAATAAGAATATTGGTACTCATAGGTCAATTGGATAATGTTTTAATATCACAGGGAACTATATTTCATTCTGTTTTATAAATCTCGCTACAATTAGCAAAACCAATAAAGGTGGAAAGGTCAGATCATTGTACCACCAACCCAAGCTATATCTTATCTATTGGCCATGGGGTCTCCTCCCTAGAGGTCCAAGAGTCTGGTGACTTCGAAAAGTGTATTGACTCCACAATGCTGGTAAACTAGCACCATATGCTCCCTGACTGCTGACTGAGCTGCTCTTCTACCGAACTGCGTCTCGAATGCTTGGCAGAACATGCTAGGAATGGTAAATCTGATTGACGGGCGGGTGGGTGGCATCAGAATTGCAAGTAAATGGGACCACTCCCAGGGGTTTGAAAGCTTTTATTAAGAAGCATGAACATTCCCCTGGGCTGCTATTGGCTATTCAGTTTCTAAAAAAGTTAACTCTGTGAGTATTTGTAAGTATTTGAATACACAAAGGCATCATTTTAAATGCATTCAGCTTATTGGCTTCTCTTTTCCTTATATCATCATCATCACCATTTATTTATATAGCGCCACTGATTCCGCAGCACTGTACAGAGAACTCACTCACAACAGTCCCTGCCCCATTGGGGCTTACAGTCTAAATCCCCTAACACACACACACAAACACACACACACACACACACACACACACACACACACACACACACACACACACAGACAGACTAGGGTCAATTTGATAGCAGCCAATTAACCTACTAGTATGTTTTTGGAGTGTGGGAGGAAACCAGAGCACCCGGAGAAAACCCATGCAAACACAGGGAGAACATACAAACTGCACTCAGAAAAGGCCATGGTCGGGAATCGAACTCATTACCCCAGCACTGTGAGGCAGAAGTGCTAACCACTTAGCCGCCGTGCTGCCCACATGACCCCAGCGCTGTGAGGCAGAAGTGCTAACCACTTAGCCACCGTGCTGCCCACATCTGTTACGCTTGTTAATCATAATAGTAATAATAATATAGTAACAATACACCTTTTATCTAGTTAAATGTACTGTAACAAATCTGTAGATGATGTCTGTAACTTACCTGATATAAATATAGATCCCCACAAACAGCAAAATACTTGTGATGATTATTGCTGCTGAAACAATGATCAGTTCACGTATCATGTGCAGATTATGGACATCTATGCAAGAAAGAAACACATTAGGTGAAGAAATATGTCACACATATAAATTCCTTACTTAAATCAATTATAAAAAAACAACAGAGCTTCTTCCTTACCATAATAAATGTCATTAATACTGGTAATAAATAAAATAAGACAGCATTTCTATATACAGTCCCTAAACTAGAAACCTGGGTCCTGCAGCTGAGGCTACTGCCCAGCCATGGGAACCAGCACAGTTACCAGTTGTGCCTCATTTCCAGGGACAGTCCCTGGTTGTAATTATCAATCACTGGATATGTTTGTTGCTGTAAATGTCCCTATTCTTGAGTATTAGCCAATAACATAGTGACATTCCTTGTTTTTTGTATGGCAGGTGCCATTCATATTTTTATTCTTATCCTGTAGGCTTTATTGTTCAATATTTATTAAATAACAATATGTAAAATGTAAAAACCTCATTATTCTCAGTGAACATGACATGATGGGCTTTGTAGTGTTCCAAGGTGCACAGAGACAGTATGGCACATGACGTGCTTAGATGCAATGGCTCAGCAGTAAAGTCTCCCTGGAAATAATTATAAAATGCTGGCAATTGTGTAGGTGCTGAGAACACAGGGGCTCTACTAAGCCATCTTGGTATCAGCGGGGCCTAATTAATAACATAATAACTATACCAGCGCCCCAGGTCCCTCTGTAATGGAAGATGAGTCAGAACCCAGCCTGTCAATTATACCATGGACTCTACTATAACCAGGCCCCAGCTCACACAAGTGAAGATATTAAATATAAACACAGATTACTGTAACCCCACCCCATCACACACACACACACACACACACACACACACACAATTCATTAAAAGCTTTCTGTTCCTCCAATATACTAAATACTTCACCCGTCATGTATGTAAACATTGAAGCTGCTGTTATTTAATGTAACTACTATTCAAATGTCCTTTTGTTAATACAAGTGTTTTATCTACTTATTTCTGCACTTTACGGTCATTTTACTAACGTCAGAATATGTGACAAGCAGCACATTTCACTTTGTCCATCTCACCCATACAGAGCTGCGCTCCTACATTCCGGTTTTGGAAGTGCCCCTGTGCTAACACTGTATATAACTGTGTGCCGGCTTGGGAAAAGCAAAGACCCTCATTTGAAAATCTTACCTACTATCACTAGTTCATTTCAACTTTTCCATTTGTCACATAAAATACAATTTAAACCTTCTCAATCCAGAAAATAGAGGTGATAAAATGAAACCAGCTTTATCACCACTAAAGGAGATCTATAGGTGAATATGCCCCTAAGTTTCCTATATATACTGATGAAAGGAAGGCTAGTGTCTTGTACACAGGTATACAGCATCCTAAACTTCCCAGTCATGCATATATGAATTTCATACTATTGCTTTATTCTATCAAAGTGCCAGATGGTTGGTCTTCCTCTATTTTGTCATGGTTTAGGAGAATAGGGTTAGAGCAGATTAGGGGGTGAAGGGTTTGTTTACTCACCTGCGCTGGCATCTCCCGGCTTTATGTCAATAGATGGCAGGGTTGGTGACACTGAATGGATTTAATATAAAATAAATAATTAGGATTACATTTCTTAACGTAACAAAGAAAATAAAGATACAGGGTATTGTATATGCATTAAACAAGCTGTGCTCTTTGGTGGATACTTTTTTCTCATAATGTCCACATAACAAATATAAATTCTACCTTACATCACGGTTAGGTACGTCAATCTGTAGAAAATAAGGGGCCTCCTATCTTCAGCACATGGGCATAGTATGTAGATTTACCTACATACCCACACTACACCATATCCTGGGTAGCTGATGTCTGTATATGATACAGCGGAGGGGAGAGTTTTCCGGCGGGTTTGAATAACCAATCAGATTCTAGCTATCATTTATTTAGTACATTCTACAAAATGACAGCTATAATCTGATTGGTTGCTGTAGGCAACATCTCCACTTTTCAAACCCTCCGGAAAACTCTCAGCTTGATACATTTACCCCCTAGTGTATTTCTCTGTAAGGTTTGTTGTAATGTATAATAAGCTGTGTAATATGTACTATGTGTCCCGACATCTCTTGAGATACGCATGTGTCTGTCTCTATTTGATCAAATAAAAGGATTTATTTCCGCTTAGTAAAAATAACTCAAATAACTGGTGTCCATTTACCATCAGTTGTCTGCGACAGCATCCCTTTTCCCGAATTAATAAACATTATTCCAAGAAATAATGAGCTTAAACTCCACAAAGGCAATTTTCAACTTTCTCCTTCAGTATCTTCACCTCAAAAGACTCAAACTGTAAGAGTCTATGACATCACCCTGAGCCAAAGTTCTATCCTGTGCAGTCATAATGAAAGCTGGACAATGGCTAGAAACTTATTACAGACAATTTGTGTAGGAAAAATATAATTTGGCTGTTGTGTTTTTAAATTACTGACAGAAAGTAAAATCCTTGTATCACATTAATGTGCTGTTAGTTCAAAGTTGCTATTTAAGATATCTAATTATTATTATTGCTATCCTTCATTTCTATATTGTCTACACTAAAGTCTCTTGTCAAAGTGGCATATTGATATTTTAGGGTAGTTATAGGTCAGATTGTGAATTTAAAGAGGCCCTTGAAAATATTCTGAAAATGGCATCACATAGTAGATGTGGCCAAGTCATCAGTAGGTAGGGTAAAATCAATAGGAGTAATGCCGCCAGTGTGGATGCCGCCATGCACCCAGATATAGGAGTAACCAGCATGTGAGGGGTATAGCTATCACTATGACAATGTTAGGCCATCATACAACCTGTACCTCCAAACAGACCTGATTTAGGCGGGATAGTCCTGGAAAATAGAACATACAACCTGCCTGAAAAAAAACGTAGTTGTGAGTGACACTGTAACTTACCTCTCAAATCTCAATAGTGTAAAGTAAAAATAAATAATATATAGATATATATTTAAAAGAAAAACAATAAAACCTCCCTCCCTTGACCTTCTTTAACAGGCCAAGCAACTTAGCACCAATTGCGGTCCCCTGGGGGTGGGGGGAGGCCCTTAAATATTAATAAACCTAATAGAGTTCCCTTAACAATAATAATCTGAAATATATATCTACATATATATATATATATATATATATATATATATATATATATATATATATATATATATATATATATAAACTATATGGACACCTGACCATAACACCAACAGGGACTGTAACATCACTGTATTCGAATACATATACTTAAGTATGGAGTTGTTCCCCATTTTGCAATGATACCAGTTTCCACTCTTTTTTGAAGGCTTTCCACAAGATGTTGGAGTGTTTATGTGGGAATTTGTGCCCATTCATTCCGTAGAGCATTTTTGAGGTCAGGCACTGATGTTGAAGTTTTTGCTTGCAATCGTTGTTCCAGCTCATCCCAAAGGTGTTCAATGGGGTTGAGGTCAGGACTCTGTCAAGTTCTTACACACTGAACTCATCAAATTATGTCTTTTTAGTCCTTCCAATGTGCACTGGGGTACAGTCATGTTGGAATAGAAAAGGGTCTTCCCCAAACTGTTACCACAAAGTTGGAAGGACAGTATTGTCCAAAATGACTTGGTGTACTGTAGCATTAACATTTCCCTTCACTGGAGATAAGGGGAGTAGCCCAAATCCTGAAAAACAGCCCCATAACATTATCCCTTCTTCACCAAACTTCACAGTTGGCATAATGCAGTCAGGCAGCTAATATTCTCCTAGCATCCAGTAAATTCAGACTCGCCTATCTGGCTGCCAAACAGAGAAGATTGATTTGTCACTCCTCAGAACACATTTCCACTACTCCACAGTCTAGTGTCGGTGTGCTTTACACCACTCCATGCAACGCTTGACATTGGTCTTGGTGATGTGAGGCTTGTATGCAGCTGCTCTGCCTTTGAGACCCATTCCATTAAGCTCCCACCGCAGAGTTGTTTCGCTTACATTAATGCCAGTGTTAGTTCGGAAGTCTCCAGCTATAAAATCAGCAGAGTGTTGCCAACTTTTTACGCACCATGCGCTTTAGCAGTCGTTGACCCCGCTCTGTGATTTTACGTGGTCTTCCAATTCGTGGCTGAATTGCTGTTGTTCTTAAACGGTACCACTTTCTAAAAATATGACTTACAGTTGACAGTGGAATATCCAGCAAGGATGAAATTTCATGAACCGTCTTATTGCAAAGGTGACATGCTATCAGAGTACCACGCTTGAAGTCACTGAGCTCTTTAGAATTACCCATTTTGTAGCACAAAAGTTTGCAAATGGAGACTGCATAGCTAGGTGCTTGATTCTATACACCTCTGGTAACAGGTCTGATAGAAACACCTCAGTTCAATAGTTAACAGGTGTGGCCATACACTTTTGTCTATATAGTGTATAGTCATGGCCAAAAATGTTGAGAATGTCACAAGTATTGGTTTTCTCAAAGTTTGCTGCTTCGGTGTTTTTAGACCTTTTTGTCAGATGTTGCTATGGTTTACTGAAGTAAAATTACAAGCATTTCATAAGTGTCAAAGGCTTTTTTTGACAATAACATTACATTTATGCAAAGAGTCAATATATGCAGTGTTGACCCTTGTTTGTGAACACCTTTGCATTTTGCCCTGACATGTTGTCAATCAGCTTCTGGGCCCCATACTGACTGATGGCCGCCCATTCTTGTCTAATCAATGCTTGGAGTTTGTCAGAATTTGTGGGTTTTTGTTTGTCCATCCGCCTCTTGAGCATTGACCACATGTTCTCAATGGGATTAAGGTCAGGGAATTTCCTGGCCATGGACCCAAAATGTCAATGTTTTGATCCCCGAGCCACTTAGTTATCACTTTTGCCTTATGGCAAGGTGCTCCATCATGCTCGAAAAGGCATTGTTCATCACCAAACTGTTCTTGGATGAGAAGTTGTTTGTGGTGGATGTTTTGGTATCATTCTTTATTCATGGCTGCCTGCTGCCATTCCTGAGCAAGCTCTGCACTGGTAGTCCCCCAATCATGCAGCTGAATAAACTTTAGGAGACAGTACTGGTGCTTGGTGGACATACTTGGGCGCCCTGAAGCCTTCTTCACAACTATTGAAGCTCTCTCCTTTAAGTTCTTGATGATTTGATAAATGGTTGATTTAGATGCAGTGGAAATGTTGTTTTCAGGATAAAGTACATTGTCATGGCAAAGAGGGACTTTGAATTTAATTGCAATTCATCTGATCACTCTTCATGACATTCTGGAGTATATGCAAATTGCCATCATAAAAAGTGGGGCAGCAGACTTTGTGAAAAATAATATTAGTGTCATTCTCAAAGCTTTTGGCCATGACTGTGTACATAAAAATTCACAATTGTTTCAGTACATCACGCTTATATCAGGGGCATGATATAAGCATGATGTATTGAAACGATCATTGGACAGTGCTTGATATTGTATTTTTTCATGACTGGTGCTGGTCTGTTCTAGTTTTTGTGACAATTGTGGATTTATCTTCTTCATATGGAGAGTGCTGAGATATTTTGAATTGTGTGCACCCTCTTTCCCTCTTTACATATACGCACACATATACATATATATATATATATATATATATATATATATATGTGTGTGTGTGTGCGTACATATTTGTGTATATATGTATATATATTGTGGAAGTTAAATAGTTGGATAAAGTTGTTTCAAATTAATAAACATTGATTGAATTGATTTTGTGAAATAAGCGAATGGTACGCTACGGTGTGGAAGGGCTAATTATGTAGCCATACTAGCGAACACAAATAAACACATTTACACTCTCACATACATTTCTAAATAGTTCGCTTTAATAAAGTTCCAGCACATAGTCCTTTATATTCAAATGTAATAGATTTAATAGTTTAATATAATAATGCTAAAACTTCTTCAAAGATATCTAAGGCAAAGGACGTAGGAAATGTATCATGTTTAGTGTCATATTAAACCACTTTTTACTATCAGAAATCCGCTATTATTCTCCAAGCGATGTCACCCTGCGTACACTAGCTATGGATGTGAAAGGATTAATACGCAAAATGATATTGTGCTTGGAATGCAAATGAGTTGGCTTCAACCAGTATTTTGGCGGGCTCCTGAGGGAAGACACGTAGGTAGCAGCTGGAGTAAGCTGCTCCCAACCTCGGAGAGCATTGTTTGACCCGACTTATGACCTGCATTGCACTGGACTGTCCTAAATCCTGAAACAATGGAGAATGCTTTTACAGTTATCTTGTTTACTTTATGACATCATCATCACTGTTTTTTATGTAACACAAATTGTATATGAACCAGGCACTGAGACCACCATTCAGTGCACTTTTACCACAAGCTTCAGGAGTCCAGTATTTCTGAACAAGCAGTTTAGTGATGGTTATTGGCAACAGTAATGTCAGCCCGTGGCGTGCTTTGTGGGGTCTACAGGAAACATCTCCATATTAGTTGAGAAACCTAGAGAGCTTATCCCTGATAACAATAATGTTTGTTCTGCATTATAACAACTTAACTGTGTATGACACTTCCTTACATTATATGTCATCAATCTTTATTTCAGTGTTGCACACAAGGGACACAAAATACAGATATAGTGTAAAATCTATTGTGTTATATTTGAATATATTTTATTTTGCAACTGTAATAAATAGCAGAACCATAAATAAATAATTCCTAAGCTAGTTCACAGAGTTGAATGCCCCATACAATATTGTCTTCCATGTTAGCTAGCTTGGGTGGATTAGCATAAAAAGGGGAAAAACCAACAGCATGCAGGACATACTCTGTTATGTTAATAAATGTAATGGCTATAAAGATAAGATAAATACAAAACAAACTGTAACAAATTGTAAAATTTGAAGGCACTATTCAGGCCCCTGGACGTTGAGGTGCCAAGGTAATGTGTAATAAGTAGGGATGTGCACGGGCGACTTTTGGTGTCTCGTGTTTTGTGTTTTGGATTCGGATTTTCGTGATGTTTTGGGTTCGGATTTGTTTCGCAAAACACCTGCCGAAAGGTTTTGGTTCGGATTTAAGGTTTTGAATTCTGATTTTTTTTGAAAAAAGCATAAAAAGTTCAAAAATCAAGTTTTTGGGCTTATTTTCACTTCTACGCTATTATTAACCTCAATAACATTCAATAACAAGCATTATCACTAATTTACAGTGTATTCTGAACACCTCACAATATAGTTATTAGTCCAAAACGTTGCAACGAGGTATATTTCTGGACTGCGTAGTGGAGTGATCCCCACAATATAATAAGAAAACCATCAACTGGTCTGAATCGCACCAATAAATGTACCTGGACTGCGTAGAGGAGTGGGTCACCACAATATAAATTGAAAACCCTGAACTTGTATGAATCGCACCAATAAATGTATCTGGACTGCGTAGCGGAGTGGTCACCACAATATAATAAGAAAACCATCAACTGGTATGAATCGCACCAAAAAATGTACCTGGACTGCGTAGAGGAGTGGTCACCACAATATAAATTAAAAACCCTGAACTTGTATGATTCGCAACAATAAATGTATCTGGACTGCGAAGAGGAGTGGTCACCACAATATAATAAGAAAACCATCAACTGGTATGAATCGCACCGAATAATGTACCTGGACTGCGTAGAGGAGTGGTCACCACAATATAATTTAAAAACCCTGAACTTGTATGATTCGCACCAATAAATGTATCTGGACTGCGTAGAGGAGTGGTCACCACAATATAATAAGAAAACCATCAACTGGTATGAATCGCACCAAAAAATGGACCTGGACTGCGTAGAGGAGTGGTCACCACAACATAAATTAAAAACCCTGAACTTGTATGATTCGCACCAATAAATGTATCTGGACTGCGTAGAGGAGTGTGTCACCACAATATAATAAGAAAACCATCAACTGGTCTTAATCGCACCAAAAAATGTACCTGGACTGCGTAGAGGAGTGGTCACCACAATATAATTTAAAAACCCTGAACTTCTATGATTCGCACCAATAAATGTATCTGGACTGCGTAGAGGAGTGGTCACCACAATATAATAAGAAAACCATCAACTGGTATGAATCGCACCAAAAAATGTACCTGGACTGCGTAGAGGAGTGGTCACCACAATATAAATTAAAAACCCTGAACTTGTATGATTCGCACCAATAAATGTATCTGGACTGCGAAGAGGAGTGGTCACCACAATATAATAAGAAAACCATCAACTGGTATGAATCGCACCGAATAATGTACCTGGACTGCGTAGAGGAGTGGTCACCACAATATAAATTAAAAACCCTGAACTTGTATGATTCGCACCAATAAATGTATCTGGACTGCGTAGAGGAGTGGTCACCACAATATAAATTAAAAACCCTGAACTTGTATGATTCGCACCAATAAATGTATCTGGACTGCGTAGAGGAGTGGTCACCACAATATATATAATAAGAAAACCATCAACTGGTATGAATCGCACCAAAAAATGTACCTGGACTGCGTAGAGGAGTGGGTCACCACAATATAAATTAAAAACCCTGAAATTGTATGATTCGCACCAATAAATGTATCTGGACTGCGAAGAGGAGTGGTCACCACAATATAATAAGAAAACCATCAACTGGTATGAATCGCACCGAATAATGTACCTGGACTGCGTAGAGGAGTGGTCACCACAATATAAATTAAAAACCCTGAACTTGTATGATTCGCATCAATAAATGTTTCTGGACTGCGTAGAGGAGTGGTCACCAAAATATAAATTAAAAACCCTGAACTTGTATGATTCGCACCAATAAATGTATCTGGACTGCGTAGAGGAGTGGTCACCACAATATATATAATAAGAAAACCATCAACTGGTATGAATCACACCAAAAAATTAACCTGGACTGCGTAGAGGAGTGGGTCACCACAATATAATTTAAAAACCGTGAACTTGTATGATTCACACCAATAAATGTATCTGGACTGCGTAGAGGAGTGGTCACCACAATATATATAATAAGAAAACCATCAACTGGTATGAATCGCACCAAAAAATGTACCTGTACTGCGTAGAGGAGTGGTCACCACAATATAAATATAAAACCCTGAACTTGTATGATTCGCACCAATAAATGTATCTGGACTGCGTAGAGAAGTGGTCACCACAATATAATAAGAAAACCATCAACTGGTATGAATCGCACCGAATAATGTACCTGGACTGCATAGAGGAGTGGTCACCACAATATAAATTAAAAACCCTGAACTTGTATGATTCGCACCAATAATTGTATCAGGACTGCGTAGAGGAGTGGGTCACCACAATATAATAAGAAAACCATCAACTGATCTTAATCGCACCAAAAAATGTACCTGGACTGCATAGAGGAGTGGGTCACCACAATATAATTTGAAAACCCTGAACTTGTATGATTCGCACCAATAAATGTATCTGGACTGCGTAGAGGAGTGGTCACCACAACATAAATTAAAAACCCTGAACTTGTATGATTCGCACCAATAAATGTATATGGACTGCGTAGAGGAGTGGTCACCACAATATAATAAGAAAACCATCAACTGATCTTAATCGCACCAAAAAATGTACCTGGACTGCATAGAGGAGTGGGTCACCACAATATAATTTGAAAACCCTGAACTTGTATGATTCGCACCAATAAATGTATCTGGACTGCGTAGAGGAGTGGTCACCACAACATAAATTAAAAACCCTGAACTTGTATGATTCGCACCAATAAATGTATATGGACTGCGTAGAGGAGTGGTCACCACAATATAATAAGAAAACCATCAACTGGTTTGAATCGCACCAAAAAATGTACCTGGACTGCGTAGAGGAGTGGTCACCACAATATAAATTAAAAACTCTGAACTTGTATGATTCGCACCAATAAATGTATCTGGACTGCGTACAGGAGTGGTCACCACAATATAATAAGAAAACCATCAACTGGTATGAATCGCACCGAATAATGTACCTGGACTGCGTAGAGGAGTGTTCACCACAATATAAATTAAAAACCCTGAACTTGTATGATTCGCACCAATAAATATATCTGGACTGCGTAGAGGAGTGGTCACCACAATATAATAAGAAAACCATCAACTGGTATGAATCGCACCGAATAATGTACCTGGACTGTGTAGAGGAGTGGTCACCACAATAGAATTAATAAAAAACCCTCCACGGCTCTGAATTCCCCCCAAAAAAATTCTGGACTGCGTAGTGGGGTGGCCCTGGTACTAAATTTGATACCGGGGCCACAATATAATAAATAGTTACACCCTCAACTGGTCAGAATTCCACCAAACAAGTATCTGGACTGCGTACAGGAGTGGTCACCACAATATAATAAGAAAACCATCAACTGGTATGAATCGCACCGAATAATGTACCTGGACTGCGTAGAGGAGTGGTCACCACAATATAAATATAAAACCCTGAACTTGTATGATTCGCACCAATAAATGTATCTGGACTGCGTAGAGAAGTGGTCACCACAATATAATAAGAAAACCATCAACTGGTATGAATCGCACCGAATAATGTACCTGGACTGCATAGAGGAGTGGTCACCACAATATAAATTAAAAACCCTGAACTTGTATGATTCGCACCAATAATTGTATCAGGACTGCGTAGAGGAGTGGGTCACCACAATATAATAAGAAAACCATCAACTGATCTTAATCGCACCAAAAAATGTACCTGGACTGCATAGAGGAGTGGGTCACCACAATATAATTTGAAAACCCTGAACTTGTATGATTCGCACCAATAAATGTATCTGGACTGCGTAGAGGAGTGGTCACCACAACATAAATTAAAAACCCTGAACTTGTATGATTCGCACCAATAAATGTATATGGACTGCGTAGAGGAGTGGTCACCACAATATAATAAGAAAACCATCAACTGATCTTAATCGCACCAAAAAATGTACCTGGACTGCATAGAGGAGTGGGTCACCACAATATAATTTGAAAACCCTGAACTTGTATGATTCGCACCAATAAATGTATCTGGACTGCGTAGAGGAGTGGTCACCACAACATAAATTAAAAACCCTGAACTTGTATGATTCGCACCAATAAATGTATATGGACTGCGTAGAGGAGTGGTCACCACAATATAATAAGAAAACCATCAACTGGTTTGAATCGCACCAAAAAATGTACCTGGACTGCGTAGAGGAGTGGTCACCACAATATAAATTAAAAACTCTGAACTTGTATGATTCGCACCAATAAATGTATCTGGACTGCGTACAGGAGTGGTCACCACAATATAATAAGAAAACCATCAACTGGTATGAATCGCACCGAATAATGTACCTGGACTGCGTAGAGGAGTGTTCACCACAATATAAATTAAAAACCCTGAACTTGTATGATTCGCACCAATAAATATATCTGGACTGCGTAGAGGAGTGGTCACCACAATATAATAAGAAAACCATCAACTGGTATGAATCGCACCGAATAATGTACCTGGACTGTGTAGAGGAGTGGTCACCACAATAGAATTAATAAAAAACCCTCCACGGCTCTGAATTCCCCCCAAAAAAATTCTGGACTGCGTAGTGGGGTGGCCCTGGTACTAAATTTGATACCGGGGCCACAATATAATAAATAGTTACACCCTCAACTGGTCAGAATTCCACCAAACAAGTATCTGGACTGCGTAGTGGGGTGGCCCTGGTACTAAATTTGATACCGGGGCCACAATACCTCCTCCAAGTTCCAAGTGTAGTGTTTATAACATATTAACACTACACTAATTCTAGCACGTCAATACCTTTTGTTTTAAGTAATGACAGGGCATTTAACTTTTGATTAAATTTTTTGAATTTGTTGACATTTTCTTTTACTTTTTGAACATGGCAAACGACTGTTGAATGGTCACATAATGCCAAAAAAAAAGTTGCAAGATGGAATTGTCCTTGGGCCCTCCCACCCACCCTTATGTTGTTGAAATAGGACATGCACACTTTAACAAACCAATCATTTCAGCGACAGGGCCTACCAAACAACTGTGGCTGAAATGATTGGTTTGTTTGGGCACCCACACCAAAAAAACAATTCATCTCTCCCTGTACAAACTAAACAGGCACTACTGAGGAAAGATGTCGTCCTCATCCTCAACCTCTGATTCCTCTCCCCCTACAGTGTGTACTTCCTCCTCCTCACACATTATCAATTCGTCCCTGCTGGACTCCACAACCACACGTCCCTCTGTACTATCTGGAGGGCAGTGCTATACTTCATTGAGGAATTGATTATTCATTTTTATAAACATCATTTTTTCAACATTGTGAGGAAGCAACCTCCTTCTCCGCTCACTGACCAGGTTCCCCGCTGCACTAAAAACTCTTTCCGAGTACACACTGGAGGGGGGACAACTCAGATAAAATAGAGCCAGTTTGTACAGGGGCTTCCAAACTGCCTTTTTTTCCTGCCAGTAACAATATGGACTGTCTGACATGTCTATTTAGATGGTGTCAGCAAAATAATCCTCCACCATTTTTTCAATTTTGACAGCATCCAATGCAGCGACAGTAGACATGTCTGCAATGGTTGGCAGGTCCTTCAGTCCGGACCAGATGTTATCAGCATTCCCCGCCAGCGGCTCTTTTAGGAAAGCTGAGCTTTTTCCTCGCAGCCATAGAAGTGGAAGAAAATGAGGGTGGAGCTGTTGGCATGTCACGGTCCTCTTCAGAGGACAATCTCCTGACCAGAAGGTCAGACTGGTGTAGACTTGTGTCCGCCGGAAACAGAGACACAACATACGCTTTAAACCGAGGATCGAGCACGGAGGCCAGAATGTATTCCTCTGACTTTAAAAGAGTGACCACCCTCAGATCCTGGCAAAGCGTACGAAGGGCTTCATCCACAAGAGCTACATGCTTGGTGTAATCGCAATGGTTTACCAGCTCCTCCCTCACTTTCTCCAGCTGCTTCTGCAACAGCCTGATCAGGGGAATGACCTGACTCAAGCTGGCAGTGTGGGAACTGACTTCTCGTGTGGCAAGTTCAAACGGCTGGAGAACCTTGCACAACACGGAAATCAGTCTCCACTGCGCTTGACTCAGGCGCATCCCCACTCCTTTGCCTATGTCGTAGGTGGCTGTGTAGGCCTGAATGGCCTTTTGCTGCTCCTCCATCCTCTGCAGCATATAGAGGGTGGAGTTTCAGCGCGTCACAACCTCTTGTTTGAGGTGATGGCAGGACAGGTTCATGCTTTTTTGATGTGCCTCTAGTCTGCGGTAGGCACTGGCTGAATGCCGAAAGTGTGCAGCAATTTTGCGCGCTACCGCAAGCATCTCCTGCACACCCCTGTCACTCTTGAGGTAATGCTGCACCACCAAATTAATGGTGTGGGCAAAACATGGGACGTGCTGGAAATTGCCCATATTTAATGCCCGCACAATGTTACTGGCATTGTCTGACACCACAAATCCCCATGAGAGTCTTAGTGGGGTATGCCACTGGGAGATAATTTCCCTCAGTTTCTCTTAATATGTTGTCAGCGTTGTGCCTCTTATTAAAGCCTGTAATACACAATGTTGCTTGCCTTTGCACGAGCAGCCATTTTGTAGATGCTGCTATTGATGCAGCTGTTGCTGTTGCTGCGGAAGGCGATGCATCTACCCAGTGGGCTGTCACAGTCATATAGTCCTTAGTTTGCCCAGAACCACTTGTCCACATGTCCGTGGTTAAGTGGACAGTGGGTACAACCGCATATTTCAGAGCACTGAGGACACTTGATCGTACTTCTCTGTACATTTTTGGTATCGCCTGCCTAGTGAAGTGAAATCTCGACGGGATTTGGTACCGGGGACACAATACCCTCTAAATCCCACTCCACTGATGGCGGACACCGGGCGCACGTCTAACACCAACATTGCAGTTACAGCCGCAGTTATACGCTTTGCAATAGGGTGATTACTATCGTATTTTGTGGTCATGGCAAACGACTGTTGGACGGTCAATTGTTTTGTGAAAGACTTAGCGATCTTACGACTTCCCCTCTGGGAAGATGACCGACTAGCAGCAGCAACAGCAGCAGTGGCAGTAGTAGGCGTACCGCTGCAGGATTCCTCGGATGAATCCCGTATTGGAGAGGACTCAGTCTGGCTGCTGACTTGGGCTGCAGGACTGAATCTGATGGAGATCGTGGAGGAAGTTGACAAGGAAGGTGTTGCTGGTGTGTATTCAACTGGACCACGGGATTTAGGTGTCCCTGTACCGATGACGGTCCTAGCCCCAGTTCCTGAACTAACCACTGAACTATGAAAGTTATTCAGGTGACGTATAAGGGAGGATGTCCCTAGGTGGGCAAGATCCTTACCCCTGCTTTTTTGAGCTTTACATAAGCTACATATGACCATACATTGGTTGTCCGGATTTGGATAAAATTAACTCCAGACCGAAGAGGTGCATTTTTTGGTCTTCTGACCAGGCATGACGATGGGCTTTTTCATCCCATGGACATCAGCTGTTTCCCCCCCTGGTGCCTCATTTACAATAACCACATCACCATCCTCATCATCAAGTTCCTCCACAGCGCCAGCTACATCATCAATAGCCTCCTCCCGAGCCACCTTTTCCCGTACAGTGATGGGAAGGTCAGGCTTGACAACCACCAACACCCTTGCACTCGCCTTGGGGATTTGTGATAATTTCTCTTTAGAAGGCAGAGTTGTTTGCTGTTTTGTTGCTGACAGCATAACTCTCTTCAATTTTTTGTAGGGGGGGGGAGGAGGAGGGCTAAGATCCTTGGGTGAAGATGGACCACTAGTCATGAACACGGGCCAGGGCCTAAGCCGTTCCTTGCCACTACGTGTCGTAAATGGCATATTGCCAACTTTACGTTTCTCCTCAGATGATTTTAAGTTTCTCTTTTTGCTTTTTTTTGAGAACTTGGGCTTTTTGGATTTTACATGCCCTGTACTAGGAGATTGGGCATCGGGCTTGGAAGACGACGTTGATGGCATTTCATCGTCTATGTCATGAGTAGTGGCAGCAGCTTCAGCATTAGGAGGAAGTGGGTCTTGATCTTTCCCTACTTTATCCTCCAAATTTTTGCTCTCCATTATATGTAGCACAAGATACTGCAGAATGTGTGAACCTGGTAATATTGCAGTACCAATGGGCTTATGCTGCAGGATTGGTTTGGCAAATTTTGTTGTAATTAAAAAAAAAAGTTAATTCGTTTTTTGAATATTTTTTTTATTAACTTTTTTTTAATTTTTTAAACACTTGGGAATATTGGGGAAATAACTATGCCCTTAGAAGCACAGAGCACAGGACACAGGACCACTGGACTGAACAGGACACAGCACACAGGACCCAGCAGCACCACTGAACTCAAAATTGACAGAGCACAGCACACAGCACCACTGGACTGATACTGCAGAATGTGTGAACTTTGTAATATTGCAGCAGTACCACTGGACTTTTACTGCTGAATGTGTGAACTTGGTAATATTGCAGTACCAATGGGCTTATGCTGCAGGATTGGTTTGGTAAATTTTGTTGTAATTAAAAAAAAAATTAATTCGTTTTTTGAATATTTTTTTTATTAACTTTTTTTTCATTTTTTAAACACTTGGGAATATTGGGGAAATAACTATGCCCTTAGAAGCACAGAGCACGGGACACAGGACCACTGGACTGAACAGGACACAGCACACAGGACCCAGCAGTACCACTGAACTCAAAATTGACAGAGCACAGGACACAGCACCACTGGACTGATACTGCAGAATGTGTGAACTTTGTAATATTGCAGCAGTACCACTTGACTTTTACTGCTGAATGTGTGAACCTGGTAATATTGCAGTACCAATGGGCTTATACTGCAGGATTGGTTTGGCAAATTTTGTTGTAATTAAAAAAAAATGTAATTAGTTTTTTGAATATTTTTTTTATTAACTTTTTTTAAAAAATTTAAACACTTGGGAATATTGGGGAAATAACTATGCCTTTAGAAGCACAGAGCACGGGACACAGGACCACTGGACTGAACAGGAAACAGCACACAGGACCCAGCAGCACCACTGAACTCAAAATTGACAGAGCACAGCACACAGCACCACTGGACTGATACTGCAGAACACAGCACAGCACAGAACTAAACAGCACAGCACGAGATCTACCAGAACAGAGGACCACCTAACACACCCTCCCTCTACCCTGATCAATGCCCGAGTGAAGATGGCGGCGACTAGCGGGGAATTTATAGGTTCCGAGTATTGCGAGATCCGACAGCGGGATTATGACTCCGAGCCTCGGTTTCAATTTTTCATTTGGCGCCAATACCCGGATCTGTCTCGGATCCGACTCGGATCGGCAACGTTCGGGTGGGCTCGGATTCAGGAAATCCGAGTGCGCTCATCTCTAGTAATAAGTTATATCCCTTACCTGGCATCTAATCCCACTCTTAGGGTTTCTGCATATTAGACAAGTGGTCATGAAGCTTATTGTCCATTATGCATACCCAAATGTGTATTGACAAAGCACTTGGCAAAACACCTTGTGTTTCACCTGTTCACTTTGACCCATCTTGCACGCCTCCTCTTTGTACTCAAGAGCAGCCTCCACAAAGCCTTCATGTTTGGAGAGTCTGACAAAGCTTTAAGAGATGCATTGTGCAAGAGAATGAACATCACAACAAAGTCAAACCCATTACCCATTTATTATCACCCTTTTTTTTTTTTTTTTTTCAATAATGGTTTTTATTAAAGCTTTTAATTACAGGGTACAGGGTACACACATAAATTATCACCCTTTTTAATTAAATAAACTTTCCATTTTTTTTCTCCTAAAATACTGCTTGGTTTATCCTTATTTGTGACTCAATGGGACTGTCAGTTTTGTGAATATGAAGACCTAGATATTCAACCCCAAGCTTATTCCTATGGCCAGCCAATTGATTTGAATTAAAGTTACACAGTACATGGGGAATGTCTTTATTGCAGGTCTCAATTTTGTTTGTAAAGAGTGTTAATATGTTACTGTACAGGGTCTTAATAAAAAAAAACAGTCAGTATTTAACTTATGTGCAAAACAGAAAACTAGTTTTCACCCCTTGCATTGTAACATGGTTTTATACAGTAGACTTAAATAAGATACTTCTTAATTTATGATCCTTAATAAATCAGGCCCTAGATGTTTAAACTCGCATTTAATCCATGAGAGTTCTGACCTGGTGCAAAACTGAAATCCTTTTATGGACTACCAATCGCCATGCATGTAGGTAATGTCCTTTTGTATGCATACTCTCCACCCTTTTATTTCATGACAATAATCTTGCTCTGCAAAATGAAAACTTATTTCAGCAATTCTTCCACTTGTGCACTGTCACGAACACCCAGCCTGTCCCAGATACAGCAGTCTGAACAGTTTGTCGTGACTGGCGTCACCTTAGTCACTTAACAATGAATACACCTTTTCTGCAACCATAATGGATTTATTATGGTGTCCTTATGTTTTCCAAAACCACGTATTAATGTTTCACACTTAAATCACATACACATGTAGCATGAACATCCCTGGGCTTCTTAAATTCACAAAGAATTTATGGAGAAGATGCTAGATTAAATTTATTTAATCTGAAAAATGTTTCCAAAGCTTAATTATAAAAAAGTTAATAACAAGACATACAATAAATTTGCACAAATAAGTTTCAGAAAATAAAATAGGAAATAAAACCAGAGTACTACTTAATAGGTAAAACTTAGTTTGTGAGGGAACAATTGGGCATTTCAGTATTGTTAGACTCCTCATAAAAATGCACACAGTAATGTCTAAGTCAGAAGATTTTAAACCTTTTTCCATATAACTTTCACCCCCCACCTTTGGAGTTTAGCTGTCAATAAGGAAAGATTGATCTCCCAAATGTCACAAGGCTTTCAAAGTGATCTAGGGATGTTCTGAGATCGGAATTTTTTAGAACGGGGTATATGAGACCCCAAACACTTGGTAGTGCAAATTCAGAAAAATGCCTGCTCTATTTCTGCTCTATACTGTGACCTAACCCTTCGCTGTCCCTCTCTCAAAAAGCGTTAGATCCCCATGGAGGTGGGTATTTATTGATTCTAAAACTCACGAGATCCGAGATCCGATGACGTCACAATGGCGTTTTGCCTCATTTTGAAATCCAAATAGGTGCGAGAGTAGGCTCGGTACTTGGATCCCCGAAGTTCGGGTGGTTCAGTTTCAAGGAAACCAAGCCTGCCCATCTCTAATCTGCTGTACTTTCTTTTATTCTTTGTGATTTGTTAAATCTTGCTTTTATATCACTTTTGTGCGTTGGAACCACATTGATCGCAATGGACAATATCTAATGGTAGCGACAATAATAACATTGCAATATATATAGATTTGCTCCTTTTGTTGCTTAATGCACACTTGAGACCTTTACATAGGAGGAAACATGGGTGGATGTTAGGTTAAGGTTAGTACTATTAAAAATGTCACTTATATCTATTGCTCAGTGGGATTTTTATTTTCTAAATTTACAGTCTTCCCTTTTACTGCATCTGACTTGTTGTAACTTTGCATTTTAAGGGTCCTGGATTGTTCCCTGGTTGTGTAGCTAGCTTGTCTGAAGGTGCTTCTGGTTTGGGTCCCACTCCTAAAATATGGATCTGTGAATATGGTGTAAAGCTAACACAATTATTTTTTATTATTATTATTATTATTAGTTTCGTACTAGTAGTAGTTTTTATATAGTAGCAGTATACTTCCCAGCATTTTACAATTAGGAACAAATGCAGTAATAAAACAAGACTGGGGGCAAGAAGTAATGACAGAAATACATTTAGTAATGCTGGTCAACACAAATGGAGAAAATCTGGACATGACAGATAAATGTACGTGTCACATAGAGATGATACTGGAGTTCAAAAGAGTTTATTACTCTCCCAAGAGAAATGTATAGATAGAGAAGAGCAGAGGACCTAGGATTGTGGTACTTCCACTGGATATGGGGCTCGGTGATACCATTGTAGCCTCCTGGACTCCCCTGCAGTGCTCTGAGAAGAGCACAGGGAGGGCTTCTTCTGAGCATGCATGGCTGGTGCATGTGCATTAACTCATGCACCGCTCCAAAGAATATACTTGGGAATTGATGTGAGAGTCCTGGAGGTGTAGTGGTCTTCCACAGGGGCCTTGGAGTGGAGGGGCACTAGCATTGCCAAACACCCCTCCGCTCCAGGCGCCATAGCGGCTGCACCTCCTGCATCCACAAGCAACAATGTAAATTGCAGTGGAGAAGTCAAGGAGAAAAGCAAGTAGGTACTGTCATTTACATATAGCAATGATCAAATCATTGACCTCAGTGCAGTCTCTGTGGAGCGCTGGGAATGAAAATCTGACTAAAGAGGGATCAGTAGGTTGTGTTTGGAAAGGAAGCATGTGAGGTTAATATAGGTAAGCCTTTCAAGAAGCTCAGACGAGTATTCAAGTTGAGAGATGGGACAGTAATCTGAGAGAAAGTTTTGGTCAAAATTAGAATTTTTTCATAATAAGAGTAACCGTGTGCTTTAGTAATGATCGAAAGATATACGTGTAGAGGCTTAGTTTAAGCTGGATCAGCACAGGAGACGCTCATTACCTGATTTGTGTGGGGATAGGGTTGAGTGGGAACAGAGTCTTCTTTTTGTGATATCAAATGACGAAATGGTGCGGATGGCGCAGGAAAGGAACTAAACAGGTTAGTGCTCAGTTAAGAGGAAACTTTTCATATTGCATCTTCTTGCGTGTTCTCTAAATAGGAAACAAGATTTTGGGCAGTGATGGAGGTCGGAGTGGTTGGTGTGGGAAGGTTGAGAAGAGATGTAAATGTATTAATGAGATACTAGGAGTTAGAGGACTGAGCGGATATTAGAGATTAAAAGTACATTGGTTTGGCTATGTCAAGAGCATTTCAGTTGGGGCTGGTAGATAATATATTTCAGGAAGTCATGAGAGATACTAGATTTCTGCCAATGATGTCCTACTTTGCAGAAGTTTTTGAAGACAGTGCATTTCTTTAGTGTGCCACAGCTGAGATCGTGGTTGACACTGAGAAGAAAGAGTAGCTTGAACCACATAACCAAGGCTTGTGCTTACATGTGATTAAGGTGTGGGGCTGCCAGATCAGGACAGGGGAATGTAGGAATTGAGGAGAGAAGTTGTTGCAGAAAGGTGGAAAATGTTGAAAATTAAGATAACTGAGATAAGAGGTTTAACTGAGTTAGAGCGGAGTTAGTGTACCTGATTACAGTCTCTCCAAAATGTGTATATACCTAATCTATGCATGTTGTGTTTCCCCCACTCTTCATTGCTATAACGCACTGGGGTGCTTTACAAATTAATATTAATAATAATAATAATAATAATAATAATAATAATAATAATAATAATAATAGAAGGAATATATAATTAAAGATGAAAGTTTGCTTAAATAAGAATATTTATTGCAGGAAGCAAAACTTAGCACATGTTAGATTCTAGAATACATGTTTTTATCAGGTCTTTGTTTCTTGGATCTTCCAGTCTTTTTCTTCTTTCTTTCCTCCTCTTCTTGTTTTCTCATCATTCTGAGAAACTTCTTCTTCCTGCACCTGTTTGGGTGCATAAAAGTTAATAATTGTTAGTTCTTGATGACATATCTTACATTTCACTAGAAGACCCCTCCCTTTTTCCAACCTGTATATTTCTACATCTAGTAACGCAAATGTTTAACAGAAGTGATGTCTAACCTTTTAGTTTTCCTGCTGGGAAAGACTGCACTGGGTATGAAATGTGTTCCCTGGATCAAAGCTATATCAATACTATCAAGCTGTAAGGACTGGACTGCTCAGATTCTCTTTTCTGGGGTGTTGAGACCTTTAGCATTAATTGAAACTATGTGTCAAATGTGCTTCATAGTAGCCATAATGTTGCAAATAAGTTCTCAATTGGTCATTAATCTAGGTACTGGCTCTCTTTACCACATAAGTGGTCCAGGTCCAGTGAGGAAAAGGTGAGTAAGGTGGAGGCAAAAGGAGGGAATATTAAGGTACAGGGGAATATGTGGGGGAGGAAGAGGGGAGCAAGGAAGACAACTTGAAACCTACAAAGATAAGAGTTGGACTTATACCAGTTTACTTAGGCTGATAAGAATTAAGGATGTGTTCACACAAATGGAGCTCATTTAGACTTGCAGTAACACACATATATCTGTTAGGAGGTATATTTTTTTAAAATAAATTATGCCCAGTTTGCAACTCTGCATCAGCCCATAGAAAAGCAAATCAGCATTGACAAAAAACTGCTCCTAGCAATCATGGGAGAAAAGAAACGTCCCATGGCCAGGAAGTAGTCCTTGTGGTAGGGGCAAACTTGGGGTGGTGGAATCAACAACCTAAGTTGAAGAATAAAATCAAATAAATAAGGACTGTACTCAATATAGATGAATACACTAAAAATCAGATATAACAAATAAATCCTTTTTTATTACACATATAAAAACACAGTAGTAAATAAACATTATATACAAAACTGCAGTGTTACTCATAGATATTCAATGACCTCCAATAAAATTCAAATTCTCTTAATCAATTTGGGACTCATATTAAAACATATCCTGATTGATTGTCTTGTTCTAAAGGTTTAATGGTATAGATGTGGTTCATCCATCTGGGATGGATTGTGGGCAGGTAAAAGTAATTGCATTTACCAATAGCTACCTACTGGTCTGCACAGTAACACCAGTCTTTTGAAAAACTCAAAGCATCATTTCCCAAGGTTTCACACACAGCCAAAGAAGGGTGTCCATGTGGATACCTCCCCAAAGCCGTGTGAACTGCCCACCAGGGACCAAAATTGGCCATTCCATGGCTTGAGATTCCTCTTGGAGTATACTTAAACACAAAAATTGTACTGAAATGTGACTGCCACATCCTTTTCAATAAAGCTATCAGAATGTGATTTCAAAAGGTATTTCAGTTACTGATCTCCCAAAATGTCTTAATTTCATTAAAAACATAACTGAAACCTAAGTTTATTCTGTTATGTTACCTGGTATAATGGCAAAAATGCACTCCAGGTCCAGATTTTCATTTTGTTTTTTTCATTTAACTGCCCAAATAATGAAAAGTGCTCAATTGCAGAACACTAAAAGGAACCATGAGCAGTATATAGAGGCAAAAAATATCACAGGGATATTAAGGATAAAATGAATTCAAGTTATTGTCACTCATTTGCTTATATTAATATAGTATATTTCTGCCTATTAGTGTATTAATAAAATAATATTTTCATATGCCATGTCTACTTTATGTGTATTAACCCTTTCAATTTCATTGATGTAGGATTTACATAGATGCCTATCCCACACTTATGTTGCCATTAACAGAAATCCTAAGTTAGTAGCATTTTCTCCCTTAATGATAAGGGGCCACAGCTCGGATTTCCTGTGAGACCTCCGGTCTCAGGAGACCCGGGTGACATGTAAATAGCAGTTGGGTCTTCTCCTGACATTCAATCACCATTTAGACATATTGGTGAAATTATATCATAGTGGAAGCACATTTAAGTAAACAAAGTAAAAGCAGCGAATATTTGTATATGTTTAATTTTATGTTTGATTATTATTTGCCATATTTATAATTGGCAGATATAGTTTCAATAAGATCCCTTTCCCATAATTCCAGGTTCCTGTTTCCATCGTGTATATTTAAACTAGTGACCATGTATTCCTTCTATATATTACCTATTATCCAGCTAACGCCCAGAGACCGTTACTTCTCTGCGCACACACATTTATTATTTCATGTGCCTATACCTGTACTGTGAGTAGTCTCGGGCTGACCACTTGGAACATTATTTTTTCTTTTATAATTAACTAGATCTAAATGATAAATCTAATCTGTATAATTATTCAAGTTCAACTTAATTTATACCATTGGGTTACTGGAATGGGCATTTAATTGAAATTATGACTTTAACATCTATTTTCAACCATATCTAAATTTTAGCAGTCATCTTTATGATTAACCAGGTTGACATTTATTCACATTATTGTATCATTTTTATAGTACTATATGACAGTTATGCTATACATGTTCTGGGATCTTACATATACAATGTGACATTTTGCTTTGTAGAACTATGTAGTTTTTCTTAAACTGTTACACCTGTATTACAGCTGATTATGTAAGATTGGTGTGACACCTATATAAAGAGCCCTGTGTCTGTATGTGTAAATACTCATTTAGTTATGATTGAGGACAGGTCATCATCATTATCAACATTTATTTATATAGCGCCAGCAAAGTCTGTAGCACTTTACAATTGGGAACAAACATTAATAAGATAATACTGGGTAATACATACAGACAGAGAGGTAAGAGAACCCTGCTCACAAGCTTACAATCTACAGGTGCTGTGGAAAGTACTAGTTAGCATGAAACTGATTTGATGGGCAATGGAAAATAAGAATATTGGTACTCATAGGTCAATTGGGTAATGTTTTATTATCACAGGGAACTATATTTCATTCTGTTTTATAAATCTCGCTACAATTAGCAAAACCAATAAAGGTGGAAAGTTCAGACCATTGTACCACCAACCCAGGTTATATCTTATCTATTGGCCAGTGCTAAATGGTTCGAGTAGTGTCTACTACATTTCTGGACTCGACAGTGGCGTGCCAGCGCTCAGCAGGCCAAGGGGTCTCCTCCCTAGAGGTCCAAGAGTCTGGTGACTTCGAAAAGTGTATTGACTCCACAATGCTGGTAAACTAGCACCATATGCTCTCTGACTGCTGACTGAGCGGCTCTTCTACCGAACTGCGTCTCGTAAGCTTGGAAGAACATGCTAGGAATGGTAAATCTGATTGACGGGCGGGTGGGTGGCATCAGAATTGCAAGTAAATGGGACCACTCCCAGGGGTTTGAAAGCTTTTATTAAGAAGCATGAACACTCCCCTGGGCTGCTAATGGCTATTCAGTTTCTAAAAAGTTAACTCTGTGAGTATTTGTAAGTATTTGAATACACAAATGCATCATTTTAAATGCATTCAGCTTATTGGCTTCTCTTTTCCTTATATCATTATCATCATCCCCATTTATTTATATAGCGCCACTGATTCCGCAGCACTGTACAGAGAACTCACTCACAACAGTCCCTGCCCCATTGGGGCTTACAGTCTAAATCCCCTAACACACACACACACAAACACAGACTAGGGTCAATTTGATAGTAGCCAATTAACCTACTAGTATGTTTTTGGAGTGTGGGAGGAAACCAGAGCACCCGGAGAAAACCCATGCAAACACAGGAAGAACATACAAACTGCACTCAGAAAAGGCCATGGTCGGGAATCGAACTCATTACCCCAGCGCTGTGAGGCAGAAGTGCTAACCACTTAGCCGCCGTGCTGCCCACATCTGTTACGCTTGTTAATCATAATAGTAATAATAATATAGTAACAATACACCTTTTATCTAGTTAAATGTACTGTAACAAATCTGTAGATGATGTCTGTAACTTACCTGATATAAATATAGATCCCTACAAACAGCAAAATACTTGTGATGATTATTGTTGCTGAAACAATGATCAGTTCACGTATCATGTGCAGATTATGGACATCTATGCAAGAAAGAAACACATTAGGTGAAGAAATATGTCACACATATAAATTCCTTACTTAAATCAATTATAAAAAAACAACAGAGCTGCTTCCTTACCATAATAAATGTCATTAATACTGGTAATAAGTAAAATAAGACAGCATTTCTATATACAGTCCCTGAACTAGAAACCTGGGCCCTGCAGCTGAGGCTACTGCCCAGCCATGGGAACCAGCACAGTTACCAGTTGTGCCTAATTTCCAGGGACAGTCCCTGGTTGTAATTATCAATCACTGGATATGTTTGTTGCTGTAAATGTCCCTATTCTTGAGTATTGGCCAATAACATAGTGACATTCCTTGTTTTTTGTATGGCAGGTGCCATTCATATTTTTATTCTTATCCTGTAGGCTTTATTGTTCAATATTTATTAAATAACAATATGTAAAATGTAAAAACCTCATTATTCTCAGTGAACATGACATGATGGGCTTTGTAGTGTTCCAAGGTGCACAGAGACAGTATGGCACATGACGTGCGCAGATGCAATGGCTCAGCAGTAAAGTCTCCCTGGAAATAATTATAAAATGCTGGCAATTGTGTAGGTGCTGAGAACACAGGGGCTCTACTGAGCCATCTTGGTATCAGCGGGGCCTAATTAATAACATAATAACTATACCAGCGCCCCAGGTCCCTCTGTAATGGGAGATGAGTCAGAACCCAGCCTGTCAATTATACCATGGTCTCTACTATAACCAGGCCCCAGCTCACACAAGTGAAGATATTAAATATAAACACAGAATACTGTAACCCCACCCCATCACACACACACACACACACACACACAATTCATTAAAAGCTTTCTGTTCCTCCAGTATACTAAATACTTCACCCGTCATGTATGTAAACATTGAAGCTGCTGTTATTTATTGTAACTACTATTCAAATGTCCTTTTGTTAATACAAGTGTTTTATCTACTAATTTCTGCACTTTACGGTTATTTTACTAACGACAGGATATGCGTCAAGCAGCGCATTTCACTCTGTCCATCTCACCCATACAGAGCTGCGCTCCTACATTCCGGTTTTGAAAGTGCCCCTGTGCTAACACTGTATATAACTGTGTGCCGGCTTGGGAAAAGCAAAGACCCTCATTTGAAAATCTTACCTACTATCACTAGTTCATTTCAACTTTTCCATTTGTCACATAAAATACAATTTAAACCTTCTCAATCCAGAAAATAGAGGTGATAAAATGAAACCAGCTTTATCACCACTAAAGGAGATCTATAGGTGAATATGCCCCTAAGTTTCCTATATATACTGATGAAAGGAAGGCTAGTGTCTTGTACACAGGTATACAGCATCCTAAACTTCCCAGTCATGCATATATGAATTTCATACTATTGCTTTATTCTATCAAAGTGCCAGATGGTTGGTCTTCCTCTATTTTGTCATGGTTTAGGAGAATAGGGTTAGAGCAGATTAGGGGGTGAAGGGTTTGTTTACTCACCTGCGCTGGCATCTCCCGGCTTTATGTCAATAGATGGCAGGGTTGGTGACACTGAATGGATTTAATATAAAATAAATAATTAGGATTACATTTCTTAACGTAACAAAGAAAATAAAGATACAGGGTATTGTATATGCATTAAACAAGCTGTGCTCTTTGGTGGATACTTTTTTCTCATAATGTCCACATTACAAATATAAATTCTACCTTACATCACGGTTAGGTACGTCAATCTGTAGAAAATAAGGGGCCTCCTATCTTCAGCACATGGGCATAGTATGTAGATTTACCTACATACCCACACTACACCATATCCTGGGTAGCTGATGTCTGTATATGATACAGCGGAGGGGAGAGTTTTCCGGCGGGTTTGAATAACCAATCAGATTCTAGCTATCATTTATTTAGTACATTCTACAAAATGACAGCTAGAATCTGATTGGTTGCTATAGGCAACATCTCCACTTTTCAAACCCGCCGGAAAACTCTCAGCTTGATACATTTACCCCCTAGTGTATTTCTCTGTAAGGTTTGTTGTATTGTATAATAAGCTGTGTATTATGTACTATGTGTCCCGACATCTCTTGAGATACGCATGTGTCTGTCTCTATTTGATCAAATAAAAAGATTTATTTTCGC
Source organism: Mixophyes fleayi (assembly GCF_038048845.1). Lineage (NCBI taxonomy): Eukaryota > Metazoa > Chordata > Amphibia > Anura > Limnodynastidae > Mixophyes > Mixophyes fleayi. Next base: position 206,846,012 of record NC_134404.1, read on the forward strand.
TTAGTAAAAATAACTCAAATAACTGGTGTCCATTTACCTTCAGTTGTCTGCGACAGCATCCCTTTTCCCGAATTAATAAACATTATTCCAAGAAATAATGAGCTTAAACTCCACAAAGGCAATTTTCAACTTTCTCCTTCAGTATCTTCACCTCAAAAGGCTCAAACTGTAAGAGTCTATGACATCACCCTGAGCCAAAGTTCTATCCTGTGCAGTCATAATGAAAGCTGGACAATGGCTAGAAACTTATTACAGACAATTTGTGTAGGAAAAATATAATTTGGCTGTTGTGTTTTTAAATTACTGACAGAAAGTAAAATCCTTGTATCACATTAATGTGCTGTTAGTTCAAAGTTGCTATTTAAGATATCTAATTATTATTGCTATCCTTCATTTCTATATTGTCTACACCAAAGTCTCTTGTCAAAGTGGCATATTGATATTTAAGGGTAGTTATAGGTCAGATTGTGAATTTAAAGAGGCCCTTGAAAATATTCTGAAAATGGCATCACATAGTAGATGTGGCCAAGTCATCAGTAGGTAGGGTAAAATCAATAGGAGTAATGCCGCCAGTGTGGATGCCGCCATGCACCCAGATATAGGAGTAACCAGCATGTGAGGGGTATAGCTATCACTATGACAATGTTAGGCCATCATCCAACCTGTACCTCAAAACTGACCTGATTTAGGCGGGATAGTCCTGGAAAATAGAACATACAACCTGCCTGAAAAAAAACGTAGTTGTGAGTGACACTGTAACTTACCTCTCAAATCTCAATAGTGTAAAGTAAAAATAAATAATATATAGATATATATTTAAAAGAAAAACAATAAAACCTCCCTCCCTTGACCTTCTTTAACAGGCCAAGCAACTTAGCACCAATTGCGGTCCCCTAGGGGTGGGGGGAGGCCCTTAAATATTAATAAACCTAATAGAGTTCCCTTAACAATAATAATCTGAAATATATATCTAGGTTGTGTATGTATTAAACTTTGAATAACGTAAGTTTACCCAATGCCAAGTTCTAAATAAGGAAACTATGTGTTTCTGGGGGATCATCTTCATTCTATCTATCACTCTCAACGACCATTTATATATATAGTGGTCCATTTTTCAAGTTTGTTCGTTTGTTCTGTATAACTATAGCAATAAAGCTATTTCTATGGTCCGCGCATGCGCGATGAGTGGCGGTCACCGCGCATGTGCCAATTAGCGTGGCTATACTATAAATAGCTCCAATATGATGTACACTTGTATCTTATGCTCCTGATGAAGTCTTGAGTTGTACAAGACGAAACGCGTTGAGCTGTATCCAGTGTGTTTTCCAGTACCTCATGTGAGTGCTTTTATTATATTTTATAAAAAAAATTATATGCATACCAAAATATCTTCCTTTTTTTCAATCTTATGCATTTTCGCCATCTGGATGAGGTTGTGACTGTGAAGTCATTGGTGTTGCACATGTTTTAATATTCTCCAGAAGTGGGATACTCCATGACATCTGGTACGCTGATTTAGAAATCTTTTATTGCACTTATATGGGTGTCATCTAATGTATAACCTTGGGATATCAATCCCACACACCCCATAGGATTTTGGGGATATTGCCCTCACTATAATAATACAGAGTTATACTATGGTTGTTTTTTCTACATTTTGGTACTGATCGGTGGAGATCTGAAGGACTACAAGTACAGCTAAGACTACTCCACTATCTCCTACAAGACACATCATTGTTTACCTCACGGTACGCATGGTATTGCTCTATTCCACTTTGTATATTTGATATATCACTGAGAGGCGCCCTGCTTGTTTTTCTGTTGCAGTAATCCATTCCGTCCGGACTAACCATCTGGCTTCAGGCTATCGAGGCTGCCACTCTCACTAGAGTCAAGTGATTTTTTATATACTGTAGATACGGGACTCAATTGTCATATATTGTATATTTATACATTTTCCACTTTACTATTGGAAGTTAGCTACGCTGTGGTGATCAGCGCCAGATATATCCTTTATTTGTTCATAATATATATATATATATATATATATATATATATATATATGTATATATATATATATATATGAACTATATGGACACCTGACCATAACACCAACAGGGACTGTAACAACCAGTTTCCACTCTTCTTTAAAGGCTTTCCACAAGATGTTGGAGTGTTTCTGTGGGAATTTGTGCCCATTCATTCTGTAGAGCATTTTTGAGGTCAGGCACTGATGTTGAAGTCTTTGCTTGCAATCGTTGTTCCAGCTCATCCCAAAGGTGTTCAATGGGGTTGAGGTCAGGACTCTGTCAAGTTCTTACACACTGAACTCATCAAATTATGTCATTTCAGTCCTTCCTTTGTGCACTGGGGTACAGTCATGTTGGAAAAGAAAAGGGTCTTCCCCAAACTGTTACTACAAAGTTGGAAGGACAGTATTGTCCAAAATGACTTGGTGTACTGTAGCATTAACATTGCTCTTCACTGGAGATAAGGGGAGTAGCCCAAATCCTGAAAAACAGCCCCATAACATTATCCCTTCTTCACCAAACTTCACAGTTGGCATAATGCAGTCAGGCAGCTAATATTCTCCTAGCATCCAGTAAATTCAGACTCGCCTATCTGGCTGCCAAACAGAGAAGATTGATTTGTCACTCCTCAGAACACATTTCCACTACTCCACAGTCTAGTGTCGGTGTGCTTTACACCACTCCATGCAACGCTTGACATTGGTCTTGGTGATGTGAGGCTTGTATGCAGCTGCTCTGCCTTTGAGACCCATTCCATTAAGCTCCCACCGCAGAGTTGTTTCGCTTACATTAATGCAAGTGTTAGTTCGGAAGTCTCCAGCTATAAAATCCAGCAGAGTGTTGCCAACTTTTTACGCACCATGCGCTTTAGCAGTTGTTGACCCCGCTCTGTGATTTTACGTGGTCTTCCAATTCGTGGCTGAGTTGCTGTTGTTCTTAAACGGTTCCACTTTCTAAAAATATGACTTACAGTTGACAGTGGATTATCCAGCAAGGATGAAATTTCATGAACCGTCTTATTGCAAAGGTGACATGCTATCAGAGTACCACGCTTGAAGTCACTGAGCTCTTTAGAATGACCCATTTTGTATCATAAAAGTTTGCAAATGGAGACTGCATATCTAGGTGCTTGATTTTATACACCTCTGGTAACAGGTCTGATAGTAACACCTCAGTTTAATAGTTAACAGGTGTGGCCATACACTTTTGTCTATATAGTGTATAGTCATGGCCAAAAATGTTGAGAATGTCACAAGTATTGGTTTTCACAAAGTTTGCTGCTTCGGTGTTTTTAGACCTTTTTGTCAGATGTTGCTATGGTTTACTGAAGTAAAATTACAAGCATTTCATAAGTGTCAAAGGCTTTTATTGACAATAACATTAAGTTTATGCAAAGAGTCAATATATGCAGTGTTGACCCTTGTTTTTGAACACCTCTGCAACTCGCCCTGACATGCTGTCAATCAGCTTCTGGCCCACATACTGACTGATGGCCGCCCATTCTTGCCTAATCAATGCTTGGAGTTTGCAGAATTTGTGGGTTTTTGTTTGTCCATCTGCCTCTTGAGCATTGACCACATGTTCTCAATGGGATTAAGGACTGGGGAGTTTCCTGGCCATGGACCCAAAATGTCAATGCTTTGATTCCCAAGCCACTTAGTTATCACTTTTGCCTTATGGCAAGGTGCTCCATCATGCTCGAAAAGGCATTGTTCATCACCAAACTGTTCTTGGATGAGAATTTGTTTGTGGTGGATGTTTTGGTATCATTCTTTATTCATGGCTGCCTGCTGCCATTCCTGAGCAAGCTCTGCACTGGGGGTGCACCGATCATGCAGCTGAATAAACTTTAGGAGACAGTCCTGGTGCTTGGTGGACATACTTGGGCGCCCTGAAGCCTTCTTCACAACTATTGAAACTCTCTCCTTTAAGTTCTTGATGATCTGATAAATGGTTGATTTGGATGCAGTGGAATTGTTGTTTTCGGGATAAAGTTCATTGTCATGGCAAAGAGGGACTTTGAATTTAATTGCAATTCATCTGAACACTTTTCATGACATTCTGGAGTATATGCAACGTGCCATCATAAAAAGTGGGGCAGCAGACTTTGTGAAAAATAATATTTGTGTCATTCTCAAAGCTTTTGGCCATGACTGTGTACATAAAAATTCACAATTGTTTCAGTACATCACGCTTATATCAGGGGCATGATATAAGCATGATGTATTGAAACGATCATTGGACAGTGCTTGATATTGTATTTTTTCTAGGGATGTGCACCGGCCACTTTTGGTGTCTCGTGTTTTGTGTTTTGGGTTCGGATTTGCTTGATGTTTTGGGTTCGGATTTGTTTCGCAAAACACCTTTCGAAAGGTTTTGGTTCGGATTTAAGGTTTTTGATTCGGATTTATTTTGAAAAAAGCATAAAAAGTTCAAAAATCAAGTTTTTGGGCTTATTTTTACTCCTACGCTATTATTAACCTCAATAACATTCAATAACAATCATTTTCACTCATTTCCAGTCTATTCTGAACACCATCACACCTCACAATATTGTTTTTAGTCCAAAACGTTTCAACGAGGTAGCTTTCTGGACTGCATAGTGGAGTGCTCCCGGTACCCAATTTGGTACCGGGGCCACAATATATCACCCTCAACTGGTCTCAATTCCACCAAAAAAGTATCTGGACTGCGTAGTGGAGTGGTCCCCATAATATAAAAAAACACTCAACTGGTCTGAATTCCACCAAAAAAGTATCTGGACTGCGTAGTGGAGTGGTCCCCACAATATAATAAAAAATCCCTCAACTGGTCTGAATTCCACCAAAAAAGTATCTGGACTTCGTAGTGGAGTGGTCCCCACAATATAATAAAAAAACCCTCAACTGGTCTGAATTCCACCAAAAAAGTGTCTGGACTGCGTAGTGGAGTGGTCCCCACAATATAATAAAAAAAACAACAATTGATCTGAATTCCACCAAACAAGTATCTGGACTGCGTAGTGGAGTGGCCCCGGTACCCAATTTGATACCGGGGCCACAATATAATAAAAAAAACCTCAATTGTTCTGAATTCCACCAAACAAGTATCTGGACTGCGTAGTGGAGTGGTCCCCACAATATAATAAAAAATTTGGTACCGGGGCCACATTATAATAATAAAACCCTCAACTGGTCTGAATTCCAGTGCACAGATGGCGGACACTGGATGGACGTCTAAAACCAACATAGCAGTTAAGGGCGCAGTTCCTCTTTTTTGTGACTGCACAAACAATTAACGTAGTAATAGAAATGACAGTTTTTTGTTTTTTTAAATATAGGAAGAAAGAAGGTAGTAATAAAAATGGCAGTTATTCGAATCCCCAGGAGAGTCTAAGTGGGGTGAGCCACAGAGAGATTATTTCCTTCAGTTTCTCTAACAGGTTGTCAGTGTTGTGCCTCTTCTTAAAACCTGTGATACATAACTACACACACTCGGCAAAGCTTTTACAAATTATCTGCGGCACAGGAGAGTACCACTGGACTGTACTTTAATAGCAGTACCTATTATTTTTGGGTACAGCAACAGTGAATGATCGTAGTTAGACTTTTAAATAGCAGTACAAGCTAGATTTTCTAAAAAAAATTATTATTTTTTTTATTTTTTTTTTAAATTAATTTTTTATAATTTTTTTTTATAAATTTAAATTTGGTTTTTTAGAACTTTTGGATAACTTGGAAATAACAATGCCCTTAGCAGAACAGACCACAGGACACAGAAAATACAGAAAGAAAGAAGGTAGCAATAGAAATGGCAGTTCCTCTTTTTTGGAACTGCACAAACAGTGATGAAAATGAAGATGGAGCTGGTGGCATGTCACGGTCCTCTTCAGAGGACAATCTCCTGACCAGCAGGTCTTTGCACCGCTGTAGACTTGTGTCCGCCGGAAACAGAGACACAACATACGCTTTAAACCGAGGATCGAGCACGGTGGCCAGAATTTATTCCTCTGACTTTAAAAGACTGACCACCCTCGGATCGTGGCAAAGCGTACGAAGGGCTTCATCCACAAGAGCTACATGCTTGGTGGAATCGCAATGGTTTACCAGCTCCTCCCTCATTTTCTCCAGCTGCTTCTGCAAAAGCCTGATCAGGGGAATGACCTGACTCAAGCTGGCAGTGTCGGAACTGACTTCTCGTGTGGCAAGTTCAAATGGCTGCAGAACCTTGCACAACACGGAAATCATTCTCCAGTGCGCTTGATTTAGGCGTATCCCCACTCCTTTTCCTATGTCGTAGGTGGCTGTGTAGGCTTGAATGGCCTTTTGATGCTCCTCCATCCTCTGCAGCATATAGAGGGTGGAGTTCTAGCACGTCACTACCTCTTGTTAATTTAGATTGCAAGGCTTGTAAATACTTTGAAGATAAAAAAAGCAGGCTGCACAGACTGTGGAGCTAGAAAGTGAAATTAAATGGACCACGTTACTTTGGTGGCTATCTATGCCCCCCCCCCCACCCTACACTTGTAGTTGAATATAAAAAAAGCAGCCTGCATAAACTGTAGAACTAGAAATTCAAATATACAAAGAAATGGACAAAGGCAGTTTGGTATCTGTCTGCATCAGATCCCCTCTCTACTAGGAGTAAAAAAGAAAACTATTCAGCCGTTATATAATCTAGAATATAAATAGAAATTGAGAAAGGCAATTTGGTATCTGTCTGCATGATAATCATCAACATCCTCCTCAGCGCCAGCTACATCAATATCCTCCTCCCGGTGTACAACATTCACACCTTCATTAGCCAAATCTGTAACTGGACTGTGGGTGATCCTTCCAGCATATGCAGAGGGCGTGCTGCAAATGGTGGAAGGAGCCACCTCTTCCCGTACAGTGATGGGAAGGTCAGGCTTCGCAACCACCAACACCCTTGGACTCGCCTTGGGGATTTGTGATAATTTCACTTTAGAAGGCAGAGTTGTTTGCTGTGTTGTTGCTGACAGTATAACTCTCTTAAATTTTTTGTAGGGGGGGGAGGAGGGCTTAGTTCCTTGGGTGAAGCTGAACCACTAGTCATGAACATGGGCCAGGGCCTAATCCGTTCCTTGCCACTGCGTGTCGTAAATGGCATATTGGCAACTTTACGTTTCTCCTCAGATGATTTTAAGTTTCTCTTTTTGCTACTTTTACTGAACTTGGGCTTTTTGGATTTTACATGCCCTGTACTAGGAGATTGGGCATCGGGCTTGCCAGACGACGTTGATGGCATTTCATCGTCTATTTCATGACTAGTGGCAGCAGCTTCAGCATTAGGAGGAAGTGGGTCTTGATCTTTCCCTACTTTATCCTCCAAATTTTTGTTCTGCACTATATGTAGCACAAAAGAGTGTACCCCGAAGCCACACACACTCGGCAAAGCCTTTAAAAATTATATGCGGCACAGGAGAGTACCACTGGACTGGAGTTATACAGCAGTACCACTGGACTTATACTGCAGAATCAGTGAAATTTGTAATATGGCAGTAACAACAATGGACTTATACTGCTGAATCAGTGAACTTTGTAATATTGCAGTACCACTGGACTTATACTGCAGAATCAGTGAAATTTGTAATATGGCAGTAACAATGGACTTATACTGCAAAATCAGTGAACTTTGTAATATAGCAGTACCAATGGACTTATACTGCAGAATGTGTGAACTTTGTAATATAGCAGTACCAATGGACTTATACTGCAGGATTGTTTTGGGATATTTTTTTTTTATAATTACTTTTTTTGTAATTTTTTTTATAACTTTTTTTGAAATTTTTTATAACTTGGGAATAGTGGGGAAATAACAATGCCCTTAGAAGGACAAAGCACAGGACACAGCACCACTGGACTGAACTGGACACAGCACAGGACCCAGCAGCACCACTGAACTCAGAAGGACAGAGCACAGGACACAGCACCACTGGACTGAACAGGACACAGCACAGGACCCAGCAGCACCTCTGAACTCAGAAGGACAGAGCACAGGACACAGCACCACTGAACACAGAGCACAGCACAGCACAGAACTGAACAGCACGAGATATAGCAGGACAGAGGACCACCTAACACATCCTCCCTCTACCCTGATCAATGCCCGAGTGAAGATGGCGGCGACTAGCGGGGAATTTATAGGATCCGAGTATCGCGAGATACGACAGCGGGATTATGACTCAGAGCCTCGGTTTCAGTTTTGCAATTGGCGGGAATACCCGGATCTGTCTCGGATCCTGCTCGGATCCGCAACGTTCGGGTGGGCTCGAATTTCAGAAATCCGAGTGCGCTCATCTCTAATTTTTTCATGACTGGTGCTGGGTTGTTCTAGTTTTTGTAACAATTGTGGATTTATCTTCATATGGAGAGTGCTGAGATATTTTGAATTGTGAGCACCCTCTTTCCCTCTTTACATATACGCAAACACACAGATATATATATATGTGTGTGTGTGTGTGTGTGTGTGTGTGTGTGTGTGTGTGTGTGTATATTTGTGTTTATATGTATATATATTGTGGAAGTTAAATAGTTGGATAAAGTTGTTTCAAATTAATAATCATCGATTGAATTGATTTTGTGAAATAAGCGAATGGTACGCTACGGCTTGGAAGGGCTAATTATGTAGCCATACTAGCGAACACAAATAAACACATTTACACTCTCACATACATTTCTGAATAGTTTGCTTTAATAAAGTTCCAGCACATAGTCCTTTATATTCAAATGTAATAGATTTAATAGTTTAATATAATAATGCTAAAACTTCTTCAAAGACATCTTAGACACAGGATATAAGAAATGTATCATGTTCAGTGTCATATTAATCCCCTTTTTACTATCAGAAATCCGCTATTATCGGCCAAGCGATGTCACCCTGTGTACGCTAGTTATGGATGAGAAAGGATTAATACTCAAAATTATATTGTGCTTGAAATGCAAATGGGTTGGTTTCAACCAGTATTTCGGTGGGCTCCTGAGGGAAGACACATAGGTAACAGCTGGAGTGAGCTGCTCCCACCCTCGGAGAGCATTGTTTAAACCGACTTATGACCTGCATTGTACTAGACTTTCCTAAATCCTGAAACAATGGAGAATGCTTTTACAGTTATCTTGTTTACTTTATGACATCATCACTGTTTTTTATGTAACACAAATTGTATATCAACCAGGCACTGAAACCACCATTCAGTGTACTTTGACCTCAGGCTTCAGGAGTCCAGTATTTCTGAACAAGCAGTTTGGTGATGGTTATTGGCAACAGTAATGTCAGCCCGTGGCGTGCTTTGGGGGGTCTACAGGAAACATCTCCATATTAGTTGAGAAACCGAGAGAGCTTATCCCTGGTAGCAATAATGTTTGTTCTGCATTATAACAACTTATCTGTGTATGACACTTCCTTACATTATATGTCATCAATCTTTATTTCAGTATTGCACACAAGTGACAAAAAATACAGATATAGTGTAAAATCTATTGTGTTATATTTTAATATATTTTATTTTGCAACTGTAATAAATAGCAGAACCATAAATAAATAATTCATAACCCAGTTCACAGAGTTGAATGCCCCATACAATATTGTCTTCCATGTTAGCTGGCTTGGGCGGATTAGCATAAAAGGGGGAAAAACCAACAGCATACAGGACATACACTGTTATGTTAATAGATGTAATGGCTATAAAGATAAGATAAATACAAAACAAACTGTAACAAATTGTAAAATTTTAAGGCACTATTCAGCCCCCTGGACTTTGAGGTGCCAAGGTAATGTGTGATAAGTTATATCCCTTACCTGGCATCTAATCCCACTCTTAGGGTTTCTGCATATTGGACAAGTGGTCATGAAGCTTATTGTCCATTATGCATACCCAAATGTGTATTGACAAAGCACTTGGCAAAACACCTTGTGTTTCACCTGTTCACTTTGACCCATCTTGCACGCCTCCTCTTTGTACTCAAGAGCAGCCTCCATAAAGCCTTCATGTGTGGAGAGTCTGACAAAGCTTTAGGAGATGCATTGTGCAAGAGAATGAACATCACAGCAAAGTCAAACCCATTACCCATTTATTATCACCCTTTTTAATTAAATAAACTTTTCATTTTTTCTCCTAAAATACTGCTTGGTTTATCCTTATTTGTGACTAAATGGGACTGTCAGTTTTGTGATTATGAAGACCTAGATATTCAACCCCAAGCTTATTCCTATGCCCAGCCAATTGATTTGAATTTAAGTTACACAGTACATGGGGAATGTCTTTTTTGTAGGTGACAATTTTGTTTGTAAAGAGTGTTATTATGTTACTGTACAGGGTCTTAATAAATGTATAGATCAACATTAAATGTTTAAACTTGCATTCTATCCATGAGAGTTCTGACCTGGTGCAAAACTGAAATCCTTTATGGAGTACCAATGGCCATCCATGTAGGTAATGTCCTTTAATATGCATTCTATCCGCCTTTTTATTTGATGGCAATAATCTTGCTCTGCAAAATGAATACTTATTACAGCAATTCTTTCAGTTGTGCACTGTCACGAACGCCCAGTCTGTCCCAGATACAGCAATCTGAAAATCTGGCCATGACTGGCGTTACCTTAGTCACTTAACAATGAATACACCTTTTCTGCCACCACAAAGGATTTATTATGGTGTATTTACGTTCACCAAAACCCCGTATTAATGTTTCACATTTAAATCACATGTAGGATGAACATCCCTGGGCTTCGTAAATTTACAAAGAATTTATGGAGAACACGCTAGATTAAATTTATTTAATCTGAAAAATGTTTCCAAGGTTTAATAACAAAAAATGTTAATAACGAGACATACAATAAATTTGCACAAATAAGTTTCAGAAAATAAAATAGGAAATAAAACCAGAGTACTACTTAATAGGTAAAACTTAGTTTGTGAGGGAACAATTGGACATTTCAGTCTTGTTAGACCCCTCGTGAAAATGCACACAATAATGTCTAAGTCAGAAGATTTTAAACCTTTTTCCACATAACATTCACCCCCCCACCTTTGGAGTTTAGCTGTCAATAATGACATATTGATCTCCCAAATGTCACAAGGCTTTTGAAGTGAGCTAGGGATGTCCTGAGATTGGAATTTTCGCAGGACCTGAATTCCCACCGTTGTTCTCCTTGGCTAGATGGTTTACAACTTTGAGGTTTCAAACTCCTCCAAGATCCTATCTCTCCCTGGCCTGGCTATTTTCAACAGATTAATGACACTTGCATAAATTCAAAATCATGTCATCTAGCAAAGCACACATTGGGATTACATTACAAGATTACATACAATATACATTGTTATACATGAATTGAACAGAAAATAACATTCAGTCATTTGATATACTACATAATCGTCAAATGCACCTACTCCGTTCTTGTTAGGGGCTCTTTACTGCGCCCATATCCGCCCTTCTGCCTGTGCAAACTGCTACTCAGTAAATGCGCCCATCTTCCACCGTAAACATTTGAGCCTCAACAGAAATCTAGGTGCATTTATGCAAATTGTAGTGCTCAGAGGATCCAAGGCTGTATTAGCTCTGCCGATTGTTTGTTTTGTGCTTTGTAAATTACCTCTGTAGGTTTCCGGATAAAGTTTACCCTTGACTAAAGTTAAGTCCTTTAATCATGATGTAATACAGTTCTAGTGTTGAGCAAATCTTCAATCCTTGTATACAATGGATATTCGGCTTATTCTTAACCTCAGTTGTGATTCACTGTCTTTATTGTTCACTTGTAAGAACGCTTTATATATCATAAGTATTGCATTTTTGCACAGTGCTTCAATAAAATAATTTGTTATATTTTTCTAATAGCCACTGTAGTATCAGGCCAATCACAAAGCATGGTACCTAAAATAGCCAATCAGCAAGCACCAACATTTTTCACATGTCTATAGCCTTATAAAAGGAGTTTACACCCCTTCAAACACTCATTCTTCCTTGAATATACTAGGGAAAAACAACTGTGGATGCTATCTGTTACTGTGACAAGTAGTAGCCCAGACTATTATACACCAGTGTTTGCTCGGCATTTGCTACATAACTGCTACATAACTCCAGCTTTACTGCCTTATTTATATTTTCTTTATTTTTTCACTTGCACATTTACACCCTTACTACTAGGTACTTACGGCTGCAAGATCAATTATTTTGTGTATTTGTCATTAGCACCATTAACTCTCTAACTGTATAAAAACAGCTAGAGAGATAATCTAAACCAGTGTATTAAAACCAGGGCCGCCTTCAGAAAAAATCGGGCCCAGTATGGGCCCCCCCGTGCCACCCGGGCCCCCCCCATGAGCGCCCCCCCCATGAGCAAAACATACTTACCTGGGGGCCCGCCACTGGTCTCCGCTATTCTGTCACAGGCAGAGCACATGATCGCAGGGGGAATGAATCCTCCAGCCCTGCGATCGGATCCTGGTGCCTGGCTGTCACGGTGACAGCCAGGCTGAAGACAGAATAGCGGAGACCAGCGGCGGGCCACAGGTAAGTCTGTGCTGAGCTGTTGTACCGGGCCCCCTGGTGAGCCCGGGCCCGGTACAACAGTACCCCCGTACCCCCCTGATGGCGGCCCTGATTAAAACACACTGACCCATGAAAAACGTTTTGGGTGAACTTTGTGACAGAATTCAGGTGAACCGGTGGAAATTAGAATTTCTGGTCTTCCTCTTACATATTGAAAGCTAAATTACAAAATAAAAAGGAAGAAAAAAACAAAAACAAGACTAAAACAAAACAACAGTGCTAATAATCCATTTGACAAATACATAATACAAGTCTCAATAATCACTGTAATTGTAAAAATATATATATATATATATACACACACGCACACGTATATATGTATATATATATATATATATATATATATATATATATAGTGTGTGCTATTAAATTTGCTGGCACTATATAAATAAATGTTGATAATGATGATGATATACAAAATGTGTATATTAAAACCATGAGTAAAGACCATTCACACACTTAACACTATCATGCACTATACATATGTGGCCACATATGTCTCCTTGAATTGTTGTTAAAAGACAGCTTAGGCCTTGTAAGGGAATGTAATGGCAAACTTTGCTCACTGATAACCAAACAAATCAGAGGCTTCTGTGACAAAATTCTCAAATATATTATTTTGTAGTTTTTTATGAAGTTATTCTGGTGTCCTTTCTAAGACACAGACCCTAAACTACGATAAGGGTAAACTAAGAAAATGTACTACTACTGTATGTGTGTATTACAGTGAACACACAAATCTGTGAATTAGCAGCTCCACCATTTTGTGAGTGACAGCAATCTCACTCCATGATAGTGCTGAATCTGCAGCTAACCACAGGATGTGATGGCATACCATGTCTGTACCATACTTGCCAACGGAGATCTACCCGAATTTCGGGAGTCTCCCGGACATTCCGGGAGACTCACGAAATTCAGGTAGATCTCCCGGGCGAGCAGGCAAATATCCCGCATATGGGATCTGCTCCTCAAAATGACACGATTCGCGATGAATTGCGTCATGTTGGCCCCACCCCCCCGCAACAGCCAAAATGATGCAAATTACCGCGCCCCGCCCCTCCCGCCCACCAACCACGCCCCCCTGCCTGGGATCTCCCAGAAGGAGCTCACCAAAGGTTGGTAAGTATGGTCTGTATTGCGCAAGGAACATGTCCATTAAGGTTTCTAATCGTCGTAATTTCATTGCTTTTTGCAGTTTGAGCTGAAGAGTTTCAATAGTTTTCTTACATTGTAGATTGTGTATAAGGAACCTTTATTGGACATGTTAAACTGTAAGGTGTTTTGTCTATGGAATATAGAGGTATACATATAGTAAAAACATGGCATAACACACTTACCTCTGAGCAGTGTCTGCATTCAGCAGTATGAGTCACATATAGCAATTTAACTGCATCCAAATTGATCACTCCAGGTGCTATTGTTTCCTAATCGAGCTCACTGGTTACTTACAGCATATTGTTTTGATGTGATATTGTGGCAATGTTTACATCCAATAGATAAATGTACACAGAGTCTGTGTATGTATATAAAAAAGCCCTGTCCGGTATTATTTCTGGTGTAACTTCTTCAGAGGGTATTAGACAAACTTAAATACAACATACAGTAGTTATAAGGATCCTTACTGATCCAGGTTCCCAAACAGCTGACTATAAGCTCCAGTGATTCAAGTAAGCAACCCAAATTTACATTAATGTTGATTTATTTTATTCCTGCAACTAAAGGGTCTGCTATCTCCATAGAGAGACCAAGACAAATCATCTCTATTTCCATAAAACTTCTCTTAAAGGGGTATAGACCTATTAGAATAACAGATCTTAGAGACTGCATCAGGTCATGTAAGAGAGAAAAAAAACACTTTTTCATATATTGATATTTAATGAAAATAGATAGATAGCTTTATATAGAATTTTTCTTGCAATAAATAAGAAAAAAAGAAAAGAAAAGATATACATCAATATGTCCATACAATTCATAGTAGTGGCTTATTTAGCTCTAATGTCTCATTAAGGACATCAGAATGCAAAAAGTTTATTAGGTTTATCCAGTACACCTCCTGCTGGCACAATCTAGTAAAATCGATCGTTGCCTCTCTCAATCAATCTGATATATTCCAAACCTATCACCGTGAGACATTTTGAGACTCCATTATGGCAAAGAGTGTAGTGTCCTGACACACTATGAAATTACATTTTATTCATGATGTGGGCAGCATGGTGGCTAAGTGGTTAGCACTTCTGTCTCACAGCGCTGGGGTCATGAGTTCAATTCCTGACCATGGCCTTATCTGTGTGGAGTTTGTATGTTCTCCCCGTGTTTGCGTGGGTTTCCTCCGGGTGCTCCGGTTTCCTCCCTCACTCCAAAAACATACTGGTAGGTTAATTGGCTGCTAGCAAAATTGACCCTAGTCTCTGTGTGTGTGTGTGTGTGTGTGTGTGTGTGTATGTGTGTGTGTGTGTGTGTGAGTATGTATGTTAGGGAATTTAGACTGTAAGCTCTAATGGGGCAGGGACTGATGTGAATGAGTTCTCTGGACAGCGCTGCGGAATCAGTGGCGCTATATAAATAAATGGTGATGATGATGATGCTCCTTTTATGCTCTGTGATCCTTTGTTTTAAGGGTCTCGTTGTTCACCCTATGTATTGCATAGTACAACTGCACTGAAGCAAATAAACAAAATCAGTACCATTCAGCAAATGTTTACATGTGATTCAGGGGGATTTTCCACATTTACAGCAACCAGTCTGCATCTGGTCCACCTTTCTTATGTTTCTTAGGCCTTAAAAAAGTTGAAACTAACAGATTTTTAAGGTTAGTACCCTCTTTAAAAATAATCTTGGTTTTATCAGGCATAAATATTTTAATATGGAATCTTGTTGTAGTGTGGGGTAATTTTTCTTTATTATTTATTGAAATGTAAAGATCCATTAAATGTAATAATAAATATAGTATCATCAAAATCCTTCTGATTCTTTGGCAACTTCGTTCATGAAAGAAGGGTCGATGTCTCCATTTCACTCAGTTCCTTGACTGCCCTTCGTCTAATGCTATTTGTTTTCCCGGATTGATATTCAAAGACTTTCCTTGGAGAACAATTGTGCCTTAGGCACATCAGCTGACCCGTAGGTATATTTTTCATTCCACATTTTATAATGTGCACTTTTATAGTGGAAACATTTGTTGGTATCTACTTTCTTCCAATATGTGGATGTAATGACACAAGCCCTCTGTACCAATAAAGTCAAATGCAAAATATCAATGGAGGTTCAAGTAACTTTACATTAAATTATTAATTATTGCCATTAAGATATGTACTAATTCCAGTGCATGGCTCAGTGCCATGCCAAATAATACATAGATTATCTATATAATTGTCATAGAGGAACAGGCTTACTCCAAAGCCACTATCACATTCAAAGACACCTTATAGAGGTTCACATAGCTTGGGGCAGACTAGATCCCCATGGCCATTCCCATCAACTGTAAATAATAAGAATAATCAAAAATAAAAACATAATGGGCCTGATTCAAATTAAAAAAAATAGCAGGTAACTTAAGCGTAGTTCTGACTGTATTCAAAATCAAGAACATTTTTAGATACAAACACCCAAGATAAGCGATGGAATACCAGATCTGCCACAAAGCACTCATGCACGGTATATACAATAGAAAGGTAATTTTATTAAAACATTCTAAAATCCACATTAAAATGGTAAACACAATATAACCACATGTTGGAAATGTCAGTGCCAATTAGAACATATAACAAAGTAGGTGCACCTACACAATGTTCAAATCATCAAAAATATGTTGGTATATAACCAGTCCAGCAACTTATGCAACCACTTCTCTTATTGATAGATAATGCTGTATGTTCTATGCTGCATGGAGACAGAGTTCTCAATGATCATGGAGCCACAGTGTGGAGCTATAAACAGTGTGTTATTGGAGGATATCTTACATAGATGGTAACAGGATTCCAAATGGTATAGTCAAAGGTATATCAAAGTCTCTTACCAGATCCCTGGCATGATAACGCAAGACCAGTACCATATCGGTATGTTCCAATTCCTGTATGAAATGAACCTCCTCCGGTTAATGGATGTAAAAGGTATATAGTCAAAGCTCCACTCACTGCCCCTATCCACTCCACGTAGTCAACAAACAGTAGCGCATGGATACATTTACATTTGTATCATTTGTATCTCTGCATATGTTTAACATAAGTTCGCACATCAGGACCATACAAAAAATGTTATATTATAAAATAAACATAAATTAACAACTTTAAACAGTATAAACAAAATAATTATTAAAATATGGTAGGCTTAAAATAAATATTTTTTTATATATTTCTTTACATTAAATACATAAATCTTAATGTTCTTAATGAATATTGTATGCATACACATTTTCTGTCCTAGTAAGTGGCATGAAAATGTGTGCAAAAAAACACTATGCCGTACCAGTCATAACTATCAGCACTTACACCTGCTTGGTGGCTGGTGCAAATGATGGCCCTCAGACAACTCACATGGATATTTTTTGACAGAAGCAACGCTGATTTTATTCACGCCCCATAGAGGTGCGAGCAAAACTCAGCGTTACTTTTTCCCATAGTAACGGTAAAAAAAAGTGCGTCCACGATGTTCTTAGGAACATCGCAGACAATTGAATCTGCCCCCTAGGCTCACATTTACACACCCTCACAGAATAAGTGAAACACATAGCACTTCTGACTCACAGTGCTGGGGTCATGCGTTCGATACCCAACCATGGCCTTATCTGTATGGAGTTTGTATGTTCTCACTGTGTTTGCGTAGATTTCCTCTGGTTTCCTCCCATACTTCAAAATCATACTGGAAGATTGGCTGCTGACAAAATCAACACTAGTGTGTGTGTGTGTGTGTGTGTGTGTGTTTATATGTATGTGTGTTACGGAATTTAAACTGTAAGCTCCAATGGGGCAGGGTCTGATGTAAATGACAAATATTCTCTGTACAGCACTGCGGAATTGGTGGCACTATATAAATAAATGGTGATGATAATGATGATGATGATGATACAAACACTGACAGTTTGACAGAAGTCCTCCTATTCAAATTCTCTTACCTTTGTTGCTGCTCTGCATGTGACCGGTTAGAAGACTCTGCCGTTGTCTCCTGTGCTTCCATAGAAATAATTGAGTCAGAGAATGTTACTCACAGGAAGTTGCAATAACGCAACCTCCTATTTTTTACTACACGTTGCATCTTTGGACTAGGGAGTTGCTGCGGCAATAGGCAGAGCACAGGGGAAGGTGACCCTGTGCTGATAGAAAATACACTAACAATTAATTTCTATAGCATGGGTTCTTACCTCTCTAAGTTGCATATGCATTCAGGTTAAAGCTAAATTAATTAAACCACATATGAATTAATAGATTACAGTAATATTTAAAGTTAAATTTAATTAAAGCTAATATACTGACTGGGAACGGATTGAAACTATGTTACACTGCTGGTACAAATCACACAGTGAAATAGCAACATATTTAAGCATATAATAGCTGTTTTTACCCATGGGAAGAGCATATGCTGGTATCTAATCTGTTCTCTTTAGTTACGCATCAGAGTTTAAAGGAATTGTGTAAAATAAAGGATCTCACCGGCAAAACAATTTGAAGTAATTTACAGCCTCTGTCAGTTCTGAAAGATCTAAAAGGTCTCTGAGAAGTCACAAAATTAAGAATTATTTTGATATTTACTGGCATTTACAATGCATGTTACAACGTTGGGACTGTCAACTAAATGACAGAGTGGTATGCAGCGGAGGGGAGACCCTTCCATTGCTATTTGACCAGCAGGAGGTGGTTTGAATTTATAATCAGAGAAAGGTTAAAAATATGTCCAGCCAGGAGCAGGAGTTAAAGCTACAATATCCAGCTAACAAAAACCTGCAAGTAAAGTGTATATACAAAGCTTGCTACCAAGTGTAGATTCAACCAACAATAAAATCAAGATGCAGATTCCTTTAAAGCAATGTTATCAACGCAAAACACATTTCTTGCTTTGTTCAAGCATTTATTTTCAGTGAAATATATATGTCAGTTTAGTAAGGTTACCCTTGGGCATCATAATCTGTTCTATGTTAAATAGTCCAGTAAGAATTGAAAAGATTTGATGTAGTCTTATTAAATTATTTTTATGGCAAACCTTTTAAATCCAACTACTAAATAGCCTAATGGCAGTTTGGGTCCTGAGGCACAGCTTAAGGGCAACTAATGACATTACTTGGTCATTGAATCTCTACTGCATCTATTTATTATATTCATCTGACTAAATCGTAGGGCTTTAATGGTAACCTATTGAAATCCATGACCTCTCTCTTTACACAGTGTGGTGAATAGTGATTGTCAGCATCAATATTTACCAAATTTGTATTAACTGTTAACTAGACTACAACTAAAATCACTTATTGTAGCCAAACAGGTTTCTTCACATCATAATTGTTTATATTTAAAGTAGCAAATATATTTCTACTTTTAATTTACCTATTTAAAGAACTTATAGAGCTTTATTTATCAGAGAACAAAGATCCCTATTACACGCCAAAACAGGTGTTTTCGACTGCATTAGGGCTTGTTATCGCATTGTCCTATCTATCTTATGAATGAACACAATGGTCCTGATTCATTAAGAAAAGTAAAGCAAAACAAATGAGTAACTTTGCACCTTGGCAAAACCATGTTCCATTGGAGGGGGATGTAAATTTAAAATGTAATGGCAGATTTATAGTTGGGGAAAGACATTTCCTAAATCAACTTTAAATTTCAGTGTACAAATAAAGCTATCAAGTATTTGTGTGCTACATGAAAAAATGGACAGTATTTAACTTATGTACAAAATAATAAACTAAATTACACCCCTTGCATTGTAACATGGTTTGTCCAGGAGAAAGCTTGCTCCATTTTTTTGCCTTAATTCCCTTAATGAATCAGGCCCAATGTCAGAGACTGTAAGTGGTAATAACAAATTATAATTAGTGCTGTGATTATTGAAACTGCAATATATAGGCCCCATGGTGGTGCATTATAAAGTTTTTGTTTTTGCCTGTTTTATGCTCTGTTTACATCTCATTTTTTTTTTTGCAAAGTTTAACAGAATTGGCAGTTTACTAAGACAGGTTTGTACCTTGTACTTTACATTTCCCATGTGAGAAGTTAAATCAATCCGGTCATAGTATTGTCTACATTATCCTTTGGACTTCCCACCATAAAATTCAACTTTTCATGTTTTCTACCATAGACAATAGTGTCTTTATTTCTGTTTTCATATTTGTGACTTTATCATTCCTGCCAGCTTTCCTGATTTTGCAATTTAAGCCACCCACAATCCACTCAAAACACACCCATTTTGGTAGGGCCACACACTTTCGCCTGCTGATATTCAATACTGTCCCATTGGACTGCTGAAAAGTATGAGCTTATTATTTTTAAAACATTGGCTAAACATTGGCATGTTTTTATTTAATACATTGGCATGTTACCTCAGTACTGTGCACTTTGGATTTCCAAACTATAGAAAGTACTTAATTTAACCTCCGAGCTATAATAAAAACAAAACGTCTTGTGCTACAGGACAAATGCATGTAACAGCATTAAATGTTGTAAACTGCTTAATCTTTCCCAATAACCCTTATAGCTCATTTAAATATGAGCTGTACATATATGGTTTTGTACTTTTATTTGCCTATTATACTCTGGGCTGCTATAAAAGCCACATCATGACGATTGCTTGGGTTTTGGTTATGAATTAATGTAAAAACATGTTGCAGCTATTAGTAAATTAGTAATAAGTATTTATATATTTTGTATATGGTCCATATAATGATATCTGTGTGATAGTTCTGACAACAGGCTACATGTTGCAATTTTGTTTATGATCACTTTTGAAGAGCTCTTCCTATATATCATAAAATGAACAACTGGACTGTATACACATTGATCAAAGTTGTTGAGGGAACAATGGAAGTGATGATAAATTGAAGCACAAAATGATGATATCAACAGTGAAGTTTTCATCTACTTGAACTCTTTATATTGGTGATCCATTTTTTAAGTAGTACAGTGATTGGTAATTATTATTAGATATCCATTAGTGTATAGTAGAATTAATTTAACTGATGCCTAACAATATAAAATGCATGCCCTACCTCTTTCATGCCAAACAGAAAACATTACAGAGCCCCATCATCTTGTGCCTACCAACATACAGTGCAGAACTTCATCATCTGATGGTGACCAATGTAGAGTGCAGAGCTTCATCATCTTATGACCACCAGTTAATAACCACCAATTTACAGTGCTGAGCATCATCCTCTTATGACCATCAGTGTACAACCACCAATGTACAGTGCAGAGCTTCATCATCTTATGACCCCCAGTCTATAGCCACCAATGTACAGTGCAGAGCTTCGTCATCTTATGACCATCAGTCTATAACCACAAATGTACAGTGCTGAGCATCATCGTCTTATGACCATCAGTCTACAGCCACCAATGTACAGTGCAGTGCTTTATCATCTTATGACCACCAGTTAATAACCACCAATGTACAGTGCAGAGCATCATAATCTTATGACTACCAGGGTATATCCACCAATGTACAGTGCAGAACTTCATCATCTTATGACCACCAGGGTATGACCACCAATGTACAGTGCAGAGCTTCATCATCTTATCATCACCAAGGTATAGTGTAGAGTCCAATGTCCACCAATTTACTGGTACTGAGCAGCACTAAAAATTGGCCACCTTGATGTAGTTCAGAGACTACATCATAAAATTGGTATAACAGCTTCAAAAAACTTCATTCAGAGTTTGCGTGAATTAAGTGAACTACAATTTTCTATTGCAGTTCACTGGGGAAAAACAGTCATCACAACTAATTAGAGTGCTGGCTTTATGGCATTATACTGAAGGAAATTTAAACATAGTAGTGTTCTGCATTCAGGAGACTAGGAGAAAGAGTTGCAAAACCAGGTGATTTACAAAAATCCTCTGAGAAATAGCAGCTCTGTTATTTATTTTGTACATTTATAGATGTTTCCAGTGAAAAGATGCAGGCTTGGGTTACAGAGGATTAATAACACGTGACACTCAGGCTTTCTAACAGGTGTATAATTTAGTTTCTGAAGAATATAATGTAAAAGTGTAATATAATGCAAAATGTAATATGATACAAAGAGTAAATATAATACAAAGAATTAGTAAGATACAAAGAGTAATTAAAAGTGTTACTTATCTGCTGAAAATAAATTGTCCCATCAAATATGTATGTATTGACCAGGACCCTGAAATCATTAGAATATAAACCTGATTTTCTGACTTTCTATTGTTCTTTTGGACCTTTACTGATAAGAAGTTTGAGCATGTGCAGTAGACACCACCCTAGCTGAGACATCTCTGATATGTGAAGACGTTTCTAGAAAGGCCTTGACAATATAAGCATTGCAAAATCACTGGTTATATAAATTAACTCAGGCTTTTAATTGGTACAATAGAAATAAGAAGAATACATTCCCTGCGCAGGTGCAATAAGCCCTGAGACAACCCCTGCAAGATATGTTGGCATTGCCTCAACCCTGCCTGGTTTATTAAAACATGTAATACACACATAAAAGTATAAACGCCAAAATAGAGTTTCAGCAGTCATTTTCTCAGACCTGCCACAATAGGCTATGTAACATACTAGAAAGGTATAGAGTATTTGCAAATGTATTCTAGCGCACAGTGTGAGGTGATTGACAAAGGGAATTTATCCGAGTGCCATTTTTGGAATTCGTTTATCCTCTATGATGCTAAATTGGCAACTGTCACACTAGGAGTTTTGTTTGGTTTGTCTGGAACACAATTTGAGATTAAAGGTTGAATTTGATGGACCTGTGTCTTTTTTACAATCTTACTAGCCATATAACTATCCAATAGATGTCCAATATTTCATTGGTCAGACAACTGAGGGTTTTGGTTAGATTCTACAGACCATAAAAAGTCATGTGACTTTTATTAGTTCTCATGACAAATAAATTGTATTGAGATTTCATCATATTTGGCAGGCATGCTATATCACATATTTAGCGATGTCATCATCTTTGGCTAGTGTATCGTATATCAAGTATAACCAAACTGACTTAAGTGGGTTTTGACAGTATGTGTAAAAAGACTGCAAGATAGAAAAGGGATTAAATATTTTTGTTCTTTTTCTCTCTGTATTTTGCTTTCCTCTGACACTCAGTCGATTGGGTGGTCTTTGCAGCTTCTACAAACAGTAGTTCATGTAACCAAAAACATCAAATGTTATTTAATACAACATACAGCCTCTGCAGCCAGTGCCTGAGCCAGTATGTATATTAAATTACTTTAGGGCTTTAGAAATGCATGTGTCTAGAGATGTTGGTACACATTGTGGGAAATCACTCGGTGCAGCTGCTTGAATCCTGTCTAGCTGAGGGACAGATAATGTACATGAAAACATTCCTTAAAAATATCCAGCATTGAAGAATCAGATCCTTTTGTGCATGAATACAAATAATAGTTTGCACGTGCACATCTATGCAGAACTATATTTAAAGTTTGTGCTCACCTAGGCCAAATTAAGTAAAAATGTCCTAAATTGGCATCTGGGCACCCTAAATTGTCATGTCTTCAGTTTTTGCCAAGAAATAGGATATAAAAAGATAAAGCACAGATTTACGATACTCAGTAAATTTAATGTTTAGTTTTGACTAAAATGTTTGGATATTGTAGCATCTGTGCCTGAGCACACAGAGATAACCCACTTGAAAATGCCACCAGGGCTAGGTATTTACAGATCTACTGAAGGCAGACCTATGATTGAAGTTATTCTATGCAAAACATTGAGTTTCATCACGGCTGAAGAAATGTCAGGTGTAAAATTTTCATGGTGCCCTTTATAATGGGAGCATAGGTCTAGTTTTTTCTGCTTTAATTGTTACATGTCACTTGGTAATAACACAAAGCTGCCAACTGAATTTTTATTAAAATGTGTGATGTGCCTTTCTGCTAATTGCAAGATAAAAAGGGTGGATAGGGGAAAGGAAGCGATTCTTCCTTTTGGTCTTCCCCAGACAAAGGCAGCATAGGGCTGCAGGTAGTGTACTATATGGTATGCAGCACTGCACTATGGGATATATAATGTTAGTTAAAGATGGGAATCTTTAACTAAGCCATACTAATATAGGCACTGCTGGGCATGCAACTTTTGGGCAAGTTTTGTTGCTCCTTACTGGGATGCTCTGTTGGTAATTGCTAGGTGTTGTATGATAGGTATGCTTCCCTATTTCCCCGGAATGTCAAGCATACTCACGAATTTCGGACTCCCGTCTCCATTAAGATTAGATCACCCTTCCAGATCCTGCTTCAATTTTTTCTGAAGTGGTGGTGGTGGGGGTGGAGGTGATTTTGACTTGCAATGCAAATCCCGTCCTCCGGGCCCCACCCACCACTGTGCAATGACATAAATTGAGATGTTGTACAGTAAGGTGCGGGCCATTAGGTCATCACACCTCCCATTGGACCTCTTCTCAAGTCCAAAATGTAGTCAAATATGATGGTAGGAAATACTGGGCATCTTATTTGGCTACTATTAGGCATGCTGTGATGGTTGCTGCTGAAAGGGTTAATTGCATACACATTTACACTTTCAATATTCAATATTCAATATTAGACATTCAATATTATAAAATTGAAAGGATGTCTATTTAAAACTTTAGTATAAAATAAATTAAATGACTTGTAACCTACTTGCTATAATATCAACTGGAGGACTTTGAGACAAGTTGGTATTGACTTTTCCAGACAAATGTTAACAGTATATTATGTAATTGTATTATTTCTAATACATAACAAGTGACTTGTTATTGGTATATAAAGTTTAGGATGTACTTTTAATATGTATGTAAACAAATGTTTTCAAGGCATTTAAGCTGCTGGTTTTTAGTTACTGAGGTGAAGTCATTTTAAATAAGAAGTGCTATAGTTAGAGGTGACCGCATGCCTCCTCAGACACTTCTCATGGGCTGACTTATGATTGGCTGCTTGTGCCTACTTTAATTTGCATTGTAGCTATATGATATGTGTCTGTTTTCATTTCTAACTTTGAATCTTTTCACTCATCGTGTCAAAGACACAGAAGAAGATTGCACTCTTACGTGGTAAGGAGACAGGTGGGGGTTGTTTGATATAATCAATAATTATTTTATTGCTTATCGACTGACACTGCAAGCACTCACAATAAGCAACATATCTTTTCTTAAAAGTATACCTACCATATGACCACAAAGGACACAACAAAGGGGTTTTATTGGGTACTGCAATCAGCACAGTTTGATAAGTTGTTTTCCTTGTTTTAGCTGATACTGATACTCATAGTTATTTCAGTTGGGCTTCTTTAAAAAATTATATGTAAATATTTAATTGTGTACTGAACTTAAATAAACAATACTGCTCCTGTCAAGGAACACAGAACTGTTTCAACAAGCTATAGGCCTCCTCCTAGCTTGCACGTGCTGTAGACCCACCTTTTGCGCTTCAATGATTAAAAAAATGGCTGCTGAAGGGGCAGTGAAGCAGTTGAGAAAAATTCATGAGCACTCACATTTTTTTTAACAAGTAGTAGTATATCTTATTTAGAGTTTAATGCATTTTGTACTTCGAATACACTTATAAATATTCTGTTGCAAAAAAGTGTACTTTCCTATGTATCTTGAGTTGCACATATCTCAATATGCAACAAATCCAAAAACACCGATCACCAATCCAATGGGAATCGCCTTTCGTCCAGTTGCAAACTGAAATAACAAATTAATAATCTGAATAGACAGCTATGACTTGGCATTATACAGTAGAACTGCAATGCTAATGAATGAACATCCCTGAGCTGGAGGGGTCAATGCAAAAGCAACCAATCAGAAGGAGCTAGATATGGCTGAATGTTACCATGATCGCATATCTTTACACCAGGCCTTAAATTCACATAAAAGATAAGTTTCTGGTGATGCATCGATGTCTAATTAGGTTGCATCTCCATGGTGCATGCTACACTTTTGTGAACAACCGTTACAGTACTGAATGCCTCTGTTCCATCTCTCCAGGTGTAAGAGGCTGCAAGTCTAAGATATGCAGAAATCTAGACACAGAAACATTTTGGCCTGCAGTACAGAAATATATGTGTATGCCACAAATATTGACGTAACTTTAATTCAGATGTAATCACTACCTCTTAAAACAGCATATTCTAAATATGCTAATATTAAGTCAATTCTTAGTGTGCGTGTTAAGATATAGGTTTTGCCTGTTTGTCATCTGTGCAATTACTGCTACTACTGTGTGTAAGATCATTACTACAGTTCATTGATTCAGCTGGTTGCTAGGTAAATAGTTACAAGCTTCATTCAGCTCTCAGTCTGGCAGCCCCAGGTGTTCAATCACCTACCATACTTATGCAGCTAATCATCCTGCAGTTCTGATTGATTGCCTTTATAAAACCTCTTGCTGGCAGCATACCAATGCTAGTGATAGTTCCTGCTTGACCTAGTGTGCCTTGTAACCTGACCTGTTCTGCTATCAGTTTTTGACCTGGATTGTGTACAGGAATTGCTGTCTTCTCCACTCCTGACTCTTGGCATTTTGAAACTGATTTGCTCTCATATCACTGCCTGCCTTGAACCCTGGCTTGTTTAAAGGATTATGTTGTCTTCTGTACTCCTCATCCCGGCCTGTTTGGCTCAGAGTTCTGGAGTTTACAGTCTGGTTGTTCACTACCTGCTGCCGTTTCTTGTCCACTACATCAGACAAGTGCCTACTCCAAATTAACCCTTGTCTGTCTGGCTCATAGTTCTTCTAATATATCCTGGTTGCTCATTAGCTACTATTGTGACCTCTCCACCGGGCAGGTGCTAGTTCAACGACTCCTACTATATGGGCCTAAGTCCTGGGGCAACCGAGTACTGTGGAACATAACAATTTCCTCAGAAAGGGGTCTGCTAAAGGTAAACATCTTTTGAACCGGTACTAGCAGTTGAGTATGTAACCATATGTGAGGTGTATATTAGAGAAACCCTCAGCACTGTTTTTAGCTATAGGATTTTTGTTCTCTATATAATTAAATTTAATACATATTTTATAGGTTAAAATTGGTTTAATTAGCATCTGGAATTTCATTTAATATTTTTTAGGGTCAGTTCTAAATTACGCCCTTTCAGGCCCATTGTGTACAGTTTGCAGACACATTTGCATTACATTAAAAAAACTAACGTATCTAAAGAGGGTTGTGCTTGAAATGTAAACAACTATGTCAAAGAAACACTGTATTTATGTTACATAATCTAGTTTCTACTAGTTGTAGAATATTTATTTCTCCCTATTCAATGTAATGCTTCACACACAGTAATTATCCAACAGACAATAAAATGCTCAACGGTTGATGTCGTCACATAATAAGTTCCCCCTTTTAACGTTCCTTTTTACGAACCTACAAATAAATAAAAGACATGAAAGCATAGCTTGGCAAAAAAACAAGACTATTAAGATTAGAGTTGTGCACTGACCCCCGTATTTTGGTTTTGGATGTAGTTTAGGTTCTAAAACGTGTTTGAATTTTGGTTTTGTAACAGGTTTTGCCAAAACTCGTGAAAGGTTTTGGTTTTGGACCTGGATTTAATTGAGAATTCTGAAAAAAAAATATAATACTATTTATAACATTAACATTCATTTACAGTCATTTACAGTCTATTTTTTAGTGATCCCTTCATAACTGTCCAAATTTTCACCAAGTTTGGTCAAAGTCTGAAGCGAATTGTCTTAATGAAAGATTTTGTAATTTTGCCGTCATTGCATTTGCTTTCACCGATTTAATTAAAGAATAAATTAAACTACATAGTTTTGATATCTCCCTTTCATTGCGCTCAAACCTCCTTCCCATGTTCAGACTTACTATTACTGTAATTCTCTGACCTGGTCGGATTTCACCAAATCCGAACCGCTCATCTTTAATTAAAATACAAATACTTTATGGTGGAGGAGAAAATGATAAGCAGCTCGACAAGGACCATTGCTCTTCATATCACAGTGAGGGTTATTTACTTCTTTGAATTAACTAAATGGGAAACAATTTCACCCATTTGCAACCTTATCAAATTTTGGGTATCCCTTATCCCAAGCATTCTTCCCTTCTGGACTGATAGAACGCAACCAACAAATGTACCGAAACCAAAGCCAGACTCTTCGAAGGGAGGCAGATTCTACCGTTATATATAATTAAGCCAATGTGCACCCACCAAGCATAGGTCACCCATTGCTCAATTTATTCCAGCAGACACGACCACCAGACCATCTGATGAAGACACCCAAAGTACCAGTCACAGATCCCACCGGAGTTAAACACAGCACACGGCATTTATACCGAAGGATAATGGAACACATCCCAACATGAACACCAATATGCAAATGAAAAGGAGAACCCCCGACCCACCTCGAGCAGGTGTTGGCACCTGCAAAGTACCTCCCAAACCAGGGAGTGATTGTCCTGCAGACTAAGAGGAAAAACACAACCAGAGAGGGAAATTTATAATGTGGCCTCAGTGACCTCCCACAGTGACACAACATGGATGTACCCAAGGCTTACTTTCCCTGCCCACTTTAACCCCTTTAAAGAGGTTACGAACACACACTTCAGCTTTTAATTTCCCTCAGGCTTAATCATCTCTTAATTTTAATAAAATGCTTAACGGTTGATGATCCTCCATAATAATAAGTCTCCGTTTTTAACATTCCCTCTTACAAGCCAGCTAATAAATAAAGACACAAAACCATAAAATACAAACTTTTTATGGTGGAATAGGAAACAACAAGCAGCTCAGCTAGGACTAATGCTCCTCAAATCACAGTAAGGGTCATTAACCCTTTTAATATAAAACAAAATGGGGAATAATTCTATAAAATAAATGAACAACTCGTAATACTATAATCATCAATAAAAATGTGTTTTAAAAATATATATATTTTATTTACATTAAATACATAACTCAGGATGCTCTTAATGTGTAGTGTGCACAACACATGTACTGTTCTAGTGGCATGCAAGTGTAGTTTTTAATACAAAGATGATTCTGTGACAGTAATCAACACTATCAGTTGACAATTACATCTGCCTTGTAGTTGATGCAGCTGAAAAACACGTATTAAAGAGAAACCCAAAACTTGAATTGGCCACATCTGTACATTTCCTGAGTCCGTCCACCCCTTCCCACCTTCGTTCCAACCTTGAAATCGTAGGTAGTCGTAAGTGTAATTTGCATTCGAACAATGAATTACATGCAATTACGTACATTGGCATAAGTCCCTTTCTGGTGCATGCATACAGCTATGTCATGCATGATAAGTCACACACATGGACTTACGTCCGAAGATGGATCAGACCCACTATCTGGAACTTTTAAATTTTTTGCTCCACTGCTCCATCAGTATATGTTACAGTACATTTGTGTTTCTGTTTCTTATTGGAAAAAAATATTTAAGCTTTACATCTTTATGACAAACATAACAACTACTGGACATAATGAGAACAAGTACGGTATAGTGAACTGTTAAATAGCTTATTTAAAAAAATATTATGATTGAATAAAATTTTAAATAAAAATGTGGCACTGCTGTCCAGTGGGTTTTGAATGATATGAGCATTGTTTGACAAAACTTCCATATACAAAAATATTGAAATATTTCCTAGATGGAAGACAGTTATCAACAATATTACAGCAGGACAAAATAAGACTATCAATACGTGTGTGGAGTTCATTAACCTTCACAGTTCAGAGTACTTTTATAATCAAAGGTCCAAGACAGATAAACATACTTGGTTATATGCATGCACTATTCACAATATTCACAGTATAGCCAAATGTTATCTACTTCTCTCCTTAGGGCTGTATGCTGCAGTAATACAAGATAATCTTGCTGACACAATAATGGAAAGGTCAAACAGGCCAAGGCTATCCTTCCCCTGCTATCCTGACACATCTACAGGTCCCTGTGATTTTGCCTATATGTTCTCTAATAAATAAATATTAAATATTAAAATGTGGCATAAGAAGCACAAAGTTCTTTACCAGTCATTATTCCAGGCATTTTACCAATAATTGTAAAATTCACTGAGTGTCTTGAAGAAAGAAAGCTCAGTTTTTCCCTTATAAAATCTGAGTGTGAATGATATTCCTTAGTAGGTTATTTAAATTAACAAATGAGAAAAGAGCTGTGAGATTTATTTTAGGCAGAACGATTATTCATTGTTTGCTCAGGAACATTTTAAAACTATTTTACATTTCTTAGTACCGGTAGATTATTCAAATTAAGAAATGAGAAAGGAGCTGTGAGATTTATTTTAGACAGAACGATTCTTTATTGTTTGCTCAGGAACATTTTAAAACTATTTTACTGGAAGTCATTTATGAACTACATTATATACACATACACAAAATGCCTAGGCTTTACATCGGTGCACTTAAATGGTCCACCTAGACCACCAACCCTGATCTCATCTCTCAAAAGACGCATAAGCAAATAGAATTGTACCTAGTTTTGTGGGGAGGTGAAAAAATCTGAAGTTCACTATACAAAAGCTTAAACACCACATCAAAGTTCAACCTCCTAACATTTTAGAATTACTCCTATTTATTAAATTAAAGATGAGCAAAGTCCAGTGATACAATCTTCAAGCTCCTCTTATGCTTGGCCATTCCGCACTATTTGTAATCTTGCCTTTGTCGGAATTTATAGTTTATGAATAGAGCTGGGACTGACCGTCACTTCATACTGCTGTGGACTGTGGTCAGGGTAAAACCACATTGAGGAGTCTATTTAAAAAGCGGGGAAGAGCTAACATGCCGACATAAACACTGGCAAAAGGCTCTATTGCCGTTTTTTATTATTTATTAAAGGATTAATGTCAGAGAAATCTATGACATTAACCTAGTTTTCGCAGCTCAGTGCTGTCTCCATAGTTTTCTATGGGGACAGCAGCATTTGTTAAATAAGTAATTCCGTCTCAGGATAGCATTACCGGTCGATTTCAGTGGGATCCAGTTGAAAGCTCTCTGACTTTGCTTGATCTCTCCCCTGGAAAGGGCTATGTGAATGTGCATAGCACTTTCTCCATTCGCCGACAGACGGCAAATAGGGAAAACTTTGTGGAGGAGGGGAATCAACTCCAGGGCTCCCAGAGCAGCCCCGACTTAGTAAATTTGCAGTGGTACATATTGAGGGCTACCGCACTGGGTTCATTATTAGACCCCTTAGAGTATGTGAAGCTTTTTATTATGTGTCTTGAAGTGTGCTTAGCAATGTGCTTCTCCTCTGAAAGGAAAAATCAAGGTTTAAATTGTGTCCTATTAAAATGATAGGGTGTTTGAAAAGAGGTCATAAAAAATTAATTAGCATTTACCCAGACTTTCTATGTCTGACATCACCGTGGAAGGGGGGTTGTGGGTACCTGCAGCATTTTTAATATGTCCTGAAAATCTAAAAGATATGTTCACACTTGTAGTTAATTTCATATTACTAATTGTCCAGGTGCATCTCGAAACTCCACTAACACCAACATGTTTTGATCTTTAAGGGTCTTTGTCAAGGCAGTAAAAGAGGTAATAAAAATGGGGATTGAGACTGAGGAGGGGGAAAGGGATTTGATATTTTTCTGGAATAGTTTTGCAATACTAGAAGAGACTTTAGAGGACTCTACCAAATTCATGGAAAAGAGCACACCTATATTTAGGCAGACAAATAACTATAAACACAAGTAGGAGTAAAGTAAAAGTAGTACTTAACAAATCAAGGGGGAAATATGGTGGCATTGGAAAGAATAAAAAATATATAACTGTTAAGAGGAGTCAATTAATAGCGCCCATATCCTCCCTATTATACATAATAAGGAGGATACTAGTACTAAGATTTACACTTTATGCTTGTATAATTTGACTCCAGAGGAAGAGTTTGTATTAAAATGAAGCCTAAAATTTGTCTCTACTATAAAGGTGGAAGTATTGGTATAAAGGACATAAAAAAAAAATTAAGATAAAGTTTATAACTAAATTAGGGATCAGACTACATATTTATCTTTAAGGAAGGATCCCACAAATAAAATAAAAAAGCAGCACATTACCTTAACCTTAAAAATATCTTAAAGGGGACATTCATAAAGATATTCTCAATCCCCTTAGAAGACCTGTTATAGCCAGTACTAGCTTGATAGCATCAGATTTGTCTTAATTCAGCAAGTCAGTATAATGAAATCCCAGTTTTCGAATAAAGGTTACAATCCAAAAATAGTACAAAGAGCATTAGATGAGGTATGTATTTCTAACCCAATGCAATTCCCAACATAAAGAGATTGAAAAGTTTTGAATAAACACTGGAATATCATCATCATCATCATCATCAACATTTACTTATATAGCGCCAGCAAATTTCATAGTACTTTACAAATGAATATTTTTGTTAATGATCCCGTATTAAAAATGTTCTTATCCAAACAACCAAAGTTTATAGACAAAAGGCTTGAAATCTTGACAATCATCTGGTTAAGAGCGCATATCCTGCCCAAATTTAGGACAAATTAAATAAGGCTAAAGATTTCCATTCTGCAATGTATGCATAACTGGTAAATTTAGTAAGATTGAGGTTGGAAGGAAGCTTACAGAATTTAAATCTAATGCCATGAATAGAATATATATTATTAGGAATTTTGTAACTTATATAACAAAAATGTTGTTTATTTACTAGAATGTCAATGTGGTAGACAATATGTAGAACGCACTTCACGTCTGTTTAAGGTCTGCATACCAGAACAGTTGCGTAATATCAAAAAAAGGTTTCTTAACTGTTGTATGACATTTTAAAGAAATACACACTTGCTCAGTTGATTTATTAATGAGCTTCGTAGAGAAGATTATAGGAGATTGGAAAAATAAGTAAATTGAAAATAAATTACCCAGGTCTAAAGCTGGGTACAGGAAATTTCTCCCAATGCAATATCTTTAGCGCTTTTGCCAACAACTAAAAGTTCCGATCAGCATGCCGATTCATGTGTACATACGTACATGATTTTACACAATTTACCTTCAGATCTGTGCACTTCATCTGTCATAACCATCAACTGAAAAGATTGTGACTCTGTAATCTCTATGAAGATCTGTGACTCTGTAATCTCTATGAAGATCTGTCTACACTGCTGGTGCATACACACTTAAGATTGTGCCCAACATTGTTCCATCATTTACAGAGCATACACACTAATGCGATATCAGACCTAACAGTCGTTTGTTGTGTGATTGGCACTGTAGTGTGTACCCAGTTTAAGATGAGATGGATACATAATCTTAAAACGTTAAGTTCTGAAGGTTTAAACTCGAACTTTAAGATAAAATGATTTCTTTTGGGATAAAATTAAATATTTGTCTAACAAACATCTCATATTTTAGGGCTCTTAGGTTCCATGATCAGAACTAATGATTGCTGATCTTAAATATTGCCATACATATTCAGTTTCTTTTATTATTTATGTTTTGGAATGTTTATTAGAATGTTTTATATAAAAGTGACTGACAATATATAGGGATATATTAAATGCCTCACACCTACGAATAAATTATTATGTTTCGCACTATAAAAACCACCCCCTTTTTTATTACCATATTTACTGCCTTGACAAAGACACTTACGGGTCGAAACACGTTGGAGTTAGTGGGGTTTTGAGATGCACGTTTCTTTAAGCCAATCCATATAGTAATGGAAGATGTACTCAAAAACCCAGAGGAATACCACATTTAGTGTGTTTGAAAACTGATTCTATGAGCACTATTTGGTAGGCAGACTTGCCGCACCACAATAGAGAAATTTTTATGATTTAAATTGCATTATTGAATGTGAGTTTATGACAATGTTTCAATTGAATTTTATTAATAAAAATTCTAATACATGAGGATCTCAATTCTTTGTTTTCTCCTCCCTTTATTTTCTTCTTTGGCGGAGTTGGAGAGAGTCTCAGTTATCTTTAGACAGAGCAGGGATCTTGGAATAGAAGTTTCATGGTTTGAAAGATTGAGTGAAGGATGATTATGATCCTACAGTCTGTTATCGGAATATCTTACGGACATTCATGTAGGTGCAGATACAAAAGGGGTGAAGAAGACGAGAGGAGAAGGGTTCAAAGGATATTTGAACAAAATGAATATATGTATGTAAAATTAATAATTTTATTTTTAATTTTATATTTTTAACCCAATTATTTCCTTGTTTGAGGAGTTTTTCCCAGACACTTGAGCTGGCTCTTGGGGGCTTACCTTGCTGCTTGTGAGGAGAACAACAGAAGGTGCAAGACCTGAAGGAACTCGTGGCTCCTGTGGATCTGACTCACCATGATCAGATGCACCACTAGGGCCATATTCTGTTGGCATAATTTGCACACTCATTCCTGGAAGCACCATTAATTGCATTAAGGCTGAGGCATTGAGGCTCTCCTGCACAGTGGCCAGTCTCTCTTGTGCAGATACCATTCTCTCCTGTGCAGTCACCTATCTAGACAGATTTGCACCAACACCTGCAATTCCAGAAAAATACAAATATAAGTCTTATATTTCAAATCACAAATAAAAAAACAGTATCTGTGAATCATTTCTTTTTTGCAAGAACAACTGCTTGTCTCTTTTGCACAGTCAATTGCTAGCGCTGATTTTCCATGAGCCATTCATTGTGTTCTATTGAAGCAGACCTATTTGACTGCACGGTGGCTTAGCGCTTCCACAGCAATGGGTTCATGAGTTTGATTCCCAGCCATGGCCTTATCTGTGAAGTTTGTATGTTCTCCCTGTGTTTGCATGGGTTTCCTCCGGGGGCTCCAGTTTCCTCCCACACTCCAGAAAACATACTGGTAGGTTAATTGGCTGCTATCAAATTGACCCTGGTCTGTGTGTGTGTTAGGGAACTTAGACTGTAAGCAGTGGCAGTGACTGATGTGAGTTCTCTGTACAGCGCTGCAGAATTAGTGGCGCTATGTAAATAAATGATGATGATGATAACTACAACTCCTCTAGAATTTGGACACCTGTAGATGTCTGGGCAGTGTTGAGGCTACTGTTTCTGGTGAGGGGGTTTCAGCCTTGGAGAGGGTGATGGTGACAGCTGTTATATGTCCACATCTATGAAAATAAGAGAAATAATGAAACAAAATAAAACATACTGTTTCCAGCTGTAACACTTACTACATAGTGGTGGATGAGGGACTTTCAAAAGTCAAGATTATATTTCAGCCCAAAATTAGAAATGAAATGAATCCACATCTTACATAGTCCAAATGGAGCATAGTACATAAAAGAGGGAGATGAAAAGTATAACAGAGACTTCTACAGGCAAGTGTTGAATGCTCATGGCTAAATGATGCAATCTTAAAAAAAAATTGGAATAAGATGTTATGAGTAACACAGGCATCTGATAGAAAAGCCAACACAGCTATGGTAACTTACAGACATTTGTTTACCTCCTCCACAGAGTGGGTGGTGGCAGCCACTGTGTTCTGCCAAATGGCCAGCTTGGCCGCTGCTGTCATGTATTGTAATGTATTTTAAGAATGTATAATCAACCAGCCAGATGTACTGGCGTTTATAAGACACCCTTCTTATCCCCCACTCACAGAACACCGATCTTCATTAAGGAAGAAGAAGAGTCCTCAACGCCATTTGGAGAAGTGTTGGTGTATTGACCCTGGCAGTGTGGATTTGCTGTATGAGCTGACTATAAGTTGCAATTGTCTTCTGGAAGAGAACAGTAATGTATGAGTTTTCAGACCCATAACTGCTCATTTCATATGTTTATTGTGCAAGCAATATTTTGACAGAAACCTTATTCTTTACTTTTTACTGTTAACAAATAATCTTAGTCTATTGGAGGCTTTTCTCGTTTTCCTGTATAGTATGCCCTTTAAATGTGTTTTGACATCTTAACTTGTTACATTATGGAATCAAATTGGATTCATTTGGTAACTCTTACCACTGACCAGCATAAAATACTCTGTATTATCAAACAAAAACAACTCTAAAGTTTGCTTTTAATTAGGCACATACTGGGGTTGTTGTTGATAATAATGGATCAGGTGAGTTTGCAATGTTCTCCTCAGTTGTTGTTCTGAAGGCTGACAAACATCCTGCCACTATATAATGCCTCTGATGTGCAAAGCTCATTATTGCTGGCATGCAAAATCTGCTCTCATTTTAATTGATTGAATAATCCATTACGTATTATATTTATTTGAGATTTTTATGTTTTATCTTTTATGTGTGCCCACAATGCACTGTTACTTATCACCTTCATCTTCTGAAGTAAGTGTTTATTATTTTTGTTTCGGTCACAGGCATTCCTAAGGAAATATACTTTTTTTTATGGCTGACTTTTTATGATTTTATTTAAAAATTTAGAAAAAGAATTTGCTTTCAGTGTAGATCCTGTTTTTACCAGCTGGCCATAATGTACATGAGGGCTGCCAGACATAACCGCCATGCTCATTCTATTTTTTTCCTCTTGATGTTTTGCTAATCTTTTAATGTCTTGATTCAGTTATCCAGTGCAACTCAAGGATTTTCGACCTTTGCGTATGTGCAACTGTTTTTACAAACACTCTCAAATAGGCACAAACGATTTATAACTGTTTTGTTCTTAAGCTAATGCAAATTCTCGTTCTCATAGTTTTTCATTTTGTGCAGGTTTAGACTTGGTTTTGAACAGCCTGAAACAGATGTTTTTTGATCCTTAAGAAATTAAAGAATAATTAATTCTGTGTCTGGGACACATTTGTTGCTGCATACTAAAGAAAGCTGGATTTGTGAGTTGTGATGCCAGACAGATCCTGGTATCATGGAATATTCAACTATGAAGCCTCAAGACCTGAGAAAGCATCAGAACTTTTCAGTGAAAATTGGACCTGTTGGCAAGTATGCATTCACAAGAAAAGTATTCCATAGGTTTATCCCAAAATGCAATGACACCTTAAATTAATCACAATATAATTTCCTGCAATATAACATTATAAAAACAAAGCTAGACATGTGAATTCTTTAAGAATAGAAAGGGCATTATTAAATGGGATTAAATATGACAAAAAATCTCAATACCTAAAAATGTACATACATAAAAAAAAATTGTAAACAGTTTCTTTAAAATAAAATAAAAATAAAGCACAAAAACAGAAAACTTCACTCACATACTTGTTCAGGTACCCTGCCTCCTTGGGAATGGCTAGAAGGTGAACAGTTCATGGTAGAAATCAACCCCCCTGAACCTGTCAATTTTCCAAGTCATACCATTGCTATTTACTTTGGTCCATTCCGCACATCGGTGACACCAGTGAAAGAGGTATGCTGGTATCTAATCTGTTTTACAACCATGTTTATTAACCAGGAACTGTCCTAGGAATGGTTTCAAAAAATATTATAAAATAGCAGAGATAATTACACTATATATGGTATGATTTTGCACACGTATGATACATGATATATTGATTCTTTGTGGAGATATGTTATCCTTAAGGGGTTTATATATGATATCGAAAGATATAATCTGGCCACTTCCTGTTGTTAAAAATGTATACATAGTTCTTCTCACACACTGAACTTGGAGTCACCCAAGTTTGATGGTAATAGACAGAAGCATCCACAAGACCTGTCATGGCTAGGTAAAAACAGATGATGTGGCATCATCATCATTAACATGTATTTATAGAACGCCAGCAAATTCCATATTCCTTTACAATTGGGAACAGGCACAGTAATAAAACAATACTGGGTAATACAGACAAAGAGGTGAGAAGGCCCTGCATGCAAGCTTACTATCTCAGGAACACATTACATAAATTTTACATTAAGAAGTTACTGGGTGAGAAATTTGAGAAACCAGAAATGTGTTTACTGTGAGAGATTTCATGGACTGGATACCATCAAGAAGTAACCATTTTATCTTTAACCATACCTAGGCCACATCAATTGTATCCCAAAAATACTTTTACGTGCCATGTGTGGGGCACCTAGTATAGTGATGGCATGTCGGCACACACATAAACATTGTTGTACAACTAATCTGTATTGCAATGATTACTTATCATTCCAATTAGTGTATGTGCAGTGTGGTTAACTTGGTTGGGGTACTGTGCCCCAAGTAATTTATGACCCTATAGCCCATAAAATGTTTCATGCATTATTATGGTAAGTAGAAAATGCCCACAGATTAATAGTTAGGCAAGTACAAAAATCATTTTCTATTTGCTAAATAAGTACATATGAATAATTTATCCAGATGGCATACCCTGGTGCCTGCCGAGGATACACTGGATCTCTCCACCCTTACCACACCGACTTCAAGTGTGGTGCAGCTCGAGTTGGTCAGTTTTTTTATTGAAAAAGTATCTTATTTGTATAAAGGCACTAAAAACACACGATACATTACATTCAAGTCTACGCAGTACACCGCTCGACGTGGTCAGTGCAGTAGGCACATTGAGTGACTGTAACTTGATCACAACAGTAGTTTTAAGGAATCATGCTCCACCTGTACATTAACTGGTAACTTGAGTTGATAGGAGTGACCAACAAGAATTTACGAAATTCTGCAACATTTTCTACAATTTATTACATACATTTTCGTAGGAGTAATATGCAGGAGAATATTTTGTGTAATGTTTATGATACAAACATAAATAAATATTTCTACACTGCAATATAAAAGCAAAAATTCAAATATGCAGCCAAATGGGACCAAGCATAAGTGGTCTCAAAATCAAGACCCACATTTTTTGGGCATATCTTTAATAAAAATATGTACATATATGTCCTTACTGTAAAGAAATTGATAAGAATTGATTGTATTTTGGTACACCAATACACATTGCTTTTCCTTCCCATCCACAGATCCTTTTTTCTTAACAAAACATTTATTAGAAGTTGACATTGATAAATTCAAGCAAAATGTTTGGTGCAGGTAGGATTCAGTTTCAAATAAAAAAACAGAAAATCTATGTGAGGAGATAAATCTAGTCTTGTGATGCTTTTGCAAGATATCTGTCTGCCAGTGAAGTGTGACTACAGTGATAGTCCTATGATATGTTCATCTCATAAGCACAGCAAAAACAAACCTGTATTCATACAATTTAATTGATACCTAACGCCTAAGGGTAGCTGTATACTGTATTCCTAAAGATTACTAAAGCCCCTGACCTTTTTCTTTCTTTAATCAGGGCAGTAGTTACTATTTAGGCAAATTAAACTCAATCCTATGGCAGTATTCATCGAGTGAGAACAAGGAGATGGGTTTTATGTTGATTTTGTGCTTTGATTTTTTTATTTTATTTAGCTTTTGCATTGCAAAATTACTAATTTAGAGTATATTCATGACTGATAACCAAATAAGAACAAACTCTAAATAATATGCTAATAATTGGCCCCTTTATTAACATTTTTAAGAATAGACATCTTTGCTATTTACAAACAATAGTGCTAATATTTTTAATTATTCAGCAGAATATTCACATCATTAAGCATTTTCTTTTAAATTTTGCATGTTTCTATGGAGGAGTGTGGCCTGATTTGTTCTAGTTGGAATCCATCAATTAATTTTTCACGAGACGAAAATTCCCCAGATTTCTCCTTTGTCGATTCCACATTCCGCTCAACAAAACATAAAGTGTAAAACATACTGTGGTAAGGCAAGGGATGGGGTGGTCGTTACCACTATGGTGAGCCTAGGTGCAAGGATTTAGGGGAAATATCAGTGTCTTTATTGTGACCCCTATGTGAAAGCTACTGACATAGAAGATCAGCAGTCGAGCTTACAATCTAAAAGGTGTGGGGAACACTTGATACATCTGGTAATAATAAACCAATTGTAGGTGATGGTGGGGAAAGCATGTGTGACTACTATATTTTCTGTGCAGCTACTGATGATGTGGTATAGTTGGATACGTCCTACCTCAAGATTGCAAAGTTTCAGGAAAGAGTTCAATTGTGCAATAAAAGTATATTTGTGGTGGCAAATTATCGGCAGCTTGCTTGTCCTAGACATTTTTTTAATCCTGATAAGTGATATGCAGATCAGCTAGACTAGTAGCTGGCTAGTTTCTGGCTAGCAATAGAAATGTGTGGAGGCAATGGTTTTTGCAAGATTGACTCGAGGATATAATTTCTCCAGAGCACCAGTTGACTAGATTATGTTGCAAGAGCCATGGTAATAATTATTGTCCATTTAGCACGGTGGCTAAGTGGTTAGCACTTCTGCCTCACAGCGCTGGGGTCATGAGTTCAGTTCCCGACCATGGCCTTATCTGTGTGGAGTTTGTATGTTCTCTCCGTGTTTGCGTGGGTTTCCTCCGGGTGCTCTGGTTTCCTCCCACACTCCAAAAACATACTAGTAGGTTAATTGGCTGCTATCAAAATTGACCCTAGTCTCTCTCTCTCTGTCTATCTGTCTATATTAAGGAATGTAGACTGTAAGCTCCAATGGGGCAGGGACAGATGTGAATGAGTTCTCTGTACAGCGCTGCAGAATCAGTGGTGCTATATAAATAAATGGTGATGATGATGATGATGATGATTCATCTATTTATTTATTTATGCAGCACTGTACAGAATATGTAGCCATTAGCATCATTTGCTGAACCACTGGAGACTACAGTCTAAATTCCCTATAACACACACTCTGTGGTATCCATTTTTGTCAGAAGCCAAATAAAAATACCAGGATGTATTTAGACATTGAAGGTCACGAAATTAGGTGGAAGGACATAATCTCTTGTTACAGCACACCGACAGAGATGGGAAGCTGAGCAGTGAATTACTAAAAAGCACCAGAGGACAGCTATAGTCTATTAATGTCCTAAAGGCAGAGGGACTGAGTTAGATGACAAACTGAGAAGGCATGGCATCTAGCAAAATCTTCATCATGGAATTTACAGTTGTCCCATAATCCAAAAA
This sequence comes from Mixophyes fleayi, assembly GCF_038048845.1. Taxonomy (NCBI): domain Eukaryota; kingdom Metazoa; phylum Chordata; class Amphibia; order Anura; family Limnodynastidae; genus Mixophyes; species Mixophyes fleayi. The sequence continues at coordinate 206,886,643 of NC_134404.1, forward strand.
TACTGGAGTGAAAATGGCAGTGAACAGAATTCACTGATTAGAGGATGTGGAAGCTTCAGGATCCTACCTAGGTACTCACTGGCATTTCCGCATGCTTGGGACTGGCATGTACCAGTTGGTAGGGTAGTGGGTTGATTAAAATTAAGGAGTGTATGTTCTTTCTTACCTTTATCCTCTGATGGATCAGAGGTGACAGTAATGAAAAGTCAAGAGAAGACTTCAATTACGAATTTTCCAATTCATTTTCGAAACTTGTTAGATTGCGCTAGGGAGCAGTCCACATACTGTTTTGTGGGCACTGCTCAGAAAACGAAATAGAATGCAAAGCAGCAGATATCCACAATATCTGCTGCGATGCACAATCATAAATTTGAAGGATCCTTTAAATTGCGGCTGAATCATGGTAAGTGTCCTTTGGGGACATTACACTGCTTGATAAATAGGCCCCGAAGCATGGACCAGATATATGCAATATAGACTTGCTCGGTTTGAAACTTCTAAGTCCAATATTTGCAAAAGGCTTCATGGAAAATGAGAAAGTACTGCTTTTTTCATGAGAAAGATTCAGACAGGGTAATTAGGGTTCTCACAAGCTACTTGATAAATTAGCAAAATGTCAGATGGGTGAATGTAGACAGTCCTTGTTCAACAATATTGACTGTATTAGAAAAATTGTACCTACTGTGGGTCATCTAAAATAAATGAAATCCCATCTGTGATAAACCTCTGGGGCTAGATTTACTAACGGGGGTGTTTGGCGGCGTGTTTGATCCGCCACGCATCGCTGCGTTTTTCCGGCGGGTTTGCATGTCAAACAGCCGGATTTACTAATGGGCGACTTTCAGCTTCAAGTTGAAGCCACCGGCGATGTAACGGCGGGATGTAATGCTCCAAGCCACCGGCGGCTTTGAAAGAAACATGGCGCTTTTGCTTTAAAACACGGCAGTTTCATGTGATGGCAGGCTTTTTGAAAAAAGCACCTGTATCGTGGCCTTTTACTATTGGCTACTTTCAATGTCAGGAGATTTGACATCACAAGCCCTATATAAAGCACTGGCCTGACACTTTTTCTTTGATAGGATTTTGAGGAGAAAAAAGATAGGAGCTTGGAGGATTTTGGATAGTTGAGAGTTGGTTTTGAGGGGTCTTGTGCAGCGATTTCTGATTGGAGTGTGAGTAGTCCTGAGGTCTTTTACAGTCTTGTGCCTTTATTTTCTGATTTAATTTCTGTCTTGTATTTATTATATTTGTCTAGTCCTTTGTCTCTGTTACTTGTGTGTGAGTGTGTTGTGAGTGTGTCAGTAGTTAGTCTAGTTTGTCCTTTGTGTTTGTCAGTACTTCAGTGTTACTTGTTTTTGTGTATTACTTGTGATTATGGCCAGAGATAGGAGGGTGGCAGAGGCTGAAGAGAGGGAGATGGAGCTGGAGGGGACAGAGGAATGTGAAGAAGGGTTAGAGGAGACAGGACAGGGCAGGAAGACAAAGTCAGGAAGGAATGTGAGATTTTCTCATGATGAGAATTGTGTGCTGGTGCACAATATTGTTCCCTGCTACGAAATAATTTTAGGGAACCTGGCAGCCCGTCATCAATTAGGGGCCAAATATGTGAGGCCGTGAATGCGGTGGGGCCATTAAAGCGGTCAGTGGCTCACTGCCGCAAAAGATTTTCAGATATAAAGAGGAAACTTAAGGAGAAATTGGCTGATGAAAGGAAGGCAGCAAGACGAACAGGTGGTGAACCCCCACTTCGTGTGGAATACACCACATATGAGGAGGAGCTGCAGCAGATACTGCCCCGGGAAATTGTAGAGGGGGTCAATGTGCAGGATACAGATTCACCTTCGTTTGGCCAACCAGCTGGTGAGTTATTTGCAATTTTTACTCTAACAGTTTTGCAAGTACACGTGACTTTTTTAAAAAATGTATTTGTTTTTTCCAAACACATTTTACAAATATACTGTATACATTTCAAATGATTGTCGCTGCACATACATTGTATGCTTTTTCTAATACATCCTGATTCCCCTGTAAGAGACTCCACTCCGAGTCCAAGGTCTACTCCTCCACCTTCTGTGGGGGATTCTGTCCCTGAAGAACAAGCAGGTGCGTGTACTCTGTGTGGAGGAGAAATAATGGTGTTAGATGTTTTTATGTGCAAATGTTGGTGTACATGTTATACATCTTGATTTTGATATGGTTTGCAATGAAAACATCATGTACTACACAGAGGGAGAACTAAAATAGTAATAGCTTACCCAAAAGCACTGTCTTGCAGTATTTTGCTGCCTGCACCATCATATTTGTATATCCAAATAATTTGCTTTTCTATCCCCCTCACCCAAACATAATCCAAATGAGAATGTGTATTCAAAAGAAAAAAATTGCATCCTTAAGCAGGTTGCATAGGCCAAGTAATCAGGATTGCAAACATTGTTAAACAATCTGTAGTTGAAAAAGATTATTCTTTTCTATCCAGTGTCCAGAATGCAATATACAAACATATTATATCCTATATACTTACCGTGATTTTTCAAACACAGATCCTTCTTCATATCAGGCAGCTCAGCGGCAGTCTTTGGAAATGTCACCGCACACAGAGAGTGAAAGAGTAATCACCCTCCAAGTTGTTGATGCCCCTGTGTCTACCCATCAGGAGCAATCACCTGGGCCTGCAGAACACACCGAAGAGCAGCAAACTGCACCTCCTACATTGGATACAGGGAAAGAAATGGCCCAATCAATTGCCAAATTCCAACTACTGCAATCCCAGTTTATGATCACACAAACAAGGCATATGTCGCATATTGTGGGGCATTTGAGGCGTGCACACTGCAGTAATAGTCAGATACCTGCTGCGTTAAATCGTATTGCTACAGCTATAGAGCAATCTAATGTAACGATGGTCCAAATGACTGGTGCTGTGGAAGCATTACACACAACTGTAAGGGAGGTGAATGCTAATGTAAATAGGATGGCAGGGCAAATTCACCATGAAATAATGTCCCGTTTCCCGGTACCAATCTAATCGGCCACAACCAGTACCGCTAGCACGCCTAATAGATCAGTCCAGAGTACACCTCCAAGGAGAGGTGCTCGCACCAGGGGTGGCCGAGGGAGAGGAGAGAGTGTCTCCAGAGGTGCAGATGTACCTGCCAAAAGGCGCAGGTAGCCTAATGCTTGTGGTTTATGTTTAAAATTGTTAAAAACAAATGTTTTATATACCACACCTGTTCCATTTTGTGCCTTGATTAAATGTTTCTGCACTTTCTCCAGCCTGTTACTGCACAGGTACACGTATGTAAAAGCCGTTTATATATTTTTATGAATGTGTATGCAATGTTCATTTTCAGTTTATGCTTAATACTGCAATAAATGCAGTTACATTTCAATGCTAACAGTCTTTCTTTTCTACCAATTAAACAAGAGTATACTGCTCACAAAAAACAATGCACTAATTCCACTTACGCATTGACATCTGACTGTAACTTAGCAGTGACTTTCAAATTTACCACATGAGGAGTACACATTATTCTCTGTTTCAAGGTTCCAAACTCTAATAAAAAAAAAAAAAATAATCCATTGCTCTCACATCAAACACATTTTATAGCAATAAATGTCTTTACTAGTATGCACTTACATGTAAAGTAGTTTGCAATGAGACAGTCTCTAACCTGCCCCCCCCCCCCTCCTGTGCTCTGCACATCACCAGATGGGACACGGACCCCTACTTGTTCCCCGTCTACTTCAATTATCGTGGGCAAAGTTGATGTAAAGCCAGATTATGTAGCAGACAGCAAGCCAGCACAATATCAGACACCTTTTCAGGTGCATACATAAGCACCCCACCAGATTTATCAAGGCACCTGAATCTGGTTTTCAAGAGTCCAAAGGTACGCTCTATCACACCTCTAGTGGCTATGGGTGCCTCATTATATTTGTGCTGTGCAGGAGTCTGAGGATGAAGCAGAGGAGTCATCAGCCAGGAGCGACACCCATATCCTGAATCTTCTGTAATAAAACAAAAACTGTTAGCTACCATTTAATTAATCACCACTTTCATATTTGGCATAAAGGATAGACTGTCTCAGGATAAAGGTGCCATGACATGAACCAGGATAGCCTGCCACAACACTCATTATATGCATGTTAGCATCACACACAACCTACACATTCAGGGAGTGGTAATGATGGCGATTAATGAAAGCCTCTGCCCTGTGGTGAGGTGGTCTCAGACAAATATGAGTGCAATCTATTGCTCCCATTACATTTGGGATGCCTGAGAGCCTGTAGAAAGCTGCCTTTAGCTCATGCCACTGTGACTCCTGGCTGGGGAAGCAGATATATCTAGTGCACACTCTTTTAAGGGCACCTAAGACCTGTCCAAAATGTCTGGAAAATGTAGGCTGCGTTATGCCAATCACTCTGGAGGACACAGATTGAAAGGAACCTGTAGCCAAAAAGTGAACTGCACAAAGTAGTTTGTGTAGTCCTGACACTGCATTAGAGCGCCTGGTTGTTGGCTCCAAATCATCCTTCACTTGCTCATAAAGTCTCATCAGGTTAGTACGATTGAGCCGAAACATTTGTACTACGTCCACATCAGCCAAAGAATCCAGATTCAAACGCACTGTAAATGCACGTGGAGTGTGTGCTCTGCGCAGGCTCCGCGGAACAGATGCCAACTGCTGTCCATCCTCCTCCTCCTTCCGCCTTTCTGCCTCCATCAGGTAAAAAGCAGCAAACATACACTGGCAAGAGTGCACCACATTCACTGCAAAAGCCATTCTCCAACAAACCCACACCTGAAAAAAATTGATGGCCCCTTTTTATATGCATCATGATTAACTGCTGGCCAATAGACTGTGATTGACTGTGATTTCTTCAGCCAGAAACACCTTTTTGTTTTTGTCACATTTGGATTGCATTAACATTAAATTATGGGTTCACTATGTAATGACACATTGTGCATCTTGATTATTTTTAAGCACCATTAATATTGTTGACTTTTTGAAACAAAAACAATTTATGTAAAAATATGTTGGTTTCAGAAAATAAGATGCAATCAAAATGGGGAAAAAAAAATTACTTAACAATACCCTGAAATTATATTACACTTTGCCCATTTCCCATATACAATCCTAATGGAGTAATCATTGGACATGAAATGGTGCTTGCTCTTATGTTCTGAATGGCAAAATAGCTCAAACAGCATGCTGTTGGAACAATCTCACTGCTCACAAGCAGCTCTTTTATTTTGGTTGTTTGAATGGCGCTTTTCCGGCGGTTTGACAAACCCCTCAATAGTAAAACCGGCTGTTTGTATGTTCAACATTGTTCAAATGGTCATGGCGATTTCTAAATTGGTGGTTTTGGAAAATGTAATTTCTGGCCGTTGGGACGGCGGTTTTACCGTTAGTAATGGCTAAAATCTGCGGTTTTTACCAACACGCCTGTTAGTAAATCTAGCCCCTGGTGTCTCTCTGAAATCCCTCAATTCATAGACAGAACAGTTAGTTGCAGGTTCATATCTGCTAATAAGATCTTCCATTTGTTCTTTTATAGTGGAATTCAACATAATTTACACAGGTACAGCCTATCAAGACTGCTTTGTATAAGAAGTTTATTAGGAGTCTGCAGGTGTTTATATAAAGCTTCTTGGTACTTTTCTAAGAGGTGGAAAGACACTTGTATCAACCTACTTTTGTTTTGCTTTATTGTTGTTTTTTGACTATTTGAGACTTGGTTCTTATGTCCAAAACTGTGAGAATTACAAGCTCTAATTGAGATATTAGCAGCAGCAACTATACAGTAATTGTATATATTGAATTTTATTGTCTTATCATTAAGGTTGTTTGAATATTTTATTAATGAATTTATAAGAACTCTTTTATTATTATTGTATTCTAACAAATAGTGTTGTATACAATCCAAAAATCTTTTTTCTCTCTGTGTCTATGAAGTAGTTCTTGTGAGCTGTTACATACTATATATACCACTTAAGTTTTTCTTGGGGAGTGCAGGTTCCATGCAACTGGCAGAACTGCTAAACATACTGGACATGATTCATTAAGGAAAGTAAGGCATAAAATGAGTAGGTTTTCTCCTGGACAAAACTGTTGCATTGCAAGGGGTGAAATTAGTTTTTTTAATTTTGCACATAAGTTAAATACTGTCTGTTTTTCATGTAGCACACAAATACTTAATAGCTTATTTGGACACTGAAATTTAACATTGATCTTCCAACATGGTTTTGCCAAGGTGCAAAGTTACTCCATTTTATTGCTTTACTTTCCTTATTGATTCAGGCCTACTGAGTGCTAAAAGGTTTTACAGTATTGCTATTTGAGTGTCTAAGTGTATAACTATTTTTGCTAGGTTTTAACCATTTGGCCAAATAATCTACACTTGATTTTGAAACATAATTTTTAGTAATATCAATACTATCCATTTGAAATATTTTGAATATACATTGGGAACTAAACTTTATAGAATACTATGATGGTAGTGGAGGGTCTGCTTGGACTATGCTTGGCGTTGGGAGATTGGGATTTTTGAGGGGTGGCAATGGAGTCCTTGTAATAAGTAAAGTGATCAAGATTGAGGGGCCAGAGTGCTCCTGAATTTGATATTGCTGCTGCAGAAATGGCACAATCTCAATATAAAATGTCCACTGCAGGAAAAAACTGTGTGCCGCTGCGCAGCGGCGGGGCCGCCAAGTGAGTGGCCACATTATGTTGGGGGCGTGGTCAACATGGGGCATGGATATATACATTATAATTAGAGATGGGCAGGCTCGGTTCCCCGAGATCCGAATTCATCCGAATTTAACCTATTCGAGTACCGAGCCGAGCACGCTCGGTACTATCCCGCCCGTTCGGATTCGAAATTGAGGCAAAACGTCATCGTGACATATTCGTATTTCTGAGCTCGGTTCTCGCGAGATTTGAAAAGCATAAATACCATCCTCCACAGCAATCCATCGCCATTTGACAGAGGGAGAGAGCAGGGTTAGGTCACACTGGCTATATCAGCGCAGGGACAGATCAGCATTTGGACACATTATTGTTTGTATGCAATACCATTGTATTCTTAATACCAGTTGTTCCAGCAGTAAGAGGAGGATAGAGGAGGGTTTATTTTTGTGCAATTTCTGGCACTCCAAGTGCTTTTGGGGTGTCCCCCATTGTTTTGCATTAATATTTCTGGCTGTCAAAAGTTCTGTTTGTCAGCAGTCTAAAAAAAATATATTTAGCACTACCAAGTGCTTTTGGGGTGTCCCCCATTCTTTTGCTCTCATTTTTCTGGCTGTCAAAAGTCATATTTGTCAGCAGTATCTAAAACAATTTGTAGCACTACAAGTGCTTTGGGCTCATAATGGATTCAAAGCAGTCCACATATGAGCAGACTGAGCAAACAGGTTGTGTCACCAGTCTGGATGGTAGTGTTCCCAGTATGTCATCTGGGAAAGGCGATGTCAAACTACACAGTCTTTTGAAATCAGTCAAAAAAACACACACCAAAAAAAAATTTACTGTGTTGAAGCGAAAAAGAAGTGTAACTGAGGAAAAGTTAAGTGCCGATAAAAAAAAAATTGCCAACATGCCATTCTACACACGCAGTGGCAAAGAGAGAATGAGGCCTTCACCTTTGTCTATTAGTGGCAGATCAATAAATGTTACCGAGCCTACAAGTGGTGCACAACTACTGTTACGCGTCTAAGCCGAGCTGCAAGATAACAGTAAGGCATTAGAGGATAATGTTTGCTCTGAATCCAAAATTACACCAATCCCCTTGTAGAGTCCATCCAACAGTGGGATGTCTAATCGTGAGCATTCTGTTAGTGTACCCATAAAGAGGGAACCTTTCAGCAGTTCTACTGATGTGTGCCTGAACAGCCCGAGTGTAGCCGGTGATACACAAATTGAGGATGCCACTTTGGAAATAGAAGAGGATGAGGCGGAGATTTGTGTAGGCGACGAGGGCACTAATGATGATGTTGATGATTATGATGCAGACAGACACCAAATTGCCTTTCTCAATTTCTATTTATATTCTAGACTCTATAACGGCTGAATAACTTTCTATTTTACTCCTAGTAGAGAGTGGGGTCTGATGCAGACAGATACCAAACTACCTTGGTCCATTTATTTTTACATTCTAATTCTACAGTCTATGCAGGCTGCTTTTTTTCTATTCAACTACAAGTGGAGGGCGGGGGGCATAGATAGCCACCAAACTACCTTGGTCCATTTATTTTTACTTTCTAATTCTACAGTCTATGCAGGCTGCTTTTTTCTATTCAACTACAAGTGGAGGGTGTAATATACACCCAAAGATGATGGCTACATTGCCAATAATCAAAGATGGAGGGGGAAGACAACCAGGTTTGTCTGTATAATTTGCAGGCAAGCGTTAGAATTAAGGAAGGCCTACCAGTAATTAAACTGTTTTTTCATAATTTATTAGCTTTAGAATTACCTCACTTATCCAAGAAACTGGTGGAGCACTAAATTAGGTTATTTTAGACCCAAAAAATTGTGTTTTTTCAAAAATAGCAAAACAAAACCAACCAAAACCAAAACCAAAACACGCAAGGGAGGTTTGCCAAAACCAAAACCAAAACACAATGGTAATCCAGATCCAAAACCAAAACCAAAACACGGGGGTCAGTGAGCATCTCTAATTATAATAAAACATTACATTTATCAGGCCCTCCCCATCCACATCATGCCACCCCTACCCCAGAAGCACATTACAACACTCCAGTCCACTTATCTATGCTTCTTATGCTGCTGACATCCATTATTGTGGGAACTTCCTGTAGAGTGAGCAGGGAAGCTCTTAGTCTGACAAGATTAATAAATCTCATGAGACTAAGAGCTTCTCTGCTTGCTCTGCAGGCTGTGTCCTGTCCGGGGACTTGGAGCAACTATCCGCTCCCTCCTGCTAACCAGAGCTGGATTAAGGCTCGGGGACCCTAGGCACTTAAGACAGGGGGGCTCCTATGATGTAATATGGTTATTTGACACATCAACAAATACACAGGCAATATTATGAGCACTACTGTTAGGTGCACACAGTTCTGCCTTCACAAGCAGCACAATGTGAAGTAGGACATACCTCCCAACCAGCACCGCTGTTAAATCAATATAGCACCTACATTTTAAAATTAGGCCTCACTCCAGCCCCAACATTAAAATAATAGTATTCCCATTTAATAAATAAACCTGTTTCCCTCCCTACATACAGCCCCAGCAATAAATTAATAGTATTTACATTTCATAAATATACCTATTCCCTGCAACCATCACTGCCATTAAATTCACAGTCACATTTAATAAAGAGACCTCATTCTCCCCAAACTCACCCCCACATTCAATAGCCCTCAAACCACCCCATCTTAAATTAATAGTCCCCACTATTACATTGCCCCACCATTACCCCGCAAACAAAATAGCACCCATTAATAAGCCACCATCTACCTCATTACTGTGCCCCTTCACCATGCTGTGCCTTCTTATGATCACACTGTGCCCCTTGATCACAACCACGCTATGCCCCCTTATGATTGCATGCTGCTTTTCTCCCCCTTCATCACACTCTGCCAAGCTGCTTTTGCCCCTCTTCACACTCTGCCAAGCTGCTTTTGCCCCTCTTCACACTCTGCCATGCTGCTTTTGCTCCCTCTTCATCACCCTGTGCCATGCTGCTCCCCCTTTCTTCATTCCCCTGTGCCTTGTATCTCTCCCCCTTCTTCATCCCCCTGTGCCTTGTATCTCTCCCTCCTCGTTCTTCATCACCCTGTGCCTTTAATCTCCACCCCCCTTTCATCATCACCCTGTGCCTTTTATCTTTCCCCCCCACCTTCTTCATCACCCTGTGCCTTTTATCTCCCCCTCCCTTTCTTCATCCCCCTGTGCCTTTAATCTTTCCCCCTTTCTTCATCACCTTGTGCCTTTTATCTCCCCCCTTCTTCACCCCCCTGTGACTTGTGTCTCCCCCCCTTCTTAATCCCCCTGTGTCTTTTATCTCCCCGCACTTTCTTCAACCCCCTGTGCCTTCTATCTCCCCCCTTTCTTCATCCCCCTGTGCCTTCTACCCCCCCTTTCTTTATCCCCACAGTTCCTCCAGTGCCATGATCATGTGAGCATATAATTACTCGCATGATCACTGCGCAGGGTACCGGACTGGCCCATACAGCTGTCGGCCCTTCTGGCAAATGCCAGGAGTGCCAGATGGCCAATCAGAACCTGCATGTAATTAAAGATGGGGGCATCTATCTGTAATAACACATCAGCAGGTATTGTAAACAAGTTCTACACACCATAAAAAAAAAATCTGACACTGAAGCAGGAAAGAGCTGGGGGCCACAGATGATGGCTTGAAGGGCCACATGCGGTCCTAATGAAGCCTGTTGCCATCACTGATATAAAACATGACCATGACATAACTCCTCCTTAATCATTTCTCTCCATCTGTCTGGCTTTCATAGAGTGATTTCATTATCTTTCACAATTATTTTACTTGATTTATGGTTCCATTATTTGCACTCTGAACAAACAATGGAACAATGTCTCGGCATGTTTGTCTATCTTGTCTCTCCTTAGGTGTTTTGTTACTTTGTTGCCTCTTTTTAATACCCCATTAATAGCTCAGTATTGCCCAATTTGTCGCCCCTCCCCCTCCCCCCATTGTGCTTTGTCTGCCTGTCTGTATCTGTAATGTACTGTATTTAACCTACCTTTATTGGCTGGCCCACCTGCTGCCCACCCAACAGCTATATGGGCTTTCAAAGCATGTTCCCATTATAGTTAATATAAAAGTACCCATATGTGCTGAATGCTGGATATTCAAAACAGGAGCCAAATCAACAGATGCTCTAAGCCCTGTCTAGAATGTATGCTCCATTGGGGATTTGATTCATGTAACAAGTCGATGGACCACACAACCCAGTTATGGATGATGCACCACCTATCACTAACTACTGAATGCATCCTCTGTACAAACTGTCACTTTTTGTACAAGACAGCAAACTATGAACACATCTTGTTCTTTTTAGTCCATCATCAATTGAGGATATCCCAATGTGTGTGTACCCATAAACAGCTAGTTAGCAAAATCCTAAAACTGTAAACTACAGCCCTCAAGAAAAGGGTTTGGAAAACACTGCTCCAAAAAGGCCAAATTGACATAAATTCAAGACATCTGGAGAAAATATATAAAACAGACTACAAAGATCAATGGTTAAAATGATTAAAATGTTCTGTTCTGTAGCAAACTGTTGTACAAATCAATGATCACTAGTATTTTTCTTAAAAGAAAGTATTCCCTAAAATAGAGCTCCATTAGATAAGATTAGACCCGGAGTAGGTCTTTTTTTGGATAGAACAAAAAGATGTCCAAAGTATTGTATGAAGTGCTCTGTATTTCCAGATTGCAGTAGACATAGAGCAGACAATTCTTCGTTACATATGTTCTTTACAGCATCATGAGTAGATATTTAAACAAAGCGATGATTGTGATACGGTTCAGTGGTAATGGGTGAGAGACAACATCTGCAACTGCTAAATTCTGGATTTTTTTCTTTTTACAGCACCAGTGTCTAGAGGATTGCTAGCAGCAAGCAGTATCTTTTGATAATCATCTTAAATAAAAGATAAAAATGAAAAGCAAATATATGACATATAACACTAAAATACTGTCGGACAACACTTTGATTGTATTGTTTATTTATCAATCGGTTCTCTTGAATGGATTTGAAATACCACACAGAGATGAGGAAATGTAAAAAAGGTGAATAAATAAACTTAGTTTACCTTACTGAATGGATTAAGCTATAACAGTATTGTAAAAAGGGATTTAGGATATTGATTTCTGAGCACATATTTAAAGTGCTGAGGTACATAATTAAATTCTGAGAGATCTCTCTGTGTTTAGCCAACTCTATTCTGGGGTAGATGGAACATTACAGCTCCAATGAACTGTGCATGAGTAGTCTCCTGGAGGAATTTCAAACTGGCGCTATACCCACCAAAGAGTGGAATAAATCCAGCACGTCTGTTCCACATCTCCTCTGTATCCAAGTTTTAAGACTATGTTCAGCGTACTTGATAGAAATTATTTGAGAGTTGTAAGCATCAGACTCAACTGTGTAAATCATAATAAACCACAATGGAATTGAAATGTGTTTTCTCTCTGCTTATTGGAGGAGTGAACCACACGTGCACATAGATCATCAGACACACATAAACATTTTACAATCTTTTATTAATGTTAACTATTATGTCTAGTGCGGTTGCACCAGACATACTGTACTTATGGGTCACTGACCCAACCAATGGTACGCTAAGCCACAAACAGGTTTCAAAATGATCATCTAGAGCAAATTTGGTATAGTGTATGATGCTGACTGCTGAACTCTTTTTCAAAGACTTTCACAGAATGTTTTCAAAGTTTTAATGAGAAATGTACAGGGAGCCAAATGCCTTTGATTTGAAATAAAATGCATGCAGTCTTTGGATTTTCCAGGGATGTTTGAGTCTTGAGTCAATATCAAATGCTAGAATTGTGTAGATAGTCTGGTGTCTCCTTGCTTGTTACTATCGCCATTCTCACTTTCAAGCTTCTAAAATATAAGAGGCTGTCTAAAATATATACATAGCTGTCTAAAATATAAGAAGGTGAAGCAGGTCCTAACAGAATTATCTTTGTATAAAAATATAGTTAGAGATCGATGATACAATCTAAAGGGTATTAAGGGGAATAAAGCTAATCAGATCAGTTAATTACTCCACTTGCATATCCTGTAGACATCCTCGGCCACTTGAGAGTAGCAGCTGCGGAGCGGAAAGTAGGCTGTGCCTGGGCACACTGGGCACACCCTGTGCGCACGCCTATGCCTGTAGTTTTACTTTGTGTGTGTGAGAATAAATTAACCTTGGAACCTTGTGGCAATAAGCCATTCAATAAAAAATGTTTTCAGTTGGACTTTCTGGAATGTGGGTAAGAACAGTGATCTAGAGAGAACATATATTGAAATACACTGTACAAGTAGAAATGGCTATGGACCACTTAGATAATAGTTGTTTTAGAATGTAAATGAGGTTAGGAGTAAGCCATGTGTAACCTATCCCATTTCTTCCTCCATCAGACAGAACTGCTGAAAAGCATCCTTGTGTGATGGGTGAGATATACAGACTAGCAAAAATGGAGCAGTTCTCTGACTTAAACATAAAAGATTGGAAATGCAGTGTACATAATGGAAATTTCAGCACTAACTAGCACCATAGGAGCAGTTAGTTCACTGCCTGGGGACTGAGGCTGATCCAGACGGAAGATCCTGTGTACCAATGTGATGCCCACATACTATGAGCTTTGACCAAGCCTCTATCTGGTACGCATAATATTCTATTAAATTGGCTATTCTATTTTAATTTTACTACACCATGAGGCGTCCTACTCTTCTTTTATTTTAGATCCATATATAGATATATGGCATTATCTGTGTGGAGTTTGTATGTTCTCCCCGTGTTTGCATGGGTTTCCTCCAGGTGCTCCGGTTTCCTCCCACACTCCAAAAACATACTAGTAGGTTAATTGACTGCTATCAAATTGACCCTAGTCTGTGTGTGTGTGTGTGTGTTTGGGAATTTAGACTGTAAGCTCCAATGGGGCAGGGACTGATGTGAGTGAGTTCTGTGTACAGCGCTGCGGAATCAGTGGCGCTATATAAATAAATGATGATAGATAGATAGATAGATAGATAGATAGATAGATATAGTCACAATTCTGTGGGTCAGCCGGATCCTTGTGGTCTGCTTGGTGTGACACAACCCTGCAGGAAGGCGCAGACTCTAACAAGATGAAGATGTTCACCAGGGACCCTTGCAGAGAGGCTTGGACTTCACTGCTTCTGCCCTGCAGGTCGTGGTTCTAGTGAGCACCAGACTATACCAGTTGGAGAAGATGTAGAGGATGTAGAGATAAAAAGAAAGTGGATATTAGTGTTAGGATAGCCTCAAAGTGGCAGGACAGCTGGCTAACAGCCCAGGGGAAGGGATAGTTGGTATTGATTATCTGTGTTACCAGGTTAAGCTGGAAAGCTTGACAGATGGATGCCAGGTGTTTAGATGATCTGCAGCAGGTTGTCTGGAGTCAAGGTACAGCTGGGAGCTGGATAACAGGCAGTACAATGATCTGCAGCACAGAGAGCCAAAATGATCCATAACTGAACAGACAGAGAGACTTGAATATCTGGCACTTTTGAAGATTGATCTATTAAGTAGTTCGGGGGCCATAATTGTTTTTTGACAATGGCTGGGAGGCAGAAGTGTCAAAAAACTGATCCAGTGCGTGATAGTATGAGTTGGTGCATGATAGATTAGCTGTCGGCACTGAACACCGCAGGTTGGGCTTGTTAGGGAACTTGGAATGAAATTTTCCCTAACAAGGAAGGAGAATGAATATAGAATATGGGAAGAATTGACCCAAGACCGTTCTTCAGGACCTAATCCTTTCCAGTACACCAATTACTTGATTTGCACATGTGAAATCTTGGAATTGAGAATTTGGTTGACTTGAATTCTTCTCCTTGAAGGGTACTGATGAGAGGAGGAGGAGTAGAATATGGTAGAAAGCGATTATTCACCAAAGGCTTCAAAAGGGCGATATGAAAGGTGTTGGAAATGTGAAGTGAAGTTTTTGTTTCAGTCTGAATGACATACTTTTGAAGACTCAAAGAATCTTAAAAGAACTTGGGGAGTGAACTTCATGCAGGGTACTCTCAAATGGATGTCCTTAGTGGAAAGCCATACCTTGTTTCCAACCTTTTTTGCAGAAATCGCCCGCCATTTCTTGTCCATGAACAATTTATATCGATCAGAAGATATATTCAGGCATTTGAATGGTGCCCCTTCACACTGTGTCCCTCTTCACCAGATCACACTGTGTACCGCTTCACTATATCAAATTGTGTTCCACTTCACTATATCAAACTGTGTCCCCCTTCACTAAATCACACTGTGTCCCCCTTCACCATCTCACACTATGCCCCCCTTCATTATATCACACAGTGTCCCCTTTCACTATATCACACTGTGTCCCCTTCACCATATTACACTCTGTCCCCCTTTACTATATCACACTGTGTTCCCCTTCACTATACAAAACTGTGCCCCCCTTCACCATCTCACACTATGTATCTCTTCACTATATCAAACTGTGCCCCCTTCACCATCTCACACTGTGTCCGTCTTCACTATATCACACTGTGTCCCCTGCACCAGATCACACTGTGCCCCCCTTCAATATATCACACTGCGTCCCCCCAATGTTGTTTCCTTCCCATTCCTTCACTAACCTTCTTTCCTCTTTTTCTTCATTCTTGTTTCTCCTCCCTGCTGCTGCTCTTCACTGACACTGTCGGACGTGATGAAGTAACTCCCGACTGTCAGTGAGAATCGAACATTGAGGAGGGAGGAGAATGATCCAGTGTCGCTGTATTGGTAAGCTCTTTTTGTTTTCTTCTTCTTTTGCCCGTGGACAAGCAGACCTGGCAGACCAGCAGAGGTGTGTCCCGTTGCTGTGCCATGGAAGAGGGTGAAGACAGAAGAGAAGATGGGAGCCAGGAAGAGTTGGGAGAAAGATGAAGAAAGAAGAGAAGTCTTGACTTACCTGGCCGTGGATCCAAGGTTGGTGAGTCCATTATCTTTCTTTCTGCAGATCCCGGTAGCAGAGGGCAAGTAAGTCAATTAGGGTTCCCATGCTGGCCAATCGGCCGGATAAGTAAGCCAATTCTGGCTTAAATTGTTGGCGCCGTAGCGAGCCAATCAGGGATCGCCGTGACGCTGAGTGACATCAGCGTGCTGGTGGCCACATAAGCACCATTTTGAGTTCAGTTCGCAGGTGGAGCAGACGGAAGAGGATGTTGTGGGACATCCAGCGGCGAAGAAGCCAGAGACGCCGGCGAAAGTGGCAGGGAGCCCTTGTAAAGGCTAGGAACTTCCCCGCCATGAGAAGATGACGGAGAAGACAGCGCGAAAGGAGAAAAAGATGGCACGCAAGTTAGAAGACACTGAGATCAAACAAAAGAACAGATCAATGGTAGGGAGCCCTTATAAGGGCTAAGAGCACCCCTGCCAAGAAGATATGCCAAAGAGAAGAAGCGGCACCGCTTGTTGGAGGGCAGAGCAGGTGAGTATAATAAACTCTGTTAGGTCAGGCACAAGGCCTGTGGGCAATTCAGGCACTAAGACTGTTGGCACAAGTAGTGGGTACAAGGCCCAGGCACAGTTAGGGCATTGTCAGGGTTTATTTGGGCAGTAGGTCCATTTGGTAGTTCCAGGTTACTAGGCCTGTTGTACAGAGCGCAAAGCCCTTACTTAGTGATTAGGGCACAAGGGCCTCTTGTTTAGTGAGTTGGCACAATGCCCATTTGGTAGTTGGGCAAGAGGCCCATAGCTAGTAGCAGGGCATAAGGCCCTTGAGTGTAGGTATAAGAGCTAGGCCCAGAGTTAGCTGGGCACAAGGCCTATATAGTAGGAGGGCAGAAGGCCCTTACGTGTAGAGAGGCACAGGCTTCTGAGTTTATCGGGGTGCGAGAATCCTGATAGAGTAGCAAAGCAGCAGGCCCTGATTTCTAGAAGGACGCTCGGTCTTTGTTAGAAGGCCATTATGCCCTTGTTGTTAGAGGGATATTAGGTTCCCTGTGTTGGTTATGGCAGTAGGCCTTCATAGTGTATAGTAGGACAATATGGCCCTTGGTAGTGAAGAGGACATTAGGTCCTGGTAGTCTTTAGGAGGACACTCTGCCCTTGATGTTAGAGGGACACTTGGTTCCTTGGGGAGTGTAGTAGGAAGGCAGAGAGTGGTGTATAAGGCCCCTCCAACCGTCCAAAAGGGCACCTAAGTTCCTGAGCCCCAAGACAAGACGGGCTTAACAGCCAGGGTTCAGGGCGCGGGCAGAGGACTGTGGAGCGTCTGTGTTCCGGCAGACACAGGTGGCCCAGAGCAGGTACGTAGGAGCGGTATCGGTCTGTTCCCAGGTAAGTAGCTGGTGACCATTGGTAAGGTGGTCACTGGCAAGTAACATACCGAACTGTTTGTTATTTGTATGCACCGTCTCCTTTAGTGTATTCTCCCGCATCTTGCTCGTAGTGAGACTAAATGACGTGATTCTCATTGAAATTATGATTTCGTCGTGGAAGGGCAAAATTATGCTATTTGCCTCCTTACGCTCACCCTCCGATATCTAGAGAGAGAGGACCTGATCAATCTTCTAATGTAAATCCCTGTAAATAAACGGAACTGACACTACTGCCTATGTTTGGGTGTATAATTTGCACAAGCTACGGGTCAAGTGTTAGTGCCAACTAATAGTGATAACTGTCACAGCATCATGTTTAAATTATGAACTACCTGTATGCATGCACAAAACATGTATATGCATGTAAGTGAATATATAAAAATGAATTATTTGTACAGTATGCATTAGGAACATCCTGATTTATGTATTTAATGTTATATATATCTATAGAAAAAATATATTAATAATTATAGTATTATGACTTGGTAACTTATTTTATACATTTTTTTTTGAAGTTGTGATGGGACTTTGTAATGAACATATGCATGTGTGTATCCTGCAGTCTGTTCTGTCTGTTAACATGACAAATAGAAACAGATCTTGAGATCCACTTAGATTCGAACACAGGCACAAGTACGCTCAAGTCCCATGCTTGTTTTTAAAATGCAACTTGCATGAAGGTTGCATTTGAAGATACATCAGGCTCAGAGATTGACATATTATGGATGAAGATACAGAGCTGCTATTCTCCTGCAGAAACTACCATGTATGGACATGAGTCATTAACGAGAGCAATGCAAAAAAGGAGCAATTTTGATCCTGGACAAACCATGTTACAATGCTAATTAATTTATTTCTTATTCTTTAGTGTTATTTTGCACATAAGTTAAATACTCGCTTTTTCATGTAGCACACAGATACTTGATAGCTTTATTTTTACACTAAAATGTAAAGTTGATCTAAGACATGCCCTATCCCAACTATAAATCTTTCCCCATGTTTTAAACTAACCTCCTTCTTCAATGCAACATGGTTTTGTCAAGGTGCAAAGTTACTCCTTTTGTGTCCTTTGATCTACTTAAGGACTCTGGCCCTATGTGCGGAAACCATCAGAACTGATCACTGGTTTTGATGTGCCCATTGTGGTTGCTGGGTGATGACAGCAGTGTTCAGCCTCTTTGCAACATCCCCTGCAGACCATGGAAGAATTATGTGTACAGTCATGGCTGACAGTTGGATAATGAGAGTTTCTATTTGAACCTACAATAGAGCACAGTTTTTAGCTTCAACATTCTGTTCAATTGTCAAAATGCTTTGTTTCTTTCCTTAATCCTTTAATATCAAGCTAGACCAGGTGGCTGAAATGTCAGGACTACTGATAGTGTAGTATTTTGAACTAATCAGCAAAGTAAAAAATATGTCAGTATGATTGACTTGTGCAATGTGGAAAGTAGATATGAGCAGTTAGCATTATGTGAAACCCGACGAATTCCGATGTTGGGGATCCAAGTGAAACCAAGGAGTAAATGTATTAAGCTAAGAGCTTTCCGGCGGGTTTGAAAAGCCAATCAGATTCTAGCTATCATTTATTTAGTACATTCTACAAAATGACAGCTAGAATCTGATTGGTTGCTATAGGCAACACCTCCACTTTTCAAACCCGCCGGAAAACTCTCAGCTTGATACATTTACACCCAAGTCGTGACTTGGTTTCTCCCACCAAACTCAGGTCTCAAAACGAGGCAAAACGTCACTTCCGGCAATTTTTTTTGAAAGATGTGCACTATGTATAGCCGTCCCTCGTTTTCTTCAGTGCCATATTAGAGGAGACAGCGTGTAGGGAGTAGATTAGGTGCAGTGCTCTGCTCATAAAATAGTGCTAAGGGTGAACCAGGGACATAGAAAAGCAGTAGAAACCTGACATTATTGTAAAGCAGTTCTGTAGAGAATAGTCAGCTACAATAGTTTGCTGATCAATTGCTTTTAATTTCAATCTTAATATACTTTACACAGATTAGTGGCTACTGGTTGTTGTTAACGCATTGCATTGCATATATCTAATATTAATAGACATTATATACAGACTGAGTTAGATAGATATTATTATGAACTAATTAGTATATTCTTTGCGAAAAACTGTGCTTTTGCTGTCAGACTATTGGCAGCAGAATCCAAAAAACAAACAGATTGCTATATTTTGAAAGTGAAAGTTTTTCTCGTGAAAGTAATCTTGTGTGGGACAATGGCAAGTGAAAAAATTGCGTGTTTGCGTGTGAGATTCAGCAGCGGTTGCACGCCCCAAAAAAGCTATATATTCAAAACTTTTTTATTTTCAATACTTTACTATTTTTGAAGGGTCATTCAGTGAATTCCATATTAATAGGCCGTTAGTCAAGGTCAGCACGCAACAATAACCCCCCAAAAAGGCTATATATTGTAAGATTTTCTATTTCTCAATATGTTTATATTTTTGAAGGGTCAGTCAGTGAAATCTATATGTAAAGACTGTTAGTCAGGGTCAGCACGCAGCTAGACCCCCCCCCCAATAAAGGCTATTCTACTATTTTCTGTTTTTCAATACATTTATATTTGGGAAAGATCATTCAGTAAAATCTATTGTAATGCTGGCAGACACGGACGTCTGCACATGCACATTAGGGAACTGTAGTCAACCAGGAACTACAATCACCGGTTTGCCCTGAGCTGCTGCCTGAGGATTTAGTAAGGGCTTGTGAAAAGGGGAGGGGCTAAGTGTGAGAGGAATGACTTTAAAACTGGCAGTTGGAGTGCAGCAGTTGAAAGAGGAGAAGGAGTATGGAAGAGAGCAAGAAAAGAGAGAGCTGTCTGAGAAGTGAGTGTACCCCTGTACTATTGCTTGGGAGCAAAACAGAGAGAGCAGAGAGGCAGGACAGAGACTCTGTAAGAGTACCAGAAGTCTGAGAAGAGGAGGGAGCAGTATCTATTAGATCCCTGTATACAGAGGAGCGATATTGGTAAACAGGAGCTGTTGGTGAGGGGAGTACACCCCTGTCAGTTGTTTAAAGTAAAAGTCTGGAATAAAGAAAATACCCTAGAGAGATATAGAGAGAAATACAGTGAGAAGAAGGAAAATATCTTTTTCAAAGAGAGAAACAACTGGAGTCCTGACTTAGAAAAGTTATCTTGGCCTAAAAGGCTGATTGTTGTATGGAAAAGTAACATCTTATTATCTGTTTATTGATTTATCTGGACTCTGTATTATACCAGTAGTCAGATAGGGACTAGGTGGAATGGCTTGAAGATTGTAATGTAAATGAACCCTTTTGCTGGACTGAGATAATATTAACAAGGGATTAGTGAAGGAACAGTTAGTTAGTGAGCAGAGACTGAATTACATGCATGAGAAACTGTGCAGACTACCTCACTATTTTTTCAGTCACATACAAGAGAAATTCACAAACCTGTGGTGTGAGGAGCCTACAATATTAAAGTGACTGTGACTGGTCATGTCTAAGGGATAGATGGTGAAATCCAAAGTGTAAACATATGTCTTTTTATGTTGCTGAACTTATTTCATGTTAATTGTTTGATATTAGCTATATTTGCCAGATGATTGTAGTTTAAAGAGAGGTACCTCTTAGTAGTAGAATAATAGAGAAGAGAGAATATATATGTCTGGTAGTATAGGTATTATATAGTACTTTTTATCGATTATATACAATTGTTTGTTTAAACTACAATTGATATTAGAAGTTTATACCACACTAATAAATGTGACAGTTTGGCTTCTAAAGATAATTCATGCATGATATTCATTTGGGTGTGCCTTTAGTCCAGTGAATGGGGGCGGAGGGTTCCTTGTTCTCCCTCTGGTGTTGCTACAACCAGTACACTATTATTATTATTATTATTATTATTATTCTTAATTTTTATTTATAGGGCGCCACTAGGTGTCCGTAGCGGCGTACAGGGACAAACAAAATTACAATACGAGGTGAGACAGCACAGTACAGTAAACAATAAGCACAGTAACTCAGTGAGCTCAAAGCGCAGCTAGAGGGGCGGGGGAGGGGAGAGGGGAAGGTCCGCATACGACTGAGCCCAAGAGGGCATGGATGACAGGGAGACCCCCAGAGGGGAAAGGAGGGAGCGGGGGGAAGAGGGTCCTCGAGGAGGAGGACTAGGTAGCTGGAGAGCAGAGTTAAAAGTGGTGAAGACAGGAGGAGAGATGACCCTGTTCAAAGGAGCGTACAATCTAAGGCAGGGTTGTCCAACCCGCGGCCCAGCACGCCTGTAAATGTGGCCCAGAAGGAGTGTTGGTTGTGGCAAGGGGGCAGCACTGTTAATGGAAAAAAAAAATCCTGCAAAAAAAAGAAAAGAAAATACTTACCTTGCGGTCACGTCAGCTGGTACTCCGGCTCCCTCCCTTGTCTCCTCCTCCGTGAGGTGCTCGCAGTGAATGTCGGGCGTGATGTCATCACGCCCAACATCCATTGCGGAGCGCAGCACAGAGCAGTCACCTACGCGAGAAGAACAATCAGCAGCACAGAATTGGAGAATTGGAGAAAAGAAGAGAAGAGGACAGGAGAACAAGCTGATTAAAAAGTAAGTTAAGGGGGATTTTTTTTTTATTATTTCAAGGGACGCTGACCAGTGAATAAAAGTCACCTGGTCCTGGAGCATCATGGACCTTATCTCCCTGCTACATACTTCTACTTGTAATACTAATGGGCAGTGCCGTAACTAGACATTTTAGTGCCCTGGGCGAGACAGGGCACCGGCGCCCCCCATCTAAGTGGGCGTGACATTTGCCGAGTGGGTGTGGCCAGCTTAATGTGGGGGTGTAGTTGGCACTTTACTGAAAAAATTCTGTTACACATATTTGCAAATGCATGAAAAGCTAAATGCATGTATATACATTTATATCTATATAGATATATGGCACTGGTTCTATATTAAAGTACAAACCAAATTATTGATATTAGAAGACAGATGGAAAATCAAAGGACATTGTCTCATGAGAGATCTTAATCAAAAAGGTACTGACAGAAGCAAAAACAGGATATTTTATAGGGGAGAATACATGATTTTTATAGAGGTGGAAATCAACTTTTCCTTTCACCAAAACAATCTGAATCATATTGGATGTATATAATCTGCTAAATTCTACATTTACTATCAGTAGCAAGCATTAGAGACAAATCCTCTATAAGAAAGTCAGTGCAACTTCATATTTTGCTCACTAAATCCTGTCTGGAGGGGAGATCCCAGGCACATACAGCTCCCTCCACTACCCTCCGTTTCCTATCACTGTAATATCTGTAACAAAGATCTACAAAAGTCACAACCTTACCGTGCGGGATATACAGGGGACACTTTGGTAAGTTGTGTATCCGGGAATTGTGAGTAAGTTGTGTATCCGGTAGGTTACAATTCATTCAGGGCATCAGAAGCAGTGGAACGCATGTGCGTTCCACCGAAAACAGGAAGTTCGGCATTTGGAACGCAAATGCGTTCCAAATGCCGAACTTCCTGCTTTCGGTGGAACGCACATGCGTTCCACTGAACTGCTTCTGATGCCCTGAATGAATTGTTGCTTAAATTAGAGCGTGGTTTCTTCTGGGCACAGAGGCAGGTAACGGGCGGCTGCGCCCCCTTGGGCTTGCGCCCTGGGCGGTCGCACCGCCCGCACCGCCGTCGTTATGGCTCTGCTAATGGGGCATTATATATTATTCTCTTTGGCCCATTATAAGTTGTTATCCCTTAACTAACATAGTGGTGTAATTAGCAAAACAGGTCACAATTTGGGGTCACAGTTATGTATATGTCAGGTACCGCAGGCCTGGTCAGGGCACCCTAATATACAATGCCTGGCTTAAATGCACTTTATTGATATTGCATCATAACAATACAAAAAGTGATTATAGTATAATAACTAGAGAGGATTTTTTGAACAGGGCGATTGAAAGGTAAGTATAGGGGGATTTGAAAATAAAGTGAGATATATATATATATATATATATATATATAACTTTTTTTCTCAAATATATATGTTAACTATGTTTTCTATGTTTTTTTTGATGATCAGCTATCGTTATTGTTAGTGTATCTTATGTGCGGCCCAAACCAACTCGTCGTCTTCCAATGTGGCCCAGGGAATCTAAAAGGTTGGACACCCCTGATCTAAGGGGTGGGGTAGACAGAGAGACATGGGGGAGAGAGGGAGAAAAGGAGGAACGGAGGATAAGGATAAGGGAAGGGGAATGAAGGGGAAGAGGCAGAAGAAAAGGTAGGAAGTTAAGTGGGAGACTGGAAGGCTTTAAGAAAAAGGTGGGTTTTTAAAGCCTGTTTGGAACTGGACAGATTAGGGGAAGTTCTGATGGAGGGACGGAGCTTGTTCCAGTGGAGGGGGGCAGCGCAGGTGAATTCTTGGATACGCGCGTGGGAGGAGGTGATCAGGGGAGTTGAGAGGCGACGGTCATTGGCAGATCGGAGAGGGCGGGATGGAGCATAAATAGAGAGGAGGGTGGAGATGTAGGGTGCAGTGGAGTTGGCAAGGGCCTTGCCTGTGTGTGTGTGTTTGGGAATATTACGCAGCTGGAAGTGGCAGGATTTAGCAAGAGAGAGAATGTGGGGGCCAAAGAAGAGAGAGGAGTCGAGGATGACACAAAGGTAGCGAAGTTGAGGGACAGGGGAGCTAGAGGTGTTGTCGACAGTGATAGAGAGGTCAGAAGGAGGCGAGGTGTGAGGGGGTGGAAAGACTATGAGTTCAGTTTTGGTGAGGTTAAGTTTGAGGAATCGAGAGGACATCCAGGAGGAGATGGCAGAGAGGCAGGCGGACACCCTAGAGAAGAGGGAGGGAGAGAGATCAGGAGAGGAGAGGTACAGTTGAGTATCGTCAGCGTAGAGGTCGTAGTTGAGGCCATAGAAGCTGATGAGTTCACCCAGGGAAGAGGTGTATAGAGAGAAGAGTAAGGGTCCCAGAACAGAGCCCTGAGGGACGCAGACTGGAAGGGTGGACGGGGGGGAGAGAGACCCAGAGGTGGTGACGGAGAAGGATCAGTGAGCAAGGTAAGAGGTGAACCAAGACAAGACTGGGCCGGAGAGGCCAAAGGACTGGAGGGTGTGTAGGAGGAGGGGGTGGTCGACGGTGTCGAAGGCTGCAGAGAGATCAAGGAGGATGAGAAGGAATAAGTGGCCCCTGGCTTTAGCAGAGAGGAGATCATTGGTGACTTTAGCCAGGGCAGTTTCAGTGGAGTGAAGGGGTCGGAAACCAGACTGGAGAGGATCAAGGAGGGAGTGTTCAGAAAGGTAGTAGGAGAGACGGCTGCAGACGAGCCTCTTGAGAATTTTGGAGGCAAAGGGGAGGAGAGATATGGGGCGATAGTTGGAGGGAGAAGTGGGGTCAAGATTAGGTTTCTTAAGAATGGGGGATACGAGAGCATGTTTGAAGGAGGAGGGGAAGATGCCGGTGGAGAGAGAAAGATAAAAGAGGTGAGCGAGGTGGGAGCAGGTGGTGAGGGAAATGGAACGAAGAAGGTGGGAGGGGATGGGATCCAGGATGAAATGAGAGAGTGGACTTCCTCACCCGTGGTGGGGCAGAAGGAGTAGAGGGGAAGGTGGCTAGGGGGGAGGACAGAAGAGTGGGGGGGACACGAGAGAGTGGAGGAGGAGATTTCAAGTCGGATGGCCTCAATTTTAGAGGAGAAAAAGGAGGCGAAGTCGGAGGCAGGCAGGGAGGAGGGGGTGGGACCAGGAGAGTGCTGAAGGTGGCGAAGAGGCGGCGAGGGTTAGAGGATTGGGAAGAGATGAGGAATTTAAAGAAAGATTGTTTAGCGAGTGAGAGGGCAGAGCTGTAGGATGAAAGGATGAATTTAAAGTGGCCAGGGAGCGGGATTTTATCCAGTGGCGTTCAGCGGTACGGGAGCATTTTTGGAGGAAGTGGGCAAATTTGGAGTGCCAGAGTTGAGGTTTGGAGCAGCGAGGGTGGACGGGGTGGGCAGGGGCGACCGCATCCAGAGCAGAGGTGAGGGTGAGATTGTAGAGGGAGACCGCCTGGTTGGGGCAGGCCAGGGCAGAAAGGGGAGAAAGGAGGGTATCAAGAGACAAGGACAGAGAGGCAGGGTTAAGAGCGTCGAGGTTGTGTATGGACAGAGTAGGTTTGGGCAGGGGGAGGGGAGCAGGAGAAGAGGAGAGAGAGAAGGAGAGGAGATGGTGATCGGATAGAGGAAAGGGAGAGATGGAGAAGTCAGAGAGACTGCATAGGTAGGAGAAAACAAGATCAAGGGAGTGACCAAGGCAGTGGGTAGAGGAGGAGGTCCATTTGGTAAGACCAAGGCAGGAAGAAAGGGTGAGCAGTTTGCTGGAAGCAGGGTCGGGGGGATTGTCCATGGGGAAGTTAAAGTCGCCGAGGATGATGTAGGGGAGGTCAGAGGAGAGGTGGTGAGGAAGTCAGGCAGCAAAGTTGTCAAGGAAGAGGTAGGTGGGGCCAGGGGGGCGGTAGATGATAGTGACACGGAGATGGATGGGGCCTGCCGAAGATCCCTCTCCTACGATGTTCTCCCCATAGGACAGTATGGCCCAGCAGCATTTCCCATTGAGAATAATAGGGACTGCTGTACTATGCAATATTTAGCCTAATGAATGAGATATAACTAGTCTACTTACACATAGCTTAAGGCTTAATAAGTAGGCCTCCAGAAACAATACAAAGTCAGATTACTACTAAGAAATATATACATAGTTTTACAATACGAGCATGTTACACACAAATGTCAGCTGACATTTGTATATAGTTTCTCCATGAGTTCCTTGTTATGCTTCATGATATAATTGGCCAAATAAGAATTATTTTTCTCTTACTAGGTTCTGCTTTTCAGGCTTGTGGAATGGTGACAGATTTGGCACAGTCATGTTGAAAATCTGTATGTAAATTAATTTGTAATAATTTTAAGTAACTTAATTACATTTTAATTGATGAAATTAGGTTTCGGTAGAGGGCGCTGCAGGAGTAGCAGATTGTTGTAGACATACCCTTCTGGGTTAGAATAAACCAGATGTCTTAAGTATAACCATATTATCTATATGTATACCCCTTCATTTTTATTACAGATCAGAACAACACATAAATAAATTACAGATGCACAACATGCTACATTATAAGTTGCTAAACAACAACACTGGTACATGATTAGCAAGGTTGCTTGTAATAGTGTGTTTATTTAAGTTAGGAACATGAGCAATTCACTGTTGGTATGATTCATCTTTGAAAGTAATGTGAACGCCACTTGAGATTTTTCAAAAAAATGCACATAACTTGTACACCCATATTCACATACAAGATGATCTCAAGATACGTTTTCCATTTGAATCTGGGTATCAGTATGGCTCTGGCTAAATTACCAACTCATAATACCATAATCATTAATAAAAATGTGTTTTTAAAAAAAAATAATAAAAAAATTCTACATTAAATGCTAGAGATGAGTAATTCGGATTCCTTAAAATCTGCAGATATCCGATTTTGGGGATCCGAGTGAAACCGACTCGGTTTCACCCGACAAACTCGGATATCAAAACGAGGTGAAACATCATTTCCATGATTTTTTTGTTTGCAAAACTTTCTCGAGTTTTGGATCGCCATCTTTTATATGTATACATATATATATATATATTTATATATATATATATATATATATATATATATATATACACATATATACATATATATATATATATATATATATATATACATATATATATATATATATATATATATACATATATATATATATATATATATATATATATATATATATATATATATATATATATATATATTGTGGCAAGAGCCCGCTACTGCAGAAGCACACGCGAACAACTTCTTCCTTTTTATGTGGCTTTATTGTCAGGATGATAAATGTTTTGACACCGTATACTTTCGCAGCAATTATGGAGACCCTAAACGCTTGCTATACATAGACCAGCTCTCTCTCAAGACCAGCCAGCTACCCCAGCGTTAGTCTCCGTGAACAAATGGCACAAACAAGCTTTTATACATGTTACTCCTCCCCCAGCCTTAGCTTGATGGACAGGTGAAACACCCACCTTCTCTTTAAGAGAAAACGCCCATCACTGGCTCTGTTTCAATTAACAGTCCCACCCTGTCTGTTTGCTGAGAGGAAGCAGCTTTTAAATCATGTAAGTTAACCAACTTTAAACTACACATAAGTCTTTACTTGGTTTAACCTGAATCTAGGTGCATAACTGCACCAATGTCTTACTCTGCTTGTATGTTTTCTTTGCATTTTGTCAGATAAATGCCTCCCTTTGTCACATATCCCTCCCTCTAGTGTCTCCAAGTCGGGGGACGCGGACTTCGCGAGGAGCGCATATTTTCGTGACAATGCATCTGCATTTTTGTGCAGAATCCCAGGTCTATGTTCTACTGAGAACTTGAAAGGTTGTAGTGCCAAGAACCAGCGGGTTACCTTGGCATTTACCTCCCGGTTGCTCTGCATCCATCTCAATGGTGCATGGTCTGTTATTAAGGTGAACTCTCTGCCTAGGAGATAATAGCGCAGAGCTTCTGTAGCCCATTTTATGGTGAGACATTCTTTCTCCACAGTGGCATATTTTTGTTCCCTTGGAGGCAACTTACGACTTAGGTACAGGACAGGATTTTCTACTCCATTCTTCTCCTGTGACAAGACTGCACCCAAGCCAACACCAGAAGCATCAGTTTGGAGGAAGAACCTCCAGGTAAAATCCGGTGCTTGTAGAACTGGGGAGGAACAAAGAGCTAACCGAAGATCAGACCAGGCGGTTTCTGCAGAATCAGACCAAGTTAATCTATCTGGACAACTTTTTTTTAACATGTCCGTAAGTGGAGCAGCTCTAGTGGCGAAGTGGCTTACAAACCGCGTGTAGTAACCTACTAAGCCTTAAAAGGTTCTTAACTGTGACTTTGTTTCTGTTCTTGCCCAATTTTTGACTGCCTCCACTTTGTCTAGCTGGGGTTTTACACGCCCTCGACCAACAACGTACCCCAAATATTTGGCTTCTCTCATGGCTATGGCACATTTCTCTGGGTTAGCTGTTAACCCTGCTGACCTTAATGATGCTAAGACCGCCTCAACTTTGGCCAAATGTGATCCCCAGTCTGTGGTATAAATCACTATATCGTCCAAGTAAGCAGCTGCATAAGCTGTGTGAGGTCGTAGCAATTTATTCATGGCCCTTTGGAAGGTGGCAGGTGCCCCATGCAACCCAAAGGGTAGGACTTTATATTGATAGAGACCATCAGGGGTGGAAAATGCAGTCTTTGGCTTGGCCGTGGAAGTCAGGGGAACTTGCCAATAACCCTTTGTTAGATCAAGGGTTGTTAAATAATTGCTACCAGCAAGATTTTCCACTAGTTCATCCACACGTGGAGTCGGATAGGCATCAAACTGCGACATACTGTTTAGGCGCCTAAAGTCATTGCAGAACCTAATTGTCCCATTGGGTTTCGGGACAAGCACAATGGGACTATTCCATTCACTAGTGGACTCTTCAATCACATCTAACTGGAGCATCTTCTCGACCTCCTTTCTCACGTCCACCCATCTGGTTTCGGGAATACGATAAGGCTTCTGCTTTACAATGACTCCTGGCGCAGTGACAATGTCGTGTTCGATTAAGGTAGTGCGCCCAGGAATGGAAGAGAAGACATCCCTGTTCTGGCGAATCATAACTTTTTCTCTGTCGTTCCTGAGCCTCATTTACATGTTGCTGCACAATGGGCCCTATCTTTCCTAGCCTCTCATACATTTGTGACACAAATTGTACCAAATTTGGCTCCCTAGGACCTTGCTGCTCCCACCCTTCTTTTCACATATCCAAGATACCCCTGGACTGTCTCCCAAACAATAACTCAAAGGGACTAAACCCTGTTGAAGGTTGAGGTACCTCACGGATGGGAAACATCAAATAGGGAATAAGAGTGTCCCAATCTTTTTTCTCTTGAGCCACTGCTTTCCTGAGCATGTGCTTTAATGTGCGGTTAAAGCGTACCACCAAGCTATCTGTTTGTGGATGGTATACAGAGGTGTGAAGCGCCGTAACCCCTAGCAACTGGCACATGTCCTTCATCAGTTTAGACATGAATGGAGTACCCTGATCTGTGAGAATTTCTTTGGGTATTCCCAAGCGTGTAAACATCAATACAAGTTCCTTAGCTATGGTGCTGGACTTTATGTTTCGTAGGGGAATTGCCTCTGGATACCTGGTTGCATAGTCAAGCACCACTAGTTTATATTGGTGCCCCTGTGCAGATTTTTCCAGTGGCCCCACAAGGTCCATAGCTATCCGTTCAAAGGGAACTTGTACTATTGGAATTGGAATGAGAGGTGCCCTGTACATGGGTTTGGGACAGGTTCTCTGACAAATGGGACAGGACCGGCAATATTTTTTCACTGCCATGTGTACACCGGGCCAGTAAAACCTAAGCAGAACTCGTTCCCCTGTTTTATCCTCCTCTAGGTGTCCCCCACAGACATGTGTATGTGCTGCTTTTAACACTAGGGTTACATGGACCTGAGGAACCATTAATTGTTCTACTTTATCCCCCTGTACAGTAGCAACTCTATACAGGAAATTATTTTTAACAATAAAATATGGTATACCTTCTGCAGGCTGGGCAGCTTTTGCTACCCCATTTACCTCAGTCACACTTTTGAAGGCATGTTCCAAAGTGGCATCATTAAGTTGGTCTCGAGCAAAGTCCTACAGAGGAAACAAAGTTGGTATTGCGGACCAGTCCGTATACTCACTGACAGGCGGAGTGGGCTCATCTGCGACATCACCGACCAATGCTAGTTTGGACTGTCCATGTTTCCCCGCAGGTGGATGCTTTTGTGGAACTCCTGCTGTGACTCCCAGGATGGCATTCCGGTTTGGCGGTTCCCAAAGATCGATGCCTAGATGTTGTGAATTCTTAGGCGGTTCCTTTAAGACCGGGCTTCCGACCATTGCATCAATTGCCGGCATGTCCGGCCGGATCCGCTCACCGAGGACATCATTAAACAGTGGGAAGTCTCGCCCCAAAATGAGTGGATATGGGAGTTTAGGTGCTATGACAGCTACCACCATAACAGTTTTGTCTTTGAGTGTGACTGGTAGTATTGTTCTTTTATACTCCTCTGTCGTGCCATGTATGCAAAGAACCTTCACCTTGGGCAACCGAGAAGTTATGGTTTCGGGTAAGGCAGAGTTGGAAACCAATGAGAGTTCACTCCCCGAGTCAACCAAGGCCAGAACAAGGTTTTGGTTGATTAGCACAGTCACCCGGAACAAACAAGGACTTCCTGATGTGGGACTCATGGTAAAACAGCTTGGAAAAGCAGGCCCAATATGTGCCACAGAACAGTCCATGGGTTCCGGTAGTTTAGGACACTCTGCCTTAAAGTGGCCTGGCTCACCACATTCAAAACACTTCAGATTAGACAGCTTTGCACCTGGCCCTCTTTCCGTAGCAAGGATTGTCAAACCTGGCTTTTGGCGTGGCAGCGGCTTTGGCACAAATGCAGGTTCTTTAGTCATTTGCTGTAGCGCACAAAACCTTTCTACCACAGTGGCAAGCTCTTCATAAGTTTGTGGGTCTGATTGCAGAACCCACCTTTGCAAATCGCGGTTCAGCCCCCGGATGCAGTGATCAATCGCCAGAACTTCAATAATCCGAGAAGGTGAATTCTCAGGTTGCAGCCATTTCTTTAAAATTTTAGAAAGCTCAGCCACTTGCGCTCTGACCGGTTTTTCTTTATCATAGCGCCATTGGTGATAACGCTGGGCTCGGCCTGGCCCGGAAACTCCAATGCGAGCCAATATCTCAGACTTTAGGCACAGATAGTCAGAGGCCCGTTCCTCATCTAGATCCATATAAGCTTGCTGAGCTTCACCAGTCAGATATGGCGCCAGCCTCTCAGCCCAATCTTTAGGAGGCCATTTTGCACTTTTTTGCAAGTCTCTCAAAGGACACCAGATATGCTTCTATGTCATCACCTGGCGACATTTTCTGGAGAACAGGACCAAGTGGTTCATTTCTGTCATGCCTCACCTGGCTTAACTCTTCTCTTAAGAGCCTTGTGTTTTCCACCTGTGCCTCGGCAACTCGTAGCATCTGAGCTTGCTGTTCATGCTGCGCAGCGGCCACATTCACGAGGGTTCTCAGTACTTCCTCCATGTTGACGTCTGCGCGGGTTGGGTAGCGGAAACTTGCTTCCTGGAGCACCCCACTTCTGACACCACTTGTGGCAAGAGCCCGCTACTGCAGAAGCACACGCGAACAACTTCTTCCTTTTTATGTGGCTTTATTGTCAGGATGATAAATGTTTTGACACCGTATACTTTCACAGCAATTATGGAGACCTTAAACGCTTGCTATACATAGACCAGCTCTCTCTCAAGACCAGCCGGCTACCCCAGCGTTAGTCTCCGTGAACAAATGGCACAAACAAGCTTTTATACATTTGACTCCTCCCCCAGCCTTAGTTTGATGGACAGGTGACACACCCACCTTCTCTTTAAGAGAAAACGCCCATCACTGGCTCTGTTTCAACTAACAGACCCACCCTGTCTGTTTGCTTAGAGCAGGGGTGAGCAAACCTGTCCTCAAGGGCCATATCCAGTTCATGTTTTTAGGATTTCTGTCTGTAGAAACAGGTGGGATAATTACTGACCCAGCCAAATAGATTAACTAAGCTGTACATGATTAAAGAAATCCTAAAAACATGAACTGGATATGGCCCTTGAGGACAGGTTTGCCCACCCCTGGCTTAGAGGAAGCAGCTTTTAAATCATGTAAGTTAACCAACTTTAAACTACACATTGTTAGACAGTGTATGACCCTTGGCTTGAATTTGGACCCCGCTTGTGAATCTCGTGACCCTGACCTTTGGCTTGAATACTTACCTCCCTGTCTGCTTGTGACCTCTGACCTCAGTTTATTCCTTGATACCGTTGTCTGCTGCCAGCCTCTGACCTCTGCTTGGACTCCACTCCGCTGGCTTGGGTTCTCCCTAGCCGGTGCACACTTCACGACCCTCTGCCAGTCTGCAGCCCAGTCTGTCCCCACCATCAGGGGCTCCAGTGAATACCTGACTGGTAGAGTAGACTCCGGGTTGTGTTGTGCCGGCTAGCGTGGTTCCTAACATTATAACCGGCCCAAACGTTTCGGAGACGAAGTTGGTATGGAAGAAAGCGGAACCAAATCGTCTCCTCTTCAAGCCCTCGCGGGTCATATTGAGACTCTCTATCAGATGATCCGGGAACTGTCCCAGCATTTGTCCTCCCCAGACGGGGTCCCCCGGACTACACTGCTCAGTTGTGGTTCAGTTGATGAACCCAAGTTAAATTTGCCGGACCGGTTCTCCGGAAATATAGCCCTGTTCCGGAATTTTAAAGAAAGCTGCAAACTCTACTTTCGACTGAAACCTCGGTCTTCTGATTCAGAACAGCAGAGAGTGGGAATTGTCATCTCCCTCCTGCAGGGTGACCCCCAGTCCTGGGCTTTCACCCTACCACAGTCGAGCCCTATCATGCAATCGTTGGAAGCCTTCTTTAATGCACTAGGCCTCATTTATGATGATCCAGATCGAGTTGCCTCTGCTGAGGCTCATCTATGGGTTTTAAAGCAAGTTCAACGTTCTGCAGAAGAATACTGCGCTGAATTCCGCAGATGGTCGCCTGACTGTGAGTGGAACGACCCAGCATTACGCAGTCAGTTTCGCCTAGGACTATCAGAGGAGGTTAAGGATTCACTTGTGCAGTATCCTTCCCCTGCCTCGTTGGAGAGCCTTATGCAACTTGCTATTAAAATTGACAGAAGAATCAAGGAGAGGAGAACAGAGAAGGAGGCATCTTCTTGCTCATCTGCAATTGTTCCCGCTCTCACGGATGTTGAGAAGCCTATGTCCTCAGGGCCGCTTCACCAATCTCCTGACGAAAGAAACAGGAGACGGTCACAAGGACTATGCCTTTATTGTGGGAAGAAAGGCCTCTTCTCCTGCTCTTGCCCTTACAAACCTGAGAAAGGAGCATCTCTGGGAAAGATACACTTAGGCCTGCAAGTTGTTTCCCAAAAGAATGCTGTCCTGATTCCCGCACAAGTCACTTTTGGTGCCAGTTCCGTGGCCTTATCGGCCTTCATTGATAGTGGAGCTGCGGGCAATTTCCTTGATATCCGATTCGCCCGCACCGCTGGGATTCCACCTGTAAGACTCAAATCCGCTATTACCGTCTGTGGCTTAGATGGGAATCCATTGCCTGGAGGTAATGTTGAATGGGAGACTCCGCCTTTATACTTGAACATTGGAGCACTTCATTCGGAGTCCATAACCTTTCTCCTTATTGATTGCTCATCGGTTCCGTTGGTCCTGGGTCATCCCTGGCTTTCTCATCACAACCCTGTTGTGGATTGGGAGAGAGGAGAAATCGTTCAGTGGAGCTCGTATTGTTCACAGTCTTGCTTGACCCTGCCTCTGCAAATCGTCCAGTCTATTCCGGAGCAACTTCCCTCACAATACCACGACTTCTGGGACGTGTTTTCCAAGAGAGCTGCGGATACTTTGCCACCTCACCGTGACTTCGACTGTGCCATCGACCTCATACCTGGCTCCAAGTTACCCAAGGGACGCTTGTATTCTCTCTCGGGCCCCGAGACCAAGTCCATGCAGGATTATATTGAGGAGAATTTGGAGAAAGGCTTCATCAGGCCATCCAAATCTCCGGTAGGAGCTGGATTTTTTTTGTGTCTAAAAAAGACGGAGGACTAAGACCCTGTATTGACTACAGAGGATTGAACCTCATCACGGTCAAAAACACCTACCCACTTCCTCTAATCTCCGTATTATTCGACCAATTAAGAGGTGCAACGGTTTTCACCAAAATCGATCTTCGAGGTGCATATAACCTCATCCGGATTAGAGAAGGAGATGAGTGGAAGACGGCATTTAATACACTTTCGGGCCACTATGAATATCTGGTCATGCCATTTGGTCTTAGTAACGCCCCTGCGGTGTTCCAAGATCTGATTAATGAGGTGCTACGGGAGTTCCTGGGTCATTTCGTGGTCGTCTATTTGGACAACATCCTCATATACTCCAAATCCTTAACTGTACATCAGGGCCATGTCAGACAAGTTCTACAGAAATTTCGAGAACACCACCTCTACGCTAAAATAGGAAAATGTGAATTCGAGGTGCAGAAAGTATCCTTCTTAGGTTATGTAATCTCCTCTGAGGGATTCTTCATGGACCCAACCAAGGTCCAAGCTATCCTGGATTGGGTACAACCGAATAATCTCAAGGCGGTGCAAAGGTTCCTGGGCTTTGCCAATTACTATAGAAGATTCATTTGCGATTTTGCTGAGATTGTGGCTCCTATTGTCACCTTGACTCGCAAAGGAATGGATCCAACGAACTGGCCACCCCAGGCAATAACCGCGTTTGAGACTTTAAAGAAAGCGTTTGTATCAGCTCAGGTCCTTAGACATCCAGATTCTGAATTACCGTATGTTCTTGAAGTTGATGCCTCCGACGTCGGTGCTGGTGCCATCTTGTCTCAAAAAGATTCCCATACTCACCGCCTACATCCGTGTGCCTACTTCTCCCGTCAGTTTTCCTCAGCAGAAGCCAACTATGATGTGGGTAACCGGGAGTTATTGGCAATCAAATGGGCCTTTGAGGAGTGGCGACATTGGCTAGAAGGCGCTACACATCAGATCTCTGTTATAACTGATCACAAGAATCTACAATACATACAGTCGGCCAAACGCCTGAACCCCATACAGGCTCGTTGGTCGCTGTTCTTCACCCGTTTTAACTTTGTGATCTCCTACCGTCCAGGTTCTAAGAATGTCCGAGCAGATGCTCTGTCCAGAAGCTTCCTGGCACATCATGTTCCAGTTACTAATCCTGAACCCATCATTCCCACTTCCATGATCCATGCTGGGTTAACCCAAGACCTGAGCTGCACCCTGCAAAGATTTCAAAGGTTAGCTCCTGATAACACTCCGGTAGGATGCTTATTCGTTCCTGTTCATTTAAGGAAAGCAGTCCTGGCTGAGGCACATGATAGTAAGACTGCTGGACATCCTGGAATACAGAAGACTTTGCAGATGCTCTCCCGTACTGTCTGGTGGCCATCGTTGCCCGCTGATGCCAAGAGTTATGTCCTCTCTTGTGAGGGTTGTGCCAGGAGTAAGGTTCTCAGGAGTCGTCCTGAAGGTCAGTTGCTTCCATTGTCTATCCCTGCAAAACCTTGGACACACTTGTCTATGGACTTTATAGTTGACCTGCCACTCTCTGCAGGTCACAACACCATCTGGGTTACCCAGGCTCCCTGGTGTTCGAGATCTGGCCATTCTGTTCATCCAGCATATATTCCGGCTTCATGGACTTCCTACTGACATCGTTTCCGACCGTGGTTCCCAATTCGTGGCACAATTCTGAAAATCTTTTTATACAGTTCTTGGGATCAAGATAAGCCTCTCGTCTGCTTACCATCCTCAGTCAAATGGGCAAACCGAAAGGGTTAACCAGTCCTTAGAACAGTTCCTACGATGTTACACCTCGGAATTTCATGATAACTGGTCTTCTCTGTTACCCTGGGCAGAATTTGCGTATAATAATTCATGTCACTCATCTACCAAAACCTCTCCATTTTACTGCAATTTTGGTTTTCACCCCAGATCTAATTCCTTATACTCTCTCAAGTCCGCTGGTATTCCGGAAATTCGTTCCACGGCCAGGGATCTCAAAGTTATCTGGAGAAAAGTACAGTCATCATTGAGACAAGCCTCATTTTTTGCAAAAAAAATTTCAGACCGCCACCGTACCACCTGCTCCCTCAAAGTGGGCCAGAAAGTGTGGCTGTCTACACGCAATATCAGGCTCAGACAGCCTTGCAAAAAACTAGGGCCTAAATTCATCGGTCCTTTCCTCATTATCAAGAAGATTAATGCTGTAGCATTCAGATGAAAATCCCTGGTTCCTTGAGGATCCCCAACACCTTCCATTGTTCTCTGCTCAAACCTGTGTTATACCCGAATCAGTTCCAGTCTTCAAATTTTTCTGTATGGAACACGAACAAATACATCATTCATAAGATCCTCGATTCTAAGAGAGTGCAGGGGCAGGTGCACTTTCTAGTTTAATGGAGGAATCGTGGGTTGGAAGAGCGGTCGTGGATTCCACAAAGACGGCTTCATGCTGCTAAACATTTAAAGGGATTTTAAAAAAAATTCCCTAAGAAACCTGGGTGTCGGGGTTCTTTGACCCCTCCTCAAGGGGGGGTACTGTTAGACAGTCTCGGCGGCCGCGGGCACCGCCGCGACACTCATTACCTTCCTCTGACGTCCCGGCCGTCGCCATGGCGACCGGGGCGTCACTTCCGGATCCTGGCCGACCGTTGCCAAGGCAACGGTCGGAAGCTCTGTGCCATGCGCTGCGTCCCGGCAACGGAGGAAGCCGGGCGCGCATGCGCAGAAGGTAGTATGTTGTAGTTAGACATCCTGGGGCTTGTTTTAACAAGCCTGTGGGCTGATTAACGCCTGATACATTAATCAGGCAGGGGGCTGTGTGTGATTCAGAGCTAGGCTCTGATTAATGGCCACTAGTATTTAAGGCAGTGAGGTCTGCAGCCTCACTGTTGGTTATAGTTCTGTATCCAGTCTGCTAGCCTGCTCCCTGCTTGTTCCTGTCTATTGGACCCTGTTACTGCTTACCCGTGTATGACCCTTGGCTTGAATTTGGACCCCGCTTGTGAATCTCGTGACCCTGACCTTTGGCTTGAATACTTACCTCCCTGTCTGCTTGTGACCTCTGACCTCAGCTTATTCCTTGATACCGTTGTCTGCTGCCGGCCTCTGACCTCTGCTTGGACTCCACTCCGCTGGCTTGGGTTCTCCCTAGCCGGTGCACACTTCACGACCCTCTGCCAGTCTGCAGCCCAGTCTGTCCCCACCATCAGGGGCTCCAGTGAATACCTGACTGGTAGAGTAGACTCCGGGTTGTGTTGTGCCGGCTAGCGGGGTTCCTAACACACATAAGTCTTTACTTGGTTTAACCTGAATCTAGGTGCATAACTGCGCCAATGTCTTACTCTGCTTGTATGTTTTCTTTGCATTTTGTCAGATAAATGCCTCCCTTTGTCACAATATATATATATATATATATATATATATATATATATATATATATATATATATATATATATATACACATGTAGTTCACCCTCGTTCTCTTAAGTGCCATTTTAAAACAGACAATGTGTAGGGAGAAAGTTAGCTGCAGTGCTCTGCTCATAAAATAGTGTTAAGGGTGAACCACGGACATAGGTAAGCAGTAGAATACTGTCATTATTTTAAAGCAGTTCTGTAGAGAATAGTCAGCTGAAATAGTTTGCTGATCAATTGTTTTTAATTTCAATCTTAAATACACTTTACACAGACTTGTGGTCTTAGACAGGCTACTGATTATTGTTAATGCATTGCATATATATATAAATTAGTACTAGACTGAGTTAGAGAGATATCATTCTGAACTAACTAGTATATTCTTTGAGAAAAACAGTGATTTTGCTGTCAGATGGTTAGCAGCAGAATCCAAAAACAATCAGTTTTCTTTGTTTTAAAATTGAAAGTTTTTAGAATTTTGAAAAAAAAACTGGGTGTTTACATGTGAGATTCGGCAGCATTTGCACACCCAAATAAATTTATATTCTTATATTCTAATCTTTTCTATTTTTTCAATACTTATACAGTGAAATGTATATTTAAAGAAGGCTGTTTTTGAGAGTCAGCACACAACTGCATCCCCCAAAAAAACACTATATATTCTAATCTTTTCTATTTTCCTATACTTGTCTATTTTGGAATGGCTATTCAGTGAAATGAATATTTAAAGAAGGATGCTTGTGAGGGTCAGCATGCAGCAGCACACCTCCCAAAAATGCTATATATTCTAATCGTTTCTATTTATTCTATCTATTCAATTCTATCTAATTTGCTGTTGCTATATAAATAAATTAGGATGGTGAGAAACAAAGGTGTCCTGCACTCATGCTACAAAAATGTAAAGATTATTCACATTATTCACATAATACATTGCCAGAGAATTCATTGGTTGCCAAGAGAATGACTTTCAATACCTTGCTGCTATATAAATAACTAAAGATGCTGAGAGATGAAGACGTCCTACACCCATACTACAAAATTTCAAAGATTAGACACATAATACATTGCCAGAGTATTAATCTGTTGCCAAAAGCATGACTTTTGATACCTTGTTTTACTTATATGCTCTGTGCCTTAATGCTGCCCTTCGGAATCAAACTAGGGGACTAGTATCTATTAATGGGGAGGGAGGGAAAAAAAATAATTCCTCCACAGAAAGCTTCGTCCAACCCCGGGGTAAAGTGAACTTCCCGAGACTTGCAGCGGAGGTGATGTGTAAGAGATATGTAAAAGAGACAGTTCAGATAAGCCAGTTGTTGCCCTTCCCACACATGCAAGTATGTATAATACTTATATTGATTCAGATTTGGTTTCAACATTCTGAGAAATTAACAGGACAGATTTTGTATGTATAGATGAATATATGATGGCTGATGATTTATGCTATCTGATTAGAGAACCGCAAAGTATGGTTAATTATTTTTAGAATTGAATTGAAGAAGCAAATGCATCATTGACAGATTCACAAATTCCTTCATTAAGACAACAGTGGATAACTACAGACAGCGGCATTAGTAGACATTTAAAAGATGATGAGAAGTCATAATGTTAAATGGTGCAAGTAAAAAATTTTTGGAAGGCAGGTTGGAAAGTCATTACCCCAAGGTAAGCATCTAACCCTGGGGTAACAAGAACTTGGAGCAGAGGCAGAATCACTCTGATGCCTGGACAACCTTGATGCCTCATAGGCAGAGGTCCTTACTGTACTTGAGTCTACAAAATTCCATGGCGTTGGCCATATATATATAAATGCACAGTAACTCCGAGATCTCAAAGCACAGCTAGAGGGGCGGGGGAGGGGAGAGGGGAAGGTCCCGCATACGGCGGAGCCCAAGAGGGCACGGAAGGCAGGGAAACCCCCAGAGTGATGAGGAGGGAGCAAGAGGGAACGGGGAGGAGGAGGGCAAGGTAGCTGGAGAGCAGAGTTAAAAGTGGTGAAGACAGGAGGAGAGATGACCCTGCTCAAAGGAGCGTACAATCTAAGGGGTGGGGTAACTAGTATAACTAGTATATAACTAGTATAACAGCCCCAGTATACAGAATAATAGCAACATTCTCTAAATTATATAAATATATTTATATAGAGAGGGAGATCTCCCTCACCACTTCCATTTGCAGAATATTCCTTAGTCTGACTACCCTTCGGGTTAACCCTTTTGTGTGCTGTTGATGGTGAAACTGTCGTTCTTACAAATGCAGACGATGTTATGGGCAGCGCGATGGCTAAGTGGTTAGCACTTCTGCCTCAGCGCTGTGGTCATGAGTCCTGACACGAACATGCTCCCAGCTGCCGTGACTTTGGGGTGTTTGTTGTATGATGTCACACACGATTTCAGCCCGCAGTCTCTCTCACCTATCACACAGGTTCTAGACCTACGGAATCGCCCCCAAACACAGCGCTCTCACATCCCCCCCCCCCCCAGACACTTCAAGGGTCTGCCACCACCTATAGGTACGGGCAATAGGACCCCAATATACTGTCCCACACTGGCACACAGGCTTCTAGTTCCACAAACTAGCAAGACTCACACCAGCACACACAAGGTTAGCCCTTCACACCTCCAGACTGTTACACAAATGTAAATACAAGCACACACAGCTTGTTAATCAAATGTATCAACAAATCACACACTGGCATTCCAAGGGTTATCCTGGTCGAGCAATCTCTTCTAAACAGGCTATGGATTCTTTAGATTATCAAGGACGCAACTTATTACATTTTAGATTTAATATACGAAAATACAGGGCATTCAGATATAAAGAGAAATAATGAATAAACAATTAATATATTGACATAACAAGCAAAAAGAGTTTAAAATAAAAAGGATTACATTCAGATTTGCACTTACATGAATTGCATTCTGGCCAAGGGGAATTTGGCTAAGAAGATGGACAGCTTATTAATGTAACTTGATTTCGCCAGAAGTCTGACAGCTTTTCCCCTCAGAACACAGATTTTTAAGCAAACTCAAATGGGACGGCATTCACAGAGGAAGTGTGAATGCTAATGTGGGGGCGGAAATGTCCCCTGGGTGTTACCTCAGGTTTGGTCAAACTATTCCTAAGTTTTGACCTGTTGGTAATTCTTCACAGATATATCTCTGAGAAATAACACCCCTCTCAATAAACCGGTCATAATCTCCCGCACGTTTAAATACCTAATATGATGAGATTACAACAATATCCAATCTCATCCTAAAATACATGTGATTATGGCTGTTCCCTGTGTAGTTGGTATCTATGTTTTAAATCCCTTGTGTGGTTTTTGCCCCTCAGTACAGAGTGGCATCCAGGTTTCCCCAAAATATGAACTATGACAACTTTTTCCTTTGAAGGTCATATTTCTATATACCTGTATAGAGACCATGCAGATTTTTATACCAGAGTCTCCAAGATTTGCACCTAGGCGTCTGGCTCTCCAATTTACACCCAGTAGTTAGCTTGTGTTTACACTACCTATTGAAAGGAAGTCAATTAGCTAGGGAAATACAGGATCAAATACAATGGATGTCTGTGATCTGCATATCTTAAGCTGGTCTCTGCACAAAGGGCACACATTTATCTGAGTTGACGGATCAGGTTAATTTAGGTATTCATGCAACAATTTATTTGGGTCCTGACATTCAATATTCTATTTCAGCATATCAGAGTTATGCTCTCATCCTGACAAGTCCAATTCCCGACCATGGCATTATCTGTGTGGAGTTTGTATGTTCTCCCCGTGTTTGCGTGGGTTTTCCTCCAGGTGCTCTGGTTTCCTCTCACACTCCAAAAACATACTAGTAGGTTAATTGACTGTTATCAAAATTTACCCTAGTCTCTCTCACACTCTGTCTGTCTGTGTGTGTAGGTTAGGGATTTTGACTGTAAGCTCCAATGGGGCAGGGACTAATGTGAATGAGTTCTCTGTACAGCGCTGCGGAATTAGTGGCGCTATATAAATAAATGGTCATTAGGATGATGTCCCATTTTCACCTGCATAGTCCTGAATATGAAAAACAAATTTGACAAATCTTTTTTGAGCTTGAATATAGTTATAAATATAAACTACTAATAACTTATTATCTGCACTGCCCCATGTTGTTATGTAGAAATCATCGTCATCATCATCATCAATTATTTATATAGCACCACTAATTCTGCAGCACTGTACAGAGAATATTTGTCACTCACATCAGTTCCTGCCCCACTGGAGCTTACAGTATAAATTCCCTAATATACACAGAGAATTTTCTGCCGATAGGGATATGTGGGGAGAGAATTCACAGGTTCTCCCAATACTGTAGAAATAAAGAAATGATTCCTAAGGCACAATTTATAAATGACAAAAAGAATAATCAGTTTGTAAGCACAAAAGGAGTTTGCACTGATATAGATATCGTATAAACCAGTATTAAGTATTACACACATAGGTAAAAACATCAACAGAATTTACATACTTATAAGTAACAAAATAGCAACATGATAATGTAACTACAATACTGCTAAAATAGCAGTCATATGTGTCTGGAATATAAGTGAGATATTTGATGGAATATAGTCTTTTTGCGGGTACCACGCAACAAAAAATAAAGTTTTTCCAAAGAGTCCCACTAGCATTGCCTAAATGCCAACAAATCATGCAGTAATGTAAGTGATTTCCTGCATCTTTCCTAATGCACTATGAGCACAGTAGAACTCCATCTATCCAGTTGTAAGAGGTGGTGCCATTCTTCCTGGGTTAATAATGTAGAATACTGTAGTGCTTTCTGAGTCCATTGGTGAGATATCTGATGAGCGGTTTCTCTGACAATGAAAAAAAGTCTCTTTGTCCCATACCTTTGCAGATCTCCACAACAATGTATGTAGTGAGCTGAGAGAAGAGATTTTCCTGTAGAGTGTAGAGTCAGTTCAGTCTGGGTAGTGTAGTATAGCAATTCTACATGTTTCACCCATAAAGTAAGTGGTCTGCTTCCGGGATAAAATATGTATGTAGATCTGGTCAGCCAGCTGGCTCTATATAGCGGAAGAGCATTTAGGCAAATAGAATCATTAGTCTAATTGAATGATTGGTCCAAATATTCTCATTGGTCCTAATCCACTTCAAGAGTCTTGTGTCTTGAGGGGGACCAGATTCATAGTTTAAAATAATGTGCAGAAGCCAGCTAATCCATATAAAGCTTATTATTTACTCGGCATCAAACCCAGTGAAACCCATTCTAAATTTAAAAAACAGAAGATCCAGGAGAGCTGAATCTTGCTAAAGGCCATAAAACCTTTCCCATACTTCTTTTAGGGTGCCAGATAATGAAAACCGATGTAGGAACCTACCCCCACTTAAACTGCTATTTTGGGGTCATCAGGAGTCTGAATTATGGCAACATAAGCATTGTGAGCTTGGGATTTCTAGAGGGAAAAACAGGCCACATAAGAGATTTAAGTAGCAGTGGCGCACGCAGGGGGGGTTTCTGAGTCTCCAGAAACCCCCCCCTGCCCTAACTAGGTGGCCTCTATAGCTGCACTGTCCTTTACAGCAGCCGCGGCGCTGTCAAAGAAGCGTCCGCGGCGGTGCTGTAGTGTATACAGCACCACCGCGGACGCTTCTTAGACAGCGCCGCGGCTGCTGTATAGGACAGCGCTGAAGAAACCCCCCCCCCGACAATCCTCCGTTCGCCCCTGAGTAGAGACAGCCCGTTTATGTCCTGAATCAGTATTTATGGGAATGCAACACTTTGATAAATAGCCGTTGCACTTTGTAGACTCAAGTACAGTAAGGACCTCTGCCTGGAAAATACTGTAGAAATAATTAATCACACATGTACCCTATGTAACGTCTCTCATACAGATATAACTGCCAAATGTCCCAGGTTTTAAAAACATGGAAATGTCTGATTTGTTTAATATTGAGTAAGTGTGTGGTCTTTTATATGTTAATATTGTTTTTAAACTTACTTTTATTTTCATGAACATATACGTATATATATATATATATATATATATATATATATATATATATATTTACATATACATGTGTGTTGGATATTTGTTGATATATACATCATAGTATTGTTGTTATCATCATGTAAGTAGATGTTAAGTTGCTAACACCGCAAAACTGTCAGTGACATAAAAGCAAGGTAACATATGTTACGGCAGTTTAGAAGAACTGATATGGGTTTTATTGGGCTAAACACGTTGGAGGATTGTGCAGTCTATAGTATTATGCTGGAGGATATTTCCATCTGCAGGAGGAGAGATCAAGAGAGGATTGAACTATTCTCTTAACCTCCATGTAGGAGGGGGGTGGAGCCGCCATGCTTTTAGAGACACTCCGCACACTTACCATTTCTTTTTAAGTTTAAACTAAAATAAAGGAAAATTGTTACCTAAGCACCTGTGCAGCTTTGCTAAGTTCCCTAAGTTCTCTCCACACACGTGACTCCTCCTTTTATCTACTCCTCTCCTCTCATTCTTACCGGCGGGCTCCTCCTATGTTCCAGCAAACATCTCTCACGAAACCCCTAGGCTTTTCTCCCCAACAGTAAGTGCTGCTGGAAGTTGTGGTCTGACTGCCCAATGCAGTGGTGCTTGAGTTGCATTTTATAGATATTGTTACTTTCCTTGTATTTATTTAATGCCGCCTCACTTATTGCTAGTTGTAAGAATTTAAAAACTCTCTTTTTAATATCACATTTAATATTTTCTTAGCTATATTAGTTTATTTTTATGTCTAAAACTTATGATGCCTTAGCGCATCCAGTATATCTGCATATTTACATATTTAGATCTTTATTAGGGAAGACACTGTCCCAGTCTATAAGCTTTGTTGCTTCTCTGTTATGATCACTATAACTAGAGATGGGCGGGCTCAGCTTTCTTGAAACCGAACCCATCAGAACTTTGGGGATCCGAGTATCGAGCCGAGTCGGCTCGGTACTCTCGCGCCTATTCGGATTCCAAAACTAGGCAGAACGTTATTGTGACGTTGTCGTATCTCGGTTCTTGCGAGTTTTAGAATCAATAAATACCTGCCTCCACGGTGATCTAGCGCCATTTGAGAGTG
Source organism: Mixophyes fleayi (assembly GCF_038048845.1). Classification (NCBI taxonomy): domain Eukaryota; kingdom Metazoa; phylum Chordata; class Amphibia; order Anura; family Limnodynastidae; genus Mixophyes; species Mixophyes fleayi. Next base: position 206,931,019 of record NC_134404.1, read on the forward strand.
GGACAGAGAAGGGTTTGGTCACAGTATAGAGCAGGAATAGAGCAGTATAGAGCAGGAATTTTTCTGAATTTGCACTACAAAGTGTTTGGGGTCTCATATACCCCCTTGTAAAAAAGCTGAATTGTCTGAGTGCTGAAATCTGAATATAGCACTGTATATTTCTGAATTTGCACTCCAAAGTGTTTGGGATCTCATATACCCCCTTATAAAAAAGCTGAATTAGCTGAGTGCTGAAATCTGAATATAGCACTGTATATTTCTGAATTTGCACTACAAAGTGTTTGGGGTCTCATATACCCCCTTAAAAAAAGCTGAATTTGCTGAGTGCTGAAATCTGAATATAGCACTGTATATTTCTGAATTTGCACTACAAAGTGTAGGGTCTTATTAAAATGGATTCACAGCAGTACACATATGAGCAGGAGCAGCAAACCGGTGCTGTCACCAGTCCAGATGGTAGTGTTCCCTGTATGTCATCTGGTAAAGCCTATGTAAAAGTACATAGTCTTTTGAAGTCAGGGAAAAAATCACACAAAAAAACCTCTTTTACCGTGTTGAAGAGAAAAAGAGCTGTAATACATGAAAAGTTAACTGTCGATAAAAAAAAAAAAGCCAACATGCCATTCTACACATGCAGTGGCAAAGAAAGAATGAGGCCTTTGCCTTTCTCTATGAGTGTGAGATCGAAAAATGTTACTGAGGCTTCTTCTTGTAAGGTCACTCGTGAACAAACAAGATCAAGTAATTTGGAGTCCAAAAGTAGTACACAACTACTGTTACGCGTGAAAGCCGAGCTGCAGGAAAACAGTAAGGCATTAGAGGAAAATGTATGCTCAGAATCAGAAATGACACCAATCCCTGAGGAGAGTCCATCCACGAGTGGTATGTGTAATCGTGACCATTCTGATAGTGTACTCATAAAGAAAAGCCCTTTCAGCATTTCTGCTGATGTGTGCCTGAACAGCCCGAGTATCCAGAGATACACCAATTGAGGATGCCACTTTGGAATTGGAAGAGGATGAGGGGGATATTTGTGTAGAAGGCGAGGGCGCTAATGAGGATGTTGATGAGGATGAGGTTGTTTGTGTAAGTCCTGCACCAGTGGAAGCAGTTCTGGCACGTGACAAGTAGAAGGCCATTGTCATGCCTGGACATAAGACCAGAAAAGCCACTTTTTATGTGTGGAATTATTTCTACCCAAATCCTGACAACAGTTGTCTAGCCATTTATAGTGTATGTAAAGCCACAGTCAGTCACGAGTTTATGGCAAGGTGTTGGGAAAAGCTGAAAGTTATGGTAAAAAAATAACAACAAGCAGTCCATCATCAGCTAGGACCCTTCTCTCACCTACATCCCGACACCTGCAATCTACACCCACAACACCATCCTCATCAATATCCTCAGTAGCGATCGGAGTTAGCCCTGCATCCAACTTGGTAAGACTCGATGACTACTGCACTATAATTGATTCTTCTGAAGAATTCTTGAGCCTTAATCCCACTGCTGCTGCTGGGGGTGAATATTCGTCCCATAAGCAGCCCAAGAAGAAGAGCACTAGGACTTTACAACAATTAACTATGACACAATTTTTTGCTATAGGAAGTATGACAGCACTCACCCAGTCGCAAAGCGGATTACAGACGCCATGGCGACTATGCTAGTGTTAGATCTGCATCCAATATCCACTATAAACGCAGCTGGTTTTTCATAGTTAATTGATGTTTTGTGTCCCCCTTACAAAATTCCATCGCGACACCATTTTTCAAGAAAAGCTATTCCTCAACTGTACCAAAACGTAAAAATGTACTAATTGGGCTCAAAAATGCCATTCTACCCACTGTACACTTAACCACAAATATGTGGACAAGTGGAAGTGGCCAAACCAAAGATTATATGACTGTGACAGCCCACTGGGTTGATCATTCGTCTTCACCAGCAGTAACAACAGCAGCATGTACACCGCTACATAACATTTCTCACAGGCAGGCTACTCTTTGTATCAACGGCTTCACTAACAGGCATACAGCTGATAATTTGTTACAAAAAATAAGGGTTGTCATTCATGCATGGCTTATACCACTTGGACTCTCCCCAGAATATGTTATTTTTGATAACGACAACAATATTGTGCGAGCATTACAGCTGGGTGAATTCCATCACATTCCCTGTTTTGCTCACACAATAAACTTAATGGTGCAGAGCTTCTTGAAAAATAACCGTGAGGTGCAGGAGATGCTTTCGGTGACCAGTAAAATTTTGGGACATTTCCGGGATTCTGCCACAGCATGTAGGAGATTGCAACAGCTCCAAAAACAATTTAATTTGCTCTGCTACCAACTTAAGCAAGAGGTGTTAACTAGGTGGAATTCCACCCTGTACTTGCTTCAGAGGATGGAGGAACAGCGCAAAGCCATACAAGCGTATTGCACAAGTCATGACATTGAAAAAGGAGGGGGAATGTATTTCAGTCTTGCACAGTGGAGAATCCTTTCTGTGCTGTGCAAGGTGCTGAAACCATTTGAAGTTGTGGCATGTGAAGTGGGTTCAGACTCTGCTAGCTTGATCCAAGTCATTCCTTAATTCGACTATTGGAAAATCAGCTTGACAAACTGAAGGAGGAGATGAAAGAAAGCAATTCCGCAAAGTATGTTGGCCTTGTAGATCAAGTACTTAATTCGCTTCGCAATGAACCAAGAGTTATTAAAATATTGAAGTCGGATCACTATGTTTTGGCAACTGTGCTTCATCCGAGGTTTAAGACCTACATCGATTCTATACTTCCAAATGACCGAGATCTGAACAGTTGCAAGGAGCTCTTGGTCAGCAAGTTGACCGCTGAACTGGGCCTTGGCTTGACAACGTCTCCTCCTTCAGTTTCTCAGGCAGCTGTTGCTCGTAAGAAATTGCACTTTCCAAAGAGAAGCAGGTATGATACAGGTGGCAGCCCATAACAGTTTGACATCTGGGCTGGTTTGAAAGATTTTACCAAAAAAAGTGTGACCTCGGCCATAACTCTATCCAATCCTACTATTAACATGCAAAGGATGGTGGAGGATTATTTTCAAGAGTTAATTGATATGGAAATGTCAGACAGTCCCTTTCCATATTGGGAGGAAAAACAAGCCATTTGGAAACCCATGTACAAACTTGCTTTGCAATACTTAAGCTTCCCACTCTCCAGTGTGTACTCAGAAAGAGTATTCAGCACAGCCGGGAACCTTTTCATTGATCGACGTAGGAGGTTACTTCCTAAAAATGTGGAAAAGATGATGTTCATCAAAATTAACTACATCTTCCATGAGGAAGGCCTTTACCGGCAAATACATACAAGTACTGACAATTCTCTAATGGTGGATTTCAGCTAAGATGAATTAATAGTCTGTGATGATGATGTACACACTGATGAGGGTGAGGATGATGCTGAAGATGATGACAACATCATATTGACAGTGTAGAATTCACTTCAGAGCACTATTGGTCTAACATGCCTTTAGGCCATCGATAGCTGTTTTAGTGGGGACCCAAATAAACCAAGCACTTCAGCCATGGCAGCCCTTGTCGCTGGAGTGCTTGGTTTGTTAAAGTGTCCATGCCCTTTGTAAGATCCAACATATGGGTGGGTGGGAGGACCCAAGGACAATTCTATCTTGCATCATTAATCTTTCCTGGCACTGATGTGTGTTTTTGCCATTACTCTAACAAGCCCATTGTAAGCTTGTTTAGGGAGGGCCATGTTGGACTTGCGCTTCAGCCACAAAAGTGGCACTCCTTGTGGATGAACTGCTTAGCTTGAGCAATTGTACATGCTACCTCTCCTAAAATTGAATGAAAATCAATGTAAATTAGTGTTAGTGAGGTTAATAATAATGTAGGTACAAAATAATAACGAAATTATGTGATTTTACCCCCAAAAATGAAATTTAATAAACAATAACTAAACAAAACCAAAACCAAAACACACAAGGGCGGTTTTGGCAAAACCAAAACCCGAAGCTAATCCAGATCCAAAACCAAAATACAGGGGTCAGTGAGCATCTCTAACTATTACCTAAATGCCGCCCTGCATTTACTTTAGATATAATATTAGTTTTATTAGGTAATACACATTCTTGTAGGTTTCCCCCTCATATTTTTCCACCAATCGAGAAAGGAAATTGTATTTATTGTCTATGTAACATAAATTATACATTGATATGTTCCCTTTGCCAGATTTGATACTTTAAGCATGCCATATTTGAACAGTTAAGTCTCCCTCCTTCCTGATAAGAAAACCCAATTTTGCTTTGCTGTCTTTTCTATTTCCATTAAGGATTGACAGCAGCTCTTTTGTGGTTGACGACTTAGAACAGACCACAATTAGTACATTATTGGCTTTTTTGTCTCCATCTATATCCACCTAGAGGGATTCACCCCTTTACTGGTCAGTCAGTCAATATCATCTAGACATGTTTCCATTATGCCCATTACACCATAATATCCCTGCGACATTATTAATCCTATTTCACCTATCTTGTCCTGAAGACTTCTAGTATTTGATAACCTATATTTTATGCTTTTGTTGTTTTATTTTTTTCAGTGAGAGTGTTGACGAGGACAAGGCTGGAGATCACTCTGTCATGCTGATTGAGTTAGAATAACAGACTGGAAGCTTTTTAAAGGAGGGCGGTGCTTGAAATCATTGTTCTTCCTCTGTTAACTGCAAGAAAACACATGCAGTCATCATTGCTTTGCACAAAAATGACTTCACAGGCAAGGATATTGCTGCTAGTAAGATTGCACCTAAATCAACAATTTATCAGATCATCAAGAACTTCAAGGAGAGAGGTTCAATAGTTGTGAAGAAGGCTTCAGGGCACCCAAGAACACTCAGCGAACACCAAGACTTTCTCCTAAAGTGGCAGCAGGCAGGTGTGAGTGCATCTGCACACACAGTGAGGCGAAGACTTTTGGAGGATGGCCTGGTGTCAAGAAGTCCAGAAAAGAAGCCACTTCTCTCTAGCAAAAACATCAGGAGCAGACTGATGTTCTGCAAAAGGTACAGGAATTGGACTGCTGAGGACTGGAGTAAAGTCATTTTTCTGATGAATCCCTTTTCAGATTGTTTGGGGCATCTGGAAAACCGCTTTTCCGGAAAAGGAAAGGTGAGCGCTACCATCAGTCCTGCGTCATGTCAACAGTAAAGCACCCAGAGACCATTCATGTGTGGGGTTGCTTCTCAGCCAAGGGAGTGGGCTCACTCACAATTCTATCTAAGCACACAGTCATGAATAAAAGTACCAAAACATCCTTCAAGATCAACTTCTCCCTACCATGCAAGAACAGTTTAGTGACGAACAATGCCTTTTTCAGCATGATGGAAACTCCCCAGACCTTAATTCCATTGAGAACTTGTGGTCAATCCTCAAGAGGTGAGTGGATAAACAAAAACCCACAAATTATGACAAACTCCAAGCATTGATTAGGCAAGAATGGGTGGCCATTAATCAGTATGTGGCTCACAAGTTGATTGATAGTGAATTGCAGAGGTCTTCAAAAAGAAGGGTCAACACTGCAAATATTGACTTTTTGCATAAACTTAATGTAATTGTCAATAAAAGCCTTTGACACTTATGAAATGCTTGTAATTTTACTTCAGTATACCATAGAAATATCTGACAAAAAGGTCTAAAAACACTTAAGCAGCAAACTTTGTGAAAACCAATACTTGTGTCATTCTCAAAACCTTTGTCCATGACTGTATATCCTTCAAAATTTTATTTTATCTAGCTCTCAGCTCTTCAATAAATTGTATAAGTTAACATATTGTATTAAATATAATTTGTACAACTATTAAAAAACATTTTATATATGTTAAATAGCTCAATAATATACTTAAATGCCAGCAAAAACATGTTTATTTGCAGAAAAAATTAAAAAAAAACAATTGCTAGCGTGCAGTCTCTGAAAGCACTGGCATTTCCTACTTTAGAAATCCCCTTTGTATTAGTTTCATAACTAGAATGTCATCCAGACCAACAGTTGTAGATGTATAATGAAGGCAGACAGTGTATAATACCACAATGGCAGGTGGACAATACATAATGGAAGAATGTCAGTCCTTTTGTATTAGTCATGGGATTTTTAGGAAGTGTCTGCATGGCATATGAAGCAAAAATAAAACTGTGAGATAACAAATCCCCCTATGACGTGAGACTGTAATTAATTCCTTGCTCTGGGAATAACTACTGTCATCATTTCTTTGCCATGAATTTTAGCATTGCTAGCAAAGAAACTTAACTTGGGTTGACATATAGTTTGATATCTTTCTCAATGCTATACCAAAATTTGTATATCAATGTTAAAACATTATTCAATCCTACGTGAGACAGTTTATTTCAGATTAATAATCACTGTGCATATGCCTTAAACTGAAAGCAGGTTAACAAATGATAAGATATATGCTAAATGGTTTCTAACCATGTAGTATTTTGAGTTTCCTTAACCATTACTTGGTGCACAATGGGGCATCTATTTTTCAATTGCCATTAGAGAAAATCTAGATTATTTTTCCGTCTTAGTATATTTTATACGATTTGCTATTATATTGGCAGGCTGAATGTACATGTGATTTACTAGGTGAATTATATATAAGTCTTGAGGTCATTTTGCTATTGATCTCTTTTATTTTGCTTTCTTCAATATTTAAAAATCTATTCAGTCTCTAGATAGTCACAATAAGGTGGGAGGTTCATATCTGTTCTGTGTTTATTTTGTTATAAATGGCAACAGTTAGTGTACTGTTGTTCAAGACATATTTGTCATAAATTAAGTGTAGTACTTGAATTGTATAAAATAGCAATAACGGACACAAATGATAATACTTCATTGTATAATGTACCATCATCCTCCCCTAACAGCCAATCAATTGCATTAACATGATCATACTGTGACACACTGAAGACATACAGCTGAAGAGGGCTGCACATGATTAGATGGGAATTAATCATGGGATGCATTCACTGGCTCCCATCCAATCACATACCATACTCTACTGCTCAGAATATCTAGCTGGTTTCAATCTTTGTTTGGTGTCACAGTTGATTGCATTTGAACTCATGTCTAGCACATGTCGTGGTACTACTTCTTTATTGATAATCATTGAAAAACCTCAAGAAGGCACTGTTATAGCTTAGTTGACATTAAAATCTCTGGAGGTATGTTGATTCATGGAAGCTGTGTTTATATGGTTTTGACCAATGGGCACCTGGAAATGATCTCATGCCATCCTGAACAGGAATACATTTACCCAAGGACCCTTGTCATTTTGACACTAAAGTGTCAGCATGTGCATTTGCAATCCAACAGAGTTAAGCCTGGATGGCGATGTCTTCCCACCAGTGACTAGTACGAGCAGTCAATCATTAATTAATCAGTAATTAAAGGACATTAATTCTACACTAATTCAGTCTATTTTCGTGGAAATGATGACAATATATTGCTCCAGTCTGCTGTAGTTAGTTATTTTACATTGTGGGAGAGATAAATACAAAATATTGTATGGACATTTTCCTTAGTTAAGGATTCACAAATGTTGCACTCCCAAAAGTGTGCAGATAACAAGATAATACGATTTTTTCATGCAACTTTTTTAAATATCCACGTGTAAGAAATAGTTGCATCTGTAGTCATTTTCCTCTCTTCAAATTGTATATGTGGCTTCACTAATGACCCACCAATTTTTAGGAACCCATAAGATTCTACACTACTCAATAAGATGACAAATTGTGATAAGCGCAATTATCCTTACATTTTTTAATTTGTAATTTAGCCAGTATGAGAAATTAGGACTGATAAGTCTCTGAAAATCAGTTACATATATGCTCCAGATAAGTTTGTATTTACAGGTAGACATATTAGGCCTCATCTAGAGTTAGGAGCAAATTTGCTGCTGGACAAAGCATATTACGATGCAAGATTTGACAATGCAAATTTTTTTTAGAATGCTATTCAAATACTGCCTTCTTTTGTATGTAGCACACACATACTGGGTAGCTTTATTTTTAAAATTTAGAGTACAGCTAGGATTCTGCCTGCACATTTTAAATTTGCCCTGTCTACAGAGCAACATGGTTTTTCCAAAATTGCACCTTGTAGCTGGATCTACTCTTACCTTTTAATGAGGCCCATTGTGTAGAACAGTAGTGCCCAACAAGTGGTTTTGGACCCCAAGTCCTGTCCCAGAATCCATTTTTTGGATCCCCTGTTTGTCAGGCATGTTTTTGCGTTGCCAAAATTGCTGTACGGAACATGCATAAAAATATGCTTTTTGGATACCTTTATCTCATTTAAAAAATATTATCCTCATAATGAAAGTTTTTGCATGGCACCATACATTACAAGGAATGTGCTCACTACATGCAACTCCTCCTATCAGGTGGTGCAATCTCCTGCTTCACAACCCCACCATCCTAACCTGCAATACAGTGTACTTTGGTGGCAATCTAGGAGCACCAGCACAAATTGCATGACTTCACCAATTAAGAAAGTATAAAATACTTATTTATAGCTATCATTCATATATGAGAATAGATACCTCATATATGGCGTGCTTTCAGATTTTAAGTTTAGCTCCACTTTAACATGATTAGGGCAAGGAGATTTAGACAGTGTGATCATATATTATTACTAGGGGTGTGCACCGGCCACTTTTGGGGTTTTGGGTTTTGGGTTCTGATTAGCTTGAGGTTTTGGGTTCTGATTTGTTTTGTCAAAACACCCAACGAAAGGTTTTGGTTCAGATTTTGGGTTTTGGGTTCTGATTTTTTTTTTAAAAAAGCATAAAAAGTGCTAAAATCCATATTTATTTTTTTTAATCCTACACTATTATTAACCTCAATAACATTCATTTCCACTAATTTCCAGTCTATTCTAAACACTGAACACCTCACAATATGTTTTTTAGTCAAAAAGGTTGCACCGAGGTAGCTGGATGTCTAAGCTAAGCGACACAAGTGGGCGGCACAAACATGTGGCCCATCGTAGGTGGCTGTGTAGGCTTGAATGGCCTTTTACTGGTCCTCCATCCTCTGCAGCATATAGAGGGTGGAGTTCAAGCGCGTCACTACCTCTTGTTTTAGTTGATGGCAGGGAAGGTTCATGCTTTTTTGATGTAGCAGGAACAGTGAACGTAGTTTAATATCTGATACTAATATTTCTGCACTGCAGGAACAGTGAACGTACTTTAATATCTGATAGTAATATTTCTGCACTGCAGGAACAGTGAACGTAGTTTAATATCTGATACTAATATTTCTTCACTGCAGGAACAGTGAACGTAGTTTAATATCTGATACTAATATTTCTGCACTGCAGGAACAGTGAACATAGTTTAATATCTGATACTAATATTTCTGGACTGCCTATTGAAGTGGAATCTCGACGGGATTTGGTACCGGGGACACAATACCTACATCAACCGTCTAAATTCCACTGCACAGATGGCGGACACCGGATGCACGTCTAACACCAACATAGCTGTTACGGCCGCAGTTATCCGCTTTGCCATAGGATGACTATATAGGAGTGGCACTGCAGTGACAGACAGGATGGCAGTTTGAAAAACTAGGCCCCAAAAAACACATAATGGCAAAAAAAGAGTTGCAAGATGGAATTGTCCTTGGGCCCTCCCACCCACCCTTATGTTGTTGAAATAGGACATGCACACTTTAACAAACCAATCATTTCAGCGACAGGGCCTACAAAACTGTGGTTTGTTTGGGCCCCCACACAAAAAAAGCTATTCATCTCTCCCTGTACAAACTAAACTGGCTCTACTGAGGCAAGATGTCGTCCTCATCCTCTGATTCCTCGCCCCCTTCAGTGTGTACTTCCTCAGCCTCACTCATTATCAATTCGTCCCTGCTGGACTCCACAACCACAGGTCCCTCTGTAGTCTCTGGAGGCCAGTGCTGTTCTTGATTGAGGAATTGATAATTCATTTGAATGAACATCATTTTTTCAATGTTTTGTGGAAGCAACCTCCTTCGCCGCTCACTGACCAGGTTCCCCGCTGCACTAAAAACTCTTTCCAAGTACACACTGGAGGGGGGACAACTCAGGTAAAATATAGCCAGTTTGTACAGGGGCTTCCAAACTGCCTTTTTTTCCTGCCAGTAAAAATAAGGACTGTCTGACATGTCTACTTGGATGGTGTCAGCAAAGTAATCCTCCACCATTTTTTCAATTGTGACAGCATCCAATGCAGCAACAGTAGACATGTCTGCAATGGTTGGAAGGTCCTTCTGAGCTTTTTCCTCGCAGCCACAGGTGTTATAGAAAATGAAGGAGGAGCTGTTGGAATGTCACGGTCCTCTTCAGAGGACAATCTCCTGACCAGCAGGTCTTTGCACCGCTGTAGACTTGTGTCCGCCGGAAACAGAGACACAACATACGCTTTAAACCGAGGATCCAGCACGGTGGCCAGAATGTATTCCTCTGACTTAAAAAGAGTGAAGGGCTTCATCCACAAGAGCTACATGCTTTGTTGAATCGCAATGCTTTAACAGCTCCTCCCTCACTTTCTCCAGCTGCTTCTGCAACAGCCTGATCAGGGGAATCACCTGACTCAAGCTGGCAGTGTCGGAACTGACTTCTCGTGTGGCAAGTTCAAACGGCTGGAGAACCTTGCACAACACGGAAATCAGTCTCCACTGCGCTTGACTCAGGCGCATCCCCACTCCTTTTCCTATGTCGTACGTGGCTGTTTAGGCTTGAATGGCCTTTTGCTGCTCCTCCATCCTCTGCAGCATATAGAGGGTGGAGTTCCAGCGTGTCACAACCTCTTGTTTGAGGTGATGGCAGGGCAGGTTCAGCCTTTTTTGATGTTGCTCGAGTCTGCGGTAGTTACTGGCAGAATGCCGAAAGTGTCCAGCAATTTTGCGGGCCACCGCAAGCATCTCCTGCACACCCCTGTCACTCTTGAGGTAATGCTGCACCACCAAATTAATGGTGAGTCTAAGTGGGGTAAGCCACTGCGAGATTATTTCCCTCAGTTTCTCTAAGAGGTTGTCAGTGTTGTGCCTCTTATTAAAACCTGTGATACACAACGTTGCCTGCCTTGGAACGAGCAGCCGCTGTGGAGATTCTGCTACTGATGCAGCTGCTGCTGTTGCTGCGGAAGGCGATTGTCACGGGCACTAGGAGTCTTTGCCCAGGATATCACCAGATGATGATCTTACCAGAGTAGTGTGGGTTACACAGTGGTCCTCTGGTAGCAGGGTGACTAGCGGAACATATGACTCAGCAGATAGTGAGAGGATGCAAATAGAAAAGTCAATGACTAGCAGCAATCTGGTTAATGATTAGGTAGATATGAACACGAGGATCTTGATGGACGTGAAGAAGTGCAGGAAGGTAACAGGGAAGTCAGTGATCTGCGTACAGCAAGTTGTACCACTGCTTATGGTGAAGAGACTTGTCCAGGTGCAGGTAGGTAGCGGGGAAGTCAGTGGTCTGCATATAGCAAGTTGTACCACTGCTTATGGTGAGAGGACTTGTCCAGGTGCAGGTAGGTAGCGGGGAAGTCAGTGGTCTGCGTATAGCAAGTTGTACCACTGCTATAGTGAGAAGACTTGTCCAGGTGTAGGTAGGTAACGGGGAAGTCAGTGGTCTGCGTACAGCAAGTTGTACCACTGCTTGTAGTGAGAGGACTTGTTACTGGTGCAGGTAGGTAACTGGGAGTCAGTAGTCTGCGTACAGCAAGTTGTACCACTGCTATAGGTGGGGATAGGTACAGGTGTCGATGAGTGGAAACATAGAATGTAGACACTGAGAGCACAAGGAACTTGATCCCAAACAATATGCACAAGTCTATGTTGGTGTGGCAGGCGCTGCTTGACAGAGACAAATTCACTACTGGAATCCAAGCTAATAGCAGAAGGTCAATTAGCATATGTATCTCACGACTGAACAAAGAGGTAAACTTCCCAGCAGATATGCGGAGTAATAACACAGTCTCAGGGAGATAGAGGATTCCCTGGGTAAGTGGAGAACAGTCCAAGTGGATATGCAGTAAACAAATACAGTCAATAGAAAGTAAGCATACCGCGGTTCAGTTGAGCAGGCTGTCCACCAGAGGATACAGGAACAGCTGAGTGGCTGCACGCCAGCACGAGTAAAGAAACCACAGGTGAGTGGTAGCGGTAATCAGGGTCCGGGTCAGCACACAGACAGAGAACTTGACACGGGTAGAACAACGATGAGCAATGCAGGAATCACTGGAGATAGCGAACACGAGTAGAACACTGGAGGTAGAAGCGGTCTGGAAACCGGCAATTAATTGAGCAGGAATCAGCAGGGAACTGAAGACATAGTAGAACACAGGAGACTTGAAGCGGTCTGGAAACCGGCAATGAGTTGAGCAGGAATCAGCAGGAAGCTGAAGACACGGAGAAGTACACAGGAACACCTTCAGAGACTCACAGGGAATGAGACTCCAAGATCAGGCAACGAGGTAATGAACACAGGTGCTTTAAATAGGGAGCGTTGCCTGATCAACCAATTAACTAAAAGCAAAGGTCAGAAGAGTTCTTAGGAACTGCGCATGTGCAGACCATCAGGATGGCGGGCGGCCACGGTTCAGGATAGGTGCTGGCAGGAATACTGGAGAGCCACACACCAGTGAAGAGGCACTCACGGTCCGGTGAGTGACAGTACCCCCCCTTTTAAAGGTGGGCACAGAACACATGGAGCCGGGTTTGCCCGGATACTTAGAATAAAATTTTCTTAGAAGAGCTGGGGCGTTGAGATCTTCTGCCCGAATCCACGAACGTTCTTCGGGACCAAAGCCCTTCCAATGAACGAGGAAACGAAGAACTCCTCGCAAAATTTTTGCATCTAATATATGAGTGATCTCAAATTCCTCCTCTTGATGAACTTGAACTGGCCGAGGTGCTGAAGGAGGAACAGAGAAACGGTTAATGATAAGAGGCTAGAGTAATGACACATGGAAGGTGCTGGAAATACGAAGGTTCTTAGGTAGTAGAAGTTTGAAACAAACTGGATTTATCACTTGAGTGATCCTATATGGACCAATAAAACGAGGAGCGAACTTCATAGATGGAACCTTCAAACGAATATTTTTGGTTGATAGCCATACACGATCTCCAAATTATGTGGTGGAATAGCCCATCTCTTTTTATCTGCAAAGGACTTATATCTGGCAGATGTCTTCTTTAAACAGGTTTTAACCTGAGACCAAATATTTTTGAAGGTCTGACAAACAGTCTCTACCGCAGGAACTTGGGTGGGAGGGAGGGCAGGAAATTCCGGGAAAGACGGATGGTGACCGTAAACCACAAAGAATGGACTTCTTGAAGATGACTCATGATACATGTTGTTATGGGCGAATTCAGCCAATGGGAGCAAATCTATCCAGTTGTCTTGGTTGGCTGAGGAGAACATCCTTATGAACGTCTCGAGATCTTGATTGACTCTCTCAGTCTGTCCGTTTGATTGAGGATGGTAGGAAGATGAGAGTGATAATCGAATACCCAAGGTCTTACAAAGGGCTCGCCAGAATCTGGAGACAAAATGCACTACTCTATCTGAAACAATCTCAGAAGGACATCCATGAATTCGGAAAATCTCTTTGATGAAATGATCAGCCAGAGTAGATGAAGAAGGTAAACCGGTCAAAGGAACGAAATGTGCCATTTTCAAAAATCTATCCACCACTACCCAAATGGTATTACACTTTTTACTAGGAGGAAGATCTGTAACAAAGTCCATACTAATATGGGTCCAATGGCTTGGAAGGAAAAGGTAGTGGTTGAAGTAAACACGCTGGTGTTCTGCGGGGAGTTTTAAACTGGGAACATAACTCACAGGCAGCCACGAAGTCTTTGACATCTCTCCTCATAGAGGGCCACCAGTAGCTTCGAGAAAGGATTTCGAAAGTCTTGCGTTCACCAGAATGTCCAGAAAAACGTGAAGAATGAAACCAAGACAAAATTCTCTTCCTAAGAGATGGAGGCACGAGAGTTCTCCCAAATGGTAGCACCTTGGTGGATGAAGCGGCCAGAGAAACACATTTGGGATCTAATATAGAATGGTTAGGACCATCTTCAACGTCTGAGGACGTCACGAATGCCCGGGATAGGGCGTCTGCTTTTTTTATTTTTTGCAGCTGGTTTGAAGGTTATAATAAATTCAAACCGAGAAAAGAAAAGAGACCATCTTGCTTGACGAGGATTCAAACATTGAGCTGACTGTAGATATGACAAATTTTTATGGTCTGTAAAAATTGTTACAGGATGACGAGCTCCCTCCAGCAAATATCTCCACTCCTCTAATGCTGCTTTTATAACCAGCAACTCCTTGTCCCCGTTGGTATAATTCTTCTCCGCGGGTAGAAGACCCCGGGAATAAAAGGCACAAGGATGGAATTTTTGTTGCTCCGATCTTTGGGATAAAATGGCTCCTAAGCCAACATTAGAGGCGTCTAACTCTAGGAAGAAGGGAAGCGTCACTACAGGCTCTCGAAGAACAGGAGCGGAGGAGAAGGACTCTTTGAGACACTGGAAAGCTTGAAGGGCTTTGGAGGACCATTGTTTAGTGTTGGCCCCCTTGTGAGTAAGGGCCACTATAGCAGATGCAATAGACGAAAAATCTTGAATGAAGCGTCTGTAATAATTAGCAAAACCTAAAAAACGTTGGATTGCACGAAGAGTAGTTTGCTGGGGCCAATGTAATACAGCATTCACCTTTTCTGGATCCATCTGAAGGCCAACTCCGGAGACAATATATCCCAGAAATGGAATCTGAGGCAACTCGAATGAACATTTATATAATTTGCAAAATAAAGAATTTCTTCAGAGTCTGGAAAGGACCTCTGCCACGTGTTGATGATGAGAGGGCAGATCCTGAGAAATAATTAATATGTCATCCAGATAGACGACGACACAAACATATAACAGGTCCCGGAAGATCTCATTCACGAAACCCTGGAAGACAGCGGGGGCGTTACACAACCCGAAGGGCATAACTAAGTACTCATAATGCCCATCTCTGATGTTGAAAGCTGTCTTCCATTCGTCTCCGGACCTGATCCGAATTAAATTATAGGCACCTCAAAGATCCAGCTTGGTAAAGATCCGGACTCCCTTGATACGATCGAAGAGCTCAGTAATTAACGGAATGGGATACCGATTTTTGATGGTAATGGCATTGAGTCCACGAAAATCTATACAGGGACGTAATGACCCATCCTTCTTTTTCACAAAGAAGAATCTCGCTCCAGCGGGAGAGGAAGAAGGTCAAATAAATCCTCGCTGGAGGTTCTCCTTAATGTACTCAGATGTAGCTTGAGTCTCAGGTAAAGAAAGTTGATACACACGGCCCCTAGGAGGAGTCTTGCCTGGTTGTAGATCAATCGGACAGTCCCAAGAACGATGAGGAGGGAGGCGTTCAGACTGAAGCTTATCGAATACATCGGCAAAGGAAGCATACTGTGAAGGAAGACCCGGTGGACACGATGAAATGGAGGATTGCTGTATTTTGAGTGGAACAACTTGAGAAAGGCAATGATGATGACATTCAGACCCCCAGGACGTGACTTGAGTAGTGTTCCAGTCAATCTGAGGGGAATGAAGTTGAAGCCATGGAAGGCCTAGTACGATAGGACTGGTAGTAACAGGAAGAATTAGAAATGAAATTTTTTCCTGGTGTAAGGCTCCAATTTGAAGAGTCAATGGAGACGTACTCTGAGTAATGAGACCATTAATTATACGTGATCCATCGATAGCAGTAACGGTAATGGGTACCTTTAAAGAAATCACTGGTAGGGACCATTGATTTACTAGGGAACTAGAGATAAAATTTCCTGCAGCTCCAGAATCTATAAGTGCTTGAGTGTCAAAGGATTTGGTAGCAAAGGAAACGGTAACATCAAATGAACAAACTTTCACTTTCGTGGAACATGGAGAGGACTCCAGGGACCCTAACTTTACCTCTCCAGAACTGGTTAGGGCCTGGCATTTCCCGACTTCCTAGGACATGAGTTGAGCATGTGAGTAGAAATAGCACAATAGATACAGAGTCTATTTTTTACTCTTCGTTCCTTCTCCTCTGATGTTAATTTGGAGCGACCTACCTCCATAGGTACTACTGGAGATGGAGCATGACGAACTTGAGGTACTGAGCGAAGAGGTGCTTTATAGGAAGTTACTTTTTTGTAATCTCTCTCACGAAATCTCATGTCTACACGATGGCAAAGAGAAATCAACTCATCCAAGGAGGAGGGTAGTTCTTGTGAGGTCAGTGCGTCTTTAATCTTATCAGAAAGCCCCTGCCAGAAGGTGGCAATCAAGGCTTCAGTGTTCCACTGAAGTTCAGAGGCAAGTATCCAAAATTGAATGACATACTGAGCTACGGTGCAAGATCCTTGGCGTAGTCGGAGGATGCTGGAAGCCGCAGAGATAACACGACCAGGTTCGTCAAACACACTTCGAAACGTGGAAATAAACTTGGCACTATCTTGCAACAAAGGGTCATTTCTCTCCCACAGAGGGGAAGCCCATGCAAGAGCCTGTCCGGAAAACAAAGAGATGAGATAGGCCACTCTGAAACGATGAGTAGAGAAGTTATGAGGTTGAAGTTCAAAATGAACGGAGCATTGATTAAGAAAGCCCCTACAGGTTTTGGGATCTCCATCATATTTAGAAGGAGTAGGCAGGTGTAGCGTGGAAGCGATGGACACCTGGGATGGCACTGGGGAAGGAGATGGAGACACTGGAAGCTCAACGGTTGCTGCTACATTTTGCACAGGGGTTCCTTGGGAGGCTAAAGCCTGACAAAATTGCAACAACTGTTGTTGGCGAACATCTTGTTGTTGTTTGATATGGGTGACCAGATACTGCAGCATCTCCATAGCTGTTGGTTCCGATCCTGGGTCTGTCATGCCTGATCTTACTGTCACGGGCACTAGGAGTCTTTGCCCAGAATATCACCAGATGATGCTCTTACCAGAGTAGTGTGGGTTACACAGTGGTCCTCTGGTAGCAGGGTGACTAGCGGAAAATATGACTCAGCAGATGGTGAGAGGATGCAAATAGAAAAGTCAATGACTAGCTGCAATCTGGTTAATGATTAGGTAGATATGAACACGAGGATCTTGATGGACGTGAAGAAGTGCAGGAAGGTAACAGGGAAGTCAGTGATCTGCGTACAGCAAGTTGTACCACTGCTTATGGTGAAGAGACTTGTCCAGGTGCAGGTAGGTAGCGGGGAAGTCAGTGGTCTGCATATAGCAAGTTGTACCACTGCTTATGGTGAGAGGACTTGTCCAGGTGCAGGTAGGTAGCGGGGAAGTCAGTGGTCTGCGTATAGCAAGTTGTACCACTGCTATAGTGAGAAGACTTGTCCAGGTGTAGGTAGGTAACGGGGAAGTCAGTGGTCTGCGTACAGCAAGTTGTACCACTGCTTGTAGTGAGAGGACTTGTTACTGGTGCAGGTAGGTAACTGGGAGTCAGTGGTCTGCGTACAGCAAGTTGTACCACTGCTATAGGTGGGGATAGGTACAGGTGTCGATGAGTGGAAACATAGAATGTAGACACTGAGAGCACAAGGAACTTGATCCCAAACAATATGCACAAGTCTATGTTGGTGTGGCAGGCGCTGCTTGACAGAGACAAATTCACTACTGGAATCCAGGCTAATAGCAGAAAGTCAATTAGCATATGTATCTCACGACTGAACAAAGAGGTAAACTTCCCAGCAGATATGCAGAGTAATAACACAGTCTCAGGGAGATAGAGGATTCCATGGGTAAGTGGAGAACAGTCCAAGCGGATATGCAGTAAACGAATACAGTCAATAGAAAGTAAGCATACCGCGGTTCAGTTGAGCAGGCTGTCCACCAGAGGATACAGGAACAGCTGAGCGGCTGCACGCCAGCACGACTAAAGAAACCACAGGTGAGTGGTAGCGGTAATCAGGGTCCGGGTCAGCACACAGACAGAGAACTTGACACGGGTAGAACAAAGATGAGCAATGCAGGAATCACTGGAGATAGCGAACATGAGTAGAACACTGGAGGTAGAAGCGGTCTGGAAACCGGCAATGAGTTGAGCAGGAATCAGCATGGAACTGAAGACATAGTAGAACACGGGAGGCTAGTAGCGGTCTGGAAACCGGCAGGAATCAGCAGGGAACTGAAGACATAGTAGAACACAGGAGACTTGAAGCGGTCTGGAAACCGGCAATGAGTTGAGCAGGAATCAGCAGGAAACTGAAGACATGGAGAAGTACACAGGAACACCTTCAGAGACTCACAGGGAATGAGACTCCAAGATCAGGCAACGAGGTAATGAACACAGGTGCTTTAAATAGGGAGCGTTGCCTGATCAACCAATTAACTAAAAGCAAAGGTCAGAAGAGTTCTTAGGTACTGCGCATGCGCAGACCATCAGGATGGCGGGCGGCCACGGTTCAGGATAGGTGCTGGCAGGAATACTGGAGAGCCACGCACCAGTGAAGAGGCACTCACGGTCCGGTGAGTGACAGCGAAGCATCTACCCAATGGGCTGTCACAGTCATATAGTCCTTCGTTTGCCCTGAACCACTTGTTCACATGTCCGTGGTTAAGTGGACAGTGGGTACAACCGCATTTTTCAGAGCACTGAGGATACTTGTTCGTACTTCTCTGTACATCCCGGGTATCGCCTGCCTAGTGAAGTGGAATCTAGACGGGATTTGGTACTGGGGACACAATACCTCCATCAACCGTCTAAATCCCACTCCAATAATGGCGGACACCGGACGCACGTCTAACACCAGCATAGCTGTTACAGCCGCAGTTATCCGCTTTGCAATAGGGTGACTACTGTCGTACTTTGTGCTCATGGCAAACAACTGTTGGACGGTCAACTGTTTGGTGAAAGACGTAGCGTTCTTACGACTTCTCCTCTGGGAAGATGACCGACTACCAGCAGCAACAGCAGCAGCAGTAGTAGGCGTACCGCTGCAGGATTCCTTGGATGAATTCCGGATTGAAGAGGACTCAGTCATGCTGGTGACATGGCCTGCAGGACTATATCTGATGGAGATCGTGGAAGAAGTTGACGAGGAGAGTGTTGGTGTTGTGTATCCAACAGGACCAAGGGATTTAGGTGTCCCTGGACTGCTGACGATCCTAGCCACAGGTCCTGAACTAAACACTGAATTATGAAGGTTCTTCAGGTGACGTATAAGGGAGGATGTCCCTAGGTGGCCAAGATCCTTACCCCTGCTTATTTGAGCTTTACATAAGCTACATATGGCCATACATTTGTTGTCCGGATTGGGATAAAAATAACTCCAGACCCAAGAGGTGGATTTTTTGGTCTTCTGACCAGGCATGATGATGGGCTTTTTCATCCCATGGACAACAACTGTTTCCCCCCCTGGTGCCTCATTTAAGATAACCACATCAGCATCCTCCTCGTCAAGTTCCTTCTCAGCGCCAGCTACATCAATATCCTCCTCCCGGTGTACAACATTGACAACTTCATTAGCCAAATCTGTAACTGGACTGTGGGTGATCCTTCCAGCATATGCAGAGGGCATGCTGCAAATGGTGGAAGGAGCCACCTCTTCCCATACAGTGATGGGAAGGTCAGGCTTCGCAACCACCAACACCCTTGGTCTCGCCTTGGGGATTTGTGATTCCATCTCTTTAGAAGGCAGAGTTGTTTGCTGTGTTGTTGATGACAGCTTAAGTCTCTTAAATTTTTTGTAGCGGGGGGGAGGAGGAGGGCTTAGATCCTTGGGTGAAGCTGAACCACTAGTCATGAACACGGGCCAGGGCCTAAGCCGTTCCTTGCCACTCCGTGTCGTAAATGGCATATTGGCAAGTTTATGTTTCTCCTCAAATGATTTTAATTTTCTTTTTTTTACTAATTTTAGTGAACTTTGGCTTTTTGGTCTTTACATGCCCTCTACTAGGAGATTGGGCATCGCCCTTGGCAGACGACGTTGATGGCATTTCATCGTCTATGTCATGACTAGTGGCAGCAGCTTCAGCATTAGGAGGAAGTGGGTCTTGATCTTTCCCTACTTTATCCTCCAAATTTTTGTACTCCATTATATGCAGCACAAGAGAGCGTACCCCTAAAGCACACACACTTTGGGACTGCGGAAACAGTGAACGTAATAATTTAGATTGCAGTACCTATTTTTTGGGACTGCAGAAACAGTGAACGCAGTAATATAGATTGCAGTACCTATTTTTTGGGACTGCAGAAACAGTGAACGTAGTAATATAGATTGCAGTACCTATTTTTTGGGACTGCAGAAACAGTGAACATAGTAATATAGATTGCAGTACCTATTTTTTGGGACTGCAGAAACAGTGAACGTAGTAATTTAGATTGCAGTACCTATTTTTTGGGACTGTAGAACAGTGAACGTAGTAATTTAGATTGCAGTACCTATTTTTTGGGACTGTAGAAACAGTGAACGTAGTAATTTAGATTGCAGTACCTATTTTTTGGGACTGCAGAAACAGTGAACGTAGTAATATAGATTGCAGTACCTATTTTTTGGGACTGCAGAAACAGTGAACATAGTAATATAGATTGCAGTACCTATTTTTTGGGACTGCAGAAACAGTGAACGTAGTAATTTAGATTGCAGTACCTATTTTTTGGGACTGCAGAAACAGTGAACGTAGTAATATAGATTGCAGTACCTATTTTTTGGGACTGCAGAAACAGTGAACGTAGTAATATAGATTGCAGTACCTATTTTTTGGGACTGCAGAAACAGTGAACGTAGTAATTTAGATTGCAGTACCTATTTTTTGGGACTGTAGAAACAGTGAACGTAGTAATTTAGATTGCAGTACCTATTTTTTGGGACTGCAGAAACAGTGAACGTAGTAATATAGATTGCAGTACCTATTTTTTGGGACTGCAGAAACAGTGAACATAGTAATATAGATTGCAGTACCTATTTTTTGGGACTGCAGAAACAGTGAACGTAGTAATTTAGATTGCAGTACCTATTTTTTGGGACTGCAGAAACAGTGAACATAGTAATATAGATTGCAGTACCTATTTTTTGGGACTGCAGAAACAGTGAACGTAGTAATTTAGATTGCAGTACCTATTTTTTGGGACTGTAGAAACAGTGAACGTAGTAATTTAGATTGCAGTACCTATTTTTTGGGACTGCAGAAACAGTGAACGTAGTAATTTAGATTGTAGTACCTATTTTTTGGGACTGCAGAAACAGTGAACTAATATTTCTGGACTGCAAGAATATATTGCTCTAGAATTTTTTTTATACTTTTTAAATTATTTTTTTATAATTATTTTTGTATATTTTTTTTTTTTTTATGATTTGTTAATAATTATAAAATTACTATGGACTTATCAGAACAAAGCACAGGACAAAAGCACCACTGGACTCAGCAGGACAGAGCACAGGACAAAAGCACCACTGGACTCAGCAGGACAGAGCACAGGACAAAAGCACCACTGGACTCAGCAGGACAGAGCACAGGGCGGGGCATCACTGGATTCAGCAGGACAGAGAGAGGAGGAGTTTTGTTTCAGCTCTGACTTCCAGAAGCCTGCAGGGTAAAGTTCTGTGCCTAGCCCAGCCTTGATGGAGGATCCTGGGGGGGGAGTGGAGGAGAGCCCCCAGGCTTCTGGGCCTATGGAGTTATGTATGGAGAATAATACTACCAGCCGGCCTGATATCAACTGGGCCACGGATCTGGTCCCTCCAACTGAAGGGGTTTCCCCGGGATCTGTGGATGTGGTTTCCCTAAGCATGATGGAGGAGATGGACGTACACCCAGGGCCTAGTGAACTTACCAGGCCTAAGCTATCCCGTATGAAGTCTAATACAGGGGGGGCAGGAGGTGGAGATGTGTACCCTGACTCCAGTGAGGCAACTGGGGCCCGGGGTGAAACTGTCAGCGGGGTTGAACATGCAGCCGTGTGTGGACCTGGAAACCCTGCAGCCTGTGCTGATACAACAGGCTAGGGGAGGATCCTCCCGTTCGGGACCCAGGATGGGGTCTGGAGGGGCTCGGGAGATCCAGGCATCTGACTCTGTGATGCAACAGGAGTCGGGATCGGGTGAGGTGGAGGACGGGCCTAATATGGCGGTGGATCCGGTAACAGTGTGTCTGCCAGATTCGGAGGACAGTGAGCCAGATGAGATGGAGATTGGTGCTCAGATCAAGACACTGGAACTGGAAATCAGCGGTCTTGACAGACTTATCACTAAAAAGAGAAAGAAAAGGAATCGCGCTTTTAGCCGCGACAGAGCGATGTACTCGACGGAGATTGAAGAGCTAGCCGAAACCCTGAAAGAAAAGGAAGAATTGCTGGTTAAATTAAAAGTGATTAAACAGGCAACGCTCCTAGAAGACTCAGCGCCGCTGACTCCAAACATGGCGGCCGGGTCGCAGGAGGTAACCGAAGATGGCGGTCTCTACAGCGAGATCCGTGTGTTGGAGGGTGAGCAAAGGTCGGTGAAGGGCCAGGTAGGAACCGAAGGTGTCCCCGGTGGGTGTACAGTGCGGGCTTCTGTAGGGGGGACCGTATTGTTTTCCCAGCTGCCCGCGGCTTTTCCGGAAGATACCGGAAGTGACAAATCGGCCCAGAGACCGGTAAGCTCCATGATCCCTTCGGACTCAAAGAATGTTAAGATTAATGTAATAAAAGCAATACCTAGCGGTAATGTGGCAGCAGCTGAGGCGGGGTCTGATCCAGGGAGTACCAGGGTGGTAGCCTGTGACACAGCAGCTGTGCTGTCCTCCGTGGCGCAGTCTCGCTGTCGGCCTGACCCAGCGATCCCGATCAGTACATCCGTTGCTGACAATGCTAATGCTACTTATAATGCTAATATTATTGATTGTGCTAATGTAGCTGATAATGCTAATATTACTGACAATGCTAATGTCACTGGTAATGCTTGCGTTACTGATAATGCTAATATTATTGACAATGCTGGTGTAGTTATCAATGTTATTGACAATGCTAAAATTGCTGATAATGCTAATGTCGCAGATAATGTTGATGTTACTGATAATGCTAACGTAGCTATTAATGTTACTGACAATGCTAATATTGCTGATAATGCTAATGTCGCAGATAATGTTAATGTTACCGATAATGCTAATGCTACTGATACGGTTGGAGTAGTTAAAAATGCTGTCTCGGTGTGTACAGATGAGAGGGTGGTTGCGATTGAGCATAAGGAGCGGGGGGGGTAATTTGAGGAGTGAACTCAGCCCGACTCAGGCCAAAATCATTGATACTACATATGGTCCCTTATGCATAACAGACAGAGCCAGGAAAGCGGCTGCTTTAATAGAAAGTGCGTCTAAGACTATGCCTAACATGTTGGTTGGTGGTGATGTACTAGTGAGCAGTTCTGGAGTCTGTATGACAGCCTCAGAAGAGGCAGGCCCTTCATCGCGTCAAAACTTGTGGGGGGGTAGCAGTCTTAGGGTACAGGGAGATATTGTTGTCCAGGGCTCGATTATGAGGTCAAAAGATCCTCTCCCGGGGCCAAGTACAAGTTCTCTCCCGGGGTCAGGCCAGGTAGATCCAAGTTCCCTCCTGGGGCCAAATACAAGTCCTAAGAGTCCTCTCCCGGGGCCAAGTATTCACCCAGGGCTGATGTCATATGCGGGTGCAGTATCTAACTTAGGTTTAAGGCCCAGTATGAATACCCAGAATATAGGGCCTGGCCCAACGGCGGCTCAGCCCTTCAGGCGTCGCAACGTTGTACAACTAAAATATATGGGGAAAGACCCCCCTATCAGACCAGATTTTTTAAAAGTTTTCCTAGAGTCATTTAAGTTTGTCCCAGCGGATCTCTTTGCCTGCATCCACCCTGTTAACACTGCGGAGTATGATGTAAGCTTCGTGTCATATCAGGGCCTGCAGACTTTCTGGAGCAGGTGGGGTGGGTGCAGGTCGAGAGATCCATGGGTTAATTATAAGGCTATCGCCATAACTCGCCAGGAGCGAGTTAAAATTACTATATTGGTAAGAAACGAGTCTATACCAGCAGCGGACCTTGGGTTTTGGGTGGGGAGATTTGCAAAGATGGTTTCGCCTCTGGTCAAAGTGCCAGACCCAAGTCATGGCGTCTGGGGTGGCGGATGGTCCACCACAGTAGATCTAAAATGCACGGAGGCTGGCCTAGTACACTTGCCGTCCGCGGCTTTCATTGGTCGCGATAGGATCCAATGTTTCTACCCGGGCCAGCCGAGGATGTGCCACAGATGTGGGGACTTCCGCCACCTCAGTGCCAACTGTCCCCAACAAAAGTGTGGGCATTGTGGGGGCATGGGCCACGAAACCAGGACATGCAACCAAATCAGGTGCAATTTATGTGGCACAATAGGCCACCCCTTCAGTAAGTGCCCCCATGCGGCTCATAACGCCGCGGTTACAGATGAAGAAATAATGAGGGCAGTCGAGGTGGTAGAAAATATGGAACCAGTGGAGAAACCGGCAGAACCCGTGGAAAGTCCTGCTCCTCCGCCAAATCCGTAGTTATCAGTACCTTCGATGGCCAAAGTTCAGACAAATGAATGGTCCAGGCAAAAGAGCAAAAGCAAGAAGAAGGGTACGGGGAAGGAAGGGTTAGTTCTATCAAACAGGTTCCAGTTCTTGTCAAGCGAGGAAGAAAGTATGGAGGAGGGGGAGATTAGGGTGAATAGGGAAGGTGCTTTAGTCCAAGTAACCAGGCAAAATAGGAAATCACAAAAGTCAAGGGACCTGCCTTTAGGGGAGATAGCAAAAATAATGAGAAAGACCAGTGTCAGGAAAACTGCTAGGCACTATTTGAAGGATAAGGTGACAACCCCATCTGGGCCTCCTTCCGTAGAAGACCTAGTTCCCCCCTTGATACAGGATCCCCCCCCTGGCCATCCCATAGAAGCCGGCCCCCCTAGTGGGGTGCCAGAGTCCCCGGTGGTGAGAGATCGGTCTTCATGGAGTGACCCGGTCCTTGTTCCTCAGAGTCAGGATCCTCCCGTGTGTCCTGTACCTCCTAATCAGAAACCCCTTGAGGTCCCCCATAGCAAACCCTCTGGTTTGCCTCATGATCCGGTTAAGTTGTTGGGAGCAGGGCCCCTGGGTGGCGGTGATCCTGGTGGGTCAACGGGTAGGATGCTAGGGTCAGGCGGAGTCCCTCCCTTGGGGGAAGAAGTTGTCCTCAGGGGGGAGGAGTCTTTACAGGCAGGCCTTAGTTATAAAAGGTTTGGCTCCTCTGATGAGGATTCAGGGAGGAAAATAAAAAAGAAGTGAGTTGTTACTACTGTCTAAAGCTCTGAAGGATGGCTTCCCAGCCCATTAGATTTGCCACTATTAACGTGGCATCTATTCTTTCCGAACAAGCTCGTTATCTGGCCTTTGATTTTTTCAGCACGGTTGAGGCTGATTTTTTATTTTTGCAGGAGACCAGATTAGGTCAACTAGCCGACCTACATAAAGCCAAAAGAGAGTGGAGGCGTGGGCCCTCCTACTGGTCTCTTGCGGCCGAGCCGTACGGTGGGGTGGCGGTGCTTTTTACCGGCATGATAACCATCCAGCGAGTCATTGAGCTTGAGGTAGGTAGGTGCATGGTGATAGATGTCAAACTGAGGGGGCATGACTTAAGGCTGATTAATATTTATGGACCCCAAACAAAGTGGGGTCGGAAATTCCCTTTTTTTAGTAAGTATGGTCAGGCAGGCTGGTCTGGTGGATGCACACATTCGTCATTTTCCAGACCACACGGGTTTCACTTTTTATAGAGGTAGTTGTAGGTCTAGGATAGATAGGTTTTTTGTTAAGGAGAGCTCGAAAACCTTGGCTCCAGAGCTGAGGCCGGTAGAGTTCTCCGACCACGTTTACCTATCTATGTCCTTGAATGCTTCGGAGACTCTTCGGAAGGGTAGGGGTCTTTGGCGCCTGAACTCTAAGCTCCTAGAGGAGGAGTTGATAAGACAGTCTTTTAGGGACTTCTTTGAATCCCAGGAATCACTTTTGGAGGCAGGTTGGAGTAGGTCTGAATGGTGGGAGATGCTGAAGAAAAGGACCCGGAGCTTTTTTCGGGGCCTTGTAGCCAGAAATAACTTGGGTTCTTGATCTCTGGCCAGGGGGATAGTGGGGAGATCCCCCGGGTGAAGGCTCAGATGAGAGAGATACAGTATGACCGGTATGCATCCTTGGTTCTGGAGAGGGATTATGGGAGGTACCATTCGCCCGATCCTTTCCAGAGCTGTAGGAACTCGGTAGATGCTAAGGAGGTGAGGGGCTTGCGCGATGCTGAGGGTGTCCTTAGGGAGGAGAAGGAGGGCATTCTTGGTGTTGTGCGGTCCTTCTATTCCGATCTCTTATCGGAGAAGTCACTTGACAAAGAGAGGATGGACCAGTTTTTGAGGGAAACTCCTGGCCTTGGTGATTTTAGCGGCCTGCTTGAGTCCTTGGGCGATGAAATAACGGTGGACGAGGTCAGGATGGCGATAGATGGTTTATCTGTCAAGAAAGCCCCAGGCCCAGATGGTCTTACATCTGAGTTCTTTAAAATCTTTGGGGACATCCTGGCTCCGCGTCTCGTGGAGGTTTTTAATGAGAGCCTGGGCAGAGGTTTATTGCCTCCCTCCATGAGGGTCTCTGCCCTTATCTTACTGTCCAAGGGGAAAGATCAGTCATGTATTGAGAACTGGCGCCCCATCGCTCTTCTCAATACTGACAGGAAGATTCTGGCGAAGGTGCTTTTTAATAGAGTGATGCAAGGTTTCCGGCCAGTTGCTCTCTCCTTCTCAGCACTGCACTGTGAAGGGCCGAAGCACTTTCAGTGCTGTCCTGACGGTGCGGGAGGCCTTTGAGCGGTGCCGTGCGGAGAAGTGGGGGAAGTACCTTTTAGCCTTAGATCAGTCGAAGGCTTTTGATAGGGTAAATCATGAGTACCTTTGGGCTCTACTTCTGTGGTATGGTCTTCCAGTGCGGGTGGTGAATTGGCTCCGTACCATTTATAGACAAGCCGAGAGCTTCCCTCTTGTGAATGGTTGGGTGGGTCAGTCCTTTGAGGTCCTGTATGTGTTTGCCATAGATCCCTTCGTCAGAAGGGTTGGTGGTAGCTCGTTGGGAGGTGTGCTGTTGGGTCCGGAGTGCCCCTTGAAGGTAGTGGCCTACGCTGATGATGTTACTGTTGTCTTGTCGAGTTCCGCGGAAGCTGAGGAGGTAACGACTCTGGTCCGTGGGTATTCTGAGGCCAGTGGCTCATTAGTAAACCAGGAAAAGAGTAAAGTTTTCTGGATGGGGGAGGAGGGTTGTGAATTCAACCTTCCAGACAGTCTTCCCCGGGCGAGTGAGAAGATCAAAATTTTAGGGATTCATTTCGGCCCTGGTGATTATGCCAAGCAAAATTGGGAGTTAAGGCTGGAGGAAGCTTCCCGGAAGGTAGTGAGCTGGAAGAGGTGGAAACACTCTCTCCGGGAAAGGGTGGACCTGATCAAGACCTTCCTGATCCCGGTATTCCTGTACATCAGCTATGTGTGCCTTTTGCCGGAGTCTTTATGGTCTAGGGTTTATGCAGTTTTCTTCCAGTTACTCTGGGGAAATAGGCTGAATCTGGTCAAGAGGGCTGTGACCTACCGACTGAGGAAGGATGGGGGCCTGGGTATGATTAACCCTGTGCTGTTCTTTATGTCAACCTTTCTGAAGTTGCACCTTAGTAGTCTCCTAGTTGAGACCCCTCCTCAGTGGGTGGGAGGCTTCAGGGTATGGGTGGATCCCTTCCTCAGTGCATGGTATGGGGGAGGCACCGTTAAGAGTTTCCGGGTCCGGCATGGGTATCTCCCGACCTACGTTTCCTTGGGATTGAAGGTGACAAGGCGTTGGGGCTTAGGGGCGGGGGAAGTTGGGAGCTCTTCTAGAAGGGAGTTGGAGAAGAGAGTCCTGCACTCCCACTTTTGGGTTCCGCTGTCACTGAGAGACTGCCCAGGTGATGTGAGTTCGGTGGGGCTTTCCTTGATTAATTCAGAGAGAATCCCGTTGAAGCTTCAGTACATTGCCTGGCTCTCCTTTCACGGGAGACTTTATGTAAGAGGGAACCTCAAGCACAGAAATGCTGATGATCGTGGCTGCCCACGGGAGGAGTGTCTAGGGGTGGAGGAGACTATGGACCATTTCTTGCTCGAGTGTCCCTTTAATGTAAAGGTTTATAAAAGAGTCTCCAGGTCGCTGGGGATCCCCTGCCTTTCGGGGCTTAGTTACCCTGAATGGGTCTACGGGGCATTCAAGGCAAGGTGGAGGGCTTTTGATTTCTGTACACTTTTTTTAGTCAGTTTAGTGGTCAGGTATTTCACATGGAACGCACGGTGTCAGGTCACCATCCGGCAGAAAGTCCTTCCCTGTGAGGTAGTGGTGGAAGATATTCTCCACGAGGTGTGGAAATTGAGGGGCATGGAGGGTCGCCGGATGTCCAATGCTAACTGGCTCAGGCTGTGGCGGAGTCTGAGACCTCCTTAGGGGGTCAAAGTCTGGTGCCTCTCCTTTCTAAGTGGCTTCTCTTGCTGTCCTTTCACCCCATTAGATTTTGTGTGGTGGAAAATTTTTTCAAGTATGGCTTACATGCACCTACAACTTGCTTCTTAGTGGGATATGGTGATGTATATGAGTTGGGTTTGTTGTTTGTATGGTGGCACCTTCTTGTTTTATGTGATTTTATCCCTTTGTATTTACTGGACTTATGAATTGGGCAAATAGCCCTTCTGGACTTTCGGTTAAGTTAGGCAAATCAGCCTTTGTTTTCAGTTGGTCTTTTTTAATATAGGTTGGTGCCGCCTTTAGTAAAGTTTATTGGTTTTATTGTTTCATATGTAATGTTATGTTGCAAGTTTTAAATAAAAAAACATTAGCAGGACAGAGCACTGGCCAAAGCACCACTGGACTCAGCAGGACAGAGCACAGGACAAAAGAATAAAGCACCACTGGACTGATCACACAGAAGCAGGAGCACCACTACCCTACAACCTCCCTCTTCCCTGATCACAGCCCAAATGAAGATGGCGGCCGCAAGCGGCGAATTTATGACATCCGAGTCTCGCGAGATCCGACGCGAGACTTGGATGTCATAGCCTCGTTTCGGATTTTTTTCCCTGGTGGAAGTACCCGAACAGTGCTCGGATCCCATCGGATCCGCACTGTTCGGGTGGGCTCGGATTAGCGGAATCCGAGCCCGCTCATCCTTAATTATTACTCATAGATCTTCTATTACAAAAGGATCAGCATTGCTATGCCTAAACATTGGTCGTGGGACTCTTTTAAATTAACTTGACAATGTATGTTTTTTTACTTTCCCTGGTCTAATTGTAGGGGTTACTGCAGTTGGACCAGTATAACTGTTTTACCATGTCATTGCTAGAATTACTTTCCTCTTATTAACATTGCTCATTGCACTAGATCACTGAGCTTAAAATTGCCAGATATGTAATACTTATATGCCAACCTTATTCTGTAGCATACTGGCCCTGGATGTGATTTGTAGAAAGCTGGAATCATCTGTGTTGGACAATATGTAAGAAATATGTTTTTTTTTATATAGAATGGGGTCTACACCAAACATTCTTACCAGTCCTTACCCTGGCCTTAATACCCATACTAACCTGGACGGACCTAACCTCCACTTTCTAACCTTAGCTCCCCTCCAGAGCCTAATCTTAATCTCCTCATCACCTTGGTGCCACAATTCATGAAGCACATGGGACTTTAGAGGTAAGCATAGTGGAAGAGCAGAAGGGTGTAATAAAAGTCAAATATCACAATCCATGCAGAACATGAGAATTAACTAATCCAACTGAACATTAATCTTCTTGAGGTATTTTTTTAGTGACAGGCAAGACAAGAGGGGTATGGCTTGTTTAAAATACAGCATTTAAAAGGCATGATCTCTGTGAAGAAAGATGTTCCTTGACCCTGATGATCACTATAGAAAGCCCAAAGAGTAAAGAAAGACATCACTGATTTTAGTGAGGATTAAAGCCACCAATATAGAATGTTGGCAACTAAAATGTACCTAAAATGTTATGGTTGCCCACTAGAGACTTTTCGGGTGTGTCAGACTTTAATCAACCTTTTATTCTATTCATTAACTAGACATGTTCATATTTGATGCCTTTAATACAAGAATGTGAATATATGAGTTACAGGTCTTAAATTGATTTGTGACTTACCCTAAAATCACTGGGACTTAATGTTTGTTTGCAGAATATGATATTCTATTAATAATAAGGGCATACGATTTATAGGAGGTTATATACTTCTTTTTATTGGTTTTACTGTACCTTCATTGTGGTTGTTTTACCACAAAACTCTGCAGTGGTGGACAGTCAGTGCTATATACAAATCATATAAACGGAGAACGTACATACAAGGTTGGCGATGGAGGTGCAGAGGTGAGGGTAGAGCAGGCCCTACTTTTGAGAGCTTACCTTGAAAAAATACTCATTGGTTCTCTGGGATTAGTCAAGTGTGAAAAAAGAAATGTAATATATTTATGTCAGCAGAGATTGAGATGGAGCACATTGAAAAGATTAATGATATGTGCATAGCTGCCAAGCCTAATGAAGATTTACTATCCCAGTAACATTTTATACTCAGTGTAAAGAGAAAAGTGTCAAAGCTTTTGCACAATGGCTCAACACAGCTACCAACAGAGGCTATAAAAATAGATGTTATTTTATTAATTCTAAAGCAGGCAGTTAATGATTTATTCCAACTTTCAGGTTATAAATGTTTCTCAAGGTTCAGTGAATAAGTTTGTGATAATATAAAGAAACATATATTTAAAATTATGCATGCTACAAATAAATGATTTATGAGCAGTAAAAATAGAAAGGGTGATTTATGAAATGGTGGCACAGTGTAAATATCCTGCAAGCCACGTGTGATGTCATGGAGGTCAATTTGAAGACTTTGTGCCTTTCTCTATGGCACTTCCCATATCTAAGTGGGACAAAATATTGGGCATATTCATGCTGAAGTGCATTTTAATTTTGGTTAAGGATATATTTAGATTAGCTGACAGAGAAAAGTACCCATATCTAAAAACATTTTTAATTTCAAGTGGCTCTTCAGCACTTTTAGACCAAGATCACTAAAACACTTACACTATGTAAATGGTGGCAAAAATCAGTATTTTTATAGTACTTTTATATTATACTGCTAGCAGAACAAAAAATAGTTTTTTCTTTACATAAAGGCAGAACAATTTTGGCTTGCTCTCAGGAGCTGCATTGATTGTGGAACAATTAGTAGTGTATAACTGGTTCGAAACTTGATTGAGTTTCACTGGTTAAATGGTATGAACATGTTCGTAGTGCATTCACCAACTGACCTTGATTTAAATTTGTAGGTTTAAAGTTTGAATTTTGCGGCTCTTATTCAACGTCTGTAGGTTAAAATTTGTATTTTAAAATATTTTATTCTTAAACAACATATATTTTAATATTCTTTTAATTTCAACTGCGTAATCTGCTGTGTTCAGAAGTTCAGAAGTTCTCCATTTAAGGTTCACTGTTGGCAATTAAAAACCATTAACATGTATCAATTTTAGCTTGAACATGTTTGGTGTGAACCAGTTTGATCATGTGCTCACTAGCTCTCGAACCTATGACCCAGATATGGTCCTTTACAAAATGCAAATACAAATTAAATTAAATGCAATCATCTGATGTTTTCCCTTAAATCAAATGGGAATAGTCTTTCATGTAGTAGTCCAAATACAAATGTCAAGTAAGTAATAGTCAACTGTGACTTGATATAATATAGCCAGGGGCGCATGCAGGGGGGGTTTCTGAGTCTCCAGAAATTGCATCGAGTTCCCCGATGCAATTGGTCCAAAGTAAACAACCTCATCTTTGTCAAATATTTCATTATAGTTTACATCCTAATTCTTTTTATTAATAATGTGCCTACCCAAAACTGTATTCAAGATGTGGTCCAACAAGTGATTTATACAATGGTAACATTATGTTTGGTTCTCATGCATCTATGCCCCATTTTATGCAACCCAGAATTTTATTAGTTCTTGCGTCAGCTTCCTGTTACATGGTTCTTCTACTTACCTTATTGTTTGCTAGTATACCGTAAGTCCATTAAAAATCAACATTAAATAGGATAAATTGTGTCATATTTAATGTATTGGTTGCATAACTATTACCATGGCCTAAACTCATTATCTTACATTTTGCTACATTGAAACTCATCTGACATTTCTATGCTTAAATCGTCACTTGGGTCCAGCTGTTCTGCAGTAATTTATTGTCCTGTTATATGCTAATAATCCTACAAAGCTTATGCTTAGTTTGCAAATATAGAGACCTTACTTCCTCAGACACCA
Organism: Mixophyes fleayi; assembly: GCF_038048845.1. NCBI lineage: Eukaryota > Metazoa > Chordata > Amphibia > Anura > Limnodynastidae > Mixophyes > Mixophyes fleayi. The sequence goes on from NC_134404.1 coordinate 206,963,395, forward strand.
CACTAATAACTTTAGTCCAAACTGAATATGTTTCAGTTTATAAAATCTTATGCCCCTTATCACATATCCAGTTTCTACTTATATGTATAGTTTTACCTAGTTCCTGTGCCTTTATATTATGTACCAATTGATTATCGCCCCATATCTCTGCTTCCCTTTGCTTCTAAAATTCTCGACTTGTCTTCAATCGTCTGACCCACTTTCTCTCTTCCCCCTCTCTCTTTGACCCTCTCCAGTTTGGTTTCTGTCCCCTTCACTCAACTGAAACTGCCCTCACTAAAGTAACAAATGACTTGCTCTCAGCTAAGTCCAATGGTCATTTCTCCCTTCTCGCACTCCTCGACCTCTCTGCTGTTTTTGACACTGTTGATCATTCTCTACTTCTTACCACTCTTCACTCCATAGGTCTTCGTGAAACAGCGCTCTCCTTGTTTGCCTCCTACCTTTCTGGACGTTCTTTTAGTGTGTCTGTTTCTGGCTCTCCCCCCTCTTTCCCTTTCTATTGGAGTCCCACAAGGCTCTGTTGTTGGCCTACTGCTCTTCTCTCTCTACACCACCTCTCTTGGTAACCTCATTCAATCATTTGGCCTCCAATACCACCTCTATGCTGATGACACACAAATTTAACCTTCCTCCCCTGACCTATCTCCCACTGTCCTAACCCAGGTATCTATCTGTCTCTCTGCTGTAACTACCTGGAAGTCACAGCGCTTCCTGAAACTCAACAACTCCATATTCGAGCTCATCATCTTTCCTCCTGCCAATGTTGCTATCCCTCAAAATATCTCCCTCTTGGTTGACAACATCACTCTTTCTCCTGTCACCCAAGCCCGCTGCCTTGGAGTCACCCTTGATTCAGCCCTCAGCTTTACCCCTCATATCCAGTCTTTCACCAAATCCTGCCACTTCTGCCTCCGTAACATTATGAAAATCCGTCACTTCCTCTCTCAGGAAGCAACCAAAATCCTGGTCCATTCACTCATCATTTCTCGTCTCGACTATTGCAACCGCCTTCTTACTGGTCTTCCTTGCTCTCGCACTTCTGACCTTAAATCCATCCAGAATGCTGCGGCTAGGCTCATTTTACTCTCCCACCGCATCTCTTCCGCTTCTCCTCTGTGTAAATCCCTTCATTGGCTCCCTATGCATTTCAGAATTCAGTTCAAGCTCCTTACCCTCACATACAAGGCCCTTACCAACACTTCTCCCCCTTACATCTCTGACCTTGTCTCGAGGTACATACCTACCTGGCCTCTCCACTCAGTTTCTGACCTCCACCTCAATTCACCCCTCATTACCTTCTCCTATGCTCGCTTGCAAGACTTCTGCCGTGCTGCCCCATATCTTTGGAACTCTCTACCCCTTCTGACTCGACTCTCCCCCAACCTTCCGTCCTTCAAACGATTACTCAAAATTCACCTTTTCAAGCTTGCCTATCCTACCACCTCCTAACCATTATATCCATCGCCTCTTCTTCCTCTTCTACCATCTAAATTTTTTCTCCCAGTTGGTCCTACTGTCTCTCGTCACCATTCCCTTTAGAATGTAAGCCCTTGTGGCCAAGGTCCTCTCTACCTATTGTCCCACGTCTGTCTCCCGTTCCTCGTACGTCCCATCACGTCTTTTGCTGCACACTGTGCGAGTCCCCATAGCATTACTCACACTCATCTGTGCAGCTGACATGTATTACCTCATCTATTTGTTACTTGCCTCTGTATCCAGTGCTACAGAATCTGTGGCACCTTATTCATAAATAAATAAATAATAATAATAATAATAATAATAATAATTATGTAGAACTACATCAAATGCTTACTTCCTCATAGAAAGTTTTCAGGTGAGTTTGTCACAACCAATTCCTTAAAAAAAAAAATTGTTGACTCTGTTATTAGTTTATTTTCGTTAATATATTTCTGCATTATATAGCATGGAATGTATGTTTTACCCAGCACTAATGTCAGACTCACTGGTCTGTAATTTCCTTTTTAAATATTGGGACCAAATCTGCCTTCTACTGATTTGTTTATCAGGAGTCCATAAATATAAGAAATAATGATTTATCTATAACTGAATATAGCTCCTGAAATATATGTGGACTGATTCCATCTGGACTAGCTGCTTCATCAATCTTAATGCTGTTTAGTCATAAATGTACTTCCACCTGAGTTAGATCAATAATATCTAATGGTGTGCACTGATTATTGCGGCACAACATTTTTGCTAGCATGGATCCCCTTAAATGAAAAGGACACATTTAATAAATCTAGTTTTTCTTTACCTTCTTCAATCAATTTCCCCAGTTCATCTTTCAGTGGACAAAGCTCTACCCCTGCCACGGCCTTCCATGCTTGCTGCCAAGTCATAAGTCTCATTCAACTACTTTTAATTTATACCCACTGCACCATTGTCCTCATACAACACTATTAGCTCTGGTTCCTCTATTTTGCTTGGAAGACTACTAGTATTTGTTACCATACATATGGTATTTTAAAGCATCTCATTATTGCTTCTCCAGATCTCAATCTCAATTATTCCCAATTTCTCTTTACTAAGCCTTGTATCCTGGCTGTACTATCTTGTTCACAATCCTAGCAGGTAATCCTAAAGAATAGTGTAAGGTAGAGGGCAGTGTGATGTAACTGCCCAATCATAGAGTTTAGTCTATGTTTTCAAAGGTGCCAAGAGGGGGTGAAGTGATTGGTATAAAGTACCCGGGCTTAGGCTTCTTTGGGAGTCTGGCTGTGGCAGATTATAGGGGGGCAGATGGGTCTCTTGCTTCATCCCCGACTCCAGCTGAATCACAGTAAAGGCTTAGTAAGTGACTGTGTGGGCCAATTGCTTCCTATTGGTACACATTTCACACACTACCTAGGCTGCAAGCACAGCATCGCCTACTGCATGTGCAGCCTAGAGTGGACAACATGGTCACAGATCCAAAGGTTGCATGCGGAGTGGCCTCAAGAGGCAGCAGCACCAGTGCCCCCTATTACTCTTGGTGGCCCTGATGTTATAAGAGTCTACAGCACTATTACATGAAACACATAACATTCCTTCCACCATCTTTCATTTAGATGAGTCTGCTACACAATAATAGCAGCAGTCGTGGCCCCATAAACTATTTAGCATACTTCACCATGCATTGGGAGCCTGGCCCAACCCACAACTAATTTTACACACAGCAGCCCCTCAGGCAAGTGTCATATCCTGCAGATTGTCAGCCTGGAATTAACTTAAAAAAAAATAAAGCACTTATATTAAAGAATGTAAGAGAAATCTATTCATGCCTGTGAACGTGAAGACGAATAAATAGCAGGCATGACCTCTCATAATCACAACAATTGAGCTAAAAATTGGTCATAGTGTATTTACAGATTTTTGAATATAAATTTAGGACATAATCGTCAGTGACTGAAATCTATAATAGTACATTTGGTGCTGCTGTACATATAAGTCTCTTTTACTCAGACAAATGGTTATTCTAGAAGCTAAAACTCATTCCATGTGTGTGGTTTTCTGTAATTTATCAACACAAGTGATGTGTTATGCTTAGATATTCTGAACAATAACACAATGTGGTTTAATTCTGTTCTGAACCACACAATTCATCTTAATAAAGAGTATACTTTTTATTGCTAAGACAACAACATTCTCAGTATAAAGAAAGAATTGTATGCATTTCAGGGACATGTTGTTTAAAATAAACTTCCAAAAGAAAAGAATTTAATGTCTCCCAGACAGAATTCATTTGCCATATGCATAGTAACTACCTAAATGTTACTTCCTTCCTTATTTTCTGTTTTTACACTTTTTTTACTTTAAACAGCATTTTACAAAATTAAAATCTATATGTATGAAGGAAATTCAAGGTCCAGCACCTATCTAGTACAACTTAGTAAAACAATGTAATTAAATTGCATAACAGTAAAATATACACTCACAAAAATGAGGTGAATATCCTGCTCACAGATGAAGTTCCAATTACTAAATACTATTGCAAGGATTTGACACTATTGATGAAAACAATGTGACTATTAAAAACCATGGGCCTGATTCATCAAGGAACGTAAATGCCGAATTTGTGCATATATTCCTTAAATTTAATCTGTGCATGCCCAAAAACTGATCATACACAACTAAGAGCAGCGTTCAATTCATCTTTGTACACAAAGGGAGGGAACAGGGATGGGGAGGGACATTTTCCCATAGTCAATGTGCAGTAAGAGCTTGCCAAACATGAGCACATGCAGCCACATCCAATTTATGCTTTGGCCATCTCAAAGGTACTTGTTTTTCTGCCGTATGCCTCGCTCCAGCTATAGGGCTGGTCTAGTGTCTTGTCTAGTAGAGCAGAGCTGACCTACATCTGAATAAATCAGTGCTTGTATCTTCAGAGCCACTCATTGTTGAATTCGGAGGTGCATATGCCCGAATTTCGTGCATTTTAAAACAGACACACGTTGTGCTCAGTGGGCCTGATTCATTAAGGAAAGTAAAGCAAAAAAAAAAGAGTTAATTTTCACGTTGGCAAAACCATGTTGCAATGCAAGGGGTGCAAATTAGTTTACGATTTTGAAAATACTAGCTGCTTTTTCATGTACGATACAAATAATTATATTTTTTACACTGACATTTAAAGTTGATCTAGGACATGCCCTACCCCAATTATAAATCTGCCATCATATTTTAAATTTACCTCCCCCCCAACGCAACATGGTTTTGCCCAGGTGCAAAGTTACTCATTGTTTTTGCTTTAATCTCCTTGCTGAATCAGGCCCCATATGTTTTATGACTGTGCTTTTCAGGTTTATCCTAATTTAGTATTTTTAATATTTAATATTAAGCTGCAATATATATGTGCACCATTCCTTTTTTGTATGCTTCATTACTTGTTGATCATTGTTTCTGCTTTTATTGAGCCCTATTGTGGGATTGTCTAAATATAAATAATCTCAGCTTAAAAAATTAGTTTATGATATATATTGCTATAGCGAATATTTTAAAATCACATCACGGCTAATTCTTTTGATGTGAACTGATAGTGTCTCCAAAGCATATATCACCATTTTATTAAGTTAACCACAAATTATTTTTTTTTAAATTGATATGCAACCATGCATGGTCCAAAAAGGAAACGGAGCAAAAAATAAAGTATAGCATTTTCCTATGTAAATATACACAACAAAATAGTCTTCATTATTAATAAAAATTAAAATACAATTTGAGCATGTAAATTTCTGCTGACAAAAAAATCTGAAGGTATATTTACTAAACTGAGGGTTTGAAAAAGTGGAGATGTTGCCTATAGCAACCAATCAGATTCAAGCTGTAATTTTGTAGAAGTACCAAAGGATATGGATATGATTACCATAAAGGTAATGATTACTTGCAGTCATATTGCTTCTCACTCAAGCAGTCCTCAAAAATGTTTTAACTGTAATACAGGACAGATTATTAATTATTATTATTATTAATTTTTATTTATAGGGCGCCACAAAGTATCCGTAGCGCCGTACAAGGACAAACAATGGCACAGTACAAGGTGAAACAGCACAGTACAAGTAACAGTAAGCACTATAACTCTGGGGGCTCAGGCACAGCATGAAAGAGAGGGAGGGAGAGGAAAAGTGAGTACAGGCAGGTAACTATGGCCCAAGAGGGTGGGCACGGATGACAGGTTGAGAGTCACTGAGGGGAGCGGAGAGAAGCGAGAGGAGACAGAGGGCAGAGGGACTGAGAGGAGGTGAGCTGAGTAGCTGGAGAGCGCAGTTAAAAGTGATGGAAACAGGAGGTAGGAGAGCCCTGCTCAAAGGAGCGTACAATCTAAAGGGATTGACAGATTGTAGATTCCTCTTATAGACTTATGACGAAATTACATGATATGCAATCTCACATCAATTTCTCTTAGAAATATCACATTTAAAATACATACTGATAAAAAAGAATTTGAGTATCTTGAAACAATATTTAAACTGTACTAGTATTAAATGTTAACATTAAAAAACGTCACAATATTTTTCAGAACAAAATAATAATAAAATGTCATTTTCTTAAAAATACTAATGACATACACATAAAAATGAAAACAATTTTCTGCTTCACTGAGTGTAGTTATTTTTTTTCTTGACTGACACCAGGTTGAATTTGTAAGCTATTAGTGAGATATGTGGGAATTTCATGGAAGAGTAAATTGCAGGCTTTTGCCTTGCAATGCAGTGAAACAACGGCAGCATTGGGTTTCACAGATAGCACCACAGACAGCTATTAATGCCTAATCCAGTGTCACATTTCTGTCCAGTGCTGGCTAACTACTAACATAATTTGCTATCTTCTCTCTTGCTGTGTTTCTCTATTGTTCAAAGCCAAGAGGGGCTTATTTTAATAGTAGGTCAAGCCTCAGCCAAATGTGTAGAATCGAAGGCCACCATGGAAGAATGACAGGATATTTTCTTTCCAACAGCAAGTGAAGTGCAGGCAGCTTAGGGCGGTATTCATTTCACTGTAATGCCAGTTTATGTTACAGCTCTATTCAAACATCTAATTGCCTTGTCCTGCTGACATTTATAGACATAACCTGTTTCAAGTGAAAACACAACCTCTGAGGTCATCAGATACTTTAAGGACAATATACAATACCAATTATAAAATATGACATAAAGTAAGTGTTTAAATGGCTTGAATTAAACAGTGTAGGCAAACACATTTTATGCTTATAATTTCCTTTCTTGAACTTGTCACAGATACATTTGTAACCAGATTTCCCTAAGCACTGATATGTTATAGACTTAACAACTGTTATTTGACTTTTTGCGTTTTGCGGGAGAATTTTTCAAATAAGTAGTTTTGTAGAATGAGCAAGGACAATATATTTTTGGAATTTTGTTATATTAATTCATGGCTCTTTGGGATGAAATGAAAGAAGGAACATGATTTAAAACTAGTTTTTCGCTCCATACATATTTATGTTTAGCCCCTATTTACCCCATCTTCTGATTTTTAACAGCTTAATCTTATATATGTTCATGTATAAATGTACAGAAACATTCTGGGCCTGATTCGTCTAGACACGCATACTGAGTGCAATGTGCGTTTCTTTCAGAACGTACATAGATCGGGGCTGCTGACACGCAAATTCAGCAAGGAACGGATCTGATACGTGCGCTGATGAATACAGGAGTAGGTCTGCTCTGCTCTACTATACCAGACACTGCAGGATATGTCTAATATCTATGTGGAATATAAATTCTCAAAAGAAAGCACAGGAAAAAAAAAAATTATGTCACCTGGTAATAATATACGCATTAATGACAAAACATTGATGATTAAAAAATATATTTTATTTATTAATATATTTTAATTATTTTTAATTTAATTTTTTTTTCATTGAGTACATTTATTAGAATGTTATTAATGTCTACTGTACATAAAATACATTTTTACTGTTGCTACTACATAAACTGTTATAGCCGTTATCATTAGTAAGCGCACTCAGACTAACCCTGTAGATGGAGAAAGAGATACGGCTAAAAAATAAGTACTTTTGAGTTGCCCAGAACTTGTATTGGTCGCACAAATCGCTGCTCACAATTGGCACGTTCTTACTGTACACTGACTACGGCCATGCGCCCCTTCCACACCCCGTTCCCTCCCTGAAATTGCAGGCTGTAGTAAGTCTCCTTTGCACTGGAAGACGAATTGAACGTGGCTGCGTTCTGTGGCGTATGAGCCGCTTCTGGCCACGTACAGAGTGACTTTGCGAATGTTACGCCCAAAATCGCAGTTTACTTCTCTTGATGAATCATTTTATGACATACACTATCATGAGCTCTGTTCCATCAGTACGAGCACAAGATAAACATGTTTTGAAATAATGAAACTGCTGAATTGTATTTTTTTGACTTGCTGCTATGGTGGATGGTATAATGAAACAGGTTCATTTTGGACATTAAAAGCAATAATAAAGATTATTTTTTACACAGAGCACTGGTTTCCAGTCTTGTTTGATCAGGAATTTATTTATATATATTTATATATATTTATATATAATCATATGTACAAATTATCCTTGGCTCGGCAATCACGGAATTGGATAAATTACCCTGTTGCTTCTTCATAGACGGAGTGCTACTGACTCCGACTCAGAGGCAGACAAGACCCCAAATAAGCTATATTCTATTAAAAAGTTCACTTTTATTATGGAAACAAGGGTAAGGATTTGGGATGGAAAATTTGCAATAATAACAATAATAAGAATGCACATATGATTATTTACTATGTTAAATACTTATCACATTAATTAGATAAAATTGTTAGTCTATTATGTCTAATATAAAGTCAGTAGTAGTCAAAATTGTTCTTTCTAATAGCTCAGGTCTTAGTCCCTTGATGAGTGGAAATGTTTAAACTTTAATACAAGAGTCCAGCCTCCTACTAGCTCAGTGTTTAATCATGTGAGTTTATAGTTCCTTGCCACTAAACCATCCTATCTCCACAGCGTATGCTTCTTTATAAATGCTTAAAAATTTAAAAAAAACATTTGACTAAAAACAATAAATATTTGCATGTGTTAAAAGTACCAATTAAAGTATTTTTTAAGTGATTGTTCCTTGTTGATCCGGAAGGGAGTTATTCTGAAAGCATTTTTCACTGCTCCAGTCCAAGGGGCCGCTACTCTAGGACAGGGTGGCTCTATCTATCTATCTATCTATCTATCTATCTATCTATCTATCTGTCTGTCTTGGCTGTATATGCCAGGGATTTGCTTGTTGAGGCATAACTGTGTATAATGAACGTGCCACCTTCCTATCCCAACATGGTTTTTCTTCCTTTACCCTGATGCCTATCTTGCCTCTTTTCTAACTCCTGCATTCTGCCCCCTAACCTCATACTCGGATAACAATCTATAAAAACAGACTACTATAGCTTCAACTAACAGATAATTTAATTACTAGTACCACTGATTTTTATGTATTTTGGACTACTCTTAATTATGTTCTATTTTCTGACAAATTCTAACTTAATATGCTTTAATTGAACTTTGACTTAAACAAATGACAGATAATACTTTTCATACTGACAGGTTATCTGTCAACTATTAACTTTCTGAATAAAACTGACAGACAACATTTCTCTTACTGACAAGTTAACTTATGACTAAAATATTACATTGCTGAATAAAATGACAGACATTACTACTTTTGCTGGCAGGTTATCAGGAAACAATGAACTTTCTGACTAAAAATGACAGGCAATATTTCTCTTACTTAACTCCCTGACTGAAACAACAAATAATACTTATCTAACTGACAGGTTATCACTGAGAGCTATGTTAGCTTGCTGTCCTGTTTCTCCCTCTATTTTGTACTGTTCTCCATTCTGTAAAGGTCTCTGCATCTACTTGACTAGTAACCTCCCTAACTTTATACTGTCCTTTATTCTCTTTCTCTATGAAATTGTTTCACCTATTTCTCTTTACTTTCCTCTAATTTCCTGTTTCTTCTTTAATCCTCCTTATTCTCCCACACTTTCCACTTCTGTGTTCTCTTTCTCTCCTTAATTCTGTCAGCCACTTTTCTGCTGCGGTGCCATGCTTGTTATCTCAGCTGTCCTACATTCCTTTTGTCTCTCACAGAACTCCTATGTGTAGCTTTGCTAAACAGCATTTTTTTGCAGCTTTGCACATTGGCACACATCGCCACTGGTTTTCAGCCACACACTGCAGGATTTACTGGTTTGGAGTGTGAAAGTTAATCACTGGCGATGTGCAGCAGTTTGCAAACCCCTAAATTACCTGCAGTTTAGGCTAAACCGCAAGTGTTTTAGGCCAAGCTACAGACGATTTAGGCTTCCTGCATTATCTTGTAAACCAGTGGTACCCAGCATCGGGCCAGGTTATCTGGGGGAGGGAGGGGTGGAACAATCAGATCCCCGATCCAGGCTAGAAATGTTCAAATATAGTGGCTGCTATACCAGTACATACAGGGGCAGGCTGGGCTGGTCCCATAGTGGGCTACCTTGGGCTGGGTCACCTGCTTTTTTTTTTCCTTTAAAATGTCCCTTATATGCTGCTGAATCATGTCTTGCTAAGTCACTTAGAGAATTCATTGTAGTGCCCCTGTTACTTAGAGAATGCATTGCAGAACCCCCTTGTGTAAAGAAATAATTTATTACTGCTGCCGTCATTAAAAAAAATGCCCCCCTAATTTATAATTAAAGCAGTTTCCTCACACAAGATCTCCCCAACGACAAATGTATTCATCGGCATTAAGCTCACCTACTTCCTAGCCGAGCAGCTGATCAGGAAAGGGATCCTATTCATGATTGGCTGATTTGTATAAGGTGTTTCCACACAAGTATTAATTTAGGAATGTGCAGGACATTGAAGTCTCTTTTCATTTTTTTAATAAAAATTGTTTATTTAAATTTTGTTTTTTGCAAGGTCACATTAAAGATGGAAAAAGGCTACCTTATATATCAAGTGTTCACCAACTGGGCCAACTTTACCTGTATGAGTTTATGTGTTTAGTCTTAAAGTTAGACTGTAAGCTCCAATGGGGCAGGGACTGATATAAGTGAGTTCTCTGTACAGCGCTGCGGAATTAGTGGTAAAAGCCCCATTGACTCATACATGGTATTTTCTTCCAAAATAGGTCCAGAACCAAAATAACGGACTGGAGCTGAAGTTTAGAGCTGGCCTATTATAACTTGTTTGGTCTCACTTCCCCTTTATATTTTATGAGCTTTTTTGATCCCTTCTTGGATTATGCTATGCAGAAGAAACCAAGTGATTACAATTATCAACTAGATTGGAAGAAACTTACTACTGGAGCTTTGCTTGCTGTCTATGAACTTTAAGACTTGCATTATTATTATTATTATTATTATTATTATTATTATTATTATTAATGAGTTGTAAGAACACATTTAATTGATTGTATATGTTTTTTTTTATAAAAGTAGATTGCATTATGAAAGTTATAAAGTTATTAACATCTGCTGAAAAAACTTATCTAGAAGTTATAGCAGTCTGGCAGTTATTAAATCCCCTTGCCATATTTGTGTTGTTAATTTGTTTCAATAAACCTACATAAGACTCAGCTGATGGATATGTCTATTATAAAATGTGCCACACATTGAGATCAGCTATTAGATACAACAATAAGTAGTTTAATACACAAGGGACATATTTAAGATGTTAGTGAAATTGTTCTGTTGAGCCATGAGTATATAATTTGATAGAATAAGACAGGTGTAAGTTTGTTCAGTTCTTTATCACTTCGCCTTTGAAATTTTCAAACATCCTTATATCAAGAGTATTAACACAGTAACTATCTTTAAGGCCATACTGAAAGAATATCTGTTTGTCCTTGGGAATTGTCATGTAGTATGCAAGCTGACATAATGTATGTTATCCAGATGCCCATACAAAGGGTGCTGAAGGTCTGAGATAATGTTCTCACCGCTATTTTTGCTGTATTACTAATCGTCAAAATGATGAGTAACTTAAAATCATTCCAGCTGTAAAACAATATAAATAACTTTCTTGAACTTAAATTGTCAGTGTCATCAAAATTGTGCATACTTTACGGTTTTTTTTGTTGATACCTATTTTATATATGTAACATTTAGCAAAATATATCTATATGTTTAATCAACCATGCATTGTTACAATTTGTTACAATGAAAGAAAGGTACCTATGTTGTAGAGCTGCAGTTTGACCACTGATATCATTGAAATGTTTCTCCTTTACCACTTTTTAATGATGTATTTTTTGCTTTGTTTTACCCATTTCATAATTATTTTATATTTATATTTAAAATGTAATTTTTATTATTGGTGGTGTTTATGTATGGTATGGGCATACCACCCAATATCCTCCTCACTAGATATTTGGGAAAATATAGGATATAAAACCTCCTATCTGCCCGATGCGCTTTTCTTGCTATTGAAAATCACAGAGGCAAAGAGAAAATATTTTTATTTGAAATATTAAATAGAAACACAATTTGGCAATTTAAAGCTTTGAAATTACAATGTTAATTAAGGGCAATAGAACCAAATATAACAATATTATTTCCTTATTGGATTATCACTATTGTTATAATCCTAGTGGGAAAACTCTAGGGGCCTGATTCATTAAGGAAAGGAAAGCAAAAAACAAATAGTAACTTTGCTTCTTGGCAAAACCATGTTGCGTTGGAGGGGGAGCTAAATTTAAAGTGTGATGGCAGATTTATAGTTAGGATAGGGCATGTCCTAGATCAACTTTAAATTTCAGTGTACAAATAAAGCTATGATGTATTTGTGTGCTACATAAAAAAAACAGCCAGTATTTAACTTATATGCAAAATAATAAACTAATTAGCATCCCAGCATAGTAACATGGTTTTGTCCAGGAGAACACTTACTCATTTCTTGCCTTACTTTTCTTAATGAGTCAGGCCCAAGGTTTATAGTTCTTTTTGCATCTTCTACTCTTAGCAGTTCACATTAAGCTACCCAAAAAGTCTGTATTTAATTACAAGTGTGTTTGTAGAAATGTCTCTTGCTGAATACAGGTCTAGGTCCACTCTGCTCTTACAGACAATACACTGCAGGATACGTCCAATACATACGGGAAATATAATGTCCCAGCACTACGCATAGAGAAAAAAAAAGTATCCAATGATTGCCACCTGTCAATAATATAATCATTAATGAAAAAAAAAATGTTTTCATATTTTTTGCCCATGCAAATACATTTATCTTAATGTTATTAATGACTCCTGTATATAATTTTCATTTTTACAGTTGCTCCTAATTGCAAACACATGTTCTAGCATTCATATGCCTTTTATTGGCACTTGCCTTGTAGCTGGTGCAAGTGATATGACAGAAAAACATGTACCCTTGAGATGCCCAAAGCTTGAATCGGGTACTGCTGTGCGCACTCGAGCTTGGCACGATCTTACTGTACATGAAAATGTCAATTCCTTTCCCCATTCCGCCCCTGCAATTGTAGGCTGTAATAAATGTTCTTTGCGCTGGAAGATGAATTGGATGCTCTTGAATTCACTGGCGTCTAATCCGTTTCTGGGCACACACATGAACAATTTTACACAAAATACGGCACGTATCGGTATTTATGTTCCTTAATGAATCGGGCCCTGGTTGTTTTGTGATGTGCTCAGGATTATATTTACAATGAAATCCAAAATTGGTTTGTGCTTAATTTATTTTTAAATATAATTTATTTAATGGTTTTTAACATATATTCTGTTTTCAGTATTTTGCATGTATTTTAACCTATACTGTTTGATTGCAATTTTGTTTTTATTATATAAATAACTTTTACCTTTTGCTATGATTTTTTGTGTTAACAACTATGTACTCTGTCCTTTGGTAAGCCCACAGTGGTGTAGAATACACTTGCTTGATCTTAACGTAATGCCCCGGATGAATGGATGGACTACAATGAAGGGACTTACTTCTTTTTCCTCAACGCTGTTTTTCCTCCTTCCTCGCAATTCAGATTTGGTTGATAGGAGATAGAATATGGGTGACAGAGGGTACTGGCAAGTCTTACTCACTCCCAACTTAATAACTGACAACACTAAATCCCTGAGCACAATACAACGTGGTAGTTCTTGATTCTGGTGTATTAAATAGTCCCGCTTGCTAGTGTACAATACTCTCTTAGCAAAAACGAAGTCACTGAGGTATTATCCTCCCACACTGTTTAAATAATAGTTCCTTACAATATATCAGTCTTTTAATTTATATTAAAGTTATGTGGAAACAGACGATAGTTTTTTAATAGATGGGTGAAATGAAGCAGCTTATGTAAAGAACATTTTGCTCCAAGAACTAATATTCCTTTATCAGCACAATAGTTGCACTGGCTAATACTACTTATATGCTGGCAATAGTGTTGTAGCATAATACTTGTGTTATGTCATACTTGCCAACTCTCCCGGAATGTCCGGGAGACTCCCGAAATTCGGTTCAGTCTCCCGGGCTCCCGGGCTCGTTGGCATTTCTCCCGCATCCTGGATTTCACAGAGAATCGTGTCAAATGACGCGATTCTCGGTTATTGACGCCATTTTGGAGGGCGGGAGGGGGCGGGATGAGGCCAATCGCGTCATTTTGGCCCCACCCCCCGCGACGTAAACTACGTTTTCGCTGGGGGGCGGGACAAAAATGACACGTTTTGCCTCGTCCCGCCCCCTCCCACCCTCCAGTCACGCCCCCTCTCCCGGAAACTTGTTTCCGAGAGTTGGCAAGTATGTGTTATGTCAAATAACATTGCCTGGCTGGCAGTGATCTGTGGTTCCACAGAACTGAACAGTATCTAATAGTCACAAAGTTCCCTCAATGAAGTTACTGCTTGGGTAGAAAGCATAACATAAATGACAGCTCGCTTTTTATTGTGGAGTTCAGGACACATACCATATAGGCACACTACCACTGATTGGTGTTTAAATGTTATTTCAATTCAGAGTCCTGTAATTCTACTAATCACAATACAATTCTGACAGATAGGTCAGTCTCTGCACCAACAAAACAACTGATCTTTGATGCTGTATTCACTTGTCTCATAATAGTGGTGCTTAATACTACAATTCCTTTCACTGGTGGGCAGTCTGAGTTGCAGATCTGAAAAACAGTGATATCTTCCTGCTAGTGGAGTCGTTTTCCTTGTGATGTGCTGCAAACACTTTAATTACTATGTGTTTTTATATGTTAGGCTGGCTGGGACTTATAGTGTCACGCTGTCGCACTAGCTGTATCATGCTGTGACTCATCCTCTCAGTTCCTATGAATAATCATACAACTGTCCCAAATATAGTCTGAGGATTTATGCTTAGAGCTGCTCTCCTGTTTCTCAATGATGTTATTCCTCAAACGGTACAAAGTCTCCACTCTTATAGGGTATAGTATACAAACTCACCCAGTACCAAAGTGCTTTTGATGTCTTAGATGCTGCCTTGTTCCCAAAGGAAAAACTTGTCAGTCTGCTGTTATCTACAACTAGCTTCCTGCTTGTCTGTTGCATGCTCATACTCTCTGCACCTCACATCACACTTCCCTCATTTTTCTTTTCAGCCAAAATCTCCTTTTTAGACACACAAAGATCTTGTGTGATTTGTCTCTCAGTCTCTTTCTCCTTGACTGACAGATCAATGAACCAATTCCGAGTCTGAGCAGGGATCCAGAATCAGGAATCCTGTATTGAGATACAGGACTCAGTCCTGATGCAAGTTTACTAACTTGCAATCAGGCAATTGCTGATATAAAAGCTCCAGGGAGTTTAACTTCCAAACTGTATATAAACCTCCTCTGCTTGCCATTCCCTGCCAGAGTATCAACCGTGCTGTTTTGAGCTCATGAACATCTTATCCTGTTTACTGCTTGGTGTGACAAAACGAGTTTGATAACACTGTAACCATCCTGTTCCTCATTTCTCACATAATGTGGATTATAGCAAGTACTTTTTATACCCAGCTCAACAGACTACAACTGCAGTGTCTAATAACATGTGGATAAGGGGACATTGTAGCTCATTGTAAATATGTATATTGTTTACTGTATATTGGTGATGTGGCTGTGTGGTTGTTATTCATTGTCCTTAAAGTGAAACCAGGGGTATGGTTAGGGATCAGGTTGCAAGATACTGGAGGGGGAAAACTAATTAATGTCCATTGTTCTCACAAGACTAGCCAGACAGACCATCTAGCAGGGGAGGTTTTGTGGAAGAACAAATCATCTTCACTCTCCTCTCCAACCCCCCCTAGGCCAATGGTTAACAAGGAGAGGCCCAGGGGGTTTGTCCAGAGAGGAGAAAGCTCTGTGGAAATTAGACCGTAGATATAAGGAGCCACTCCAGGGGGATGGGGTGTTCATTCTGGGAATTGATGTTGGAAGCTGCAGGGTTGCTGGTGTCTCTACCAGTGAAATATTCTGGCAGATCCATGGGTTGTCAAGTCTAGACAGCCAGGTGACTGTAACTCCTTAAGCTAGTGGGGTAAGGGACAGAAAATGTGGTGAACCTGCCTGGCATTTATTTACTGTGTGTTCATAATAATCTAGTGATTGTTTTTATTTAAATAAATGTATTGCTTTACTTTCTAACTGCATATGTCTGAGTCGCTATTAAGAATCATAGAAGGTACTTGGGTAGGCTTCCTTGGCTTAGGAAGGCACCTGTGGGTGGCCAGCCAGAGAGAAGTGGGTAGAATTGGGCCAGAAAACCTGGTATCTTCACAATTGGCCTGGGTTGTTCCTGACTTCATGAAACCTCGATCTTGACTTTGTACTGTCCTGATGGATTGGTTTTGATCTTTGACTGTTTCTGACTTTTTATCTGCTTGCTTAATCTATTAGTTTAACTTGCATCCTGCACATTTTGGCCAGTCTATTCTGCCTTCATGTCTACTTGCCTGTAGCGCTCTGCCCACTATGCTAAAGGCCAGTTTGGTGGACCGCGACATGGTTACAAAGAAAGTCCATCTTAGCTGGTGTTGTGTCCATAACTCTGGACATGATGTCCAAGTTCCTTCAGTCCGAGATTTCCATTGTCATTTTAGCTGGCTGTGTGAGACAGTATCCCAAGCTGTGAGACACAGAGCTATTCCCTGCTGCTAGAGGTAACTACAAATTTGCCATCTACCTACTGCATGCCATTTTTAGACATTATAGCATATTAGCAAAATTTAGGGTAAACACTTGTCTGTAAAAAATGGCGATGTTGTTAATATGCAGTGTGAATTTTCAATAAATCCTCCATTATTTAATTCCTTTGGTATTGTGCCTGATTAATTATGGAATCCACTAGAGCGTTCCAACCCCGGAATCTACAAATTTCTTTAGGTCTATGTATTATTTATGGCTACTTTTACACCTGTGCAGTATTTCTTATTCAGCATTCATATTTTTCAGAACTACTATTACAGCTTTTTACGCTGAGGTGATTGAAAATTGAATTGAATGTAAAATATACTCATTTGTGTATGACAAATATCCATCTGTAGTATTATGTTTCCATGTCTGTATCTTAAGAAATGCCAACCTTAAATATACTGTATAAATGCATCTGGGAATATATATGCAGCAAACAAAATCACCAACACACCAATGCACATCAGGCGTATTCTTAACTTGGACCTGTACACCCTTACTGTACTCCACTTGCATATGAACCCCCCGATATGCTTCTCCTAGTGCAAGGGGCCACATGCATGAGCTATGTGCAGCTCATAATAGTGATGCAAGCTGTGCACATGTGCAGCAAAAGTAATTTTATGTGAAACCAAACTCATGCCACACAAAGACACTTAAGTGGAACGCTAAATCACCCCTTTAGTGCTCACAACACTATAATATAGTATATTACAGAAGGAAATCCACCCTCTAGGAACTTTGATTGATGAATCTGAATATTTGTTGTCCATGTCAGGGGCAAATGCAGGATTTGTAGTGGGCATGCCTATAATGGGAGCACAGCTATAATATTAGACAGTGCTTGGCTGCTCTTCATCTCTTCCTATCCCCATTATATACACCGACAATGCTACGTGCCCTAAAGTTAGGTGCTCTCCTTTTTCCAGCTGTATGAAGCGATGATCCTACAGTCAAGACAAAGTCATGACTGAATGTGTCAGAACAGTTGGCAGCCTGGCCTGCTCTCTCCTACCTCTTCTTGCTGCTATCAATGCTTGTTGTTGGTGCTCGTGTCCTTAGCTCAGTTGCTGCTTGTCTGGATCTTGGAAAGTTGAGTCCCGGTTTGGAAAAAGGACAGGTACATGATATAGAAATCCCAACAAAGAGTGAACATAGTAGGCCTCTCTCCTCCAAAGCAGCCCAATATTAAATTAAAAGCACCTACGTTTAATAATTAGGCCTCCTGGCTATCAACTCAGACAGTAAATTAATGTCATTCACTTTTAATAAAAAGATTAATTTCATCCCAAACAACCCTAATTTTAAATTAATAGTATTTACATTTAATAAGTAAACCTATTTCCTCCTAAACATTAAATAATTAGCATTCACTTTTAAGAAATAGCTTTCCTTCTCCCCAAACTCAGCCACACATTCAATTAATAGCACAAAAGCCACCCCAGCATTAAATGATTAGTCCAATCATTCCACCCTTAATAGGTCCACATAACCCCACTATTAAATTAAATATATCCAGCCTTCACCCCACCAATAAATTAAAAGCTCCCACTCTCAGCCTAGTATGAAATTAATATTTCAGACCCCAACCACATCACATAAAATACCCCCCTACACTTACATTTAAAATCCGTTTCTCAACCCTCTCCCACACTTATATTAAAAGCCTGTGCAAGCCTATGTTTACAAAGAAACTATTGTACATATACATTAAATCCCCTCCAATTACATTAAAAGCACATGAGAATCCCCCCCCCAAACACACACACACACATACACACACACACACAGGGCCGGTGCTAGGGTCCATGGCGCCCTAGGCATTTTGAAAAAATCGGCGCCCCCCCCCCCCGGAAAAATCGGCGCCGCCCCCGCAAAAACAGCGCCCTCCTCCCTCCTCCCTCCTCCCTCCTCACCCCGTCTTTCCTTACCTCACCACCACCGCCTCTCTGCTCCGTCTCCTCCCCTCCACTCACTGACACTAGTGATAGTGAGTGGAGGGGAAGAGACAAAGCAGAGAGGCGGCGCTGGTAAACAATAGCTTCTTCCCCCCTCCCCCGTGCATCTGAATGCTGTGCGGCGGCCGTGACAGGTATGGTCAGCGGTCGCCTCACAGTTTTAAAGTAATTTTCATTCCGGAGGGCGCCCTCTAGATCATTCTAATGCAGACCACTCTTTTCAGCTGTGTGGTAGTTACCACTTCAAATATCCTTAGGACTGCAAAGTATGTCAACAAAAATATTAACTGAAACAAAAAGGCATCATAGTCCAAAAAACATAACCTAGGTATACCATGCAAAAATCCTTAAGGACAGGCTGAGTGATACCATTTCTCCTGCCAAAAGATCACACTTTTCTTAGAAGTAGTAGACAGCCTCTGGTAATGTTTGTAACCCATAATGTTGGAAAACAAATGGCTAATGCACCTTCTACATTTGAACTGACCTACCATGCCCTTTTATTTCCCCTAAAGCCCAACAAAATTCACTACTTATCATTCCAATGGGTCCACAAGACCCGTATATCACACTCAACCTGGGTCCTGCTATAATTTGATGGTAGCTAACATCAAATCCATCAGTATTGTACTTATTGCTGTTGAAATAAGAACAGTAGATGTGGACATCCTACTACAGCTGCTTGTGGCAAGCCATTTGTATGCCCTCTTCTGTTTAACAGACCTGGCCACTTATTTGAGGTATTTTCCATAAAGACACTGGTCAAAATATTAACGTATACACTGAATAAAAGACTTTAGTGCATGTCCTCTTTCCTGCTCTTTCTCTTCCTCCTTGTCAATATCTTTACCATTTCTGTCTGATTCAGAAGGTTCCTTGTAGTAAGGAAACACTAAGTAGTAAAGAAACACTACTATCTCCTTTACCATTGCTCCAGTGAAGAAAATGTTTTATTGTATTAGCCACAGCTCTTTAATTGTCATTAAAGCTACTCTCTCATTATCTCCTTGCCCATGGTATTTGTAACTGCTCCTGGAAATAGTTGGCCATTACCACAGATCCTTGGCACTAATGGCATACATAAACCTGTAGACTTCATAATAGCTACCCTCTCTAACTCCCTGGTAATTGAAGTACCAAAGACGTCCTTCCAAAGTCAACAGTGTTAACCTCTAGCCCTCCCATTCCCATAGACAGGTAGGAATTCCTGTCTGCCTACATCAAACTATGCCTCATCATAGTCTCTTCTGTCTAAACCTGACTAATGTCTCACATACCTCCTTACTGTTCCACCTGCTCACCTCACCTTTATGATATCCATCTACATTCTCCTGCAGTGTATCTTATAGCTGGCTGTGTCTACACCGGTGGCTGTTATCCGCTCTAATTGCTGCTCTGGTTGAATGCCCTGGTGCTGCTCCTGTGAATGCACTCCATTTACTACAACACTCTGTTTTCTATCCTGCAGCCATGATCTTATCTATTCAACCACGTTAGAATCCAATCCAAAGCTAATACTAATTCCTCATACTGGTCAGATTTGCCAGAACAAATACCCCTCCTGCTACTCAGGATATTTAACAATCTGGTTCCCAGGCCTTCCAGTCTCCAAAAGACCCGGTACCTCCTTATTAGCCAACAATTATCTTACAGGAGGTTTTGAGAGCTATTACCACTTCTGAAAAGAGGTTTGCGGAAAAAATTCAGGTAAGTGCAGGTGGACTTGTTCTTGCTACGGGAGGATTTTCAGAAGATCCAGGAGTGGTTTGCTGAGACAGAAGCCTGCATCTCTATCTTGACAGACAACTCAGCTCTTATGATACATCAGTTAGCCAGTCTTGAGTGACAAATGGTAATAGTTCAAGCAAAAGTTATTGAATATTTAAGGTCATATACAATGCAATAATGTATGCTATTGAGTCTGTTTAAAAGGGAGGAGGGTGATAATCCAGAATCCTTTCTTGTAATGTGGTTGGTTCTCATATGTGGCAGGGCACAGTATCCAGCTCAGTTTACAGTTGAGTGGGCTCATCGCAATCCCACCTGCGCACCCTTTTCACCAACATATTCAGAGCGGATTTAGACCTCATTGGGCCCTAAACAAGAAACTGGTTTGGGCCCCCCTCCCTGAAAAAATCCATAGTGCCTCACACACACACATACACACACAATACAAATACGTTGGCCCCTCACACACAATACAAATACGCTGGCCCCTCACACACACACACACACAATACAAATACGCTGGACCCTCACACACAATACAAATACGCTGTCCCCTCACACACAATACAAATACGCTGGCCCCTCACACACACACGCACATGATACAAATACGCTGGCCCCTCACACATACACACACACAATACAAATACGCTGGCCCCTCGCGCACACACACACACACACACACTACAAATACGCTGCCCTTCACACACACATAATATAAATACAATGCCTGCCCACACACACAATATGTACATAATATAACAATTTTACTTACCTTTCTATTGCCTTTTTCTCTTCTTTTCTGTTCTGCTTTCCTCTTTCTTCTATGTTGCGCTGCCACTTCTCCTGTCTGCTTCAGCAGTGCACTTCACCGAATCATCACTGAAAATGACGTTGGGCGTGATGACGTCGCGCCCGACATTCAGTGGGAGTGAGGAGGAGAGGAGACTGCCGGGAACGGGCGCGCGATCAGGTAACTGTTTTAGGTTTTTTTGGGTTTTTTTTCTTTATTAACTCGGCCACAATTTTTTTTTTACTATGCCGATGGACAGAGGGGGATGCAGGCGGAGGGGAGCGTTCCTCCTCCTTGACTACCCCGCTCACCGTCGGCTCAGGGGGGGCTCTCTGAGGACCGCTAGGCCCTAGGCCGGCGGTTCCCAAAGTGCGGCACCCCAGGGAGCCGTGGCGCTGTCACAGGGGTGCCGCGATCGCCCTAGCAATAGAAAGAAGGAAAAAAAACAACAACAAAAAAAACCACTTACCAATCATCCAGCGCAGGATCCTCCTCCTCACAGACTGCCGGGCGTGACGTCATCACGTCCGTCAGCCTCAGTGAGGAGCAGCAGCAGAGAGGACGTCAGGAAAGAAGGTAAGTAAAGGGGAGTGAAGGGGAGCACAGAGAGACACGCTGAAGGGGGGGACAGAGAGACAGGCTAAAGGGGGACACAGTGAGACACGGTGAAGGGGGACACAGAGAGACAGGCTGAAGGGGGCACAGAGAGACACGCTGAAGGGGGACACAGAGAGACACGCTAAAGGGGGACAGAGAGACACGCTGAAGGGGGACATAGAGAGACACTGAAGGGGGACAGAGAGACACACTGAATGGGGACACAGAGAGACACTGAAGGGAGACAGAGAGACACGCTGAAGGGGACACAGAGAGACACGTTAAAGGGTAGGACAGGGAGACAGGCTGAAGGGGGCACAGAGAGACACACTGAAGGGGGACACAGAGAGACACGCTGAATGGGGACACAGAGAGACACTGAAGAGGGACAGAGAGACACGCCAAAGGGGGACACAGAGAGACACTGAAGGGGGACACAGAGAGACATGCTGAAGGGGGACATAGAGAGACAGGCTGAAGGGGGACACAGAGAGACACGCTGAAGGGGGACACAGAGAGACACTGAAGGGGGACAGAGAGACATTCTGAAGGGACACACAGAGAGACATGCTGAAGGGACACACAGAGAGACAGGCTGAAGGGGGACACAGAGAGACACACTGAAGGGGGCACAGAGAGCAACATTGTAGGGGGCACAGAAAGCCACACTGAAGGGGGCACAGAGAGATACACTGAAGGGGGACACAGAGAGAAACGCTGAAGGGGGCACAGAGAGACACTGAAGGGGGACACAGAGAGACAGGCTGAAGGGGAACACAGAGAGACACACTAAAGGGGGACACAGAGAGAGAGGCTGGAGGGGGCACAGAGAGACACACTGAAGAGGGACACAGAGAGACACACTGAAGTGGGACACAGAGAGACACACTGATGGGGGCACAGAGAGCCACACTGAAGGGGGCAAAAAGAGCCACACTGAAGGGGGCACAGAGAGACACACTGAAGGGGGACACAGAGAGACAGGCTGAAGGGGGCACAGAGAGAGACACACTGAAGGGGGACACAGAGAGACACACTGAAGGGGGACACAGAGAGACATACTGAAGAGTGACACAGAGAGACACACTGAAGGGGGACACAGAGAGACACACTGAAGGGGGACACAGAGAGACACACTGAAGGGGGCACAGAAAGACACTGAAGAAGGGGGCACAGAGAGACACGCTGAAGGGGGCACAGAGAGACACGCTGAAGGGGACACAGAGAGACACACTGATGGGGGCACAGAGAGCCACTGAAGAGGGACACAGAGAGACACGCTGAAGTGGGACACAGAGAGACACGCTGATGGGGGACACAGAGAGACACGCTGAAGGGGGACACAGAGAGACACGCTGCAGAGGGGGACAGAGAGACACGCTGAAGGGGGACACAGAGAGCCACACTGAAGGGGGCACAGAGAGCCACACTGAAGGAGGCACAGAGAGACACACTGAAGGGGGACACAGAGAGACAGGCTGAAAGGGGCACAGAGAGAGACACACTGAAGAGGGACACAGAGATACAGGCTGAAGGGGGCACAGAAAGACACTGAAGAAGGAGGCACAGTGAGACACGCTGAAGGGGGCACAGAGAGACACGCTGTAGGGGGACACAGAGAGACACGCTGAAGGGGACACAGAGAGACACACTGAAGGGGGCACAGAGAGACACAATGAAGATGGACACAGAGAGACACACTGAAGGGGGACACAGAGAGACACACTGAAGGTGGACACAGAGAGACACGCTGAAGGGGGCACAGAGAGACACACTGAAGGGGGCACAGAGAGACACACTGAAGAGTGACACAGAGAGACACACTGAAGGGCACACAGAGAGACACACTGAAGGGGGCACAGAGAGACACACTGAAGATGGACACAGAGAGACACACTGAAGGGGGACACAGAGAGACACGCTGAAGAGGGCACAGAGAGACACACTGAAGGGGGCACAGAGAGACACACTGAAGGGGGACACAGAGAGACACACTGAAGGGGGCACAGAGAGACACACTGAAGGGGGACATAGAGGGAGACATGCTGAAGGGGGACACAGAGAGCCACACTGAAGGGGCACAGAGAGCCACACTGAAGGAGGCACAGAGAGACACACTGAAGGGGGACACAGAGAGACAGGCTGAAAGGGGCACAGAGAGAGACACACTGAATGGGGGACACAGAGAGACAGGCTGATGGGGCACAGAAAGACACTGAACAAGGAGGCACAGTGAGACACGCTGTAGGGGGACACAGAGAGACACGCTGAAGGGGACACAGAGAGACACACTGAAGGGGGCACAGAGAGACACACTGAAGGGGGCACAGAGAGACACACTGAAGGGGGACACAGAGAGACACACTGAAGGGGGACACAGAGAGACACGCTGAAGGGGGCACAGAGAGACACACTGAAGGGGGCAAAGAGAGACACACTGAAGACGGACACAGAGAGGGACACTGAAGGGCACACAGAGAGACACACTGAAGGGGGCACAGAGAGACACAATGAAGATGGACACAGAGAGACACACTGAAGGGGGACACAGAGAGACACACTGAAGGTGGACACAGAGAGACACGCTGAAGGGGGCACAGAGAGACACACTGAAGGGGGCACAGAGAGACACACTGAAGAGGGACACAGAGAGACACACTGAAGGGGGACACAGAGAGTTACACTGAAGGGGGCACAGAGAGACACACTGAAGGGGGACACAGAGAGACACACTGAAGGGGGACACAGAGAGACAGGGTGAAGGGGAAACAGAGAGAGACACACTGAAGGCGGACATAGAGAGAGACATGCTGAAGGGGGACACAGAGAGACACACTAAAGGGGGCACAGAGAGCCACACTGAAGGAGGCACAGAGAGACGCACTGAAGGGGGACACAGAGAGACAGGCTGAAGGGGGCACAGAGAGAGACACACTGAAGGGGGACACAGAGAGACAGGCTGAAGGGGGCACAGAGAGACACACTGAAGAGGGACACAGAGAGACACACTGAAGGGGGACACAGAGAGACACACTGATGGGGCACAGAGTGCCACTGAAGGGGGACAAAGAGAGACACGCTGAAGGGGACACAGAGAGACACACAGAAGGGGGCACAGAGAGACACACTGAAGAGGGACACAGAGAGACACACCGAAGGGGGACACAGAGAGACACACTGAAGGGGGCACAGAGAGACACGCTGAAAGGGGACACAGAGAGACACACTGATGGGGGCACAGAGAGCCACTGAAGGGGGACACAGAGAAACACGCTGAAGTGGGACACAGAGAGACACGCTGAAGGGGGACACAGAGAGACACACTGCAGAGGGGGACAGAGAGACATGCTGAAGGGGGACAGAGAGACACGCTGAAGAGGAACAGAGAGAGTCGCTGAAGGGGGGGACAGAGACACTGAAAAGGGGGGACAGAGACACTGAAAAGGGGGGACAGAGAGACACGCTGAAGGGAAACAGAGAGAGACGCTGAAGGGGGGGACAGAGACACTGAAAAAGGGGGACAGAGACACTGAAAACGGGGACAGAGAGAGACGCTGAAGAAGGGGGACAGAGACAGATGCTGAAGAAGGGGGACAGAGAGAGACGCTGAAGAAGGGGGACAGTGTGAGATGGCGAAGAGGGGGGCAGAGTAATATGGTGAAGGGGTGCAGTGATATGATGAAGGGGCACAATGTGATGGTGAAGGGGCCTAAATACATCTTACGTCATTTTGACCCAACTACTTAAAAAACGGGACTAACCGGTAATTATTTTGGCTTAGGGGTGCCTTAGAA
This sequence comes from Mixophyes fleayi, assembly GCF_038048845.1. Lineage (NCBI taxonomy): Eukaryota > Metazoa > Chordata > Amphibia > Anura > Limnodynastidae > Mixophyes > Mixophyes fleayi. The sequence continues at coordinate 206,988,920 of NC_134404.1, forward strand.
AGATTATGGTGACCCTAAAGGTGCCTCGAACTGAGAAAGTTTGGGAACCACTTCCCCAGGCAATTGCCTAAGTTGCCTAGCGGTAAATCTGGTCCTGAACATATTACATTATAATAATCATGATGCTATTCTTTGCTTGGCTCAGTTGAAAGATCCTTTATTTTTCCAGAATCAGAGTGTGGCGGTGTTCCTGGACTTTTCTACTGACATCCAAAAGAGCAGAGGTCAATTTGCTTTGCTTTTTCCAGCTGTTATGCACGTCTAGTTGCTATCCAATAACGATTGTCCGATTGCTGTAATGTGGTTCCAAAGCCCAATGTGATTTAATAGCCAAAAGTAGCAGAATAACAAGTCAGAATAAAATAAGTACAGCCGTTACTTTTAGCATGTGCCCTGGATCCAGTGTACAGTCATTCAAGTCTGAAGGCTGTGGTCAAACAGACTGAACACTGGTCCCAGAGCCCCCACGTATATAGAGTTAGTGATACAGTGAAAACAATACAGATGATGTGACTTGCTTCCATAGGTTTATGCTTCATGAAGGTCCAGTGTAATGAAGGTCATTGGCCAGTTCAAACGATGCCATCCAGGGGTGGGCTTAACTTCTCCAGAAGTTGCATACTTAATTTTCCCGCCAAGAACTGGTTCAAACTGGTCTATTAGCATTACACAGACAATATCATTCTAATCATTTATTCCCTATCATCCATAACTAGCATACGCAATGTGCGATCTTTTTGGCGAATGAACCCGACGTCTGCGGATAATTAGGGGATTAGAATGATACCAAACATGACACGTTTCCTGTGACCTGAACCTTAGATCTCACTAATGTGTATATAACTTTTTAATATTTCACCATAAACTCTGCTACATTTCAGTACAAATAATTATGTGTTGCAACTACTTTTAATATGAGCTATTTACAAGTGTATGTGTCCCTGTGTGTAAAAGTGTCTGCCACGTGTTGCGGTTGATTACACTCCTCCACACCGTAGCGTGCTATAAGCATAATTTCGGACAAAGACAATCAAGTTGTTAGATATTAATTGAAATGACCATATCCAATTATCTGACATTGACACAGCTAGACTACCTACTTGTTTTAATCACCTGCTGAAGCTGCCTCTGGGACATTGCCCAGGCTGACACTGCTGTCTTATTTCTCCAGTTTATCTTTTATGTAGACTGCTATTGACCAGTTTGGATATTGTATGCTAATTACTGTGATCTATTTTTACCTTATGCAATTTTTGACTGCATGTTTCATTTCCTTTTTATTTGCTGGGATGCCAGTCTACTGGGGTGATTGCAACTCATACAATAGCGGTGGCAGTCAGTATTCCGACAGTAGAAATGGTGGCAGTTAACCTGCCGACATAAAAATGTCAGCAGGCTAAATGCAGACACTTCCATTGTGGGGACGTGTTGAAAATGTTGACAGTGCCATTGTTGACAGTTACAATGTCGACAATGACAATGCCAACATTAAAAGACCAATGGAAGTGTCAGCATTTAGCCTGCCAACATTTTCATGTCATTAGGTTAACTGCCGACATTTCCACTATCAGAATTTAATACCCTGCCCATACAATAGTAATCCAGGTTGAGTCCGCTTTGTGATTTTATGGGTGAAATACTGTTGACTATCTCACTGTTGGGCAATATTGGTTAAAGGGCCCATTGCTGTAGGTCTTGCAGACTTCAACCCCCTATCGCTACGCTTTTTCTCTTTTCTCTTCCCTCTCCCTATTTGTTTGAATTCCCTCCTCCTGGGGTGCGATATTGGTCACTGTTATTGGTGGCCTAATCTTCTTAAAGATGTATGACTGTTTGTCGCAGCATGTTCTAAGAGTGCCCAACATAGCAGTTCCAGGCAAGCTCCAGCCAGTTTGCTACTACCCCTGCCAATTCCTTTTTGTCCATGGACCCACATATCCATGGATTTCATTTCTGATCTGCCGAGTTATAACAACTTTAACACTATATAGGTATTGGTTGACAGATTTTCAAAAATGGCACACTCCAAGGTCTTCCAGATGCTCCCACACTTGCCCAGCTTTTCATCAAAGAGATCTTCCACTTACATAGATGTCCTGAGGAAATCGTGTCTGACCGAGTTCATTTTGTAGCTAAATTCTGGCGTACTCTGTGTAAGGCTCTTCAAGTTAAACTGAACTTCTCTTCCTCTTACTATCAGGATCTAGAAACCTCTATCAGACTCTATGTGTGCTCCTCTCAGGGCGATTGGTCAACTCTGCTTCCCTGGGCAGAATTTGCTCATAACTCTCACTATCTTGAGTCATCTTCTTCTACTACATTTTTCATGGTTTATGGACTTCATCCTCGAGTAACAGTATTTACCCTGTTACCTGCAACTTCTGTACCAGCCTCTGAAACAGCCCTGAGAAAGTTTGCAGACAACTGGCGGCAGGTCCGTGAATCCTTATTGAAAGCTTCTCACAGCCATAAGATTCGAGCGGATAAAAAACACATGCCCTTCTGCCTCCATTGTTGTGTGAGGTTCTCCCTGTGTGTAAAAGGAAAAGTGTGTAGGGTGTGTGTGTTGGGAGATGGTTCTTTGTTTGTTTAGGATCCAGATGTATCTATTTTGTGGATGGATATGTTGGGTTGTGTTTTGGAGGGAACAGGTGAAATGTGTTTTGTAGTGTGAGTTATTGTGCCTTTTTTTTTTCATTTATATGTGTTGCAATTTACTAATGTTTTTTGTGCTCAAGCTGGGTGTCTGTCTGGGCTCAGGTTGGTGATGGTTTTCCTATTGGGATGTCTCCATGTTTCCTTTTATACTAGTCAAGTAGTCAAGTTGGTTGTTAACCCATTTGTTTTTTGACCTGGAATGTCTCAATAGCAAGTTTAAGAGGTCACAGACTTTGTCTCAGCTCAAGAAATATGAGGCAGGCGTCATATGCCTTACTGAATCTCATTTGGTCAATGGTAAACTTTTACCACTTAAGAAGCCGTGAGCTGGATGGGCATACCATGCAGTCCATGTCTGTAATTCCAGAGGAGTGTCCCTTCTCATCCGGAAATGGGTTAATTTTGTACTGGATAAAGTAAACACGGACCTGTTAGGCTGATTTCTGCTTCTTCGGGGTACACTTAACTCGACTCCTTTGATTCTCCTTGGAGTCTACATCCCACCCCTTATAATAGTAATATTCTTAAAAAGTGCAGTGACTTTCTCTTCTGACCTCCCGAGACCCCAGTACTTTCCTTTAAGGACTTTAATAATGTACTAGATATAAATTTTGATAGATGGCAGGAATGCAGGGGTTTTGTTACCCAGGGTGAGTCGGGATATTACCCAGGGCGAGTCGGATGAGTGAGATGGGGTTAGAGGATGTGTGATATTTGAGATTTCTGAAGGATGAGCAGTTCTCCTGTTTCTCAGCTTCCTACCAAGCTTTTTCCAGGATTGACCTGGGCCTCCTGTCTAGAAGGCTGATCCCTGCCGTTGTAGATGTAGCTTACTTGTTGCAGGCGATTTTTGACCCTTTCCCACTGGCTCTCACTATATATCTCCACAGCCCTAAGTGACAAACATTTTGGAAGTTCAATCCCTTTTGGTTAACTCTACTTGCTGATGGATCCACCCTGGTTTCCCAATGGGAGGAATAGTTTGCTTTGAATGTAGATATGATGCCCTCCCATACTCTGGGAGGGCATCTAGTGTCAACTCTTATAATCCAGAGTCCAGATTAAAAGGGGAGACATTGGAACGGGACACTCAGCATGTTGAGGAGGTATATCAGGCCTACTATTTGGCTGCTAATAGAACTAATTGGCTGACCGCCCAGAGAGAGTGGTCGGACTCGGTTCTGGACAAGTATAGTCGCAGACTCATGTTTGTTAAACACGCTCAATACTTTGAGTCTGATAAATGTAGTAGGTTTCTGGCATATTTGGCTTTGTTTGAGCAAGTAGCTACTGAGGATGCGGGTATTAAAGATCCATCAGGCTGCATTAAGACTTTAGCTCCAGAGATTGCAGAAGTTTTTTATGACTACTTTAAGGTTTTTTATAATATAGAGCAACTTCGAATGATCTATAGGGTCCCAGGGGTTACTTCTATTTATGTTCACAAATACGACATGCTCTTGTTCCGTGGGACTGTTCCTCATCTCCTAAATGACCCTTTGAGAGTGCTGTTAGCCCTCATCATGATATTTCGTTCATCTACTCTATCCTTTTGGAGGGGCTGGGTGGTGGTGGCCTTTTGGGACTGCAAATAGCCTGAAAAACTGAATTGGGTCAGGTTAGTGAAAAAGACTAGGGTAAAATACTTGAGAGCTCATATAGGGTTACTGCATCTGCGAGATTTCTACAAATTCAAGTCTTCCTTCTCCATAGAGTCTATTTGACTCCTCTCTGACTCTCTAATTTAGTGGGAGGCAATTAATGCCCTGTCCAAAGTGTGGGAGTCAACATGGTACATTTTGGCACTTGCTTTTGGACTGTCCCATGGTGTCTCAATTCTTGAGTGAGGTCATGGACTGCATGGTAATTGGTAGTGGGTGTGCCCCCCATTAGTCATAGAAAGTGACTTTTTGGTCTAGATCTGGCAAGCATGATGCACAAACTCATTAGACTAGCTACTATCTTCATAGTTTATGTTGGCTATGGTCCTTATTGTCAGTAAGTGGATTGCTCCTGAATTGTAAGTGAGTGGGTTGTCCTGGTTAATAACACTCTTGGCCATGAAAGGTTTATGTACATGAGCCCTAATTTGGTGAACAAATCGAAAAAATCTGGCACAGATGGAAAATATCACCTTTTATTCTGGAGGAGCTGCGGGAGCTAGAACCCCTGTCATGATATGCACCGAGCAGGTAGCTATAATATGTGTTACAGTACACAGGACTTGCTATATATTGTATACTATCTATATGACCTTGTTCTCTGCAAATGCACTGTTCTTTTCAATTGTAAGACATGCTTGGTTCATATGTATTATTTTCCAGCTGCACAATGTTGATTTTCATGACACGTGTTTGTTGCCTCTGCATGTGTTTATTTTTTTGTTTGTTTGTTTTGCAAATAATGTTGAAAACGTTCCATAGAATTTCTTTGATTTTAAAAAGAAAAAATCTATACAATTCCATTTGCTTACATTCCCATTACATTTTTCAAACCGGCACTTCTAAATATATTTACAATAAGGTATTTCTAGAAAATCTGGTTTCACCCCAACTTATCATTAACATTTGGATGGTGCAGCTCAGCGATGCTCAGCTTCCCAGCAATACTACCTGGCAGTAGTAAGAGGAGTCTTACCACTCACCAGATCAGTGCAGGGTCTCGCTAACTGTATGTTATACCAGCACTTCTCTGTCTGACTCACCACTTGGTGATCAAATGTCATTATCAAATTTGTCTCCAATGGAGAAGCCATAGTTGCAGAACTATTTACATAGGCTTCAGTGAATTTTGGTCCCCAGGAAAATGGTTGACACTTGTTTATCAGTAATAGAAAATTGTAATATTAAAGTTTATTCACCTTATTGAAGGTAATTCACTTATGGTTCTGGTAAAAGTTTATTCTGGATCTTCTCCTTAGCAGAAAGAACAAACCAGCAGTTCCTTCCTCATTCTTTAAGTAGTTTTGCCTACTGGATACTTTCCTCAGTTATGTGGTGTTTGTGTGTTTGTGCACAGAACTCTACTTTTAGATACTTTTTAACAATATTTAGTAAAACATAAAAACATATTAAGTGCTATGACTTAATATGTCTTTGTATTTTATTAAATACAAAAAAGTATCTAAAATTAGGGTTAAAATGAATATGAACCAAAATCCCTAAAGCTTCAGTGGCTCGGTGGCAACCAGCCATTCGATTACATTTACCATACCACCATTTCTAAATTTCTAATTCTACATCAAAGCATTTTAAAATTGTGGTGCCAGATTTTGTAATTCCTAAGCTATAAATGAGTCCTGAGCAAGACTGATTTTATTACAGTTTTTGGTTATTTTACAACAGGCAATTCTTCAATAACTAATGTTTAATAGTAATCCTAATACTAAGCACATACTTTTCTGGGCACAATTCTCTTTTTAAAACGATAAGCTTAAAGCAACAAAACAAATCTTTCTTTTGCACATTCCGTGCCACATCAATGCATTTAATTTAATGCAGAACAATATATTTACATATATTCCCAACTGTTGTGCTTTGCAGTCTTACCGTCAATGGGATATAACTATAATTATATTGACAGTACGTTTAAGTTGATTTAGTAACTTTAAGTCTTCCGTGGCCCACCATTATTAAGCATTTAATGGGATACAAACAATTGTAATTCATTATGTTATACAAATGAACAAACAAACTAAATGCATTTGTCTTGGTAAACAAAAAGAAGCAGAGCAATATTTATTATATGTATAACAATTACATCAATATGACAATCTAATAAAATCAACACCGCCAACTAGTGCTTTTTAGAATTAAATATTGAATAAGCTTAAACTTGTTAAATATGTAATTTCTTCCAGTGTACACCACAAACATGCAAATGTAGTTAATTTCTTGCAAAGTACAGTGAAGGGACACTGGTGCTCCTTGTCATACAGAGCAGTGCGACATGGGACATTTACAACTTTTGTTATTTGAATAATAATTAAGTCAATAAAACATGCTAATGAAACCAACAATGTCAACTAGTGATTTTTGGTATTAAATATCGAACCATCATAAATTTGTACGATGTGTAATTCTTCCAGTTTACACCATGAAGAAGTTAATGCAGTTATAAAATATAAGTTACTGCATTATAAATACAATGTTCAGCACTGGCTGAAGCTCAGTGGTGAACTTGACTATAACCAACATTATTTCACATAATAACTTTTAGATATTTAGGTGGAGAAATTAAATTCTAGGCGCACTCTGCCTAATGTAAAACAAAGATTCAAATATAAAAAAGTGCTGCATGTAGCAAAGCCAGTACCAATGTCCCTTAACACTAGGTTAAGATTAATTTGCTAAAGCTAAACTGCTTAGTATTTTAAGATTGGAATGGAAATGTTTACTGAAAGGGGTGGTTTTAAAGTGGAAAGAGATTGGACATTTGATGTGAAAATTATACTTTTGTACAATGGGTTACATCAGATTTGTCTGCATACCTAGGCATTCTTCTAGTTTGTAGAGGTGAAGGAAGCCACGCATCTTGTTTTAGAAAAAAAAGTCTCTCTAATGAAAAGAAATTAAAAACATTTTTATAATTTGAATAAAAACATTGCAGAGACCTGTTAAAAGAAAAAAGTGTAAGTGGTGAGCTATTGTACTGCTCTTAGCATCGACTACAACTGAAAAAGATATTAGACCAAAGGGACTAAAAATTTCCGAAAGTATTTATCACATTTCTTATTGGAACAACCCAGGCTCTTTCCTAACAGACCATTGCCACTTTAGGATAACCTATGTTGGATACATTCTATCTCTCAACCTGATTAGTACTCAGAATGTATAAGGGTTATACGCTATCTAAGATTAAATATGCATATTGTGTTTTTACTATGCTATTATCCCAATGTTTTATTTTACTTGGTCTCTGCAGCTTATATGTTTTTATTTACATTTTACAGATATAGTATATAATTTCTTTTTACTAGAGACTGTGAGCACAGCCATTACCAGTTTACATTTTTCACATTTTTTTTTATTCAGTAAGAGATTACACGGTCACAGCAGCTATTGTGTTCCAGTAAATAAGTATTTAGAGTGTCCTATGTATGTAGGTATACAATGATGATGATGATGATGATAAAGATGATGATACATGTGCAAAAGAAAGCTTACACTTGTGTACAGAGGCATCACAACATGTATCAGTCTGAAAAATATTAGTATATGCACCAGACATACGTTAGGCATACAAATTGTGTTTATTTACCTAAACAGTGCTTGATTCATAGTTGGACTTATGCCAGTATGCATTTTTTGCACTGCACAGGCCCACAAAACAAGTGCACTTACAACCAATTATGACTGGGGAGATGTGACAGGGCCCAGCAGCCTGGTAATTGTCACGTGTCACTGCCGCGGCATCTAGTCTGTTTACACTGCAGTGCGTCCCAGGGCAGTCTTTCCAATTGGGCATGTTGGGCAATTGCCCGGGGGCCCCATGGGCATAGGGGCCCCATAGGCAAGGCACAGAATTAATTAAGCAAAACTAAAATCTTCTCAGTTTCCGGTGGCGATCCAGCTCTCTCCCTGTTACACTCTTCCCTGCTGCGCTTGCACTGAATGTCGGGCAAGATGTCATTATGCCCGACATTATCAGTGAGGAGTTCACTGAAAAAGCCTGCACCAGACATTCAAGGAAAAAAGAAAACAGGAAAGAAGTAAAAAGAAAAGAAGAAGGCGATAGAAACGTAAGTGAAGGAGAACAAATAGCAACATAATGGAGGGCACAGTGTGAAATAGGGGAGGCAGAAGGGGAGCAAAAGCAGCATAATGGAGGGTACAGTGTGAAATGGGGGAGGCAGAAGGGGAGCAAAGGTAGCATGAAGGGCACAATGTGAAATAGGGGAGACAAAAGGGGAGGAAAACCAGCATATTTTTTAATGTCTAAAAACTGATTTTGTTTCACGTAACAATAAACATAAGCTTAATTTTATCAATAATTTACATTATTATTCATGTGAGTGGTTATGTAGGTAGGAGCCCCAGTGCACTGCTTTGCCCGGGGACCCATAATGCTGTTAGGATGGCCCTGGTGCGTCCCGACTGTTGCCATGACAGCCGGGACGTCACTTCCACCTCCTGTCATCAGGGCAACAGCCGGGACGCTTTCATTCTCACCGCCGCTTCCCAACACAGCTGTCAGTTTGGCGCATGAGCAACAGGTTGCCAGCAATTAATTAGGCTAATTAAGTACTTAATTAGCCTAATTAATTAATTAATTAGGCTAATTAATTAATAAGTACTTATTAATAAATTAATAAGTACTGATTGGCTATTGTCACTATTTAAGGCTTAGCCTTCCTGCTGGTTCACACACTTGCTGACCTGCTTCTTATCAGTGTGGATACTCTGCAATCTGACTGATACCTGTTGTGACCTCAGCTTGTTCTGGACCCTGCTGTTTGCAGATTGCCCCTGACCTCTGCCTGTTTACTGGATTCTCCTGGCTTGCTACCTACCCCAACCCTTGGCCTGTCCCTGGTTTATCTTGATTGCTTTGGAAACACAACCTTGGACTGTTCCTGGTTAGTTCCCTGTATTGCGGGTTTTTCTCCCATCTCCTGCACTGTGGTTTCTGTACATAAGCTCTCACTATGCTAAGTGGAGGCAACCGAGTACCTGTGAGTGTAACAAGCTCTATGAAGAAACCAGCTGCTATGCGCGAAAACTTTCTTCCATCTGTTCTGGGAGTTCATGTCAGCACCATCAGCCATGACAGTAATTAAAAAAAAAATTAAATTACTTTTTCTTTTTAATTACTTTTTTTGTCCAGCAGAGTGTGTGGCCATACCATTGGGGCGTGGCTGTGCATCATTGGGGCATGCCTATGAGGTGAAAAGCACAAGGAAAGGAATAATTTAATAACTATTATCCCTATGGGGACACCTTCGGTGCTAATAGGGAAATTGGATTTGAGAAGGCTTTAAAATAATATATAAAAAAGAAGATGTTTGATATACACTGAATGTATAGGTCCTTGAATTTGTTTGATCTGATTGTTACGGATACTATCTTGGACTGATGTTTACTATTGACCTCTCAAAAATAAAACTTTAAAAAAAAAAAGAAAAAAAAAAAGAAGATGTATGGGGGTAATAATTACAGTGCAGCTCTAGCAGGGTGCATCAAACTCTTAAAGAAAACATACAAAAACAGAAAAAAGACGCTGTTAAATTAATAAAAGAGAAAGTCGTACCAGTTTGAAGAAATAGTTTACCCTCCAGAGGGTTTAACAAACGGTGCACACTATGGGCCTGATTCATTAAGGATCTTAACTTGAGAAACTTCTTATTTCAGTCTCCTGGACAAAACCATGTTACAATGTAAGGGGTGCACATTAGTATTCTGTTTTGCACATAAGTTAAATACTGACTGTTGTTTCATGTAGCACACAAATATCAACTTTAAATTTCAGTGTACAAATAAGCTATCAAGTATTTGAGTGCTACATGAAACAACAATCAGTATTTAACTTATGTGCAAAACAGAATACAAATTTGCACCCAATGCAATGTAACATAATTTTGTCCAGGAGACTGAAATAAGAAGTTTCTCAAGTTAATATCCTTAATGAATCAGGCCCTATATTTGTACTCCTAGACACCATAATTGACACGTGGGTATAATGTTATCTCACACTCACAGGTGTGTTTTAATTATCTAACCAGAACAAATCCTATCTAACTACATTTTCCTTCATGGTATTGCTGTACTGATAAGTGTCAACTAAAAACTTATCTTATTCACTCATGCATATGCTAATACCTACTGCCTACTACAATTGCCTAAACTATCTATTGATAACCCAAATAACAAAATAAATCTAATTTCAAAGTAACATAAAGCGAAAGAATAATAATAAAATAAAAAAAAGTGCATATGCACACATATAACTATATTAAATTAAAGGAATAAGACCTATTTATACTATCACCCACTCATCATCTCTTTACTCTAAACAGTTAAAATCCAGGGTCTAAATCAATCCTCTTGGTGACAACGTTCCAAGCTGCAAAATCCAGGCAGATTCACTATAACATAGTTTCTTGAACCTATCACTGCTCCTTATTGTGGTATCTATGTGTTCTAGTTCCACCAGAGTCAAATATTCCGGAATCCCTGTGTGTGTATATTACAAAACTGTTTAGAGGCACTGTGTTTTTAATCTGTTTAGAATATTGCGCCTGTGCTCACGGAATCAAGTTTTTAATGACCTGGTGGTCCTACCCACTTACTGCAATTTACAACTGCATTCTAATGCATAGACCACATATATAGTATCACAATTGATGAAACCTTTAATAGGAACCTCCGCCCCACTAGATCTAGCGATAATCTTATTAATTTTGTTCAAAAGATGCTTGCAGGTAAGACTTATTACATCGGAAGCAGCATTTAGGTCTTTTGAGAAACCATAAATCAATCACTTGTAAACTGTCCATCAGACTTTAACACATTCGGAGTCAAAATTCTTTTTAGATCTAGATTCTTCTTAAAAATAACTAAAGGTTTATCTTCTAGAAAATCACCCAAAATATTATCCTGCTTCAAAATACCAAAATTCTTCTTTATAATATTCTTAATCTGTCTCGACTTACTATTACTATCTAAAGTAGATGCATACACTCCTGCCTCTACTAGCAGAGTTTCTGGGTAATATCTCCCTTTAAATTTTTCTAACATATTCTGTGCTTCAGAAAATCAGCATCATCTGAGCAATTTTGTCTCAATCTGACCAATTGAGTCCTGGGGATATTATTGATCTAGAGAAGATGATGTCCACTATCATAATGCAAACAATTGCAAACATCAACAGTTTATTATAGTTTGAAGTTACTATTTTATTTTCATGGACAGAGAGGGTGATAAAATTCACTATGTGATAATCAAAAGTGTGAGTGAACTTAAGATTTTATATGTTAAAATTTAAAAAAGAAACAAATTCAAGTGCCAAATCCATACCCCCTTTCCAAATAATAAATAGATCATCAATGAAACACCCATACAGGACCAGGTTCGCGCCAAAGGGTCCATTCCATATATACTTATTCTCAAATTCACCCATGTAAAGGTTAGCAAAACTGTTAAGACATAAAATATAGTTAACATACACTTAGCGCGCACCTTTTCACATCTCACAGGAGATAGGGACTCCTATACTCCCTTCACTGGATAGATGACCCTTATCTCTCTCCTCAATTGGAGTTCCTATAGTCTGGGAATCAGACTCATGGAAATAAAAAACAAATGGAGAAATAATAGTGCAGATTGTCTAAAATGAGCATATAAAAGTCCACAAAGTTCCCGGAAAAAGAGTATAATCTTCAACCTCGTGAAGAAACGAAGGAATACCACCGTAATTCTTGTGACTTTTTACACCATCTCCCCCAAAGGTATATGCTTACAAGATGTTAGCTTTAATAAAACATCTCAAATCATTCTTCCTGTGTATCGCTTTCAAATTCCTCCACAAAGTAGTAACATGTTGTGCCAGATAAAAAGAAATAAAAACAATCTGGTGCATTATCATAAAACACCATTTAATAAAAATACATTATCTCCAAACAGAGACCTGTACATATAAAACATAACATCAAGAATATCCCAAAATGGTAATGTGTACACTCATACCAGATAGATTCAGGATATTCGCATGGGAAAATGTCCTCCACAGTGTCAGTCCACAATGTGACGAAATCCCGCTCACACTTATTCCCTAGGAATGATAAGTGTGAGCGGGTTCCAGATCTCTCTTTATTTTGTCTATCTCACTTATGGTCTGTCTGACTTCTTTATTTTCAATCAACAGTTTCATAAGTGAGACAGAATAAAAATCAAGTGTCTTATTCCACTTTGCTAAAAGTTCTGGGTTATCATTAATAGACAGAGTCTTATAGATTCTTAGACCCTAGGTATTCTATTTGTTTCTATTAGGGATGGGCGGGCTCGGTTCCCCGAGAACCGAACCCACCCGAACTTTGCCTAACCGAGTACCGAGCCGAGCAGACTCGGTACTCTCCCGCCCGCTCGGAATCCAAATCGAGGCCGAACGTCATCGTGGTGTCGTCGGATCTCGGGGCTCGGTTCTCGCGATACTTGAAAATTATAAATACCTGCCTCCACAGCAATCCATCGCTATTTGACAGAGGGAGAGAGCAGGGTATAGTCACAGGCTGATTAGAGCAGGGCCAGACAATACAATTCTGATTCCAATTCTGATAACAATTGATAGAGAAGAGAGGAGGATAGAGGAGTCTTTTTTTTTTTTTCAATATTTGGCACTACAAGTGCTTTGGGGTGTCCCCCATTCTTTTGCATTAATATTTCTGGCTGTCAAAAGTACTATCTGTCAGCAGATTTAAAAAATAATTTTTAGCACTCCAAAGTGCTTTTTGTGGGTCCCCCCTTCTTTTGCATTAATATTTCTGGCTTTCAAAAGTACTATCTGTCAGCAGATTTAAAAAATAATTTTTAGCACTCCCAAGTGCTTTTTGGGTGTCGCCCATTCTTTTGCATTAATATTTCTGGCTGTCAAAAGTCATATTTGTCAGCAGTATCTAAAACAATTTGTAGCACTACAAGTGCGTTGGGCTCAGAATGGATTCAAAGCAGTCCACATATGAGCAGAAGGAGCAACCAGGTTCTGTCCCCAGTCCTGATGGTAGTGTTCCCAGTATACCATCTGGGCAAGGTGATGTCAAACCACACAGTATTTTGAAATCAGTCAAAAAAACACCCCAAAAATTTTTTACTGTGTTGAAGCAAAAAAAAAGTGTAACTGAGGAAAAGTTAAGTGCCGATAAAAAAAAATTGCCAACATGCAATTATACACACGCAGTGGCAAAGAGAGAATGAGGCCTTCATGTATCTATTAGGGGCAGATCCAAAAATGTTACCGAGCCTGAAATTGGTGCACAACTACTGTTACGCGTCAAAGCCGAGCTGCAAGATGACAGTAAGGCATTAGAGGATAATGTTTGCTCTGAATTACAAATGACACCAATCCCTGTGGAGAGTCCATCCAACAGTGGGATGTCTAATCGTGAGCATTCTGTTAGTGTACCCATAAAGACTGACCCTTTCAGCAGTTCTGCTGATGTGTGCCTGAACAGCCCGAATGTAGCCGGTGATACACAAATTGAGGATGCCAATATGGAAATAGAAGAGGATGAGGGGGAGATTTGTGTAGGCGACAAGGGCGCTAATGAGGATGTTGATGAGGATGAGGTTGTTTGTGTCAGTCCTGCACCAGTGGCAGCAGTTCTGGCACGTGATAAGAAAAAGGCCATTGTCATGCCAGGCCATAAAACCAAAAATCTACTTCTTATGTGTGGAGTTATTTCTACCCCAATCCAGACAACAACTGTATAGCCATTTGTAGTGTATGTCAAGCCACAGTCAGTCGAGGGAGGGACCTTAACCATCTTGGAACCTCGTCTATGTTACGCCATTTGACGAGAGTTCATGGCAAAGTGTTGGGAAAAGCTGAAAGTTCTTCCAAAAAAATTACAAGCACTCCATCATCAGCTAGGACCCTCCGCTCACCGACATCCCGACCGCTACAAAATACACCCACCACACCCAGGGCCGCCTTCAGAAAAAATCAGGCACAGTACGGGCCTGCCCGCCACCCGGGCCACCCCGCCTCATGAGCGCCCCCCCAATGAGCAACACATACTTTCATACTTACCTGGGGGTCCGCCGCTGGCCTCCGATATTCTGTCTTCAGCCTAGCTGTCACCGTGACAGCCAGGCACCATGATCCGATCGCAGGGGTGGAGGAATCATTCCCCCTGCGATCATGTGCTCTGTCACAGGCAGAGCACATGATCGCAGGGGGAATGAATCCTCCACCCCAGGCCAGGCTGAAGACAGAATAGCGGAGACCAGCGGCGGGCCCCAGGTAAGTCTGTGCTGAGCTGTTGTACCGGGCCACCTGGTGAGCCTGGGCCCGGTACAACAGTACCCCCTGTACCCCCCTGATGGCGGCCCTGACCACACCATCCTCATCAATATCCTCAATAGCGCTCGGAGTTAGCCTTGCATCCCAATTATTAAGACTGGATGACTCCTGCACTATTATTGATTCCTCTGAAGAAAGCATTAGTCCCACTGCTGCTGCTGTTGCTGCTGCTGGGGGTGAATCGTCAGCCCAGAGGAAAGCCAAGAAAAAGAGCAGTCCTACATTTCAACAATTAACTGTTAAACAATCATTTGCTAGGGGAAGCAAATATGACAGCAGTCACCCAGTCACCAAGCGAATCACAGACGCCATGACTGCCATGTTAGTGCTAGATCTGCGTCCAATATCCACAACAAACGCAGCTGGTTTTTCACAGTCAATTGAGGTTTTGTGTCCGCGTTACCGAATTCCATTGCGACACCATTTTTCCCACATATACCAAAAAGTGTGTACAAATGTACAGATTGCGCTGAAAAATGCCATTCTGCCCACTGTCCACTTAACCACAGATATGTGGACAAGTGGAAGTGGTCAATCCAAAGACTATATGACTGTGACAGCCCACTGGGTTGGTCATTCACCTTCACCAGCAGGAACAGCAGCAGCATGTACACCACTACGTAACATTTGTCACAGGCAGGCCACTCTTTGTATCACCGGCTTCACTAACAGGCATACAGCTGACAATTTGTTATGCAAACTAAGAGATGTGATTGATACATGGCTTATACCACTTGGACTCTCCCCAGGATATGTCATTTCTGATAACTCCAACATATAGTGCGAGCAATACAGCTGGGTGATTTTCAGCACATTCCCTGTTTTGCTCACACCATCAACCTGGTGGTGCAGAGCTTCCTACGAAATAACCGTGAGGTGCAGGAGATGCTTTCGGTGGCCCGTAAGATTTCAGGCCATTTCAGGCATTCGGCCACAGCATGTAGGAGATTGCAGCAGCTCCAAGAGCAGTTTAACTTGCCCTGTCACCAACTTAAGCAGGAGGTGGTAACAGGGCCGGTGCTAGGGTCCACGGCGCCCTAGGCATTTTTAAAAAAGCGGCGCCCCCCCCCGCAAAAATTGCCGCCCCCCGCAAAAATCGCCGCCCTCCTCCCTCCTCCCTCCTCTTCTTACCTTGTCTCACCACCGCCGCCTCTCTGCTCCGTCTCCTCCCCTCCACTCACTGACACTAGTAAGTTGAGGGGAGAACACGGAGCAGAGAGGCGGCGGTGGTGACAAAATAGCCTCTTCCCCCCTTCCCGTGCATCTGATGCTGTGCGGCGGCCGTGACAGGTATGGTCAGCGGTCGCCGCACAGTTTTAAAGTATTTCAGAATTCTGTGGCGCCCTCCAGAGCCCGGCGCCCTAGGCAAGTGCCTAACCTTGCCTAATGGGAGCGCCGGGCCTGCGTGGTAACTAGGTGGAATTCCACCCTGTACATGCTGCAGAGGATGGAGGAACAGCGCAAAGCCATACAAGCGTATTGCACAAGTCATGACATTGGGAAAGGAGGGGGCATGTATTTCAGTCTTGCACAGTGGGGAATCCATTCAGTGCTGTTCAAGGTGCTGAAACCATTTGAAGTTGTGACGTGTGAAGTGAGTGCAGATTCTGCTAGTTTGAGCCAAGTCATTCCTTTAATTAGACTATTGGAAAAGCAGCTTGAGAAACTGAGGGTGGGGATGAAAGCAAGCAATTCCGCAAAGTATGTTGGCCTTGTCGATCAAGTACTTAATTCGCTTCACAATGATCCTCGAGTTATTAAGATCTTGAGCTCGGATCAGTACGTTTTGGCCACTGTGCTTGATCCTAGGTTTAAGACCTACATTGAGTCTTTGCTTCAAAATGAACAAGATGTGAACTTTTGCAAGGAGCTATTGCTCAGCAAGTTGTCTGCTGAACTGGGCCTTGGCTTGACGACATGTCCTCCTTCAGTTTCTCAAGCAGCTGCTGCTCGTAAAAAATTTAATTTTCCCAAAAAAAGCAGGGAGGATGCAGAGGGCAGACCAGAACAGTTTAACATCTGGGCTGGTTTGAAGGATTTTTCAAAAAAAAGTGTGACCTTGCCCATAACTCCATCCAATATGAGTATTAACATGCAAAGGATGGTGGAGGATTACTTTCAAATGGTAATTGATATGGAAATGTCAGATAGTCCCTTTCCTTACTGGGAAGAAAAGCAGGACATTTGGAAACCCATGTACAAACTTGCTTTGCAATACCTAAGCTGCCCACCCTCCGGTGTGTACTCTGAACGAGTGTTCAGCACAGCAGGGAATTTAATCAGTGATCGCTGTAGAAGGTTACTTCCCAAAAATGTGGAGAAAATGATGTTTATAAAAATGAACTACATCTTCCACGAGGAAGGCCTTCACCATCCAAGACATCCAAGCACTGACTGTTCTCCAATGGCGGATTCAAGCGAATTGATAGTCTGTGATGAAGAAGTAAACACTGATGAGGGTGAGGATGAAGCTCCAGATGATGACGATAACATCTTTTAAAACTTTCTATGTAAGTGTAGGGTGCAATCTGCCCCAAAGAGGAAAGGGACTTGGGGCATTTCCATATCACATACCGTCCTGAAAGGCTGCTGTTTGGGTAATTTCTCCTTAAGGGTAGGGTGTCATACACAGAGTGACCCCAAACTGTCTTTGTCCATTTCTCTTAATATTGTACAGTCTATAACAGCTGAATTTTTTGGTATTTTATACAAGTGGAGGGGGGCCTAGAGAGATCGAAACCAAACTGCCTTTCTCCATTCCAATTAATATTGTACAGTCTATTATGGCTGAATTTTTGGGTATTTTATACAAGTGGAGGGGGGCCTAGAGAGACAGAAACCAAACTGCCTTTCTACATTTCTTTACATTTTTAAGTATAAGTGTAGGGTGTAATATACATCCAAAGACAATGGCTGCATTGCCAATATTCATAGATGGAGAGGAAGACAATCTGGTCTGTGTGTAGAATTAATGAAGGCCTACCAGGAATGAAAGTGTTTTTTGGATAATTTATTAGCTTTACAATTACATTACTCATCCTAGAAACAGGTGGAGCACTAAATTTGGTTATTTTAGGCCCAAAAACATTGATTTTTAATCAAAATAGCAAAACAAAACCAAACAAAACCAAAACCAAAACCTAACACGCAAGGGCGGTTTTGCAAAACCAAAACCAAAACACGAAGGTAATCCAGATCCAAAAACAAAAACAAAACCAAAACACGGGGGTCAGTGAGCATCTCTAGTTTCTATATACTTTTGGAGGAAGATACTGTCCCACCAATGTCGCATTTTATTATTATTTTTATTTATTACCATTTATTTATATAGCGCCACTAATTCCGCAGCGCTGTACAGAGAACTTACTCACATCAGTCCCTGCCCCATTGGGGCTTACAGTCTAAATTCCCTAACACATACACAGACAGACACAGACAGAGACACAGACTAGGGTCAATTTTGTTAGCAGCCAATTAACCTACCAGTATGTTTTTGGAGTGTGGGATGAAACCGGATAACCCAGAGGAAACACAGGGAGAACATACAAACTACTCACAGATAAGGCCATGGTCGGGAATTGAACTCATGACCCCAGTGCTGTAAGGCAGAAGTGCTAACCACTAAGCCACCGTGCTGCCCACATTTCAATTTTTAGGAGATCCTCCAGTCTATAGAAAAATGTAGACAAATCATTTGTATCTGTTTTAGCTTCAATTGAGCCACCTGATTTGAATGTTTGAAGATACATATCCCTTCTATTGGTTCGTTCATTATAGCAGCCAGAATAAACAATGGAACAGCAAAAGTAACAACTATCACCCCTACAGGGACACCTTAGGTGCTAATAGACAGATGGAGTTTGTGAAGACTTTAAAATAATATCTAAAAAGAACACATGTATGGTGGTAATAATTATTCAATTGAACTCTGTAAGCGGATCCTATTCTCCACATATTAAAAAGTATACACACTTTTCTATTCACTGTTGATGTCCTTAGTGAAGCTTTCCCACAAACATCTCTTCTTTACAAAAGCTTGGTAGTCCATTCACATTCAAAAATTGATAATAATAGAGACAGACAGAGATCAATTGATAAAAGCTGCTGGGCATTTCTGTAATGACAGTGCTACAGGGTGCCTTCCCTAGACTAAGGGAGCCCTGTAGCACCAAATGATTGTATCCTCTAATGAGGATATATTAAATTATTTCTTTAAAAACAAAAAAAAAGGCGCTGTTAAATTAATTACAACCTATATAAGATGTCAAATTTCAACAAAAAATATACAATAAATAGTCCTGTCAAATAAAAATAAAATGTATTCATTTAATCCAATAAATATAATACACTAAATCATAATAAACCTGTACAGAACCACACACATTCTAAAAATGGGTCAAATACAAAAATAAAGTATAAAAATAAAACATAAAACATATAAATCCTATGTATACACACCACAGACAAGAAGAAACGAAGATTTGTAAAAAATATATATCAGAGTAATAAGCAAAAAGGCTTTAATGAATGTCCAAGCACCGAAAATGAGATCTCCACAAAGCATGGAAATAAAGAAAATCTCTCCTGAAAATCCTGTTGTCAGTTCTTTAGGGAGAAATATCCCAGCTTTACCCACATATGCCTCCTGTTCCCAGAAGCTTTACTCACGCATGTACCCTCTGCCCACATGTTTACTTACACCCCCCCCCCTCTGCCCATCAACATTACTCACACATGTTCCCCTCTGCCCACATGCTTTACTCATATATGCTCCCTCTCTGCCCACCTGCTTTATACGCACATATACGCACATACCTCATCTGTCAAGCAGCTTTACACATATGTCCCCTCTGCCCACATGCTTTGAGGCAGACCAATGGACCGTGACCAGCGTGCGCTCGGCAGCGAAGTACATTCTGCCTTGTGGCAGTTCTTGGTGAACACTGAGGAAGCGTTAGGCTCCGTACCTCTGGTCAGCCAGCGCCAATCTAGACTAGCACCAGCATCCTATCCATTCTATTACACAAGAGCAACTTTAAGAGCAAAACTGTTTTTTCTGTTCGGTGCACATTAAGAACATCCTAATAAATGTATTTCTTGGGGGGACAAAATAATAAAAGTGCAGTGTCTTGTGTAGTAGAGCACAGCAGACCTACACCAGAATTCATAAACGCACATATCCTCAGATCCTTCCTTGTTGAATTCGAATGACGTGCGTTTTTTAAAAAACACATGTTGCGATCAGCCTTGATGAATCAGGCCCATAGAGTAGATTGTTAATAGTAAAACTTAAAGGCCCATTACCCAATTTGTATACAATATAATAATGTAATGAAGTGTTACATACACAAGAGAGAATAATGTCTTAACAGTTACTAATAAAAGTGAAAGTCATATTTACCATATAAAATGTAATTAAATACAAACACATCCACTTATATTGTTTTTCCCTTTAAAATCTAATGAAAATCTTCTTTCCTGTCATAGCCTAAATGGAGATGTCATTTAAGAAATGCAAATAGAAGTCCACAGCTTGATATATTATAACCCTATCTGTTGTTGTCTAAATGGAAATGTAATTTAAGAAATGCAAGTAGATGGCAACAACTTAATATATTTTAGCCACACGTTATTGTACTGTCAACTGGAGGGGCCAATGTGCAAGCAGCAAATCAGAAACAGCTAGATAGTTCTGCTGATAGACATCATAATCATTGTGTATCATAGAAGCACTTGCATACCTACAAGACAAGCACCTCCTAAAAGTTGTATATGGAGGTGTGTCTAGAACCAATTATCTTGCAATTACCGGAGCATGCCCTCACTATACTCAGCCTAAGTTAGCTTGCGCCAGCACGAATTCCGCAGGCATAAGGGCTTGCAATTCATATATTCGTGTATGATCCATATTGTCCTCCATTGAGTTATAGTATTATGTTATGCTATAATTTTTTATTGTTATATAGTTTGCATTTAAGGTATGATGCTACATTTATATTATTATATACTTGTGTTTTAAATCAGCCTGTTATATATATGTAACAGGTTTATACATTACATATGAGGGAAGTGTGTGTAGTGTGCACTAAACATTTCTAGGTGTCTCGGTGCATAACTGTAAAAATAAAGTAGTATAGAAAATGTATGTGCTACGAGAAGATTAATTATTATAAATACAAGAAATCAATCCTTATTGGTTTACAGTAACAACAACAAAATCAAGGGAATGATTGAATTATAAAGCAGAAATTGAACTATTGAAGCAATGATAGATTGCTGAACGGAATAAATCCTGGGACATTCACTCATCTCTTACTGGGTTAATAATCTTTATTCTTAATTAATGTTTTTCAGAGAGTATCTTGTTTTCAAAGGTTTATTCTGCAAGTCACAATGGCTACAAGCAATCTAGGTTAACCAGTACGTAAATATCATATTTCAGAAACATGAATATCAATACATTCATGTGAGTCCACTACATCCATTCATAATTTTATTTGAACAATCTGGACCAAACTATTGACTTTCCTTACTCTGACATACATGAAACCTTATAAAACTGACATGATGTGTACAGAAGGAATCTGCTGCTGGAAGTTCTGCTTCAGTTTAGTAAATGTATTAGTGTCAGGACACACATCACTTCCAAAAATGAAAGAAATGCACAAATAATGTGCAAGTGGATATTCAACATTACGTGCATCACTGAAGTATGTCATAAACAAAATAAATAAACCACCGTCTCTTGTTCTCTCATAATTATTGAATGGAAGGTTTGCATAGCATGTTACAAAATTGAGAGGTCAACAGCCCATGCTTCTCCACCCAACCATGTGCTTCACAAAGAATTAAAAGGTCTGAACTGCTCACTGTTAAGTAAAACAAGATGCTACACATTGCAAGCAAATAGAAATTGTCTATATTGACATGGAATTTCCAAGAGTTTGGTAATAGAAAATACATTTTTATTATGAGAGTATTGAACTCAAATACTGAATACCATCATTTAACTTTGGAGACTTTCTCAGACATTCATCTTGGTCATTATAACAGGAATTTAGCAGAATGAAAATATGTATGGGCAAAGGCACAATAGTGTATTCTCTGCCAAACATACATTGGTGCCAAGGGATAAACCATGAGTTTATTTTAAACAAATGTCAATGTGCATTAAACCACAGTTTAACAAGTGATTTAGTTGAACACTAAAGCATTTTCAACTAGTTATGCTCATGCAATCTGGGTGGCTTTCTAGAAAGCACTTGTGGACATTTTTTTAGAGTGGTTTCTAATTTAATATATTTAGTATAATACCATGTACCTAAGGATTTGATATGGGAAGCAGGCCTAACCAAGTAATATAGACAACAAATTCAAATTAAAAGGGTTACTTGGAGGTGAATAGACATCCATCCCAAAGAAATGAAAATAGAGTGATCCTATTTCCCTGTATGCATGCTTTTCTATTTTAGAAGAAAATGTGGTCCCCTTTTGGATTAACCTAATTAAGAACCAATGCTGGGCTATACAGCTAAGTTAAGTTTCCGTTTGCTGACATAACACGCATTATAAAAGTACAAAAACGCACCCATTTTACAGGGATGTAATTGAATAGTGGTATCTGTGAGGAATTTAACAGATTAGAATGTGCTTTGCTGAGGGCACCCACATGCAAAAACAAGATTTTTCAAGGGGGATATGATAATTTAAATGACACTGAATAAGTTGTGAAGAGGCTATTAGGGAGTGTTCCCTGACACTTGCAATATGTACATGTGACACTGATTTCAAGTGTCACGTGCAATCAGTACAGTCCCCTCACTGATTCATTTATGGCATAAATGAGGCTAAACGAAGCAGAATATGGGCAGTTGTATTTATGAAAAGAACTTAGAATCAAGTTTTTACTATTTTCAACATGTGACTTTCTAGAAAGACCCGTAAATGATCCTGAAGGTCATGCAGATAACATTACCTGAGGCTGGTCCAAAAACTGGAAAATGGACATAACCCTTTTATGTATGAGGTAGACAAGTAGATCTTTGAAGATGGTAAAACAGGGAATTTCTGGTAAACTTACACATGATGTTCTTCTTCATATAAATGTTTGTTGATATAGTACCCGAAACATGTCTTGGATGAACAAAGAATAATGTAGGTGGAGCTGTTGGAACCACTGAGTGAAACCTACCACTGAGATGATCTCAGAATCAGAAGTATTGGTGGAAGTCACATTTGTTGCTGGCACAAATTGTCATGTACATGATGGAAAGCTTTCTGAAAATAACAATTGTTCTCTTGTAACCATTTCTGATAGTACAGACAGAGTGTAGCCTGAAGATGTTGCTCAGTTGTCTGTCACTTCATACAAGGTCTAAGGAAGGTCTAATCACGTGTTCTAACCTGCAGCACAATATGGCGGTTACCTGCATGTAAAGTGAGATAGAGGACTGATCCAAGCAATATAGTAACCACTGTTTTCCTAATACGTTTGGAGAAAAACATGGCATGACACGGCAAGCAGAAACTTCAAAGAACTGCAGGTCTGTTGCAAAGACTACTCCATCTCATGTCAGTGGTTGTGCAAAAACATCTTTCCAAGGTAGAGTAAAAGAGGATGCGAGTGAAGCACTGAGATTGATGGCTTCTGCCATTACCTCTGATCATTCTAACAGGCCTTACCTTTCCCTGAACCCAGCGTAAAAAGTCAGGTAGGAAGAGTAATGGGAAAATGAAGTCAGAGCAGGACACATTTTTCTGCATACAGCAAAGCATGGCATTATTGCATACTTGGCAACTATGTACTGTGTTGGGATGCGTGAAGACAATTGGTGGTTTCAGTAGAGATGAAACCAAGTTTCTGTGTTGCTTCTATGGAGGCATTGTATTACTTTCAGGCCTTTTACACCTCTTTCTTATGTACATCCTAGTCCTGTAGCATCTTCTGGATTTTTATATTTCCAGAGGGCAAAGCGCTCATCTGGTGATGTTATTTTGCTTCCGCAAATTACATCAGGTTTGGAGGAGGACACAGGGCTTTGGAGGGTTTCCGTATTCAGCGTTCCCTGTCTGTTTTATACCCTTTCTCCGTTGAGGTTAAGTGACTCACTAGCCCTGTTGGGAGATAACCATAGCATGAGTGCCCTTTAATTACATTTATTTTTTCCTAGGCAATTAAGAGTTTTGGCATACGAATCCAGTAGAGGAACAACCCAAAAAATGTGTATTTACCTCTTTTAGAGGCAACACTTAGTTGTACTAACTGAAAAGTACTGGAGCTCTTTATTGAGCGCAAGGATAATAAGTAACAGGAATCCTAGAGGTGACAACAATGTCAATCTAAGGGTTCCATATCACAACTTTGCTTTATACCCAAAAGGTATACATAATAAATCTATATTTAAATAAATGAAGACTAGTTCCATGCTTATCATCAAACATTATTCTATTTTTTTGATCAAACATATCTTAGATTGGGTGGTACACATGGTGTCACATGGATGATTGTTGCATCAGATACATACATATTGGTGACACTGCACACAGCCATTGTTTGCCATTTACAAACTCACATTCCACATAGCAGACAAAAAAATCAGGTTAATGGGCATATTTACAAACCTTTGTCTGCAATTTTTGCAGACCAAGATATTTTTATGTAACCCTGTGTATAGTGAGAACAGGCATGTGCTACAAGCAATAACAGTCTGCATAGCACTGCAATCCAAAAACATTGAAAATGACCATTAAAACCACAAGCTGCAATTTTCAAATATAAACCATTCAGGTAAAATACATTGCTCAGTGTTACCCAGAGATCTACCTTCAGCTATGATAAAAAGGAAGTATTACACCCAGACCTTACATTACTGATAGCTGAAGCTTCTCTAAAATATTTATGGAAGTTTCCAAATGGGATCTGTGAAAGTCAAATAATTGGATGAAGTCGTTTCAAATTAATAACCATCAATTTAATTGGCTTTATCTGAAAATATGCGCAAGAACACTTCTACATACACTTACACTCACACATTCATTTGTAAATATTTCACCTTAATAAAGTTTCAGCACATAGTCTTTTATAATCAAATGTAATTGAATTAATAGTTTAATATAATATTGATAAAACCATTTTATCTAAAGTTCAGGATATAGGAAATGTATCATGTTTAGTGTCATTCTAATTCACTTTTCACCATCAGACATCGGCTAAGCGATCGCACCTTGCGTATGAATGTTATGGATGATAAAGGATAAATGTTCAAAATGTTATTGTGTCTGTAAGGCTAATAGACCGGTGTGAACCAGCTTTTCGGCGGGAAGACATGTAAGCAGCCTGTTGGAGAGTTTACCCCCAGGCTTGGAGGGCATTGTTTGAACCTACCTATGACCTGCATTATACTGGACTATCCTAAATCCTAGGTAAGTAGGTACAAAAATTAATAAGATCTTCTTATCAATGTGTATAGGTGATTAAAGTAAAAAAATACTTAAATTTTGGAGATGAGTGTAAGGGTCACTTCATTCAGATCTTTCCTCCAATAGGTGATGTCATAACATAAAAAATATATAAAAACACAACATAGTGTAATACAGTAACAATGAATGACGTTTGTATAGTGAATATGAGGTGAACTTCAATCCTTTCTTCTTATGTGAATCCACTCACCAGATAGAAAATATATATGTGCCTTAATTATAAATATCTTATGGTGTTTTCACCCAAACTCCGTATATGATTGCACTTACAAGATAGGGAGAAAAAATAGGCCTGGGTCCTCATATATTCCAGGTCCAGTAGCCCTATTTCCAACGCATTTCAACCTCTCACCTGCAGAGAGGTAAAAAAGCATAATGGACATATTTATGCACTGCATATCTGGCTAAAACTGGGCCCATAAAATTCCTTTGTCTTTAACACAGATCAGATAAAACAATTGATAAAATTGTTTAAGTAGTTAAGATTTAAATTTGTTGCAAGCACTGGCAATCTGGGTCATATTATGTATATACATTATATTTCTTCCTCTCTCGCAGGTCTATATCTGCCTCTGTCAAGCATTGCACTGGCTCCATTTCCTCTTCTAACTTCACTGCTCCTTACATCTCCATCCTCATCTCCAATCAAACTCCCTCTCAACATCTATGATCAGCCAATGACTGGTGCCTCAATTCGCATCTGGTAACCACATCTCAATCCTGCATTCAAGATTTCTCCTGTGCTGCCCCTTTCTCTGGAACAATCTCTCTCATTCTATCAGGCTATCCCCTAGCCTGCAAAACTTCAAATGATTCCTTTAAAGCCACCTGTTCAGCAAAACCTACCATCTCAATATCTAAACTCTGCCTTGCCCTCCTCTGAATCGCAACTATGTTTCCTGTTGTTCTGCCCTTTGACTTTATATTGTAAACTTCCGGAGCAAGGCCCTCTGACCCCATGTCCTGCTCCTGTAACCTTTGCCTTTGTCACCCCAGCTTTGTTGTGCACTTAATCAAGTCCTTGCCATTGGTCTCCTCATCTCACTTGTCTTTGCATCTTTATCACTCGCTCTGATCCTGTTAGTTGCACCCATAATCCTGGACAGTGCTGCCAAGAGGAATTCAGGGTCCCGGGACAACAACTTCATGGGGCCCCCTTATAGTTGGGCATGGAATTTTTTTTTAAAGTGGTAATGGGTGTGTTCATACAATTGTGGGCATAGCTATGCATCATTGGGGTGTGGCTAGCAGGTGAAAAGCACTAGGCCACCCTCCTACAGAAAAAAAACCTGCATTGTTTTGTACACCATTGGCACAAGGGTGCAGTGACCGCTCGCTGGAGCGTGACATATGTCCCAGCACTTCTGACTTTCAGGACATCTAGCAGCATAGTGAAGTATAAAAAGAATGAAGTGTGTACATAAAGAGTTTACAGTCTTGGCCTACCCCTTACATTGGGCAGAACACTCACCAAAAATTGGGATTGTCCCACTAGAATCATAATATTTCACAGACTGTCCTGCTCTCTCCTACCTGTTCTTGTCACTTTCACCACCTGTGGCTGCAGGTTTCTTTAGTTGTGGTTTGTCTGGATCCTACGATGTTGGGGGCCCTATTTTAAAAAAAAAAAAAAAATTGTACTTTTTTGAAAATTCCAACCAGCCTTAGCATTGGGCCTTCCTCCAGTCCCAACATTAAAATAATTGTATTATCATTTAATAAATAAACCTATTTCCCTCCCTACAAACAGCCCCACCAATAAATTAATAGTATTTACATTTCATAAACATACCAATTTCCCACAACCATCACTGCCATTAAATAATTCATAGTCACATTTAATAAAGAGACCTCATTCACCCTAAACTCACCCCCACATTCAATAGCCCCCAAACCACCCCATCTTAAATTAATAGTCCCCACTATTAAATTGCCCCACTATCACCACACAAACAAAATTGCCCCATTAATTAGCCACCACCTACCTCACACTACATTGCCAGAAGCCCCCTGTGCCATCACACGCGCACACTACCACAAGCCCCCTATGCCATCCCACACACATTACTGTGCCCCTTCATCATCACCATGTTGTGCCCCATTATGATCACACTGCTTCTTCCATGCTGCTTTCCCCCCTTCACCTGGCCTCCGCTTCATCTGTGCCATACTGCTCCCCCCTTCCTCACTCTGTTCCATGCTGTCCCCCCTTCATCACTCTGTGTCATACTGCCCCCCCCTCCCCTTCATCACACTGTGCTATGCTGCTCCCCCCTCTATCACAATGTGTTATCCTGCCTCCCCTCTTCTTCATCACTGTACCAAGCTGCTCCCCCCCTTCATCACACTGTTCCATGCTGCCCCCCTTCATCACTCTGTGCCATGCTGCCCCCCTCCCCCTCATCACACTGTGCCATGCTGCTCCCTCTCTCCTTTATCACACTGTGCCATCCTGCCCCACCTCTCCTTCATCACTGTGCCATTCTGCTCCCCCCCTCTCCTTCATCACTGTGTCATCCTGCCTCTCCCCGCCTTCATCACTGTGCCATGCTGCTCCCCCCCTTCATCACACTGTGCGATACTGCCCCCCCTCTTCTTTATCACTGTGCCATCCTGCCCCTACCCTCTCCTTCATCACTCGGTGCCTTTCTGTTTTCCTCCACTTGCCTCCGTTTTTTACTTACCTTTGTATTGGCCTCTTTCATCTTTTCTCTTCTCTCTACTGTCTTCTTGCTGGGTCCTCTCTGCGCAGTTCCTCACTGAATGTCAGGCGTGACGTGATGACGTCACACCCGACATTCAGTGCAAATGGAGCAGGGAGAAGGGAAGAGGGACACTGGTGTCGTTATCATGTGAGTATTTTTTCTTTTGTTTGTTTGTTTAGTACCACACACCAGTGAAGGGGGCGGAGCAACCACTCGCCACACAGAAAAAAAGACAAAAGAAAAAAATAGGTTAGAAAAATAATAATAAACAGTAGGCTGTGAGGGCCCGGGCTGGGTCCCCTGGCATGTCCAGGCCCTGGTAATTGGTACCCACTCCCCCTTTCTCGGCAGCCCTGCTCCTGGGCACAGCTTCAGCTTGGTTTAGCTTATTCCCCCACCTCTCCTCCTTCCCTTTTCTAGTTTCTTAGTGTTCTGGGATTCATACAAAAGTGGAAGCTGCTCAAATCAATTTATAGGCCATAACAGGTGCTGAAAGGGTGGGGTTCTCCTGCAAAGGAACATACACACAACATTTTTTCCCCCAGCACACTGCTATAGCCAGCAACAGATCTGCCATTTCTACTGTAGATAAAAATGCAAAAGTCTTTGTTGCACACATTTGCAAATGTATGTTTAAGCCATCCTGCCACGCCAAGGCGCTTTTGCATATAGGATGGTCCTACTCTAAACAATGAGAGTCCCTATATTTGGGCCATACATATGTGTTTTTAAATTGAGAGCTAACTTACCAAAGAGGTACCCCAGAAGCCTCCAAATAGCAATCCAATGTCAGCACTCCCCCTCAGCTACTGACACCAACATGCCTCTCAGACAAAGTATTTGATTAGATTTCAAGCAAGTGATTCTACTTCACTTTGGAACAGAACTCACCTGTGGTGAGGAGCAGGGGGCTGCAATATAAAAATCATATAAACAAGCTTGAATACAGAAAATAAAGGATTCATTGTCCTGTGTTGTGTCACTGTGTGTACTGTAATGGGCATGGAAAAAAAGAAAGCCAGAGAATTGTCTGAGGAGGTCAGACAGAAGATTGTAGCCAAGCATGGACCAACTCAAGGCTATAGATCAATCTCCAGAAACCTTGATGTTCCCATTTACACTGTACGTAATGTTATTAGGAAGTTTAAGTCCCAATGCATTGTAGTCAACTTTCCTGGACATGGCTGCAAGAGAAAACTTGATCAAAGATTGCAGTGCAGAATTGATTGAATGGTGGAGAAAGCACCTTGATCATCTGAAATTCAAGCTGACCTTCAGACACAAGCTATGACAGTTTCACCCATCCCCAGCTCAATGAAAGTGCATTTTATGGTAGGAGGTACAGGCTGGAGTTTGCCAAAACATGCTTGAACAAGTCAAATTAATTTTGGGAGACTGTCCTGTGGACAGCTGACACCAAATTAGAGCCTCTTGATAAATCACATAATCCCTAATTTTACAGACATTAAATCAATTGTACCTACATTTAATAATTATGCCCCCTACCTGCCCTACCACCCAACATTAAATTAATATCATTCACTTCTAATAAATAGGCCTTATTCCTCCTTTCCAGCCCTGACATTAAATTGATGGTACTCAGATTTAATAAATACAACTATTAACCCCAGACAGGCCCAATATTAAATAATTGTTTTTCACAATTAATAAATAGTCCTCCTTCTTCCTAAACTCAGGCCGACATTAAATGAATAACCCCCAAACCACCTGGCATTAATTAAATAATGCCATCACACCACTTTAAATTAATAGTTACCTTCAAATATATTGGCCACCACTAATAAATTAATATTTCACACCAACTATTAAATGATTATGACCCATCCTCACCATTAAATTGATACTCAGCCTCCACCCCTATTACAATAAGATCCCTCTCCCTACATTTACCTTCTACCATCCAGCTCTGTAGATTCTTCTGTCTGCCTCTTCTTTCCTGCACTATGTCACGCTGCCCACCGCAGAAAGGAGGCGCTCGTACGCTTAGTGTAGAATGGAGGACGGAATGGATCTGTAGATCTATGGCAGTAGATTGGGTGGTCCAACCTGTCAGTGAGTCCTGGATGGAAGGAGCAGGTTCCAGATGCTGGGAAGAGCACACTTGCCTACAGTCAAACATGGAGGAGGTTCATTGGTGCTTTGAAGTTGCTGTGCTGCATCTGGCACTGGGTGTCTTGAATATGTACAAGGCATCATGAAATATGGAGATTACAGGCCATTTTTTAGCGCAATGTTGAATCCAGAGTGAGAAAGCTACACCTCCATCAACGATCAAGGGTTTTCCAGCAGGACAGTGATCCAAACTCAGTTCAAAACATATCCATGAATGGTTCAAGACAAGTATCTGGACTGCACTGAAATGGCCAGCAATGAGTCCAGATCAAAAGCTCAACACCTGTGGAGAGATCTGAAAACAGCAGTTGGGAGAAGGCACTATCAAATCTGGGAGAACTGGAGAATTTCACACAAGATGATGGACCAAACTGTCAGCAGAGAAGTACAGAAAGCTCATTCATGGCTATAGGAAGTGGTTTGCAGTTATTATAACCAAAAGCTGTGCTACCAAATATTTGTGTGTCAATAATATTGTCAATGCCATTTCTTTTAATTTTCTGATTTAAAAGTATATACAATATTACATTCAGAATCAAAAACAAAGATTCTGTAGTATTAACAAATAAATAATAGTGGAGACCAAATACTGTTGTTAATTTCAACCTTTTTTTAGTGGAATTTGTGAGTTATTTGAAAAAGGGTGGCAACATGACTATTTCCTGCAAAGCGATTGATTGAAATACATTACATACTGCCACTAGCCATCACCCAAGGGGCTTTCCGCTGTTCCAACTTAAAAGATATTGACATTGTTGAAATGCTATGGTTACCATAGATATGAACTACATATGTGTCTTGTAATATAAATAGTAGTGAGATAATGGTACAGGGTTAAACAAAATGATACAACCAAAATAGAATGGGACAATGGGTAAAAAAAAATAAAGTGTCCAGTAGTATCAAAGTCTGTAAATAAAGAATAGTTCATGTATAGATGGTAAGACAGGTACCAATAACAACCTGTCTGCAGGGAGTCTGATAGCCACACGTGTCCACTGGGAATGATTTGAGTGATCTCCCATATCCATATTTACTAGGTATAAACAAGCATGTAGTGATTCTGTCTCACAATGTCTGCTATTCCTGGGTTATTCTCCCCTGAGTATTGATGGTATTATACAAGTTGCATGGTAATGTCACAAATCACCCTACGAGTTGAGATATCAGAACCTATTGTTGACGAGAGCTTCACCTATAGCAACCCCCTTTCCCATAAAACCAGATATGTTCGCCGGTACTCGGTTGTCCCCATGACTTATTCTCGAGTAGTGATAACTCAACTCCGGTAGGTTGGCACCACAGAGGACTTGACATCGGGATACTGAGCAGAGATACTGTATCCATGGTAACTAGGATGCAGGATACACCTGGACCAGATTAAGCAGGAACACTGAGTTTGTAATAGGATGCAGTACCAACCTCCACCAGTATAACAGATTGGCAGTGTGGAGTAGAGGATGGTGTAGTACCAGCTGAGGCCTGTGTGAGATGGAGCTAGAGAGCAGCACAGTGTCAGGGAAAATGTGCAAGATAGAACAGTAAATCTGTACTGTGTAACACTGTGAAACACTGCTGACACAGGTGAGTCTGATGGAGGAAATAGCTGGCACCACGATCCTGTGGCTGGGAGGTGATCTCTCAGATAAAAAGGCAGAGTCGAAATCTAGGCAGAGGTCAGGGCCACAAGCAAACAAGCAAGGTCGGTATCCAGGCAAAGGTCACAACAGGTATCAATCAGGAAAACTGGCAGACTACCCACTGAAACAGGAGTATAGAGAAGCAAGCATGTGAACACTATAACCAGCAAAGGCAGAGTGAAGCTGATGGGTATTTAAAACAGTAGTAGCCAATCAGGTGATCACACCCAGGTTGAGAACAACGCTGCAGCAGCCAAAAAGAAACCAGCAGTTACCTGCTGTTCCTAACAGTTAAGGGAGAGAAGAGAGTGGAAACAGTAGTGAAGTACGTTAGGAAAGTTTTACAGTCCATATTTCAAAGTTATACATTCACGTTCACTGTGGGGAAAAAGGGAGCGTGTGCGATTTCGTCCACCTCTGCCGCATCTTTCCCAAAATGGTGTTAGTCCTCAGTGTCCCTGTTGTGCTGCATCATGTTTCAATCCCTAGGTTTCCTCCAGAGTCCATTGATGATGCTATATATTCCATGTCTGGGCGAAGGAGGGGAGGGTAGAGAAAAGAATGCGCAGTAGCGGAGAAGTACATTTGGCACTCCTTTTATTAGTCTAAAAACAGATTTTACACTCACATTAGATGAAATGAAGAAATGCATGCAAAATTCTTTCTATTTCTGTCCAGCCTTCTGGGTTTCGTCTCCATATATCATTGGTAGTGCTAGTCATAAAGCATTAGTAGAGGGGAGGGACGAGGGTACAAACAATTGTGATGTACGTTCACAAAGTCTGTAGTTCGTATCTAAAACGTTATGCACACACATTTGTTGTAGAAAAGAAGAGCCTGTATAATTCTGCCTGCCACTGTTAGCTTCCCTCCCTATATGATGTTCTCCTCTAGGTCTCGCTATGATCTCAATCCATATGTGTGGAGGCTCTGAGTTGATTCCAAGTGTGTGGTGGCCGTGACCCAACATATTTCATCACAGACATGTGGCTTTCCCAAGTTCTTAGAGACCCTCACACCCCCTGAGGAAGTCACGTGAATGTGACGAAAAGCAATAACTGAAGTGAGAAGGGTGATTACCAAAATGTTTGGTAAGAGAGACTGTCAGATCTATAAGAAATAACTGGAAACTTGTTTCAAAAGACACAGCACTGACATGGCCATCTTTTCCATTGGGCACGATGGGCAGCTGCCCGGGGGCTCCACGGACAAGGGGGCCCAATAGGCACGGCTCTTAATGAGAATAAATAATCCTGCAAAAGAAAAAACCTGCAAAAAAAACCTACAATGGTCACTGAGCAAGTACATCTATCTATCTCTATCTCTATATATCTATATCTGTATCTGTATATATCTATATATCTATATCTATATCTAGGGGCCCCGGTGCACTGCTTTGCCCGGGGGCCCATAATGTTGTTAAGAAATAACTGGAAACTTGTTTCAAAAGACACAGCACTGACATGGCCATCTTTTCCATTGGGCACGATGGGCAGCTGCCCGGGGGCCCCACGGGCAAGGGGGCCCAATAGGCATGGCTCTTAATGAGAATAAATAATCCTGCAAAAGAAAAAAACCTGCAAAAAAAAACCTACAATGGTCACTGAGCAAGTACATCTATCTATCTCTATCTCTATATATCTATATCTGTATCTGTATACATCTATATATCTATATCTATATCTAGGGGCCCCGGTGCACTGCTTTGCCCGGGGGCCCATAATGTTGTTAAGATGGCCCTGAACACTGAAGGATTATTTGCAAAAAAACACAGTTTGATTTCAAAGGAGGATGTAGTCTTTAGACCATTCTATTCCATAATGTCCATGTGGACAAGTATAGGAGAATTCTCTTGCTTCTACCATTAGCTAAACCTGACAATATGCAGATGAACATGGGCATAACCTTTAATAATATGATCATTGTAAGATTGTTCAATCACCCACAATATATATATATATGTGTACTATGATGAAAAACTAAGTTTGTCTTTTAGATACTGATTAGTTACTATTTGTATGTAACTAAGTCGGCTGTTATAAATACCGTCAAGATTAATTTAATTGAATATGATTTGTTTAATATCAATTTATTGAAATCCAAGGAAATCATATTTATTGTTTTATTATATGTTTTGTATATTTATATTATGTATTATGATATAAGTATTTTTGTTCTGTCTGGACAGTTTAGGGTACGCACCACCAATGTGAGGAATCGCGGAGGATAGTGAGCCTGCACAAACGAACTCATTGAGGAGACTGTGAGTGCAAACATGTACTGAGTCCTGTGTTGTCCATCAATAATTTGGATTTTATTATCCTTGGGCTCTAATTATATGTATTATTTGCCTAATCAAACTGTGGCAGTTATATTATTGGATGAAGTCGGCTAAATTAATTATCTTTGGTTTACTGTGCGATTGCGATTAGTACGCCACGTGTAATGATGCAATCGCATGAATTAATAACACACACACACTTTCCTTCACATTTACACTTTTAAATAATACACATTTTCTAAAAGTTCCAATTCACGTTAGATTATTTAATAAATTAATTAAAGGTTATTTATATAGATAATATTATAGTAAAAGTATTTATGGTTCAGGTCCTCTAAAATGTAAAGAGTCTCATATTAAAGCATAATCCACCAGCAGTAACCCGGTTTCGACAGAATAGTGATCGCATCTAGCGGTCGCTAGTTATGAGCATTATGAGATTAATACTCAAAAGCACTCTCCTTATAGGTCAGTTTGAACTGGTTCTTCACCGGGAAGACACGTAGACAACAGTTGGTGTTAGTTGCCCCCTCTTTTGGGAGAAGATCAAATGAACTGACCTATGACCTGCAGTCTGCTGGAACATTGTTAACCCTGGACCAATAAGGAACTCTCTTAGTGTTATCTGTGTATATTTAGTGACATCATCAGTGTTTTTTCTAAACTTAACAACATAAAAGCAGCCTCTGATTCAGGAACAGGCTCTCTCTTTGCTTACAGACATCAAGACTGAAGCAGGACCTGGGCCCAGGGCTTACGTGCGTAATATATTAGGTTATACTTTCCTGAAAAATGTTATACCTTTTTATTCATCTTAATGGTTTGCTGTAATCCTGCTATTTTTTGCTATTAAATCTCTCACATTAATAGGCAACATCTACACTTTTCAACCCACCGAAAAACTCTCAGCTTGATACATTTACCCCTAGATGTAGTTTGAATACACATCAAGCTGTGAATTATTAAGATTTATGTCTTAACTATTCACGCGATATTTCTAGTCTGTTTATTACACTGTGATGATATTCATTGGAAATCACTGAGCTCATTTAATTTCAATTTGATCATTCTAATAATGTTTGTTAAATGAACTGATAAATAATTGGAATGGCTCCAGATTATTTTTTATTCCCTTTTATGCTTGCAGTAATTACAGCATTTCTAAAGTACTCCTGCAAAAAAATATTTTTTTGGGACCTTCAAGGATTTATTCCAGCACGAAGGAGAATAAGAGACTCTAAAGTGATTTTGGAAAATGTGGTTATTTAATTTAAAAAATTTGAGAATTTTTTTATTTGCAATGTTCCTCTTAGGATATAATGAAATGTTAGAGCCAAACCAAACATGACATTTTAGTCATCAATTTAACTTTACTAATCAATGTCAGATCAGTGTTTTTTTCTGAGAACTATGAAATGACAAAGAGATGTAGAATTAGT
Source organism: Mixophyes fleayi (assembly GCF_038048845.1). Taxonomy (NCBI): domain Eukaryota; kingdom Metazoa; phylum Chordata; class Amphibia; order Anura; family Limnodynastidae; genus Mixophyes; species Mixophyes fleayi. Next base: position 207,024,270 of record NC_134404.1, read on the forward strand.
AATGACAGCGTAATAAGCAGCAAGGTAAGCTAATGATCAGATGGAAGAAATTTCAATGAAAAGTGATAACTGATTACCAAAATTGGGAATTGGCATCCTGAACGGGCAAATGATGTGTGATTTTTTTTTTATTCCTTTTTTCGCTTTTATTATATATGTTTGTTTTTTTGGCATTGGCTGCATCACAACTAATAATGTGTGTTCTACTTTGTAATATAAATATAAATATATACACACAGAACACTCTGGAAGAGATAACCCCCCAGAGTCTATGTTGTGGTAGGAATAGAATACTAAGGTCCATTCATGAAGCTATGAAAATGCAGGCTTGCAGTGCAAATATCATTTACACTGTCATGCACCTGCTTATCTGAGTGTGAACATGGGTTAACGGGATGACATTGACTGTGGGATTGAAAAATGTTACTCCTTCTGTACCGGATATTAGAACTGGGAGGATCAACACTTCTGTATCCTTGCTGGAAGCAGGAAAGCACCTACCTCTCTGACCTAGTGTTTCATGTTTCAGGAAGAGATATGTAAATGAGTTTCAGTGGGTAGATATTGAACATTTAGGGGGACAATTCCAAGATTAGAGGGTGGCCCCAAAACCTGTTAATGGTCCAATCCCTATTATGTAAACTTTTCGTGTTAAAGATTAACATTATTATCATAGCATTTTTAAGATGTGAGGATTCACAACGCTAGCTCTAGATGACAGCTGGACGGACGTGGTGTGTCTCTGATAGCTACACCAGCCAAGTGGTTCTTCCCTCAGAGCTGTCAGCACCGTCAATTAAGATTTATAGTCTCCCATCTCCAATTTGAACCTGAAGATTACAGCCCCACTGCAACACAGAATCCTTGACCAAGTTCGATGAATGAATGAAATGCGTCGGAGTCTGTATTCCATTTGTCACTTCCGTGTTCCATATGCGGTAAGACGCGACTCTAACAAGTGAGGATTGCCGTCTGTTTACAACAAGATAGAAGAATGAGGCCCAGGAGCAATACATTTGGGATTTCCAGCTTCCTAGTCCCTAGTCCTCTTTTGTGACTACAATCCAGATGCTGGAAACAACGCCAAATGACCACGAAAAAGAGCTGTAATCATTGTGCATAAGTGCAAGTCTATGTCTTTATTCATTTGTCTGCCTCAGTTTATTATTGATCGCCTTAATGTACAGTGCTACATAATGGTAATAATAATAATAATAGAATAAATAATAGATATGCAAGTTAAAGTGTAGGCATCTGAGGTGGGTTTGCATGGAATTTGGATTAGACATACAAATGTATCTGATTTGTACCCTAGTGAAAAAAACTAGATTTTATGGCAGCAGTTACAAAGAGTGGGAGGTAGATATGCACCTTGAAATACCCTAAGTTAATTTGTCCTAATAAATAAAAAGTGGAGGTCTGGGATTTTTTTTTGCAGCTCATCAGAGAGCCTTTTAGATTTCTTCCTGAATACCTAACATTAAGTGAAGAATCAATTCAAGAATATTTTATGGTTTAAACAAAAAGGGTTTTTATAAGCTTTTCTGTGGACAAATAAAAGATAGAGCAATGTACTGTATATAAACAGCAGCTCAGATATCAGTGTTTCTAAGCTACAGTTTTTAAAAGACATTTAGAAATGATGAAGAGTCAGGAGACCATGTTGTTTCAGAAATTGAACCATATGACAGAGGCACAGTGCCCAGGAACCACTCTTTCCGTATATGGTTGAACACTATGTAAACTAATATTAAATTTGCTGTTGTTATGGAAGCCCAGTGTTGTCAACCTGATGCCACTGGGACTTCCTTCAGCTCTTGTGTGGCCATGTCAGACAGGGTGAGCCGGTCCAGCTCTCTCATGCATTTCTACTTTAACCGATCACAGGCTTCTATACAGCTCCAGTTCTGAAAAATATGAAAGTTAATAAATAAAATAAATAAAAAGAATAAAAGTTACATCTAAAGATTACAAAATAGCCATTGCCATCCCCATGGCCTTTACAGGTCAACCACAGTAATATCACACTCTCTATGACAGTCATAGAAATCTCCTGAATGCCACACAAAATACATGTGGTCCCAACCTACAGAATAAACATCACAGCCCCACTTTTCTCCCACTTTACTTTATACACTTACTACCACCGTAAGGATTTCTGCTGGTGGAAAATACGAGAAAGATAAGGAAAAAGATAATAAACCCAAAACATATAGAATTTTGACAATTTTAACATGTATGAGTTTAAGCCCCACTCCCATGAATTGGGTCCTATTTACACATTAAGGGCCTGATTCATATTCTGACTAGAGATGTTCACTGACCCCCGTGTTTTGGTTTTGGCAAAATGACCCTCGCATGTTTTGGCTTTGGATTTGGATCCCCGATTTTTCTAAAATCCCTATTTGTTTTGCTAAAATCACATGATTTTGCTCTTTTTTTATCCATACATTAGTATTAATGTCACGGTCTCACATGATAGACAGGTGTTTTCGATGCGAATCCTAGGGTTCGTACAGTTTTGCGGTACTCCAACAGGGCGCAGAGTCTAACGAGTAGACGGTGTTCACCAGGAACCGCCGCAAAGCAGTATGGTCTTAGCTGCGTCTGCTCGCAGGTCGCGGCCCCTGCTAGAGTACTGAGCGAGACCCTTTTGGGAAGCCAGGAGACAAGGGACAGTCAATAGCGATGAAAGGTAGATGAAATATCGGAACAGCTGAAGGAGCGTCAGCTCTGTAGACAAGTGAATAGATCTGCAGGTACTTGGTTGGAGCGTCAGCTCTGTAGACAAGTGCATAGATCTGCAGGTACTTGGTTGGAGCTTCAGCTCTGTAGACAATTGAATAGATCTGCAGGTACTTGGTTGGAGCGTAAGCTCTGTAGACAAGCAGACAGGATAGCGGTACTTGGCTGGAGCGTAAGCTCTGTAGACAAGCAGGCAGAATAGCAGGTACTTGGTTGGAGCGTAAGCTCTATAGACAAGCAGACAAGATAGTGGGTACTTGGTTGGAGCGTAAGCTCTGTAGACAAGCAGACAGGATAGCGGGTACTTGGTTGGAGTGTAAGCTCTGTAGACAAGCAGACAGGATAGGAAGTAGCTACATCTAGCTCCTAAGGTAACTAAAGGAACAGGCACTGAGTGTATAGAGGAGGTGCCTTTTGTATTTGGTGCCAAAATTGCCTGGCCAATTCGAATGTGGGCAGAGGATTTATAAGTTGAGGGAAGATGGCAGCCGGAGTCAGGTAAGTTTTCCGGGGGTCGGGTGAGCTGCCCGATACCCCGGCGAGTGACAATTAACCTCAATAACATTAAATTCCAATCATTTCCAGACAATTTTTATCAAGTGACAAGAACACTGCTACCCCTCTTGTTTCTATATGAGCAATGGCACTAAGCAATTGCACTGGAGAATGGAGAGTGACAAGAACACTGCATCTCCTGGGGAGGGAGGTACTTATGGAATCCAAAACCCACGGGATCCGACAACGCAACAATGACATTTTGTCACGATTCAGATCCGAGGACGCGCGGAGATACCGAGCGGGCTGGCAAGCCTACTCGGATCCCCTAAGTTCGGGTGGGCTCGGTTTTCGGAAAACAGAGCCTGAACATCTCTAATTCTGATGTACATCCATTTGCATAGCACATTTTGCGTGAAATAGCTCTGTGCATGCTCAGAAACAGACCTTACACCAATAAATGCAATTGCATACAATTCATGTCCAAACACAAATAACACAATAGCCTATGACTTGAAGGGTGGGACAGGGACAGAAAGAGCAAACTAAAGTAAGCATTGTACATTACAGGCGTTCTGATGCAGATGCGGCTGATTCAAGGCTTGAGTTTCTCATAATGGTTTCAACAGTGTCATTAGCACCAGCTACAGGGCAGGTGTAAGTGCCGACTGATAGTGATGACTGACACAGCATAGTCTTTCTTTCTAAAATTACACATATGCGTGATACTAGCTAGCACAAAACATGTGTATGCAAGTAAAATAGACTGTAAAATGCATTGTATGTACAGTACACATTGAAAGCATCAATTAGTGGCGCTATATAAATAAATGATGATGATGATGATGATGATGATGATTTATATATTGAATGTTAAAAAAAATGAAAATCCATAATTATATTAATGATTATACCGTTAATAGTTGTTCATTTAATTTATAATAATAATTTTTGTGTGCTTTCTGATGTGACCTTATACTGTACATACAATTGTGCATATACTGAGGTCTGTCTAACTAAATACCATTTAGGCAGACCGTACTTGCGTACTTGTATCAATTAAAAACACATTTTGAGAACTATGCTGAAGCTCTGTGCTCTTATTTATGTGCAAGTTGCGTCCGAATATGAATCAGGCCCTAACGATCATCTGATTTACAGATGATGCTTTATGTCTTGACCACATGCTTAAATATTTATTCATAGAAATGCTGAGTTTTTCTAGGTTTCACGTATTTGTAGCTATGTCCATGTGAAAACACAGCAGTATTTCTTCATCAGGCGTACAAATGTGTTAGTGTTAGTTAAAAATGTGAAAGTCATTTCACCCTTTTTATACACAAAATAATGTAATGAAGTGTCTGATACACAGGGGAGAATGGTGTTTTGACAGTGTTAGTACTAAATGTTAAAGTCACATTTTCCATATAAACTATAAATACCATCACATCCGTTGTTTACCATGATTTTAATCAAATAGGGGTCTCCTTTCCTACAGTATACCAAATGGAAATGATAATGAAATCCAAATAGATGGCAGCAATTTAACATAACATAACGAAGGTACTAGAGAATGAAACACTCGGTCGGAGGGGTCAAGATGCAGACAGTCTATCAGAAGCTGCTAGAGTACTGGTGTCAGCATCATTAGCATGGACCTTTACACCAGGCTTTTGGTACTAGCAAAATATACACCTCCTAAGAACCATATCTGGATATGCATCCAAGTCTAAATAACTTGCACCTACTGGGAATGCTTCACTTACATGTACTCAATTTATATTTGCCTGTCAACATACCATCTCTCCAGACGCAATAAGTCACAAGTCTACGATATGCTGAAATCTAAACATGGATGCATTTTGGTACTTATGTGCTGTGCCAAATGTGTATTTTGAAGATCCCACTCTAATTGAGGTTCTTTGTATAAATTAAATTTTTTTAGGACAACTTCAACTTTACATTTTTATCTCAGATGAACTGTACATAACCTCATGTCATAGTTTATAATATGGATGCTGAGTACTGAGACTGTTTTTTTTAAAACCGAGCCCCTCCGAACTTCACCAATGCCGGCTCATTCCCGCGTCCTCCGAACTGAAATTCGAGGCAAAGCATCATTGGCAGTGTTGGATCTTGCAAGTTTTGTATTCCATAAGTATCTTCCTCTGCGGAGATCCAGCGCCATCTCTCAGACAGACACAGGAGGGGTAGCAGCATTCTTGGCAGTCTCCAGTGCAATTGCTCAGTGTAATTGCTCACACAGAAACAGAAGGAGTGGCAGTGTTCTTATTAGTCTCCAGTGACATTGCTCAGTGTCATTGCTCATACAGAAACAGAAGTGGTGGCAGTGTTCTTATCAGTCTCCAGTGACATTGCTCAGTGTCATTGCTCATACAGAAACAGAAGTGGTGGCAGTGTTCTTATCAGTCTCCAGTGACATTGTTCTGTGGCATTGCTTATACAGAAACAAGAGGGGTGGCAGTGTTCTTGCCACTCTCCAGTCTCCAGTCACATTGCTGAGTGACATTGCTAACACACAAACAGGGGTAGCAGTGTTCTTGTCACTTTTTAGTCTCCAGTCACATTACAGAGTGCCAATGCTAATACAGAAACAGAAGGGGTGGCAGTGTTCTTGTCACTCTCCAGTCTCCAATCATATTGATGAGTGTCTTTGCTAACACAATAAATAAAGCTGAGTGATAATATTGTGACCTGTGAGGTGGTAAAAATTGACTGGAAATGACTCAAAATTAGTGTTATTGAGGTTAATAATAATGTATGAACAAAAAAAATAAGCCAAACTATGTGATTTTAGCATATTTTAGGGACATTTTCAAAAAAATACAGATCCAAAACTAAAACCAAAACCAAAACATGGTCAGTGAACATCTCTAGTTTATAATGCATAAATAAAGAGAACAAGAATGATATATTGTCATCATTTTACATTAATACCAGAAACAAAGTAGACCAAGGGCTTTAAACTTGCATACATTTAAAAAGAGTGGGTTTTCCTGAGTAAATTGATACCATAGTATGTGTTTCTTTCACAACATGTACTACCAGCATAGACCCCAAACACAACAGCGCTCACATGCAAAATGTTCACGGAAAACACTATATGGAAAAGAAAACATTACAACCTCAAAATAACACTTTCTCCACAAACCCACATATTTCTCTACAAAAATATTCTGGAGAATTCAAGAGTTATTCATGTGTTTTTTATGCTAAGTTCATTCCTAAAATTGCGGTTCAAAGTTTGACTTTTTATAAAACACTACCTAGAACATTATTGAAGGTCTCCCTGAAATCTAATGTACACACAGAAAAGTCACAACATCTAACACCACAAATTCTATCAATTACAGAGAAAACATATGTCTGGTACACATACGTGTGCACACAATGGATCATAGAGGAGTTTGCATGTAAAAAGGAATCATGGTTTGGGGTTTAGAATCAATAGCAGTAAGGTTTTATTGGCTGTTGTAGACGGTGTATATTGCAAACGTGCCGCGGGCTGGGTGGCGATACGCTCTGGAGGCCCCTTTGCTGTTCTTCTAGCCATGCACAGGTGAGCATTTAAAGTTCTATTTTATTCTGAATTCGAGAGCGTTTTTTTCAGCATAAGTTACTAAAATGTTTCACTCATCTCTAACATTAAGGTTTGTGTTCTCAGTTTTCCCCCGTTACTTACACATTAAGCAGTCCCAGGTGCATCCCTTTATATATTGTGGAGGCCCTCTGACATACATATAGAGAAAATGGAATCAAATCAACTTTTACCATGTCACACTTATTGCCTCCCATGTAGATGTAATGGGTCATATGTGTCACTATACATATGGATACAATACATAGCAACCAAACATAAAACATAATGAAAAATATATTGTAATTGACTTTGACGGACCATTTTCTTTGACCTCACAACATTCATCATTTCAGCATTACCAATTAAAAAGAAAACCTCAAAGATCTGCTGAGATGCCAGCTGGTAAGAAAAAATGTGTGTATTATTTATAAGCTTAAATGTGTTTAATCTAAATACTCAACAAGGAAACATAAAAGTGCACACTACAAACTAAACAAAGTGCATTTCAGATTATGTTTTAGATTTCTAAACAAGTAAAAAAAAGTCTGCATGTAGGTAGGTCTATGTATTTTAAACCTATGAACCCAAATTTGCACATGACATTTGAAAAGAAAATTAGGGTCAAACCCTAGTGACCTCATGGTTCACAGGTATGGTCTATAGGAAATAAAGTCACCAGTTAGAGTACAATGACTCACATTAAGGACCCGTTCATTACCATATCCCCCTTCTTACCAGAAAATACTGTAGAATGAGAATCATTGAACCATAATTAACTGTTTCTAAAAGCCATAATTGAAGCCATAACTAAACCATTCTTTTTCTTAATAATTACATCACAAACTACATCTGCAATTCATTTCCATGACCTAAAACATGATTATTGGATATCACCAAAAGAAAAAACACGTGTTACAACCACATCAAAATGGTAGGGGAAAAAAAAATCTAAACATTACTTCTGGTTGCTACTCAGCTATGCTTGACCAAGCATTAAAACCACTACAGAATCAACCTGTGCCCACCTTACCTCTCAGTCTGTCTGGGGAATATTTTTGTAAACTAAAACTTATACAATAACACATTTTACAAATGTATCAATAGACATTTTTGGCCTGATTCATCTTCGAACACAACCTGAACGCAACGTGCATTTAAAAAACGAGTATGGAACTTGAGCGTATTTCCAACAGTACTCAAATACAAACGGATCTAAATATACGTTTCCATTTGAATCTGGGTATAAGTATGCTCCTAAATGTTACTTGCCATATGTAGACAGACAGTATAGATTGCATTATATGCACATGCATATGTGCAATAAGAAGGCCCATCAGAACGCATCCCAAAAATTTTTTATAAAACAAATGAACAACTTTTAATGCTGTAATCATTAACAACAATAAATGTAAAAAAGGTTTCATTTTTGTTTAACATTAAATTCATGAATCAGGATGTTCTTAACGCATACTATACATACAATGCATTTTTATAGCCTATCTTCCTTGCATACACATATCTGTGCTATCTAGTGGCACGCATACATGCATTTTTTAATATGAATACTATGACCGTGACAGTTATCACTATCAGGCAGCACTTACACCTGCCCTGTAGCTGGTGCAAATCGTACAGCTAAACAAAATGTACTTTAGAGAAACCCAGGACTTGAATCTGTATTAACGCACCCTCGGCACACACTTTATGTACATTATCTCATCCATATACCCCTTTCCTTAAAGTTGTAGGCAGTCATATATTTAATTTATTTTGGACATGAATTGCATACAATTGCGTTCATTGACATGAGGTCCATTTCTGAGCATGCGCAGAGCTATTTCTTGCAAGATACAGCACACAAAGGGACATACGTCCAAAGATCAGTCAGGCCTTTTATGGGTACCTTAATACAAATTACTTAAAAATAATGAAAATATTTTATTTTATACTGTCTAATGGAGAAAAGTCAAAGTGCAAGATGAGCATTTTATCCGTGCTTACAATCCCACACAACTTTTACCGTCTCTGAAGATGGCTGCATATGCTACAAACTAGCCATTCATCCCAATTACAGAATGACCAGAGCTGTGGTCAATTTGACCACAGAAAATGCAACTGTTAGTAAATTAGTAAGGGGCTCCACATATTCTATTCAGCCAGTGGTAACAAGAACTTGCTGCTGTGATTATAAGCTGGCCAGAATTTCAGTGATTTCAGGACAAAATTTATTCTGTTTAGATTTAGATTGGAGTAAACAATGGTTTTGGCCCATATATAATGGGTCGGTTATGACTGTATGAGCAACATATTTTGACAAATTTTGAGTCTCCATAAATTGCACTGTTTCTCTGCTGGCAAATCTGTTCATGATAAAGCTGACAAACATTTTAGAATTCTGAACAAATTTGTCTTTAAAAAGTCACTTTGAACAACAGTTTCTATCAAATATGTGAAGGATTACTGTAAATGTATATGTTACTTTTTTTATACGTAGAAACATTTCAATATTTTTTTTTTACCTGTGAGAAAAGATTTGTGAACCAATTTGCTGAAACTTTATCTAATGGCCCTAACATTGTAAATTTGTCCCACAAATCAAACATAGGCATTTTATTAATTTCATCAATCTCACCTACCAATATAAGGCCAATTTGCTCAAAAATAACAAAGCTGGATCGCCACATCATTGTGTTTACTCTACAGCAAACAAGTCAATGCAAAAATTGTGCAACGTGCATTTCCAAGCTGTATTAATGTATTGCATTGTGTTATTTTGTTTGTTAGCTTGTTTGGTTTTTTTTAGGTTGAAAATAACTTATTTCTGCTAAAAGTCTAGATTCATCACATTGTAAGACAACTTACAAAAGTGTAATGATTTAATCATTTTCAGATAAGGGCTGTAGTTAAATGAAACAAGGTGAAAAGGAAGTAAGGATTGGGTTTCACAGCTGTGAACTATGCTGTGTTCTGAATGGGGCCTGACTGAAGTACCATAATGGGCACATACCATACATAACATACCTTACCTTTTCATGGTATAGCATTTAATTACATTTATTTTCAAGTGGTAATTTCAACTTAATCAATACAGAAATACAAATTATCCAGGTTCTATACAATCCAACATAATCCATATTACCTGGTGCACACTGGTCTACCACTCTTCCTATTTACCAAACACAGTACCTGAATTAATTAATGACCATTACACAACATCATTTAGTAAAGCCTACTATAATAGGGAAATAAGTAGAAGGAACAGGTACAAAATATTATATATAATAGGAAATTGATGTTTTAAAGTTTGCATATACATCTCTGTTTACTATAAAACAGCAATAAACACTTATGCCTGTATAATACATTATATCCATAAAGAAATTATTGTTTCAAGGCTATATCTGAGATGGTCTGTGAGGAAGTGATTTGGAAGGCTATGGGTTTTCCAATTTGTTTTTTATATTTCTCAGATATTTTGAGATGTTCTAACTTTTAGGCTTCTGGTGGTTATTCTTATATATCTTTAAAGACATTGTATCCATCCAACAGGGACTAACATTTGAAGAAAAAGACATCTGTGATGTCAGAGCTATTTAACACAGGGTCTGCAATCAATTTATGAAAACACTTCTCTTTGTACAGTCATAGTTGTACCTGTTCTATTAGGCCTTCTGCCTATTTATGTTACCTGAGAAACTAATTAAACAAGGCTGAAAAATGAAGTCTTCCAGGCTCAATAGAATGTGCTTTAACATAACCCTTTATCTGATTTTAAGTATTAAGTAACTGAAGGTACCCATAGACTCTGCAATTTTTTGGCCAATCAAGTCACAGCCTCTATAGCCCAAGAGAACAACCACACTTGACTAATACATAATCTGGATCTTTCAAATATTGATAGTGGATAATGCAGCTGGATGATGGCTAGAATCTGACCATGTATGCAGAGATTATCTGAATGTGCCAAATGTTCGCTATAAAATTACTGAAATATTTTCTCTTTGGTGCCACTACTAGATGTAACACTCTAGTCATCAGAGCCTACATCATTTTTAAATTGAAAAAAAGTGTCATAGATAGCAGATTGGATGACACATTGATTGCAGCAGCTGTAAAAAAAATGGCATCTGCCATGCCACCAACTGATGCAAGCCCATTAAATAAAAAAAAAATGTAGTGTAAAGTGCAAGAGATAAAAACACAAGGAACATACATTTGGAACATTAGACATCATGAATCACGGAGAGTGAAGAGGCAGTAACAATTATATGTCATAAGATGGACAGAGGCATCAGTAGTTATTTATAAAAGTAGATACCCAATTGTAAAGTGATACGTAATTTGCTGTCGCTATATAAATAAATGTTGATGATGATAGACGAAGGTGGCCTGTACCCATACTAAAAAATTTAAAAATTAGCACTATGCACTTCTTGATGGGCAGATGGGCATTCTGTTATATTTGTCAGTTACCATGTATATCTACATCCAGTTACCATGTCTAGTTTGAAATGAAAATGTCAGTCTCGATTCATCCTTTTGGCTAAGCTCAACTGTAGTATATGACCTAGTATTGTTGGTTCGGAATGCCCTGAATGGGCAGGTCTCCTTAGTCTTATGCCGGAAGACTGGTGATGTATGGATCCCAAGGTGCCTGTGCCTCCAGGGGAAAGGGCCTGTAGGTGACCTGAAAATGCAGTGGTGGTGGGACTGGAACTTTCACCTTGCACGACCATGGGGTAAAGAGGACTACCCCAGACTTGTGTTGGAGGCAGTCCCGAATACCCATGTATGTAAATATGGAATGTATAAACAATATATATTTTAAATTAGTGAAGTGTAAGAAATATGTAAAACAGACAGTTCAGCTAAAAGTTGGTCTTCCTACAAAAGTAAGTATGTATAACTGATATTGAAGCAGATTTGGTTGCCAAAAACATCTGGTTTAACAAGACAATGCAATTGAAGGTCCACATTTGAGAAATTAAGAGGACAGAATTTGGTACTGGCAAAGAATACAGATGGAGATGGAGATATGATGACTGATGGTCTACTCTATGTGATGGAGTTAGAGAACCGTGTAGGCTGGTTAATTATTTTTTAAATTGAATCGGTAAAGCAAATGCAATGATGGCAGAGTTACAATACTTTCATTAAGATGAGAGTGGACACAGGATCTCAACTACGGACAGCGGCATTAGTAGACATTGAAAAGATGATGAGAGGGTACAATGTTAAATGGTGAAAGTCAAGATGGCATTGTCATTGAGTCAACCCACTGATTTGTTGAAAAGGACAACAAAAGCCAACATGTAGCCTATTTTTCACAATTTTCAATTAAATCCAGATGCAAAACCAAAACCTTTCATGATTTTGGGGCAAAACGTATAGCAAAATTAAACACGAAGACATTTTAGAACTGAGGGGGTCTGCGCACTTATCTAATATATATATATATATATATATATATATATATATATATATATATAAAACACCTGTTTTGAATGATTGTAGCAAACCCCTAAAGAAACAAGTGGTTCACCTACATCATTCTCTTTCTTTAATGTCACCTTTACTATCTTCCTTTATGAAATACGTAATCCTATTATTTCTTTAAATTCTGCAACACTCACACTCATTTTTATTCGTACACCCTTGCAAATGGATTAGACATAATCATGTCTAGTAACACATGTGGTATTGTTTAAGTTGGTCCCCCACAATCATTAGATAAAGAATGCAGAACATAATATTCATAACATATTTCACTCAGCCGCTGGTGTTCCAAGTTAGTTCATCAATCAAGCAAATAAAAAAAATCATAGGAAAAATATGACAGTTTAGTGACGTATTGCAAGCAAGAAGATGGAGATGTTTAAGATATATTTAGGCTAATTTGTGGATTTCGCTGCAAAATAACAATATTGTGATGAGAAGAGAAGAGGCAAAGGGTGAAGTGGATTAGATAGATAGATAGATAGATAAATAGATAGATAGATCGATAGATAGATAGAAAGATAGATAGATAGATAGATAGATAGATAGATAGATAGATAGATAGATAGATAGATAGATAGATAGATAGATAGATAGATAGGAAGATAGCTATACAGCAGGCTAATTAATAGTTGCACCTGCAAAGTATAGTTTAAAAGTGTCAATTTGCTCAGTCAGTCTCTCTGTTACCTAGAAAAGGGGCTGGAGGAATCCTCCATGTGAAGAGAAAACTATTTCTTTGCAAGTGAACTAAACTTGCAAACTATTTGCAAACTACTACTAAATATAACTAGCTGAGGCTAGTTGTACCATACCAGTGGACGGCTGTGGCTTTTTATGGATGCTCTGAAAAAAAAGTGCCCATCTACCCCAGGAGACAACAATGTCTGTACCCTGATCTTGTAGTGATAGATAGGGGCCTATTTATCAAAGGTTTCTCCCATGTAAAACCCCCGAAAACTGTTGTTTTAAGGGATTAAACAGTAAATTGCTATTTATGATTGTAGCATCGCAGCAGATATCATAGATATCTGCTGCTTTGCATCTCCTATCATTTTACTGAGCACTCCCCATAACAATGCATGGGGAGTGCTCAGTAACGCTATTTAACAATAAATGAAATTAACTTTTCAATCATGTTAATGTACACCAGCTCAAGCTGGCGTACATTATCATAAATGAAAAGTTTCAGTGCTGTCAGCTCTGCTCCGAAGAACAGAGCTGAACATCGCATGTGTGGAGGGATCACATGATCCCTCCCTGTCACTCACTCTCTCTCTCTGCAACTATAATTGCCAAGAGAGATAGAGATGTTTGTGCGCATGCCCGAGGGTTTCACTCGGCGCATGCGCACTGGAGTGAAAAGAGGAGCCCAGTTGATCGCATACTGCTTCGGGTATGAAGATGGAGAGGTAAGTATATTCTCCACTTCACAGGAACGGCAGTTTTTCGGAACTGCTGTTCCTGTGTTGCTTTTTTAATAAATATTAGAAATAATTCAATCCTTATCAATGCGATAAGGATTAAAAACTATTTTTCATATTTTTCGAGTGTTGATAAATGCCCCATAGATAGATAGATAGATAGATAGATATAGTGTTTCTTTCCTTGCTTTATTTCTAAATGCCATATGCTCTTCATGTCTTGGTGCCTCCCAGAGATTGGGCTCAGTGTCATTACATTGTTTGCAGCTTTTGGAAAAATCCTTGCAAGCAAGAAGATCAGATGTCTGTAGATACACATATGTATAAAGATTATGGGGTTTTCCTAGCCTACATCCACTTCCACATTTTGGAGGATTTGGAGATTGCGTATGTGCAAAATATTGTGTTTCTGCCAGTTCACACATATATTAGTGCATGGGTATGGGCAGCACAATGGCTCAATCGTTAACATATCAGACTCACAAAGCTGGACTCACAAGTTGAGTTGTTACTAGGGCCCTATCTGTGTGGAGTTTTTTATGTTCTTCCTGTATTTGCTCTGGTTTCATCCTATAGTTCAAAAGCATACTGAAAGGTCAAATGACTGCTGACAAAAATGGACCGTCCAATGGTCTCCCATTGGGACTGAATGATTTAATATTCTTTGTACAGCGCTGCGTAATATGGTGGCACTCTATAGGTAAACAATAATAAATGAATAATGCATGAGAATACTGATAAATGAGCATATTTACTTCATTTTCATGAGGAAACAGACCAGTGACAGACCATTCTACGATTTCCATCCTTGACCAATGGAATCCAACAAAGCCCAATCTTACTACCAGTAGCCATGAGATGAGCCTAAAATATTCCTTTGCCAAGTTTCCTATTATTTATAAATAAAAATTAGAAATGCTCAGTGACCCTCGTGAACTGGTTTTGGTTTTGGTTTTGGATCTGGATTAGCTTCGTGATTTGGTTTTGGTTTTGGCAAAACCGCCCATGTGTGTTTTGGTTTTGGTTTTCGAGTTTTTAGAAAAAATCCTAAAATATGCTAAAATCACATAATTTTGCTCTTTTTTTTGTTCCTACATTATTATTAAACTCAATAACACTAATTTCAATTAATTTGCAGTCAATTTAGACCACCTCACAGGTGCTACATGAAAAATCAGTCAGTATTTAACTTATGTGCAAAACAGAAAACTAATTTTCACCCCTTGCATTGTAACATGTTTTTGTCCAGGAGACTTAAATAAGAAACTTCTTAATTCAAGTTCCTTAATGAACCAGGGCCCAAGACTTGATTTAGCTCACATGGGATATTCATGGGAAGAACAATGGGATAGTCATTATCTTCCCTGTATCTTTATCCAGTCTCAACTGTCAAATCATCATCCTCAACATCTATAATATAAATGTCTAGTGGCGTGTGTTAGTCTGTCTGTGCGTGTGTGGAAAAAATAAAACCAAGCTGCAGCGCCACCTGCTGGGTGGAGGTATACACTGACCTACTAAATTCTTAGTGTGTGTGGAAAAAAAATTCAGAAAGGACTGAAATTTGGTATACTAAGATGTTTTTAATTTGTTAATTTAATTTGTTAATTGTTAAAAGTGTTTATAAAGATTTTAAAAAAATATATATATATTTCTTGAAGGAGAAGTGACAGTTGGGAGTGGTTGGTGGTTGCCGGGGGTGACAGTGGGGAGTGGTTGGTGGTTGAGGCCTGGGCTATGGCCCAAATGCATGACAAGAACCTTTTTAACACCTTAAGTAGCTTGATTTGACTAGAATGCATGAGTATCATGCACGTGTTAACTTGTTTATTTATATAGCGCCACTAATTCCACAGCGCTGTGCGAAGAACACATCCGTCCCTGCCCCATTGGAGCTCACAGTCTAAATTCCCTAACATACACACACGCAGACCCAGCAAATAAAAACATGCAAATAAGTTTGATCTATTTATTTCAGTTAATACAAAATATACTGTGGTGAAAAAGCTAAGTAATGTTTCCAATAGAGATGCTCAGGCTCAGTTTTCCGAATGCCGAGCCTAACCGAACATCACAGATCCGAGTACCAAGTCGAGCAGGCTCGGTACTTTCCTGCTTCCTCGGATCTGAATCGAGAAAAAACATCATTGTTGCGTTGTTGGATCTCACAGGTTTTGGATTCCATAAGTACCTCCCTCCCCAGAAGATCCAGTGCCATTGCTCACACAGAAATATGGTTAGCAGTGTTCGTGTCACTCTCCTGTCTCTGGTGCCATTGCTCAATGCCATTGCTCACACAGAAACAAGTGTAGCAGTGTTCTTGTCACTCTCCTGTCTCCGGTGCCATTGCTCAATGCCATTGCTCAAACAGCAACAGGAGGGGTAACAGTGTTCTTATCACCTGACTGTCAGGCGCCACTCCCACACCATGCCAGGTGCCGGGAACGGAAGCCTGTCTTCCCCGACAGACCCCCGTTCTGTTGCCTGGCAACGGGACGTACTTCTGGGTTCCTCCGGTCGCGCATGCGCAATAGCCAAGTCCCGTTGCTAGGCTCCTCCTTTTCCTCCCCTGTTGCCAGAGTATTGATTTCACCTTTCTCCAGCGCTTGTATCCTGCTCCCATATTTAGTGTCCTTTGGTGTTTGACTCCTGGCTTGTTCCTGACCATTCTCTGTCCCGCGATTTGGCTTCTTCGTTTCTCGGATTCTGACCTTTGGCTTGCCTCCCGACCTTCCCTCTGGATCTTCCTTGTGTACCGCGCTATCGTTTGGCTACTACCCGGACCGTACCACTATTTCTGCTATCTCCCGATGCACTGTTAACTAGCTTGAAGGACCGCGACCTGCGTACCCCACGCAGCCAAGCCCATACCCCCTTGCAGGGGTCCCTGGTGAATACCGGGGGTACGTTAGACTCCGTGCTTACCTGTCTAGTAGAGTCAATACCAGTCAACGGCTTCTCCAAGTCTGATGGTGACACTGACAAAAATTTACTGGAAATGACTGGAAATTTATACATAATGATAAAAGCCAAGTTATGTGATTTTACCATTTTTTAGCATTTAAAAAATAAATAAATAAATACAGATCCAAAACCAAAACCAAAATACGTGAGGGTGGTTTTGCCAATACCAAAACCAAAACACAAACTTAATGTAGATCCAGAACCAAAACAAAAACACGGGGGTCAGTGAATATCTCTAGTTTCCAACATGTTAATTATATCAGGTTTGGTCTTATTATGTTCGCAATCGCATTAGAACGTTTCTGTTAGTATTTATGAGGCATTAGCACAATGCTAACTAATATTACCTTCCATACACCAAATAGCAACTCCAGAGAGGTCATAAAAGAACCAGTTTATACAGATCCAGGAACAGGAGCCTGAGGAAAGACACCTTGCCATACATGGAAAGATTACCCCCACCTCAAGGAACAATGACCAGAGCAATCAACCAATGGGGCTTCGAGTTATTGGGAGGTTATGACCCATCGACCTATGCATATGGACCTTAATACTGTAGCTGTGTGTCTTTGTGATATCAGTGTATAGTGTATTAAAATGTTCACCTTGGAAATTAGAGCATTCTAATTGAAGCTTGTGTTAATGCTAACAGCGCATGCATATGCATGCGATACTTTCCTCTGTCATATATTTTGTGAATAAAACCTTTGTGCTTTGGAACCACAGCGATCACAGTGGAGAATCTTTATTGCAAATGATATATATGGACCGTGGCTTAATAGACTTTTGTCAGAACTCTTCTAGGGGAAGCAACCTGACAGTTTGCTGCAATGTCGAAAAATCAGAAGTTGGCCTGGAAAACCAATCATGAACTAGAGCCATGTATATTAACAAAACTGTGTTTCTGCAAATAGCCATATCTGTGCCTGGCTTAATTTGCTTTGTAAACAATATAACTTGCCAGTGTGAAATCTGAAACTAGGAGATTACTATTTAGTGCAATGAACGTTCAGTCTTTCAAATCTTTCAAAGACTGAACTAATAATCTTTCCACCAGTCAAAATAAGCTACTTACTTAACATTTCAGTTTTTGTTAACACTACAACAATAAACCCTACTACTCAAGTCTATGTGTCATCCTTAACTCGGAGCTGCCGTTTGTTACCCACAACAAATCTGTATCCAAATCATGTTACATACATCTAAAAAATATCTCTAGAACACACACATCTCAGACATTAATTTCCTGCGTGGACTATTGCTATTCCCTTCTTACTGGTCTTCTGTTAACCTGACAGTTACCAATACAATCTATTATGTAGTTCCTTGACTAATTTTCCTTGCATGGCAACCTGTTCTACACTCTTCCCGCTCTACTAACTTCTACACTGATTGTCTGAACTTTACAAAATCCAATATAAAATATTCCTACTAGCATACAAAGCCATGAACAAAACAAAATACATCTCTTCATTTGTTTCAAAATACCTCCTGACTCAATACCCCACTCTTCAAAAGATCTGCACCTCTCCTTCACACTCAATACTTGGATCCATTCCTAGTTACAGGACTTTTTCCGAGCTGTACTCTCTATTTCCCTCCCTCATACAACAAAACTTTCCCAAACTTTACCACATATTCAAGCAGCCCCTGAAAACTTGCTTCTTTAAGCAAGTGTCATCATAAGGTTCTAAACCCATTAATAAAATAAAATATGAAACTGTGAGGGGCATATTCAATTAAGGCAGAACATCGCAACTCTATGAAAGGCGAAGGGAAATCTGTAATGTTGCGGTAACGCAAAGTGCCTTCAGGTCCGTTCTGAAGACATATCGTGCTTATTTGAATATGCCACTAAATGTTCATTCCCTCATTAGAGAGGTACCTGTGAAGAATCTGGGTGTTGGTACATCAGGAGTTAATCTAGCTATGCTGACATAGCTAGATTATTGTAGTTTATCAGAAAATGACGATCTCCACCCAAACTTAAAAACTTTTAAAATTTTGGGTGGATATCCATTTGCTATCTCCAGGCATTCTGCTGTGCCTGTGTCCTGTCTTCCAGCAAGTGGGGTTATGTTTAGGAGATTTGTTGACTCCAGAAACAGCACCAGCTCTCCAAGATAAGAGTTTAACTGCTTTGTCTGCAGAGTACGTGCTCCAATAATATTTCTAGTGAGGAGATGTATGCATCACAGCTATTTATTTTAACCTTCATATTTGTGAAAAGTTTTTATTCAACTGTATTATAGGAGGATAGAGAGGTTGATCCTGCGCTAATGTTATATGGAGAAGGTATGGAATATGGGTTATTGTTATTGATGTTTGTATTTACATGTGCATAATAAGTGGAAAATATGTGTCTAAAATACTAAGGTTTATTTTACCATGTGCCTGTTGGACAAAAAGCAGCTAATACAATACAATACAATACATTTAACATCATTCATCAATAATACGATCCTGCTCTTAAAACATATGAATAAGAAATTTGGATTTGATGAAAAATAAATAAAAACTAAAATTCAGAGTTCATGGATAATGACATCCAATTGTACATAAACAGTTTATCCGATAGGAGTTGGTAAATACCGTTTGGGTGTACTATAGGCAAAGTCCGTATTGGGTGGAGTAGACTTATCCTGATATGGAATGGAAAAATGAAAAAGCAGTCTTTATACTTGCAATTCGTTGGCCGGCTTCCTTGCTGTGACAGATGAACGAAGAGCAGAGCAAGAAGTTCATATGGTTGACAACTTCCTGTTGTAAGTGTGGGCGTGTCCAACGCATGTAGCCACATCTGGTGATATTGTCAAGGGAAAGTCAACTGTAAGATTATTGCACCAAGGCACAACTAATATGTTGAACACAAAACTAGGCTCCAAGGAAAACCATAGTAAACTAATATCTCCCTAATATATACAGGGTGGTCAATAAGTGGGACACACTCTTTTAAAAAGGAAATGAGTTAAGAAATATTAATCCAGTGTCTACACATATGATCTGGGTGGGGTGGAAAACTTTTTATGGTACGTGACCAGTATGGTGGCCATCTTGAAGTCAGCCATCTTGGATGCAAGTCTAATTTTTAAATTTTTTAAATGGTAAGACAAATCATGCAGAATTTCATAAGAAAAGCCATGGTGTTCTTTATTTTAACGTAACTTACCATGAGTTTTAACTGATATTTCTTTTGCAGGTAGTGACATTAATGACAGTGGCACACAAACAGAACAAAACTCCACACAAAGGTCTGGGTCATCTTCAGTCAGGTGTTGCAACATCTGAATCTTGTAGGGGTGCCACTTATGTGTAGACAAAATTTTTACAACGGCTGTATGACTAAACCCACATTCACGGGACAGACGTCAAGTGCTACATTGTGGGCTCTTTGAAAAAACAATGCCAGCACAGCAGTTGTTGTTGCTTCCTCTGTAGCAGTTTTTGCTTGCCCACTTGTTTGTTTATCTGTAACTGATCCGGTTTGTTTAAATTTGGCAAGGAGTTTGGCAACTACACTGTGACTAATGGGTGGCATATTTGGGTGACGTTGGTTGAAATCATTTGCTATAGAACGTGTACTTCATTTTCCAGATATCAAGATAATATCAACACGTTCTGTTTGTGTTAGTGCCACATTGTCATGTATGACGCTAAATAACTGAAATACAGCGTATTATTTGGTTAGTGATCCCTCTGATTGATTTAAGTTTTGATTGTAGTTTGATGTTTGGTCAGTGAATAAGACTGGGTACACACTATACAAAATTTTTCCCAATGCAATATTCTTACCAATTTTACCAATGATCACAATTACGATTCATGTGTACACACTAAACACATTTTACACGATTTACCTTCAGACCTGTGCTCTTCATCTGTCATAACCATCAGCTGAAAAGAGCATGACTCTGTACACTCCATAGAGATCTATGGACACTGCTGGCCGTGAGTGCATTCACACTGAAGAATAGGAATGGTATCGTTCCATCGTTCAATGAGATTTTTAGTCTGGTTTAGAAATCAAATTAAACCATATGATGTGCTTTGGAATGAAAATTGTTCATCGTTGTAGTGTACACACTAATGCAATAATAGGCTGAATGGTCATTTATCGTTTGATTAGCCTGATAATAAGCTGAAAACACTGTAGTGTGTACCAAACCTAACCAAAGGCTTCCTGTAAGTTACGCTCTTGGAACAAAGTGATATAAAAAGCAATCATTGCTTGACAGACCCAACGGGTTTGCTATGATAAACCCTTTGTCTCACACGCGTCATTTAGGCTCAGATGAGTGCTGATTGTGACAGCAAGCTTATCGAGTTCCTCGGCCACCCTCTTAAGTGCTATAGACTACTCTACCCAAGAGAAGAGGGAATTTATAACGGTGGTAGTCATGTTTCCAATGACTACCATTCCAACAGGAGGGATATAGACAGGAGAATTCCGAAGCCTATGATAGCGACTTCTAATAAATCTAGACTTACCCAAAATCTGACAGGAAACATTTGTGAGACCAGTGAATCCCGGCATTGTCTTCATGCACACAGCTAAGTTTCCAACAGTCAGTTTGCTGCTCTTAAGGGGGTGATGACAGGACCCGGCAGCAGGATAAAGTAAAACTGTCAGTACTAACGGTAAAATAAAAAACCTTAGGGCTCTATTTTAAAAACACTATTAACTTTAGTGCTGCCAAACTTAGTGTTTATAAAAACTCCTAAGCTTTTTATTTTACCGTTTGTCATAGGCTTTGGAATTCTCCTGTCTACCACCCTCCTTTCAGAATTCACGTCCTCGAGAATTAGTATCCCACACGTTTATAAAGTCTACCTGTCTCTCAGCATGTTTAGTGCTCCCACATGTGTGCAGTGACATCATTGCATGCACGTGGATGCAGAGTCAACCCAATGGGATAATGTCATTACACCTGGCTGGCCTGCATGGTGTTATTGCGCATGCACCGTCTGCCTGATCAGCATGTTGTGTCAGGAGTTGGATCACTCCTTCACACTTAACGTGTATTATGACAATGGGGGGAGTATGTAGCCCTTGTCCTTTTTACCAAAGTAGTAAAAATAATTATAATAAATAAAATAATAATTACAATTATTAAATTATTATAATTGATTATTTAAAAAAATACTTTAATTGAATAATACACTAACCAAACCATTATTTACTACTTTATTAAATCTAACATATAATCATTGTACTTGATCCATTGTAGTCAGGAATGGATTGGAAAATTAAAGTGACCCTGGAAAAAATTCTGAAAGTGGTCTCACGTAGGCAGGACCATATAAAATATAGATGGAGTTAGCACACTATTATCCCTAGGTACATTGGTAGAAGTTGAGGTCAATGCAACACACAGTGGAAGGCAGAGTTACAGCAACGCCAGGCTGAGCCTGTCACAGTAGGCAGACCTAACACAAGTTGGCAATGCATTGCACATGTAGGTGCATCAAACACAAGTAGGCACAGTCAGCCTCCAGTGGAGTACACACATTGGTAATGTGAGTGGTTCAGCTTAATCCAGCAGTACAAAGTTTCCAGGGTTATCACTGGAGTGATAGTAGTTGAAAGCTAAGAAACCAACGCTGAACACATACTATATTACAATAAGATAGGATCTTCAGCCAATAAATTGCTTCAATAATGCACCTTTAATATAAATAATTTTCTAATTGTGAAACACAATTAAAAGACAACACTCTGAAATAAACACACTTTTGTGACTTACAACCTTTAGTGGGGAATTAAATTATGTTCAGAGTACTTCCGGAAAGGTAACGAAGACACTGCTCATTACTGCAATAACGCAGATTTCTCTTTGCCCCTCATAGGGATGCGGGGAGAAATCCCCGAAGTTGCGGTACTCTAGTACCAGAAAATATGTGCAGACACGATGTTCCTCTGAACATCGCGGCTTATTGAATTCCCCCTTTGAACTCTTACAGTATTGTATTACAGTACACAAATCTCAGTGAATTTATTGCAAGTAGCCAGCTAGTAATTACAATACTAACTTTGATCTTTTAATTGTGTTTTATGTTTGAGATATTATTTATTTTAATGTTGTATTTGTGAATCTATCATTTGACTGAAGATCCTATCTTAATTCAATGTAGTATGTGTTAAGCGTTGGTAAATTGCTAGTTTTCAAGATACTTTGCAGTGTCTCATACCCCCTAACTGTGTACCGTATCTACAATTTAAAGTATATTTACAGCTGTTACAATTGTTAAAAGACCAGATTGTTTTACATATGGGCACTCCAGTCCACCGATTTAATTTTATATATAAAAACAATTAATTTATTCCATTCTAGTTTAAGATATATTTTAACCACATATCTGGACCTAAACGTTGACACACTATATTAAAATAGTCAAGCAAAATAAAGAAGTAGTAGTAGTCAGAATTTTTGAATCTAAATCCCTCAAATGGCTCAAAATATTATCATTTTTTTATTTTTCTTTGTAGCAATCAGTCACTTAATTTTCAATTATGTCTTTGACATTATATTTGTTGTTGCCTTAAATAGATTGAGATCCAAAGTTAAATGTTAATTGAATTAATCCGGTTCATGAATGTAACGATAATTTGCATATTTGTTTCCTCATTGAATGTACATCAAATTAATTGGTTTCATGTCTTTCACATACAACTCTCTAATTATGTATATGTGATAGAATAACTTATTTTACTTCTTTTTAATGTAGAGAAATACATAGATTCAAGATTAAAATTAGAGTATTTTTGTGGTACAATTTCTGTTACATCTATACAGAGTTATAAATTTACCCTTATCTCTAATGTCCTCAATTTTTGTTGCATACCCCATGCATTCTTCCATACATACTCATTTTCTAGTTGTATTCATGTTATAAAACCAAAGAAGATATCAGCAGAATTTTAGTTGTAGTTGTAATCTCTGTATATTAATATCACGTAGGGGAAATGTTTAAAAATGTCTTGCTGTTGTATGAAGCCTTGTCACCATAAGATAGATAATTGGGGTCTCGTCCACTGCCATTCTTTCATTGCCTTTATATATTCCCTAGCAGTACTAAAGAAAATAAATAAATCACATTGCCTCTGCCTACCTTAACCTTAAGGGTGTCCCAGACATGATGGTGGGCATGCCCTTGTCCCCAAGAAGAGGATCCACCCTCGGAAAGCCCTCTGTACTGTCACGGTTCTCAAACAGAAGTACAGCTAGGAGTCATGAATTCGGTGAAAAACACTGTGTTTATTTGCAGAGAGGTGATAACAGGTAATAAGGAGCAGTGATAAATACCAGGTTCCAGCTGATGCAGCAAGTAGCATGAAATGTCCAGAAACAATCAGGTAAGGACAACAGGAAATGACATCAGGATTAGGACAACAATAACCAGCAATGTGAGCTGGGGGAAACAGGTTTAAATGGACCACACCCAGGTGCATAGAATGATTGGTGAACAGGAGGGTTAACCCCTAATGCACACAATAGCAGCACCTCTGGCGAGTGGAGGTACTGCCAATACAAAACAATAATAGGACAAAAAGGCAGGAGCTGCCATGCAAAGCAGCATGTAGCACATAAGCTGAGGGCAGATCGTGACAGTATCCCCTCCCTTAAGGGCGGATTCCAGACGCCCAATTATCAAAAATGTCTGAATTCATCGGAATCATAATCCAGAATTGGGGGCCCGGCAGAAAAGTCCTTGTCCAAGGGCGGAAAGGCAAAGGAGACCATGCCAGTTGCCAGTTCAAGAACTGCAGAACCTCCTCTTCTCTTACGTCCTCCTCTCTTACGGGACTTTCTCGGAATTGGGGCCTGAGCCAACTGAGTGGAGCACAAAGATATCTCTTGGCCAGGTGAGATGGGTGGACCTGCTGACAATACAGAGGCCCCGTAACAAGGCATAGCGGGAGGTGTTGGTGAAAACTTGTTGATCACTGCCTCGACAAATAGTTGTAAGTCAGAAAGAATGGGGTGATCAGACTCAACAAAAGGGTTTGCCCATTCCATAGCCTCTCCTCTAAAATGTGTTAACAAAAACAAAACTTGCCTCTTTGGGTCACTGGCAAGGCTAGGTACTGAGGGGAAATAAGAAGCACAAAACCTCAGTAGAGCACTAAACTGAGAAAGGTGCCCATCAAAGGTAGATGACAGCTCACACTTGGCACCCTTGGCAACGGATGGTTCGGACTTGGCAGCAGGCTTGACAGGAGACCCGGACTGGGCGGCAGACTTGGGAGCAGGCCCGGACTGGGCGGCAGACTTGGGAGCAGGCCCGGACTGGGCGGCAGACTTGGGAGCAGGCCCGGACTGGGCGGCAGACTTGGGAGCAGGCCCGGACTGGGCGGCAGACTTGGGAGCAGGCCCGGACTGGGCGGCAGGCTTGGGAGCAGGCCCGGACTGGGCGGCAGGCTTGGGAGCAGGCCCGGACTGGGCGGCAGGCTTGGGAGCAGGCCCGGACTGGGCGGCAGGCTTGGGAGCAGGCCCGGACTGGGCGGCAGGCTTGGGAGCAGGCCCGGACTGGGCGGCAGGCTTGGGAGCTGGCCCGGACTGGGCGGCAGGCTTGGGAGCTGGCCCGGACTGGGCGGCAGGCTTGGGAGCTGGCCCGGACTGGGCGGCAGGCTTGGGAGCTGGCCCGGACTGGGCGGCAGGCTTGGGAGCTGGCCCGGACTGGGTGGCAGGCTTGCCAGCACTTTGAGAAGCCTGAGGGCAGACAGCACTTTGAGAAGCCTGAGGGCAGACAGCACTTTGAGAAGCCTGAGGGCAGACAGCACTTTGAGAAGCCTGAGGGCAGACAGCACTTTGAGAAGCCTGAGGGCAGACAGCACTTTGAGAAGCCTGAGGGCAGACAGCACTTTGAGAAGCCTGAGGGCAGACAGCACCAAGTGGTAACTCGGGCTGGACCGCATGGACTGGCAACTCGGGCTGGACCGCATGGACTGGCAACTCGGGCTGGACCGCATGGACTGGCAACTCGGGCTGGACCGCATGGACTGGCAACTCGGGCTGGACCGCATGGACTGGCAACTCGGGCTGGACCGCATGGACTGGCAACTCGGGCTGGACCGCATGGACTGGCAACTCGGGCTGGACCGCATGGACTGGCAACTCGGGCTGGACCGCATGGACTGGCAACTCGGGCTGGAGGGACAGAACCCCCTCTGGAGCAGACTGTAAGAGCAGCGCCCCCTCTGGAACAGTCGGTAAGGGCAGCGCCCCCTCTGGAGCAGACTGGAAGGGCAGCGCCCCCTCTGGAGCAGACTGGAAGGGCAGCGCCCCCTCTGGAGCAGACTGGAAGGGCAGCGCCCCCTCTGGAGCAGACTGGAAGGGCAGCGCCCCCTCTGGAGCAGACTGGAAGGGCAGCGCCCCCTCTGGAGCAGACTGGAAGGGCAGCGCCCCCTCTGGAGCAGACTGGAAGGGCAGCGCCCCCTCTGGAGCAGACTGGAGCTCAGGAACAGAGACAGCGGCTGAAGACTCAAAACTGGACACAGTGGCAGGAGACTCGGAACCGGACACAGTGGCAGGAGACTCGGAACCGGACACAGTGGCAGGAGACTCGGAACCGGACACAGTGGCAGGAGATTTGGAACCGGACACAGTGGCAGGAGATCGGAACCGGACACAGTGGCAGGAGACTCGGAACCGGACACAGTGGCAGGAGACTCGGAACCGGACACAGTGGCAGGAGACTCGGAACCGGACACAGTGGCAGGAGACTCGGAACTGGACACAGTGGCAGGAGACTCGGAACCGGACACAGTGGCAGGAGACTCGGAACCGGACACAGTGGCAGCAGGCTCCAAGCTGGAGGCAGATGATGTGACCTCGGCACAGGAGACAGAGGCTGGCACCTCGGCACAGGAGACAGAGGCTGGCACCTCGGCACAGGAGACAGAGGCTGGCACCTCGGCACAGGAGACAGAGGCTGGCACCTCGGCACAGGAGACAGAGGCTGGCACCTCGGCACAGGAGACAGAGGCTGGCACCTCGGCACAGGAGACCGAGGGAATGGGTGCCTCAGGACAGGCGGCTGGAGCTGGCAGATTGGGTCTCTTCGCAGAGAACAGGAATGCTGGAGCATAAACAGATTTGGAGTGCCGAGAGGAAACAACAGGAGATGGTTCAGTAAGCTGACGTGGTCTACGGACAGGACAGTCCTGCAAGAAATGTGCATTGCTGGCACAGTAGAGACACAGTTTGTTGGTTACTCTGCGCTGTCGCTCCACTTCGGTCAGATGGGGGCGTGGCCCACTTGTGAACCGGGCATTAGTTAAACTGCAGTTGTTGGTTAAATGCAAATTTGACATGGTATTATTGCAAGGTGTTGGCGGCACGGATTCAGCAGCAGACAGAGTTGGCTGGTTCAAATCAACAGCATTAGATTTCAGTGAAACCGTCTCTGATAGTCTCCTGAGTGGGTCCAAAAGCAAAGCGGAAAATCCGGCCAGCTGGGAGCGCAACAATATAATGTCCATTTGTAAGGTTTGTAGCAGGGCTAATTCCATGATAGGTAAAACAGACATGTTGCAAAAGACAAATGAAAACTTGATTGCAGCAAAAAGGTCCCAGAAAAAAAAAAAAAAACTTTCACCTGACTCCAAGGCTGTTTTTTGGGCTGGTTATACTGTCACGGTTCTCAAACAGAAGTACAGCTAGGAGTCATGAATTCGGTGAAAAACACTGTGTTTATTTGCAGAGAGGTGATAACAGGTAATAAGGAGCAGTGATAAATACCAGGTTCCAGCTGATGCAGCAAGTAGCATGAAATGTCCAGAAACAATCAGGTAAGGACAACAGGAAATGACATCAGGATTAGGACAACAATAACCAGCAATGTGAGCTGGGGGAAACAGGTTTAAATGGACCACACCCAGGTGCATAGAATGATTGGTGAACAGGAGGGTTAACCCCTAATGCACACAATAGCAGCACCTCTGGTGAGTGGAGGTACTGCCAATACAAAACAATAATAGGACAAAAAGGCAGGAGCTGCCATGCAAAGCAGCATGTAGCACATAAGCTGAGGGCAGATCGTGACATGTACCTCTTCTTGGGGGTGAGCATGGTTTTCAAAGATAATAGGCACATACTTTTAATATAACTAGGATTAACTTCCTGTAAACAGTAGCATCAGCAATTCAACAAATACTAACATACAGTGATTTGAAGTAAAATGTAGAATGTCAACCTTAGAGATTCTCATTGACCGTGTGGGAAAGCCACCAGGTTTTAAATAGACATCACGTCTTTCATATTTTCATATGTATCTAAAAGAAAGTGGTCGTTGTCTACATGGTTTCTTTTGTTGCCCAGCTGGTTCCTATGGAATATTTGGGGTCATTTAAGCAGGAAGAAAAGAAGATTTTTTTTGGGCTACACCTGTGGAATATTTTTTTTTGCTTTTTTTTATGGACAACTACAGGACCTGGAATGTGTTTGGGTTTTCTATTTTAACAAGCCTATTGGTTTAAAAAGCTTAGAAGATTTGGATTGTACATATGAAGAGTATTTCTGAGTTTATTTATTTTTCAATGAAATGTTGTGGCTAAAACGAGGAGTATGGATGTTAAAATGTCATTTTATATGGCATAGCAGGCCCTGGGGGCCAAGGTAAGCTGGCACCTGTGCTTCCCCAAGTGCCAGCATGCCCTGGCTGCCATGGGTATGATGGTGGTTGTAGTTCTATAAGCACCAGCATGCCCAGACTGTTAATATCATCCTGGGCATGCTGGGATGTGTAGTTCCAGAATCTAAAATAGTGTCTAGAATTAAATAAACACTTTTACTACCCCACACCCATTGTGTTTAATAGGAAAAGTGAGGTGACAGCGCTCAATCCCTGATGATGGATTATAACTCTAACAAAATATAACTAGGTGGGTAGGAGTATATAAATGTACGTACCATATAATGTATATTAAAATAAACTTGTCCAATATAAGAATATCACCAACAAGGTCCAATATGTAAATTCATTGTCTCCAACCGCCCTATCTGTAGTCATAAAAATGCCAGTGTTGAGAAATTCTACTGTCTTGTATCTTAAAGAGTTGTCTCCATACACATATGTAGGCAAATGATATGCCAAATTAGAGCAATCAATACAAAGTAGTATCATAAAAACATAGTAAGGACATACAATTAAGTAGACTGTATGGTGTAGATCACATAGCACCAGTCCTGTAGTCCAGATATACACTATGCAGTAATGTGGACCCACATCAGTAAACAAGAGGCCGCCTTTATTTGTAAATTAAAAACACTGACACCTATGGGGATGAATATTTATTGGGAAGTATCATCTATTATTCATAAGGATATATAAATATTGATAGATATAAGGAGAACAAAAAGAATGAATATGCCAAACAAGAGTGAGATAAAATTTGGGCAAATAGAAATGGCCTGATACACCTCCCACTATGTAACACTTAACATTGGTAAATTGCATACTATATCCCTTTTGGTAAAAGCTAATGTAGTGTAGAGAGTGGAGGTTATACAGGTTTAATCAATTTTTATCACTTTAGGTATTTTATTCCCATATTATTATTGTTTTTTAAATGTATCTGTATTATATATTTTTGAATACTAATGCACAAATATTGAGAGAATTATACTATGGCTGAAACTGTTAGATGGATGTGATGTTGGTTATACACTATGAATTTGAGGATGGAGCTCACTTAGAGAGCATGATTAATATATATATGAAAATAGATCATATTATATTAACTATGTATTGATTATATTCCCTCTTTAAAGATGACAGATATAAGAAATCAATGGGAGTTTATTGATTACCATCCCCAGGGCCGGATTAAGGGAATGGAGGCCCCTGGGCTAAGGGGGCCTCCATTCGCCCATGAGGGCCCCCCCCCCCCTCCCCGTGATCCGATCAATACTGCTGCTGAGCACTTTCAAGGGCCCCCTGGATGCCATAGGCCCCTGGGCTGTAGCCCAGTTAGCCCTATGGTTAATCCGGCCCTGACCATCCCCCTTAGTGTAGATAGCTAGTGCTTTTGGTAAGTTTATTTGCATACATATAGTATACCCTGCCGAGCAATGTATCGATAGATATCCACATTCTGCAACATGGATGTTTGTATACACAGTAGAAACATTGGTCTAAAATGTTTGTTTATTATTGCAGATATGGAGATGCAGTGGCATTAATGCCTCACATGCGCAATTCATCATCAAAAACGTAATATAACATATACATTTTATTTAACATAAGGACGCGCAGGAATCAGATTGAGACACGATCGATGTGGCACGCGTGCGCAGAATGGCGATTGATGGCCCTGAAGAAGGTGCGCGGTGTGCAGATCACAATGCACATGTTCAATATGGTGTCCAACATTAGTATAAATAAATGAGCAGCCGTATCCAATATTAACCTCTTCAATAAGTAAAAAAATTTACGAAACGTATTGAGGATTATAGTCAGACAGAGCCGTAACTTAGAATTCTAGCGCCTGGGGCGAGAAACACGAATGCTGCCCCCCTAGCCCTCAATTTTAACCAAATGACCCTAAAATATTCCTAAATTGCGCCCCTCTTCAGCGCTGCACCCTGGGCAGTCGCCCCTGTCGCACAGCCCTAGTTACAGCCCTGTAGTCAGAGACATTCATGCAGGATACCTCGAGTCTGATGTTCAATGTGTCTTCAATCAGTCATAAAGTTCAATGTAAGTGGATATTTGTGTTTTATCAATAAATGTTTTACTGTTATAACGGGACCCTTCATTTCTATATTGCTGAGGATACCTATGAGAATTGAACCACACCAGGACAGCATTCAATATTAGAAGCCAAGACATCCATCTGGTGGGTCCACATTACTGCATAGTGTACACCAGGACTACAGGATTGGTGCTATATGATCTACACCATGAAGTCTACTTAACTGTAAGTGCTTACTACGCTTTTATGATGCTACCTTGCATGGATTCCTCTAATTTGGCATATCATTTGCTTTGTCCACATATGTATATGGAGACAACTCTTCAAATACAAGACAGTTGAATTTCTCAACATTGGCATTTTTATGACTACAGAAAGGACGGTTGGAGACAAGGATTTGACATTTTAGACCTTGGGGATATTCTTATATTGGAAAAGTTTATTTTATTATACATGATATGGTCCGTGCATTTATATACTCCTACCCACCTAGTTATATTGTGTTAGAGTTATAATCCATCATCAGGGATTGAGCGCTCTGACCTCAATTTTCACATTGTAGAAAGAAGGGTGGATCACACTTATTAACAGCTGCCCTTTCTGATAAAATAGGGTACTCTACATGAGCGCTTACAATATCTACCATCATTGCTTGTTTAATGTTGACATTGTGACTGTTGACATTTATACTATCGACAATAACAATGTCTACATTTTCAGCATGTAGTCATTATGAATATGTCAGCATTTATCCTGTTGACATTTTCGTGTCACCAGGACAAGTGTCGACATTTCCACCACCGGGAATATGACCACCACCGACTCAGACTGCACTTTACTCAGGTTTATTCCACTCCACCCCCTCCATTATGGGAGGGACACACACAATATACACCTGACAGTGGTTTATATATCCACACAGCTACCAGCCCCAAAGTACCTGAATCCAGCTGCTTTTTATCTCTGCTTTAATTGCATATCATTGCCTCCCCCTTCCCTTCAACACAATGGACAAGATTGTAGGACCCACAATCATCTCCATGGAAGGCCCAATCATACAGTCATATGTGCTGGATACTGTGTACTGAGGATTTACCCTCCTCCTTCTTCCTCCACCTGCTTCTAATCCTTCCTTCTCTTCCTCCATAATCCTTCTCCTTCCTCCTTCTCTTGCTTCCTCATCTTCCTTTCTTTTTTTCTGTGTTTTATTTTCCCACTTGACTGAACTACAACAGATCAAGACAAAAGAAAGAAAAAAATTACGTTGGAAATTTGTGTATATGTTTATTTTTATTAGATTAGTATAAAGCAACATGGTGGCTTAGTGGTTAGCACTTCAGCGTCACAGCGCTGGGATAATAAGTTTGATTCCCGACCATGGCCTTATCTGTGTGGAGTTTGTATGTTCTCCCTATGTTTCCTCTGGGTGCTCCAATTTCTTCCCACCCTCCAAAATAACCATACTGGCAGGTCAATTGGATAATGACGGAATTAACCCTAGTACGTGTTAGGGAATTTAGACTATAAGCTCCACTAGGACAGGAACTAAAGTGAATGGAAAATATCCTCTAGTTGGAGATGCTAAATAAATATAATGGACAGAGTTCCATGCCATTATACTGGGGTCTCTGTGGTCTCATAGGGGCATATTGTTTTTTGCATCCTCTGCACCCATAGAGACACAAGCATGCGATGACCAGACTTGGTCAGCTTTTTTCTATGACAGGTGCTTCCCATGTTTGTGGTCTCCATGTTTTAATAGAAATAGTCTGCCTGCTGCTGGGGCTGTCTGAGTATTTGGGGGGGTAGTGGGGGTAGAACGCTGACCGTTTTTTTTATTTGTTTATTTGTTTTTTACTGGACATATTCTCATTCATTTGAAATTAATCGAAAAGCCCTGTACATGCATACTGGAACTCAAAGGCGAAACAGTGCTTTATCATCAGCAGCAGCAGCAGAAGCTATTATATAGCGCCACTAATTCCACAGCGGTGTACAGAGACCTCACTCACATGAGCCCCTGCCCCATTGGAGCTTACAATCTAAATTCCCTAACATACACACATAGAAAGACTAGGGTCAATTTGATAGCAGCCAATTAACCTACTTCCCCCTCTCTTTGGGGCACAACGATTTTGCATTATGCTCCTGGTAAGTACTATAATTACCTGCGTAAGTGGATCTGATAATGGTGGTAATACATATGATTATCTTTGGAGTTTCTGTTAGAAAAAAGAAACAAAAATTAAAACATAAATTAATTGGCCTAGTGATGCACTGAGTGATTTCTGCCAATAGCCCCATTTTGCATAAAAACTATCCTGTTAAATAATTCAATAATTAAGGATCATGATAAGGATTATCCTATATTTTTATTTTTGTATTATTTAGGACCTCTAGAAAACATTTATTATCATGATTTTTTTTCTGCCCTGATAAACATTATGATGAATCATTGCAGCTATTTTATAATACCGGTGTACCAGTGGCAACCAGGGAATTCCTTGAGCAGTATGTTTTACCATGGCATGTGCCTTTAATTAAAGTAATTAGAGTCAGACTTTGGGCATTTAATTTAAAACACAGTGTATTTGTATTTCAGATGTTAAAAATGGCATACATAGGTTAAATGAATTAATTTAAATCTCACTCGACAGACAAACTTATCCAATAGCATCAAGCATATTTTTGTATTTAGAACTTACTTAACTATGTAGGAATATTTGACCGTATGTCTGTGTCAATCTTTTTGTATATTAATTCATACATTTTATTGTATTTATGTATATGAAAGGGGTTATGTCTATAATGTATATATATATTTGTTTATATACATATAAATAAGTTTAATTGGATAAATATGCTTGTGTTTGTACTGAGGGAACTTAGTTTAGACTCATGTCTAAGATGAAGGGTGCCAGTGCGGGCCCTCAAAAGCTATTATTTTAGGAAAACATCCTCTGGAGGCAAGCTGTGTGAATGAAAATGACTAATCCCTGTGCATGTGCAAAGCAAATAGAGCATAGAGATGG
Source organism: Mixophyes fleayi (assembly GCF_038048845.1). Classification (NCBI taxonomy): domain Eukaryota; kingdom Metazoa; phylum Chordata; class Amphibia; order Anura; family Limnodynastidae; genus Mixophyes; species Mixophyes fleayi. Next base: position 207,057,723 of record NC_134404.1, read on the forward strand.
GTTTCTTTTGAAAGAGCCTTGAAAAATGGGAAATTCTTGGTCTTGACTGTTAAAAATTTATATGCAGAATGTATCATGAAGGTGAATCCCATATTATGCATACTAAAAATCTGGATGTTATATTATATAAAATTTTTATTATAGAAACTTATAATAAAAGTGTTACATAGCCTGAGCAGAACAATATTCAGATGTTCGCCAGGCAAGTGCAACATTTGAAAACATATATTACTTTCTCTTTCCTTCCTTCCATTATAGTGATCCATCGGTACATTTCTTGCCACTAAACAATTCCTTGACGTACAGACCAAACACACGTTTTAATGGACTGAATAATGTACAGCATGTACATTAAGTGATTTAGGCAATTCACTGTTCTTCTGCCTTGGCAACGGTCGGGTCCTAGGTGGAAATGACGTCCCAGTCGTCAAGGTGACGGACGGGACGCTAGAGAGCACAGGAAGCGAGCCACGGCAGCTGTGAGTACCACCGCGGCTCGTGACAGATATAATGTGAAATTACATCTGCAGCAGTTACCACACCTGAGTTTATAATTAAATGAGTCAGTAAAGATAATGTGATAAAGGAACTGATGCCAGTCTGTTAACTTACCTCATTATCACACTTATAATATATAAGAAAAAATAGACCAGTATTCATTTAGAAGGAGCACATAAATAATTGCACTAAACTGTGGAATCAGTTATATACCTCTTCTTGATCTCAGTGACAGGGTAGAGTTGATCACAGTGACCTGCTCTGTGATCTCCTCCCATATTCTGAATTTGGCCCATATGTATATGCACCCATGGAAACTGAGCAAGGGATTGTCTGCGCTGTAGCTCACACCTAAGGAGAGTGTCTAGAAGTGCCCTAGATCCTATTATGCCATACAGCAGTGCCCCTAGCGGAAAATATGCCACATAGTAGTGTCCCCAGTTCATATTATGCCACACAGTAGTGCCCCAGTTCATATTATGCCACATAGTAGTATCCCTGGTTCATATTATGCCACACAATAGTAGCAAAAGTTCATATTATGCCACAGTAGTGCCCCTCAATTCCTATTATGCTATACAATAGTGCCCCAAGTTCATATAAGGCCACACAGTTGTGCTCCATGTCAAATTGTGCCAAACATTAGTGCTCCAAATTAATTTTATACATACATTAACTTTAAACACATATTATTATTATTATATTATTATTAATACAAACATATGTAGGAAGCTCTGTTTTCCTGTATGCTACTCACTTCTGGAGTCAGCACACACCAGACATCTTCAGTTTCATCGGAACGTGGGAGGAACTGCTGAAGTTGTGTGTGCGCAGAAGCAACTGTGGAACGGAAATTCGACTGTGCATTAGGTTGTATCTGAGCGCGTCCTGCACACCTTGTGGAACGCTTATGGTTTGGTTCCAGCAGTTAGCGGCCTGGTGGTGTTGTGCATCTTCTCCTCCATGTTCAATACCAGTACCTCAGCTTCATCATTAGTAATAGTGTGAGTAATGTGAACTATTGCTGCAATACTGACAGTATAATATACTCGATTAGGTGTTAATAGTGAAGGTGCAAAGGAGTTTATTGCTTACAAATAGGGCAATGACATCACTATGGCCAATCAATACATACATAAAAGGGTAGTCATAATCATGATCAAAATAAACCCAAACAATAGAAATATGCAGTGTTAATGTAACATTACAGTATTTATGTCGAATATGCTGTCAGGGATGCTTTCATAAATACAACTAAGTGATAATTCAGAAATACAGCATACGCTGCCGTCTACATTTGCAAACACACATTTACCACACTAAGCACACCTTTATGTTCTGGGTTGATTTAGGTGTAAGTGTATCTGGTGTAAACTGGAAGTTGCCCTGGCACATATGCTGATGCAGAGCTGGAGACATCTTGCAATTTTGGCATAATTACATTATTTTAATGTGCAACATTTTTAGCATTAATTTTTATACATATATGTACCACTCAACAATGTTTAAGTTCATACAAGTTTAATTATTGTAATTTATATTTAACACTTGTGCCTATAAGAGCTTAAACTGGCAACGGGAAAAAGTGTACCATTCTGGCTTACTTCTATTTTAATTTTGTGGCATTGGACCTTTCACAATTTAGTAATAAGTAATAGTAAGTCATAATTTAAGGCATTCTGTCAAAGCCAGAATATTTTTATATGCTTGAAATAGTTTTAGAAGTCTTATAAATGTTGATTTGTATCATGGCCAGTGCTACCATTGGGCTACCATGGTGTATAAAACAATTAATGATTGGCATAATTTTTCTCAATCAGTGTTTTTGATGTCCCCATATCTATACTCTGAGTGCCATGATTGGCTGGGAGTGCAACGCTGGGCTATGATGTCACAGCTGAGCAGCACACTCCCAGTCCGAGTAGAGGTGAGGGGCATAGGTGGAGCACCTGAGGAAGTGAGGTGCCTAGGGAACCCACAGACCTTCTATTGGACCCTTATATAAATGATAATTTCTTGCTTGATTTGGCAAAAAATCTGATTTCGTGCATTTGTACACACTGATAAATTTACCTCTCCAATGCAAGAATAAGAGGTTTGTTTTTACAATGTCATAACGATCCATATGGTTAGCTCAGTATATGGGTAAACTCAACTTCACTCACCTGAACGTATCACATGAACCAACTATGAATGCATTTATTACTAACATCAAAGGATACATTGATTTATTTCACCTAGGAAGTAATGTTTGCTTTGATCCTTTCCACATTCTACTTCTATATATCTAGATATCCTAAAGGCCGTAGTTCAACAATCATATTGTACTTGATTTACTGATATTGTATATAGCTATTATTCACATAGTATTCTTTGAATCCCACAATATTCCAGAGCCCATCACAAAAAGAAATTACACATTAGGTGAATAAGTTACATTGGAGAACAATGAAGTGAAACTATATTCCGCTGACCCATGTGACCTTGAACAGCCCCAGGATCACTTCAACACTATAGGATCAAAACAAGATAGGCCTGACCAAAAGCAATCTGATTCTCAAGGGCCAAGCTGGGCTTCTTTAGTCAACCACAAACAAACAAAACACTGCTAATGTATCATCACCTTGACTCGACAGACAAAAAAAACTAGGTTTACAAGGCTTTCCGATCTATTTATTCAACTTGGTAACAATATATATTTAAACAGATCTGTACTTTAGTGCACAGAAACTCTAAAAGTTTTTGATTATGGTGGTCCAATTAGCAACTTGTTACCATGTCATTTATTACTAAAATAATTTACTATATTTAACTTAGATATATTTCAGAAAGAAGAGATCAAACATACATACAAAGATATAGTAAATTACAGAATAGTGAAATTATTAGTAATAATTTATTTCTTTTGGTTCCTTTCATTGAACCAATGAGCTTTTTATCAGGGGAAGTCCAATGTATTATGTTATTTCTTCTTTCATGATGTGTACATGTAGTTAATGGACATTACAAACACTTACACCATGTTAGATAGATACCCCTGGATCACATAAATACAAGAATCAGTGACAATAAAAAAAATTGTTTCACTCATCTCTAGTGACGTGTATAAATTTGTGACTAATAGTGGCTATTGTTTCACAATGTAGAATTGAAGAAAGAAAATATTGTTTGCTGTTACTTAAAAGGGTACTCCTCAGTAGTGGGATTCAAATAAATTAACAACCGGTTCTCTGCCCTAATGATCGTTTCAAGCATACAAAAAGATATACCGAAAGGTAGTTTAATATTTAATGCATTTAATACTCAAATAAGAACAATAAAAGAGGTACACAAAACTAGATTATATTATAAGAAAGAGATTTGTGCCATGCTGCTTTTACCCTCCTTCACACTGTGCTATGCTGCTTTTACCCCTTCACACTGTGCCATGCTGCTTTTACCCCTTCACACTGTGCCATGCTGCTTTTACCCCTTCACACTGTGCCATGCTGCTTTTGCCCCCCTTCACTGTGCCATGCTGCTTTTACCCTCCTTCACTGAACCATGCTGCTTTTGCTCCTCTTCACACTGTGCCATGCTGCTTTTGCCCATCTTCACACTCTGTCATGTTACTTTTACCCCCCTTCACTGTGACATGCTGATTTTGCCCCTCTTTGCACTCTGCCATGCTGTTTTTGCCCTTCTTAACACTCTGCCATGCTGCTTTTGCCCCGCTTCACACTGTGCCATGCTGCTTTTATCATCCTTCACTGTGCCATGCTGCTTTTGCCCCCCTTCACTGTGCCATGCTGCTTTTGCTCCTCTTCACACTCTGCCATGCTGATATTGCTCCCCCTTGCTTCTGTTCCTTCACTTACTTTATCTATTGGCTTCTTTCTTCTCTTTTCTTCTCTTCTTGTCTTCTTGCTTCTTGCTTGCAGACACCTCTCTGCACCGATCCTCACTGAATGTCATGCCCGACATTCAGTGAGGACGAAGCAGGGAGGAGGAGTGCCGCCGCTGCAAACAGGTGAGTATTTTTTTCTTTTTTAAAGGACATCTGCTCCCCCCACCAATGAACAGGGTGAACTCAGTCCAGAGCCACCGATTCGCTGAACTGGCCTTAAAATTAAGTATTGTTTTGGCGAACTGGTGCAAACCGGCTGAATCCCACCACTGGTTCTCCTGCTTGTAAATGTGATTGACAAGCAGTATATACCAAAGATCTCTTCCTCGAACACCCTCCCTCATAATGTAGTCCATGCCACATTTAGTATGTTAAATGCAGGTTCAAACCACATAGCACCCACGGTGCTAAATATTTTGAAAGCAGTTGGGAATTTGCAGCGTTATCAGTTTTTCACCAATATTTGGAGTAAGTTTTAATGCATATTGTCACAAACAAGTACATTATTAAATCATTTTCAATAGGTGGGAATCCCCTTGAATTGATTTAATTAATAAAAAATGGGAAAAGCAATATCTTTGGATCAGTTAGTTAAATAATCAAATAATTAAAGCATCACATTCAATATAAATCAACACACCTGCTAGTTCACTATGCATTGGACATAATTTTACTTGCAATTACAATAGAAACTCACCACTAATTATTAAGCACATTCTAGCACATTTATTTTTAAATAAGTCAAAGAGGATCTTGACAACAGTTATCTAAATTCTATAGCAAATAAGGATACAAGACAAATATAAAAATAAATATTCAATAAAAATATAACCATTTACAAAAACATGACAACTGAAATATTGCTTCATTTTCTTAATACAGGTATGGGCCTATTAATGGTAATTTAGAGAGGCTGGAAGTTGGGGGGGGGGGGGTTTCCGTAGTTCGGAACACCATGCCTAAAGTATACTAAACTACTTATACATGCTTCCCTGGTCTCTTCCAACACTGTACCTGGAAATCCTCTACACATTGAATTATTTAGCGGAGCTCCTCATAGTGGTTGTAGGAAGAATCACTTGGTCATAATGGCTGTGTGTACAAAATATTTCTGTTTTTTGGAATTAAGTATCCAGATATTGGGTTTCTGGATAAAATATTCCATACCTATGTATGAAGTTTATTTATTAGAATGATGGCAAAAATATAATTGTGGACAAGATTAAATATTAATACTCACAAATTGTGACACTGTTTTCTATTTTTACAGTAATAAGTTTATTAGGTTCTAATAAGTCACTTTAATAACCTCACATTTATTGCCACAAAGAAAATCTGTTTAAACACTCAGATCTTGCATAACACATACAAAAAACTGTCATTTTAAGGGGAGAGGGGTCTGTTTATTTTAGTGACTTCCTGTGACATGTTCTTTACTTACTATCAAAGATGTTATGTTTTAGACAATATGATATGTTGCTAAATTATTTCCTGAAGTGTGTGCATTCCATATGGACCCAAGAAAGAAAGGGATTCGTTGCATGGTTCATTCCTAATGAAACTCTGAGATGCATTTCTCCAGGCAATACACTGTTTGCATTTACTGGCTTTAAAGACTTTTAGGGAGTTTACAGTTTGCCTGATTGGGCATAACATGAAAAAGATGAACATAATCATACATGGTACAACATCCACAAATAACAAAATTGACTCGAACATGTAAAAATATGAAGCAGCTTCACAATGATTACACTGCTGTGTTACACTGTCCTCCCATAAATGTAAGGGCCATGAAGCTGGGGAAAGCACAAACACAAAAACTGAAATCATCCACCACTATTTATTTATTTATTTTAATAATATCTTTTTAAGAGATACAAAAAGCAGACTTTTAACAACTGTTTGACTGTAGAATATTACCGACACATCCTCATCAATAATACACTAAAGTTCAATTAAATGTGAGTGTTTTCAAATTACTTATTACAAGTCTCATCTTCAATTTAATTTTATATGTTGAGAAGTTTGTTTGACATCAGATTTCAGCAATTCAAGCACTAATTTTATTTTACTTTATTACTAAATCACAACAATTTTGTTAATATTCTGGAAATTAATTAAAATAAGGTAATAGTAAGATTTTATTGAAACCTGGATGTACATCAGGGGCAGGCTGGGCTGGGGGCAGGGGGGGCATATGCCCCCCGGGCTGGTCCCATAGTGGGCTACCTTGTCTGGGTCACTGGACCACCTGCATTTTTTTTCCTTTAAATGTTCTTAATAGGCCGCTAAGTCAAGAGTTGCCCCCCCCCCCCGGCTAAAATTTGCCAGCCAGCTCCTGATGTACATTACAATAAAATATTTACAATAAAATATTTAAGATAAATAAATAACGAATACAACAATAAACAAGAAGAAGTTAGACTTGTACTCCACATTTGTAAGCATGGGATAGCTTCCCTGTTGCCTAGGTGTTCTGAAATGTTCATGCACAGTTCACTAAAAACAATTTGCAAACAATTATTTACATTAATAAAATCATAATTAAATATCAAAAAAATTCGTTCCACATAGCTTTTTGATATAATTAATAATTCCTTATTCATTTTCGCACTTAAAAGCATGATAATTAAACAAGAAAAAAAAAATGTTTAGCAGAGGATCTGCTTTCCTCATTAAATCTCCTGTGCCTATAGGCAATAACAAAATAAGAGGAAATTGACTCCTTTACATATATCTGTAAGGCATTTGACACCAGGCCTCATCTATCTTGGACCTCTTGCATAGAGATGCAGTGGTGGACAATCGCCTAGGCATGGTACTTGTATACATTTCCCAGGAACATCCCAAACACATTGCACCATATCAGTTTCGACCTTGCCAAAGAAAAATTGAAGACTGGGATTCTACCGTCTGAATATCTGAGACAACGTCGCCCCTCTCTGATGCCCCAATTGCCTGATCAATTTCTCTAAAATGGCAATATGCTTCTGGGAGGGTGGAAAAAGCACAAAATAATTCAAGGGAAAAAAACTATTTTTTCTTCATAAAAGTTGACACATTTCTCTTATGGAACATAGCCTCAAGCCTTCCATTACTTCTAGACCAACTACACCAGAGAGCAGAATAACCTGACAACATCATCATCCCATCTTTGTTTATAGACTATTAATTAGTGCAGAAACAGAACTCGGAGATTGTATAATCAAAACTTAGTTATTATTTATTATCATTTATTTATATAGCGCCATTCATATTATGCAGAGCTGTACAGTGAATGTGTAGCTATTCCTATCAGTCCATGTCCCTTTGAAGCATACAATCTAAATTTCCGATACACAGACTATGGTGAATTTTGTCAGAAGCCAATTACCATAACTATAAATATGTTTTGGTCTGTGGAAGGAAACCAGAGCACACAGAGAAAATCCATGCAAACCTGAAGAGAACATACAAACGCCTTGGAAACCAGAGCACAAAGAGAAAACCCACGCAAACCTGAGGAGAACATACAAACGCCTCACAGACAGAACCCTTTTCATAACCTCAGTGCTGTGAGACAGCAGTGCTAACCACCGTGCCACTGTACTGTCCACCTCATGGTTGTTGGATATCTTAAAAAAATAGCTGAAATATCTTCCAGCCTAAACATCTTAAATACTAGCAGAATTATTTTACATAAAGGGCATTAAAAGGTTAGGCATATCTTTATCAAAATTAAATTTACCTTTGTACATAAAATCACGCTTCAACTTTTCCATCTTGGAAACCCACAGGAATGTAAAACACATTCTAGTCAGTCTCTCAATATATAACTCGGAAGAAGGGAAACCAACCCCACATTAGCATAATGAGGAATAAAACCATCTTTCTTACTAAAGTATTTCCTCCATAGTGAAATTCCACAGGCTCCACATTAGATTCTTTTTCCATCTTATTTCAAACCAAATGCCAATGTAGATTGCCATTATTATATGATAAAAAACAATACCTAAAATCTTTATTTGTTCTCACTGAATATTGATTTAAGGTGTCTGGGAAACATCCAGACACCATTGCTCAAACAATTCTAGAAATATATTATTGATACATCTATGATAAAAGAGGCTACACATAAAAAAAATAAAGGAGTGGGGACATAGGACACCCGGTTTTTATTTCCCAATTTAAAAATGACACATTACGTTAAATGTTTGACGAAAACAAAACAATGCAATACAATATCAAAGTTTAATATGGCTTAAGAGCACTTCAGGTATTGCCATTTTCAACTTTAAAAAAATACTCAAGTTGTAACCTGTCAAAAGCTTTTTCAAAATTTAACGCTAAATTTGGTAAGCTCTACTTTCGTTTTTTAAACTAAGAAATTACATTATGAATAGTATTTAGGGACCGGTCATTGTTATTCAGGACTGTTGACTCCTGACTAACTTGTATTTTCCTTAACTGTATGGCCTCCAACTCTTTAAATTCAAGATTTCTTCATCATAGTCCCTTCTGGGACCTCAAGCCTCTGGGTTGCTAGTTGATATGTAGAGATCACCATATCTTCCTTTGCGCTCTCACACTTTCATCGGGATCTTTGCTTTTATTTTGGTCATTTTAGTCATCTAAGCAACCCACGCTTGCTTCGGTCTCATAATGAAATCAATATAATATTCTATTTATATAGCGACACTAATTCCAAGATGACTGTACAGAGAACTCACATCAGTCCTTGCCCCATTGCAGTTTACAGTTTAAATTCCCTAACATACACACACACACAGACCGAGAGAGACTATGGTCAATTTAATAGCAGTCAATTAACCTACTAGTATGTTTTTGGAGTGTGGGAGCAAACCGTAGCACTCGGAGAAATCCCACGCAAATACAGGGAGAACATATAAACTCCACACAGATGGTCAGGAATCGAACTCAGTGCTGTGAGGCAGAATTACTAACCATTAAGTCACCATGCTGCCCATGAATGCCGTATGACTGGTGCTCAGGGGACATCTATAAAGGGTCTACTACTAGCAGCACAGTGGACTCCAGGTCAGATTCAACAGGATGTTTGGTACCCCTAGAACAATGGATCTACTTTACTGGGACTATCACCGATGATGCAAAGGATTATATACCATTTGCTTTATGCCTTTAGAATCATCTCAAATGCTTCTACCATTGATGCTGTAATAGGCTACTGTTCACACTTCACAGTCAACCTGCACTGGAGAGTCTGGGTTGCCTTAACAGGATCAACAGTGGACCTACACTTAAACCCCATAGATGCACTGCATCTGGTGCTCAGTGTAATCTTAGTAGGGCTCATTACCAACTGTGTGATGGCATTCTGCTTATATTGGTTGACTAATGTTGGGAGCTGAAGGCCATCTTACAAGAACCCACTACTTTAGCAGCACCTGGAGAGTATGGTAGGGACCTTGTAACATCCACCCAGGTTCTCTGTGCCTTGGATGCAGAGGCAAAACTAGTGAGCTTTGGGCCCCGGTGCAGGGAAGCAGGGTGGAGGGAACTGGGGCCCACAGCTCTCTAGTTCCCCATGCAGCGGGCCCCATTATCTCCATAGGCCCCGGTGTCTGTTTACAGGTAAGTAGGCATTTTTTACATGTTGCTGTGTTCAGTTTCATAGTAATTATGTCAGTGTTTACAGCATCGTAAATTCGTACTACAACCTTACAGGGTTGGTGCTAGGGTACTAGACACCTTATGCAAAGCATCATATTCCCATGTAGTCTATTCCTCCCATACCATCCTCCTCAATAATTCATAGCCCTCTCGATAGTCATTTATTTCTCCATTACCACTTTCCCTTTCACCTGTAATTAATTTCTCCCCTACATCCTTCACCTACTGTATGTTCCCCTCTCTCAGCCTCTCCTGCAAATCATCCTCCCCTCCCTCCTTTAGAATTCATTCACATTTCTCTTGTAATTAATTTCCCCCTCACCATCCTTTGTAATTGCTGAATGCTGGAGTCATGCAAGAGACAGCTCCTGATTGGCTTATTTCACTTCATACAGGAGCTGTCCTTCAGTTCGATGTGAGTTTTTCTTTCCCCTTATAGATTACAAGCTTTCTATTAGATTACGGTGGCCAAGAAAGAAAGACGGTTTTAGGTATTTATTTATTATTGGGGCATTATGGATTAGTTATGTGGGCAACATGTATGAATTAAATATGGGGCAATATTTATTAATAAATTATCAATTTTGACAGTTTAAACTTGGTGTCCAACAGTTAGGCATCCCTGGAAGCGACCATTGCTAGTGACCATTGCTAGTGAGCATTGTGATGGTACTCTTAAAGTGAGGTGGCTAGATAATCCCCCACCCCCAATCCACTAGAAGACCGAGCCCAATGCTGAGTAAAAAGTCATCGAGGAATGTAAAGAAAGGGACATTTTTTTAACACTATTTATTTAAATGTAATAATAATATTAGTGAGTCTGATGTGGTGGCACCTGCACAACCTGTTAAGCCAGGACACTGTACACCTTACCAGGCATTCCGCACAGAGCTCTTAACTTCACAGTCAATTGAAGATTGCTATAATGTGTGATATTATATAATTTATCATCATATGCTGGCCAACTTAATTTTATTTTTTGTTTAGTTTTTTTTAGTGATTAGCCCAATAATTGAAATGTGGAAATTTGTGTTGTTTTTAAAGGGTTGTTCAATAACAAAACTTGTTCAATATATGTTTTCTATTTGAATATATGTGCTTTATTATACAGGTATTGTATTCTGTTTTCTCTATTAACAGAGAGCAGGACAGCAACTCACAAGCTTTGGAAACTATGGCAATTTGGCCAGACAAATGATAAGCGAGGTATAACATAGTTATGTGTGAGGTACTGGGCTCTGGTAACAATTATGCTATTTACACCTTATTTAGGGCACAATTTGGGAAATCAAAGATCATCATCATCATTTATTTATATAGCACCACTAATTCCGCAGCACTGTACAGAGAATATTTGTCACTCACATCAGTCCCTGTCCCATTGGAGCTTACAGTCTAAATTACCTAACACAGACACACATAGGCAGACTAGGGTCAATTTGATAGCAGCCAATTAACCTACCAGTATGTTTTTGGAGTGTGGGAGGAAACCAGAGCACCCGGAGGAAACCCACGCAAACAGAGGGAGAACATACAAACTCCACACAGATAATGCCATGGTTGGAAATTGAACTCATGACCCCAGTGTTGTAAGGCAGAAGTGCTAACCACTGAGCCACCGTGCTGCCCGTAGGAAGTTTCTTGCCTGTGAAGTTACATAGGCAGCTGCACCTCTAATTTTCCAGACATTGGACAAATTAAAAATACCACACCTAAAGTCAGAATAAACTACTAAGGTACATTGTTTTCTTGCTTGTTTTCTTATTGGCAAAAATGGAGATGTGATAATGTAATCTCACAATGGTCATGTTTTCTACAGTTTAACAGTCTTAGAAAATAATACCTTTCTGAACAAAATCCCAACAATTATTTAAGAAAATAATAAGATTACATGATACATTGCTGATCACATCAGTTTGTTGCCTGTAGAAACGTTGCACTTTGAGGTGCACATATTTTCATTTACCAAGTCCATTTTATTGTGTGTGTTCCTAGACTTTTTAACAAATATCTGTTATTTTAAAATATCTGTTTCTCATTTATAATTTTACGCAATTCTTAAACATAATTTAAAAGTTTATCAATTGTCATGTTTTCTAACTCACTTTCAATTGTGTGGTATCTTAATAATAGGAGCAACTCAAGTAGGGTTTTGAAAAAAAATGTGGCCTTGGGTAGAGTCTAGATATGGGCCCATTTATTGCAGAGTTATCAATCTGTGAGCATTCCAACGAGGGAGATATTTGCAGCATAAATCCATTGTGGCAAAAATACGGAGGTGAGCGAAATTTCCAAAATTATTCCACAAAGTATTTGCTTCATTCCATACTTTTCCCAAATGTCCTCCAAACCATCCCATACAGCAGAATTAATAGATCATCATCTTCCCAACTCTATTCATACACTATAAATTTCACTGAATACTAATATACAAAAACAGTTCAGAGTATCATTCATTTGGATGTCAAAGTTGAAGCGGAGCTTGAAGATTGTATCGCTGGAACTTCACTACTCTGTGAAACAGCCTGTTCCTCTGCGAAGCTCAATTTAAATATAATTTTACAGACATTTTGGTCATCTCTGTAAAACGGGGATTTGATTAAATTCTGTGAGAGTGGTTTTGCGCAATTTGCAGTGTCATATATGCAATATAGCATCTCATCAGATGTCCAGCATAAAATGTAGAGTTTTTTTCTGATGTTCCGTTCAGCATTCACTTTACAGCCCCACTCTGATGTCCAGACCACAATGTAAACAGCGCTGCCAATGACAGTGATTAATTTAAATGAAATTAGCCCTAATTCCCCCTCATTTTAATTTCGGGGGCCTGGGCCTAATTCAAGTTGTCTTTTTAAAAAGAGAGTATGGAATTTGAGCATAGTTCCGATTGTATTTAAATTCAAGCGGATCTCAAGATCATTTTGATTTGAATCTGTATGTACAGTGCTTGTTGTATGTAAACAGACAGAACATGCGCAATATAAGGTCACATGCAAAAAAATATATATTATAAAATAAATGAACAAATGTAAACAGTATAATAATTAATACAAATATGATTGAGTTAAAAAAAAATATATAATGTTTTTTACAGTCCATACATAAATAAAGATGTTCTTAATGTGTACTGTACATACAATGTGTTTTTATGGTCTATTTTCTGTGCTAGCTACTGGCATGTATACATGTACTTTTCCAAACGCAGACTATGCCATCTCAGTTATCACCATCAGTCAGTATTACCACCTGCCCTCTAGCTGGTATAACATCAAAAAAACGAGTGTACTTAAGAGAAACCAGGACTTGAATCGGCTGCAAATGCATCAGTATTCCGTTGGCACACCCTTACTATACATTGCCTATGTCTGTCCGCCCTTCAAGTCGTAGCCAGTAGTAAAAGTCAAATGCATTCGGACATGAATTGAATGCAATTGCATTAAAGTAAGGTTCATTTTTGAGCATGCGCAGAGCAACTTCAAGTGAGATACAGCGCACAAACTGACTTTCTTCCAATATGAATCAGGCCCTGTATTTTATTATTCATTATGGTATTAAGAGTTGTTAATGTATTTAATATATTTTTTCTTCGAATGCATTCTGTCAGATCTTTATATTGCCCATATGAATTGCGCATATCCTGCACTCTGTTGTGTTTGTCTGCATACGGCAAGTGCCATGTAGCCAATGCGTACTTCAGATATTCAGATGGAAACAATTCTTAAGATCTGCATGCACTTGAATATGAGCGTTCATGCGTGCAATTTGTATCCGATTTTATAAAAATGCAAATTGCATTCATTTTGCGTTCCAAAATGAATCAGGCACTATATTTGACTGATCGTAAAGTGCAGAGTGTGGTTCACAATTCATGCAGGAAGCAGTGTCGGACTGGGGCATGAAGGGCCCACCGGGGGACTGCAACGCTAGGGGCCCACCAGAGGGGGTGTGGCCAGCCATCATAGAAGCGAGACCAGACACTAGAGGGGGAGTGGTCAGCTCACGAAGGATAGCTAGCCCCATAGTGTTGTATATAAAGAATGTAGTGTGTATATAAAAAATACACAGTCTTGACCTGCCCCTTAGATTGGGCAGAACAGTCACCAAAAATCGGGATTGTCCCACTAGACCAGGCTTGGCTAACCTGTGGCACTCCAGGTGTTGTGAAACTACAAGTCCCAGCATGCTATGCCAATATATAGCAGCCTATTGCTGGAAGAGTATGCTGGGACTTGTAGTTTCACAACACCTGGAGTGCCACAGGTTAGCCAAGACTGCACTAGACAGACTGTCCTACCTGTTCTTGTCACTTCTACCACCTGTGGCTGCTGGTTTCTTTATTTGCGGCTTGTCTGGATCCAGGAATGTTGGCGGCCCTATTTGGAAAAAATAATGGCGTTAAATCAATAGGACCCACAATTAATACTTTTCCACCACCTACCACACAAACATTACTTTGCCACAAGCCCGCTGTGCCATCAGACACACACTAGTTCCCCTTAATCACCATGCAGTGCCTCCTTATGATCACACTGTGCCCACCATGCTGCTTTTGCTCCCCCCCATCTCCTGGCCCCCTTTCATCACCCTGTGCCATGCTGACCTGGCCCCCCTTCACACTCTGCCATGTTGCTTTTGCCCCTCTTCACACTGTGCATGCTGCTTTGGCACTCTGCCATGGTAGTTCACATGCTCTTATGCCTCATCTCTCATGGCCTTATTGCACCTCTCTCTCATGCCCTTATTGACCCTCATCTTACATGCCCTTATTGCCCCTCATCTTACATGCCCTTATTGCACCTCTCTCTCATGCCCTTATTGACCCTCATCTTACATGCCCTTACTGCCCCTCATCTTACATGCCCTAATTGCCCCTCATCTTACATGCCCTTATTGCACCTCTCTCATGCCCTTATTGACCCTATTCTTACATGCCCTTATTGCCCCTCATCTTACATGCACTTATTGACCCTCATCTTACATGCCCTTATTGCCCCTCTCTCATGCCCTTACAGCCCCTCATCTCTCATGTCCCTCTCCCCCAAAATGACAGGCTGCTCGCTGCTGCAACGCTGCGCGCTTTACTAACCTTATCATCAATGGCTCCTGCATTCTTCGTGTAGTTCCTCTGGGCGGCAGGACGTCTCCAACATGGGCGGGTCTTCTTCCAAGATGAGTCATGTGACTCATCTACCAATGACTGTCTGCATGGCGCATGTGCAGAGAGCCACAGTCGCGTCTGTGCTCTATGCACTGAAAAGACAGTGCAGTGCTGTCAGTGTCACCTGACCTGCCTGTCAGCCGAAGAACGGACCCGGGCGGGGGCGTGGCTAACCAGCGTCGGGGCCTACCGGAGGATCACCCGGTTTCCCGGCAGGCCAGTCCGACGCTGGCAGGAAGACATTGCCAGAAATAAAGTAGGCTCTGCATTTCAACAACATGATTCATTTAATTCACCTGAGTATGTGCAATTAGCGTTACCTTAAGCTGAGTACACACTACAGAAATTCCGACCAACTTTTTATGCCGAGCGATTTTACATGCGATCGATGGTCCGATCGCTCGGTCCATGGACTGCATACACACTAGCCTTGTTTAGGACGAAAAAGGGAAGAGCGGACGTCCCTTTAGGGACTTTTTACAGTCATGTTGTCGTGAACAATGACTGTAATTTCGTGCTCACTGTTGTGGATCGGTCGGAAGTTATACACACTACACAGTGGAAACGAGATTGGAACGAAAATATTAAACGGTACGACAAACCAAATGACGCGATAATTGTCCATTTGGGCAGACTTTCGACCAACATGTCACTGCACACACTGACCCGACTTTTGAACGAGCGGTCGTATGTCGGCTGTTTGAGCCGATTATTAGACGAAAACAGTGTAGTGTGTACCCAGCTTTACTTGGTATTATGAAAGCAGGTCTGTTCATAAAGCGGCAAAGTAAGCTTTGTCTTTTATGAAATGCATTTTATCCATTTGTCAGTAGGATCTATTGCACACAAATAGCTGAACCTATATTGATTTTGATCCAGAGTAGGAAAAGGCATGTCTAGGAGCACTTTGTCCGTTGTAAAAAAAAAAACGGTGCCATGTATAATAAAAACAGGCTAAATAGAGCAGTATTTTAGGAGAAAAACTAAAAATTATAATCCAATGTAAGGCTTGGTATACACTACAGGAAAATTCTAATGATGCAATAGTTTTAGCGATTTTACCAACCGCAGGGAAAAAAAAGTCCCAAACAGCATGCCAATTCGTGTGTACACACTATATCCATAGTACACGATTACCTTCAGATCTGTGCTCATCATCTGTCATAACCATTGGCTGCAACTCAGGGGATTCATCCAGCATGGCAAAGTGACAGCTGTCCTAGACTCTGGTGTCAGTGGGTAGCCGGAGGTCAAGGAGAGCAGATGCCTAGGTTACTGTTTGTGGTGGGTGTGGACTAAGACTGGAATTATTACTCCTGATTGCACAGGGACATCATATCCAGGTGACGTGATCCTCAAAGTAATGGGAGATTGTCTTAATAATGTCCACAGTGACAGATGCTATGGCATGCACCCCTGTGCTGTTCTCTGTGGGTCACAACTCATTGCCTGAAGGGAAATTCTCAACTATATATGTGCTTTGGTATTAAAACCTGTCCATTCTGGGAAAATTAGCTTTTTTTACGAAGTGCTTTTCTGTTACTTTATGCCTACTGATCTATCCTTCCTTCTGGGCAGTTTTCTTCACCTCTGCGGGGTGAGTGCTCATTAGGCACAGGAAGGATTGACCTATCCTCACAGGAAGTGAGGAAAGGTAAGTATTTAATGTAATATGTGATGTAATGTAATGTAATCAACACACTGCAGAATTGGAAGAACATCCTTCGATCATTGAACAAGATTTTTAGTTCAGTTTAAAAATTTTGTTCAATAATACGATGTGCTTTGGAGCAATAATCGTTCATCGTTGCAGGGTATACACTAGAGTGAAATCGGGCCAACCAGTCGTTTATCGTCTGATTGGCCCAATAAACGTCTGAAAACACTGTAGTGTACACCCAGCCTAAGTGGTAGGAGACTAATTTTGGTGTGACGATTACACAGGTCTGCAACCAAAAAGCTGTACCTCAAAAAGCTGTTTTCATAATTTTATCTGATTCTTATGTTTTTTGGTGCGCTGAATTTGAAAATTCATCATACTTGGGGGAAAAAAACGGAACAATGGAAAAACAAATTTATTTTCACTGCCAGTGCTCCCAAAAACATGAAAATACATGTTTATCGGTCCTGATGGTGATTACTGCATTGTTGAGTGTGCTTGCTAGGGCCTGCCCGGACATGTTCTTTCATGCATTTACTTGTTCCCTGATTCCTCCACAATCTTGTATTTCATTTCAGTCGTCATCCTGCTATTGTCTGTGTGGTTCAAAATTAGTGCAATGCCTCCAAGAAAGTGTGTAAATTCGCCTGACAGTTTCTGTTTCATATGTGGAGAGTTGATGATGAAAAAGCAGCAGTTGAATATTACGGATTTTGTTAAAAAAGTTTATTTTGTTTATTTTAAACTAAAACTGGTGACCAAGATAAAGTTTGGGCTCCTCATAAAGTATGTAAGCGGTGCGTCGAAGATCTTCGTAATTGGTCAAAGGGCAAGATAAAAGCTTTTCGATTTGGAATTCCTATGATGTGGCGCGAGCAAAAGAATCATAGTGATGATTGTTATTTCTGTTCCTGTGATGTGAAGGGGTACAATTCAAAGTGGAAGTGCACCATCACGTATCCCAATCTTCCTTCTGCTATTCGTCCCATTCCCCATGGTCCAGACGTCCCTGTGCCCGACCCTCCTACAAACCTGGATGAAGTCAATTGGCCTGACGAGAATGGAACTGTACCTCAGCCTTAAGATGGATCAAGTTCTTCAGATGTTGAAGTTGACGAACCAAAACTTTTCTCGCAAGAGGAACTCAATGATTTGGTGAGAGACCTAGATCTACCTAAGCAATCTGCTGAATTACTTGGTTCTGGACTTAAAAGCAAAAATTTGTTAATGGAAGGTACATAATTTGCATGGTACAGACATCAGAAAAAAGACTTTCTGTCTTATTTTTTTCATGAGGGCAATTTGGTGTTTAGCTCTGATTTAGAAGGGTTGTTGGCTCAGTTCCACATTCAGTATGATTCTTCTGAATGGAGGCTTTT
Source organism: Mixophyes fleayi (assembly GCF_038048845.1). Classification (NCBI taxonomy): domain Eukaryota; kingdom Metazoa; phylum Chordata; class Amphibia; order Anura; family Limnodynastidae; genus Mixophyes; species Mixophyes fleayi. Next base: position 207,075,935 of record NC_134404.1, read on the forward strand.
CATTGACTCTTCCAAAAGAAGCTTAAAAGCAGTTTTACTTCACAATGGTGGCCGTTATGCGTCCATTCCTGTTGCTCATTCGGTGTACTTGAAGGAGACTTATGAGAACTTGGAGTTGGTACTCAAGAAAGTGGGTTATCAAAACCAAAACTGGTTGGTATGTGGGGATTTAAAAGTATTATGTATACTGCTGGGACAACAGGCTGGGTACACCAAATACCCTTGTTTTCTATGTTTAAGGGACAGTAGAGACCGACAAAATCACTGGAAGCAAAAAAATTGGCTACCAAGAAGTCTAGTTGTTGGTGAAAAGAATGTTCTCAGAGATACATTGGTACCCCCTGAGAAGGTTTTATTACCACCACTCCATATAAAATTAGGATCAATGAAGCAATTTGTTAAGGCACTTCCCAAAGATTCCCGAATGCTTCAAGTACTTGGGATCCAAGTTTCCAGGTTTAACGGAGGCAAAACTGAAAGAGGGGGTTTTTGGTGGCCCGGATATTAGAAAACTCATATCCGACAAAGACTTCATCAGTTCAATGACTCCAACTCAAAAGAAGCCTGGGTTGCCTTTACTGTGGTCATAAAAACTTTTTGGGAAACCAAAAGGATCCAAATTACAAGGAAATGGTGGAAACAATGTTGAAAGCGTTCCACAAGCTTGGTTGCTCCATGAGCTTAAAAGTCCATTTTCTCAACTCACCTTGACTATTTTCCTGAAAATTTGGGAGCAGTGAGTGATGAGCAGGGGGAACATTTCCATCAAGATATAAAAGAAATGGAAAGAAGGTATCAAGGGAATTGGAGTGTTACGATGATGGCTGACTACTGCTGGATGTTGTACAGGGATCTTCCGGAAGCCACATACAAGAGGAAAAACTCAAAAAGAAGTTTAGAGTTTAAAAAAAGACGATTTCACAAGCAATCTACTTGAGTGTGGTGTTAATTTTGTTGTCACCTGTGCAAATTAGTTAATATTTTTCATGTAAATAAAATATTTGCATTAAAAGATTTTTTTAAACGATGACCACCTGTTTGTATGAAAACCTGACGTCCCAGGACAAAACGGCTGTCATTTTTAGATTCAGCGCACCAAAAAATGTAAGAATCAGTCAACTAAACCAAAACAGCTGTCCAAAAAATTTTTTTTGCAGACCTGTGTTACACTTTGTATAATGTGTCTCTTGAGATTGTCACTGATATCTAAGCTATCGTTATTGCATGTAAACACATGCTGATTGCATTAGAAGTGCAGCCTTCTACCCCAATAGCACCACCCCTTTCATTTATTAAAACGTTTCTGTTTTTCTCTGAAAATACTTCTACTTGGTTTAGTTTGATTTATGACTTAAATTAATCATTAGTGAGGCAACATCTGACCTGTCCTTGTTTCAGGTGGTAATTTTATATGTATGTAGTGCTTTTTTACATTTCTCGAAGTACATCTAAAAAGTCTATTCAGGCGCCCATTAAAAGTGTAGGACGAGATCTAAACTCTGTCATCTCAGAGCTGGTATAAAATGCAAGCCCTTTGGCAGAGTGGAAATAGCTGTGTGTCCATCCAGATAGTCATGAATATCTGATCTTCCATAAATGAAGCCATGTTGCTCCACAAACTGCTCCACAAACAAATGCTCAGTGGATATCTAGATGCATTTGCGTAAATCAGGCACACAACTGGTCCAAAGCTGTACTACGAATTAAGACACTGTAGGCCCCTGGGCTAGGGGTACTGTGAGGCCCCCATTTTTCAAGCGACTTATGCCTAATCCAATATTATTGGGGGCTCCCCAGTAATATCGGATTGGGCATAAGTAGTTTGAGCTGTTTTCCTTTTAATATACCAAATCAGTATTCTCAAAATGCCAAAAAGAAGTAAAATACAAAATTTTATTTTTTCTTACAAGGTTACTTATAAACAAATAAAAATCAAAAATTTGTTTCGCGTAATTTCTTTGAAACAAATTGCTCTAAAACATTGTTAAATTGTAAATCCTTTAGAATATCATTTTCTATTGCCATAAGAGCAAGTCTATTGAGTCTTTCTTGTGCCATTGTGGATCTGTAGGCATTCTTCAAAAGTTCCATCTTGGAGAAACTCCTTTCTCCAGTCGCATTAGTTATCATCAAGCACATGTAAATTCGCAGAGCTATTTCAACATTGGGGAATGAAGACGTTAATCCATTGTTTGATACAAGGTTGTAGATATCAGAAGCCCTTAGAGATTGAGCATTTTGCTTGAATTCATCAAATTCCGCTACAAAGTTCTTGAAGTGAAGAATTTCGGCCACAAATTCAGGCTCTGTGTCACCTTAGTAAATCTGCTGAAATTTGGCTGCTGCTGTTGAAATGTCTGCATCACTCATTGTTGGGAATTCAACCAGGAAACCAAATAGTGAGTGAATATTTCTGTATGCTTCAATGCGATGTGCAAGAGCTGAACATAAGTTATCTATGATGGGTAGATATGTTTCCACCTTAAACTTCTCTCTTCCTCGCAAGATAACATCATCAGCATTACCAACACTGCTTCCTTTTCTTTTTGATTGTCGCTTGTGTTCATCACAGTATTGTGCATCTCCAACTTTATCTTGTGCTTTACTTTCAAACACTTCAAACTGATTTCGCTGTGTCATCAAAAAATCTAGTAGAGATTTCAGAAGTTTAATAGCTGTTTGAAGCTCCAGTGTTTCACCTTGAAGTGACCTGCTGACTTGATTGAATCTCTAAGTATGACAGCCCAGAAGTCTGCCAAGAGAACGGTTTCCAATTTTGCCAGTAGTTTGAGAATAATATTTGCCTCATAACATGTGTCTGCTTACTGATTACAATCTTCTGAGATTATCCGCAAAGCCTTTTGAAAAGAGCTGTAGCCTTTAGACAGAGCCTTTACAGCATCAGCCCTTGCAGACCATCTAGTATCGGATGGCCTTTTAGCTACTAATGTAGACTGACTTCCATATTAATCCTTGAGGCACTGAAGCATTACTGACAAACGTTGAGTGGAACCAGAAAAGAAATTGTACATTTTTTGTATTAGATTAAAGAATGATATAGCTCCAATGCAGCTTTCCACAGCACATACACCTACTAAGTTGAGGGAGTGTGCAACACATGGAATGTAATGCGCAAGAGGATTGATATTTGTAATCTGTGCTTGCAGCCCTTTGTAGCATCCTGACATGTTTGATGCGTTGTCATAGGACTGTCCTCTTAGATTAGCTACATCAATACCAATTTGGTGAAAGTATTTCAAGATAATGTTGGCAAGAGCTTCTCCAGTGTGACGTACCATGATGAGAATAAAAGTGAGAAAACGTTCCACAACCTTATAATCTGATTTTTTAACATACCGAACAACTACAGTCAACTGATCAGTATGAGAATTGTCAGGTGTTGAATCAACACTTAGGGAAAAGTATTTGGCTTCCTTGATTTCTTCTACAATGGTTTGCAAAACTTTGTTTCCCATAATCTCTATGATTTCCTCACATATTGTTGAAGATAAATATGAAGCTTTTCCTCTTCCTTGATTACCATATTTTGCTATATGTGAACTAAGAAAAGGATCATATTCAGCAAGTAATTCAAGAATGCCAAGGAAGTTGCCGTTGTGTTGAGAATTGAGGAGTTCTGTATCGCCACGAAAAGCTAATCCACGGGATGAGAGAAATTTGATAGTAGAAACTACTCTTTGCAGTACTTTTACCCAGTATTCCTTTTCCTTTGTGAATTCAATTTCCATTATGGAATCAATTCGTCCAAGATCTTTACCCCTATAAATCCATGTCATCATAGAGGTCCTATGTCCATTGCTTTTTTCATGTTCTGAAATGCATGTAGAAGCATGTTTCCAATCTGAAAATCCACCATGAGAAAACTGTGTTTTCACTCCATGAATACCATCAAAGAGAACGCAATCAAATCAATACACATTCCCTGTTAAAGGAGAATACACTAGCCATTCCCTTTCCCTTTTAATTGTTTTACCAGTTATGTGTTTTCGGAATATCAAAGCACATGAACATTTTCTTCTCTGATCAGAGTATACTCTTTCGGATAGAGAAAAGTCATCATCATGGTGCTGGCATTCCACGGGACCTTGCTTGCACCAAAAGTCACGTACCTCATTTGTTATATTGTCAATTGTCCACAAACCAATGTCATTTTGATACTCAAATGCAAGGTTATCTTTCAGATGAACAATCTCAGATTCAATCCCTGTGGCATCAGTATTAGAGACAACCTCAGTAGAGACAACCTCAGTTATTGTGTTATCATTTCATGCACTTGTTGTTGGCTGTGGCTGCTCTTCTCCTGTTGTTGTTGGCTCTGGCTGCTCTTCAGCTACTGTTAGCTCTGGCTGCTGTAATGCTGCTGTGCCTGCCTTGGGTTTGAATCCAAGATCAAATAATTTTGGATATTGGCTGAGCAGTTCTTCATGCTTTTGTGTCTTCTCCTGTTGTCTTTTTCTTTTGCTTGCTCCACTCTCAAACTTCTTCTTCTCTGACATATTTAATCTGAAAAGGTGAAACTATTAAAAAATATCAATCCATCAGACCCTCACCCTTTGCCAAATCATTAGATGTCCCCGCTGCAGCCACGTCACCTCCCCAGTTATTACCCCGTCCTCCAACCTCAGACCCAATGTATCACCTCAGCAGCCACTTCATCTACCCAGTAACACAGTGGATTCCAAACTTTTTCAGTTCAAGGCACCCTTAGGGTCTCCCAAAATTTTTCAAGGCACCCCTTAGCCAAAATAATTACCAAGTAGTCCCCCACCTTGCTTACCACTGGCCCTGACCAAGGCACCCCTGTGAGAGCTCCAAGGCACCCCAGGGAGCCTAGGTGCATAGTTTGGGAACCACTGCAGTAACATATTTGAAGACATTGTACCAGTAGCGTTATAGACTTTTTATCCATTATGTACTGGCTAGAAGGAAAGAACACTTTCATCCAGATGGTAATTAATTTTCTTTTTAGGATACCCTTAGCAATATAAAACAAGCCAGAAATAAATTAGCTTGAGACAAATTGCACTGTAAGGAACAACATCATGTACATTAGTATATATTAAATTTTACTTTTAACTTTTCTATAAAAAAATATGGAAGCTTCCATGCCTCATAATAAACAAAATATGTAGATAAATATGGATATTTACTAGCAAACAAGGGGACATAAATGTTGCCAACACCAGGATTATTCTCCCCAAAGCCGTCCTGTCAATCATACAGCTTGAGGGCATGATATAGCATCAATTTCCAAAGCCAGGCCAGAAGAACTGGAAAATGGCAGAAAGCAGACAAAGGGCAGACAGACAAGACCCCCTGGATTTGGTTTCAGTCAGTACTGAAAGAGAACATCAACCTATTACAGACCAAACTAAAGATCATTTCATTTAGATTAATAGCCTTAATTATGGAGTTAACCATGCAGACTTCCCCTCATTGATGAATAATTAATTGCACAACATACTCACTCAATGCTCAAGCCATATAAATAACAAAAATATATATGTGAAGAAATAAAATGTAAGCACATTAACGTTGTACATTTTTTATCCTGAGGTTACCATTGTAGCCGAGACATTAAAATGACTTACATTAAATCATATCTTATAACAAAAGTTCACAGCGCACAACACCCTTAGATTATTAAATCATACCTACCTATCATGCAGACAGAAAAATCTAACATTGAAATAAATAGTACAACAGCCAGCCTCAGTAAACTGCAGCCAGTGTCAGTATCCAAACTGGCTTTCATCAAAAGCCCCCTAAAGATATGTAACTACTAAACTAATGCAGAATACAGACACTTGCCACTGACCCTCTGTACATAATATATTCTGTAGTCCTTCACCAATAGCAACAAGCATATATTAACAAAGATATTTTGCAATAGCATGAGTCCATTACAATAGCTACATGATATATTATCTAACATGTTAACAGTTAATGGCAAAGAGGCTTCAATATTATGGCACAGTTCACAATTCACAACATAGCCAGCACATAGGGGATGAAACTTCTTCTACTTTAATAATTCCCAGCCGTGTGGGTCCAGAGTTCTCACCAAAAAATGAACAGCAAAAAAGATTATAGTGTATTGTGCTCCAATGGATTATTACATCCCCACGTATATAGTGATTCCCCTGCATGCACACCAATAGTTCTAAAGTATACCAAATAAGTGTGCAAGCTGAAATTCAAATAGCTTAAGGAACCAGAAAAGTAGGAGATAGAAAGAGTATAAAAGATGGTGCTAATAATAATAATGGGGGTCTCTTTCACCTGTTTTGGTCTATTTTGGGACTATTGCGTGTGAATGCAAGGGAATCATTATATACATGGTGATGTCATAATCCATTTTACACATATTAAACCGGCGGTTCCCAAACTGTGCGCCGCGGCTCCCAGGGGTGCCGCGGCGCTGTCACTGGGGTGCCGTGGGCCAGCCCTAAAAAAAAAGAAAGAAAACAGAAACTTACCAATCCGCGCGGCGCCGGGACCCAGCAGCCTCCTCTCTCCCGCAGCTGTCACTGAATGACGTCAGTGACAGCTGCGGGAGAGAGGAGGCTGCTGGGTCCCGGCGCCGCGCGGATTGGTAAGTTTCTGTTTTCTTTCTTTTTTTTAGGGCTGGGCGTCTGGCGCGGGCAGAGGGAGAGGGATTGTAGCAGAGGAGGAGAGCAGAGGAGGGGGACAGAGAGCAGAGGAGAGGGACAGAGAGCAGAGGAGGTGGACAGATGGCAGAGGAGGTGGACAGAGGGCAGAGGAGGTGGACAGAGGGCAGAGGAGGTGGAAAGAGGGCAGAGGAGGTGGAAAGAGGGCAGAGGAGGTGGACAGAGGGCAGAGGAGGAGGGCAGAGAGCAGAGGAGGGGGACAGAGAGCAAGTAGGAGGGGGACATATGGCAGAGGAGGAGGACAGAGAGCAGAGGAGGAGGGCAGAGGGCAGAGGAGGTGAACAGAGGGCAGAGGAGGAGGACAGAGGGCAGAGGAGGAGGACAAAGAGCAGAGGAGGGGGACAGAGGGCAGAGGAGGTGGACAGATGGCAGAGGCGGTGGACAGAGGGCAGAGGAGGGGACAGAGGGCAGAGGAGGAGGGCAGAGAGCAGAGGAGGGGGACAGAGAGCAGAGGAGGGGGACATATGGCAGAGGAGGAGGACAGAGAGCAGAGGAGGAGGGCAGAGGGCAGAGGAGGTGAACAGAGGGCAGAGGAGGAGGACAGAGGGCAGAGGAGGAGGACAAAGAGCAGAGGAGGGGGACAGAGGGCAGAGGAGGTGGACAGATGGCAGAGGCGATGGACAGAGGGCAGAGGAGGGGACAGAGGGCAGAGGAGGGGGACAGAGGGCAGAGGAGGTGGACAGAGGGCAGAGGAGGTGGACAGAGGGCAGAGGAGGGGGACAGAGAGCAGAGGAGGGGGGCAGAGGAGGGGGACAGAGGGCAGAGGAGGGGCACAGAGGGCAGAGGAGGGGCACAGAGGGCAGAGGAGGGGACAGCGTGACAGAGGGGGCAATGTGAGAGAGGGCAGTGTGCCTGGATGCAGAGGGGGCAGAGTGTCTGGATGCAGGGGGGGCGGATTCAGAGGGGCATTTTTGCTTACAACTAAATAAGTATTTCTGTCGTGACCTAAATACTTATTACAATTTTTTGACCCAACTACTTCTAAAACAGGACTGCTCAGTAATTATTTTGGAGGGGTGCCTTAAAAAAATTTGGAGCCTCTAAGGGTGCCGCGAACTGCAAAAGTTTGGGAACCACTGTATTAAACTATATATTTTTTTCTCTTATCTTTTAGCCTTTTTTTTATTCATGATCTACCCCCCCAGTCATGATAAGCTCCCAACAGCGCCAGCCATCACCCTGCTGCAATGCTCTCCCACCCCTCCCCCCCAGTCATGATAAGCTCCCAACAGTTCCAACCACGCCTACAATGATCTCTCCCAGTGCCACTGTGTCAGCCCAGCCCTCCTGCAATTATCTCCCCCAATAGAGCACACTGTGCCAGCCAGCACCCAAGCCCCGCCCTGCAAATATCTCCCCTAGAAGTACACACTGTGCCAGCCAGCCCCCACCCCCCCTGCAATTATCACCCTCAAAAGTGCACACTTTGCCAACCAGCCCCCAAACCCCCCCCCCTGCAAATATCTCCTCCAAAAGTGCACACTGTGCCAGCCAGCCCCCCAACCCCCCTTGCAAATATCTTCCCCAAAAGTGCACACTTTGCCAGCCAGCCCCCACCCCCCTGCAATTATCACCCCCAAAAGTGCACATTTTGCCATCCAGCCCCCAAACCCCCCCTGCAAATATCTCCCCCAAAAGTGCACACTTTGCCAGCCAGCCCCCACCCCCCTGCAATTATCACCCCCAAAAGTGCACATTTTGCCATCCAGCCCCCAAACCCCCCCTGCAAATATCTCCCCCAAAAGTGCACACTGTGCCAGCCAGCCCCCAAACCCCCCTGCAAATATCTCCCCCAAAAGTGCACACTTTGCCAGCCAGCCCCCAAACACCCCCCCTGCAAATTCCTCCTCCAAAAGTGCACACTGTGCCAGCCAGCCCCCCAACCCCCCTTGCAAATATCTCCCCCAAAAGTGCACACTTTGCCAGCCAGCCCCCAACCCCCACTGCAAATATCACCCCCAAAAGTGCACACTATGCATGCCAGCCAGCTAGCCCCCCCTTGTAATTCTCTGCACCAACCAGCCCCCAACCCCCCCTGCAAATATCACCCCCAAAAGTGCACACTATGGTGCCAGCCAGCCCCCCCCATTGTAATTCTCTGCACCAAAAAGTCTATGCCAGCCAGCCCCCAAGAGCGAGCTTACCTCAGTGTTCTTTAGTCAGCTCACTCCCTGCTGCCAGCCTGCTTGTAGTGTCCGTTCCGCGGCGCGCACCTATCACCTTACTGAGATCTCGTGAGAGTGAGACTGTCTCACTCTCACGAGATCTCCTTAGTAAGGAGATAGGTGCGCGCCGCGGACGGACCATTGCCAGCAGCCTGTCAATGGAGGTGAGTGACATCACCTCCATTCAATAGGAGTCACGCTACAGCTGTACAGAAAAAAAAAAAAAGTAATGCTTCCAAGAAAGGGCCCCACAGATGCCCGAGGCCCCTGCTTGTGCTGTGGAGCAGACATTTTGTGCCTCATAAATTACTTCCAATGTCTTCTCTTAGAGGGATAAAAAAATAAACTGTGTAAAAAATTAAATAAAAACCACACTATTTATATATAAAATTTATTATAACACTATTTAACAAGCATACTCTCAAATAAAGTACACATATTAGGTATCACCATAGATGTAAGATGTCACAGAATAAATTTAGCAATATATTTATAGAGTTCCACTAACAAACACTGTGTGAATCTAAGTGCATTGTTTTACTAACATTGTTTACCTGTAACATACAAACTGAATACAAATATCTGTATCACAATATGTTACAAAAAATAATATTTGTCCCCAAGAAAGTATAATTCACTTAGTCTATTTAGATAATCTGGGTCTGATTCATCTTCAGAGGCAACCTGCATGCAACTTGTGTTAAAAAACTGAGCAGAAAACTTGATGCGTATTTCTGACCGTATTCAAATACAAGTGAGTATCAAGACATATTTCATTTGAATCAGAGGATCTCTGCCTAAATGCTAATTGCCATATGGAGATAGACAGAACAGTATTTGCAATATACAGGCACATTAGAACACATGCACAATAAAAATATGTTAGAACATAAATTAGCAACTCTTAATACTGTAATCATTAATAAAAATATTTGTAAAAAATATATAATTTATTTTACATTTTTTTTAACAGTAAATGCATAACTTAAGATGTTCTTAATGCATACTGTACATACAATCTGTTTATATAGTCAACCTTCCTTCCATGCACATTTTCTTGCTATCTAGTGCCGCGCACATGTGTAGTTTTTAATACAACGGCTATGCTGTGTCAGTCATCACTGTCAGTTGGCACTTACACCTGCCCTGTAGCTGGTGCTAATGTTAGGGATAAAAAACGTAATGTCAAATGTCAAGAACCCGAGACCTTGAAACAGCCACATCTGCGTTGGCACACCCTCGGCATGCCCTTACTGCACAGTAAGTGTCATTTGTGTTCAAATATGAATTGCATGCAGCTGTGTACATTGGTGTAAAGTCCGTTTCTGAGCATGCGCAATGCTATGTCAGGTAAGATACAACATGCAAAGGGATTTATGTGGAAAGATGAATCAGGCCTTTACGTTAAACCTGATGAAGATGATTTAAAGCAGGGGTGTCCAACCTTTTAGCTTCCCTGGGCCACATTGGAAGACAACGAGTTGGTTTGGGCCGCACATAAGATACACTAACAACAACGATAGCCGATCATCCAAAAAACCATAGAAAACATAGTTAACATATATATATGAGAAAAAAAAGATATATATATACATATATATATATATATATATATATATATATATATATATATATATATATAAAATCACTTTTTTTTCAAATCCCCCTATACTTACCTTTCAATCGCCCTGTTCAAAAAATCCTCTCTAGTTATTATACTATAATCACTTTTTGTATTGTTTCGAGGCAATATCAATAAAGTGCATTTAAGCCAGGCATTGTATATCAGGGTGCCCTGACCAGGGCTGCGGTACCTGACATATACATCACTGTGACCCCAAATTGTGACCTGTTTTGCTAATTACACCACTATGTTAGTTAAGGGATAACAACTTATAATGGGCCAAAGAGAATAATATATAATGCCCCATTAGTATTACAAGTTGAAGTATGTAGCAGGGAGATAAGGTCCATGATGCTCCAGGACCAGGTGACTTTTATTCACTGGTCAGCGTCCCTTGAAATAATAAAAAAAATCCCCCTTAACTTACCTTTTAATCGGCTTTTTCTCCTGTCCTCTTCTCTTCTTTTCTCCAATTCTGTGCTGCTGATTGTCCTTCTCGCGCGGGTGACTCCTCTGTGCTGCGCTCCGCAATGGATGTTGGGCGTGATGACATTACCCCCGACATTCACTGCGAGCACCGCTCGGAGGAGGAGACAAGGGAGGGAGCCGGAGTACCAGCTGACGTGACCGCAAGGTAAGTATTTTCTTTTCTTTTTTTTGCAGGATTTTTCTTTCCATTAACAGTGCTGCCCCCTTGCCACAACCAAAACTCCTTCTAGGCCACATTTACAGGCATTGTTGGACAACCCTGATTTAAAGCTTGTTTTATAAGGCTACACTCATGTAATATTTGTTATGTATATTCCATGTACTATGATAGAACTGACTCTGGAATGAACATTATTTATTTGGAAAGTTTTAGTGAATAGGGATCAATTCCCAAATGTTTGAATTTCATCCTAATTCCACAATCTGTTAAATTGATCTTACAATTCTTATTTACAATCTGTGAAAGCTGCCATCCCACTATGTGCGCTCACTTGTTTCCAGGGGCAGGCTGGGCTGGGGAGCAGGGGGGCATTATTTTTTTCTTTAAAATGACCCTAGTGGGCTTCTGAGTAGAGTCTTGCCCCCCAGGCTAAAATTTGCCAGACCTCCCCTGCTTGTTCCCTAAGTGCATCTCTCAGGAAGCACAAACCTTTACTGTCTCTGAAAACAGCCCATTAAAAACAACCTGTGCCTAGTTTTGCAGTTTGAGGAATGCTCTGGAAAATATACAAGGTAAAAACACTACAAAATGTAACATATTTCCACTTTTGGAACGACCCCTTCATTCATTTAATTTTTTAGGATGTACACTCGGTTTAGCTTCATTCATGTCTTCTTTAATAATGAAAGTGAAGGAGCATCAGGACTCTCTTTAATACATGTGACACTTTCAGCAGAAATGACGTTTTTTAGTACAATGATTGAAGTGCCCTTAGAAATTTGTTTTGCAACAGAACTGTAACTAGAAGTGTGTCCCTTTATATACATAAGGGGTATATTTACTAAACTGCGGGTTTGAAAAAGTGGGGATGTTGCCTAGAGCAACCAATCATATTCTAGCTGTCATTTTGTAAAATGTACTAAATAAATGATTTGTTGCTATAGGCAACATATCCACTTTTTCAAACCCACAGTTTAGTAAATATACCCCGAAATCTCCGAGGTGTCAGAAGTGGAGGAGAATTAAAGCTCTTTTGCAATGAGGAAAAGGCTGTGTACCCTCCTGCGATGTAGGGAATGTCCCTATAAAAGTGCCTCTCCGCCCCTTTATCTCAGTTAATTAAACCTGTCCCACTAAATGAAACCTCTTTCCTGCAAGTCAGTGCAAAACTAGCACACTGACACTTACCAAGATAAGCCCTTGATCTGCCCAACTGTTCCTTTACGCTAGTACAAACTTTTGCGATGCCCCCGTCTTGGCTGGCAAGTTAACCCACTGTTCCTATAAAATGTGCACAATAGTGGAAATTTGCACTGCAATTTTGAACTTTTGTGGTTCATAAATGACCTGGACAGTCTTTATAACGCAAGGGTGGAAATCGATGTTGTTTACATATACCTAATAACTAAATTAAAAATACACGTTCAGTATTAAATTTAGTTGGATTCCGTTTTCATTAAGCCAGTGGCAGACTTTAGTTTGGAGCCAAAACGCCAGTGTACTTAAGTTATGCTAAATATTTTTATCCTCTCCTCTATTGGAACAAACCTGATTACGTTTCAAGAAATGGAAAACTATTATATAAGGAATTTGCTCTGTAAATGTGATTTATTTCTGCAGGGTGTTTTAGAATGTGTCATATTTAGATGTTACTTTGACATTTTATTTTTCATTATGTTTCTGTAGCTATATTTTAGCAGCACATCACATTTCCTTTTTGAAGACACCTGGGGCTAGATTTACTAAACTGCGGGCTTGAAAAAGTGTAGACGTTGCCTATAGCAACCAATCAGATTCTAGTTAGCATTTATTTAGTACATTCCACAAAATGACATCTAGAATATGATTGGTTTCTATAGGCAACATCTCCACTTTTTCAAACCCGCAGCTTAATAAATGTAGTGCCATTGGGGTCTATGCATTAAGCTAATTTGAGACTTAAAAGATCATCTTTTAAGTATAGTTGTCATGCATTAACTGCCTAACGGAGGAGATTTCACAGAAATCTCCGTTTTGGCAAATACTGTGCAGCATCATAAATTACTATGTGGACTGCAATGTTCTGCAATGCATGAAGCTTTGAAAAGCTTTGCATTGTGCAGACAGGTAACACCTTTTAAGGGTGGTGTTAGCTGTCTTTTGCTATGATATTCTACTGAAGCCTCTCTGGCTTTGCAGAATCCGATACAGCGAAAGTGCTGAACACATGCACCCAGCACTTCCTCCTGACACCGGCAGCGCTATACTGCCGGTAAAGAGGTAAAATGCTTCACAGCACAGGGGTTTAGGGCAAGTATTGAAAATGAGGGGGAGGCTAGCTGGATTCAGGCGCAACTACATATTGATGCGATACATATTGATAGATTCCACATCCCTACTGTCACCAATGATGTGTGGAGGGCTTACCTGTCCGGGGCCGTCGTCGTTCCTCGGGTGGCGGTTCCCTCGGTTCAGCCGGGACGGTGAGCCAATCAGGGCTCACCTCCCAGCCATTTCAAAAAGAAGAATGGCGGCGGGCCAATCCGGACCCGCCATGTCGTCACGTAGCGTCGCGTCAACGCTACATGACGACGTTAGCGCGGCGCCGACTATTTAAGTCGGCGCGCGCCGACATGGGCAGTTCGTCGGCGGAGAGAGAAGGAAGAGGACGTGTCGCGGAGAGCTGCGGGATCAAGAACAGAAGAGAAGACAGCGGAGACCAGCAGTGGCGGCAGAGAGCCCTTGTTAGGGCTAAGAGCGCCTCTGCTGCCTGAAGACCGGCGTGATCAAGACAAGAAGCCGGCGGCAGAGCGTGGAAGCAGCGGCAGACGGGGAAGGAGTCCAGGAGAAGCTCCCCGAAGATAGCACCAGGTAAGGCCCTTGCCAGGCAACTCCTCTCCCGGGCCCACGCCCGCAGCACACTCAATAAAGTCGGGCACTAGGCCAGTGGGCACAGTCGGGCACAAGGCCTGTGGGCATAGTGAATTAGGGGCACAAGGCCCAGGGACTTGGGCACTAGGCCCCGATAAAGCTAGTGGGCCAGTAGGCCATAGTATTGGTGATAAAGGGGACAAGCCCCTGTTAGTTAGGCAGGGGGCATGAGAGCCCCAGGTGTATAAGGGCACAAGTCCCTTAGGTAGTTAGTGGCCTAGAGGCCATAGGAAGGCCACAGGGCCTGTTAGGGGCTGGTAGCCCATAGGCTATTAAGGGCACAAGGCCCTCAGTCAGGGAGGCCACAGGCCTCAGGCAGGGGCTAGGACCCCTAGTTAGCAGGGCACAAGGCCCTAGTTAGTGGGCTCAGAGCCCTGAGGTAGAGAGGGGGCTGAGGCCCATTAATCAGAGCACAAGGCTCTGTTTGTAGCTGGGCAGAGGCCCATGGTGTGAAGGGCAGAAGGCCCTGGAGGTGGTGAGGTAGAGGCGTGGGAGCCTCGTGAGTGTAGGCGCGGTCCTGTGTGAGGTGAGCACACGTAGTTAGGAGGTACAGTAGAGCGGAGGCTCCTGTGGTGCTGTAGCAACCGTCTGGTTGGCTAACAGCGGTGTGCTCTGGTAAGTAGCTTACAAAGTACTGTATATTGTATTCTGTCTGTGGGGCGGGTATTGTTGAATTACAGTATTTTGGGTGTGCTACGTAGTTGTCCAGGGGCAAGACGTCAGGCCCCCATTAAAGGTAGGCTCTTGTTCCTGTGGTTTCCTGTGCTAACCCGTGCTGTGGGGACAAGTGTAGTTACCAGCATACACATAGTCAGGGGAGAACACACGTAGTTTTCCTGTCCCTCAGGTCCCCGGGGTCACACTGGTACCCAGAGGGGGTGGCTGAGTGAGTTGGTGGCAGTGCAGCACACCTTGAGGCAGTTCCAGGGGCTGCCGTGGTTCTGATTGAGGGTCCTCAAGGCCGGTTCCGTGCAGGTGGACCTGTGGTTCTGGACGTAGGGACACGTGTGAGATACCCGAGTACAGGCAGTCGGGCGGTTCAGATCGATCGGCTGTTCCGTGCGGCAGTCGGCCCGCGGGTTAGTGTGCTGTTCCACTGAGCCTCAGCCGGGCTTAAAGAACCGGTCCATAGGGTCTGTGGGTGACCCCATAGTAAGAAGGCAGCTTCTTGGTACGACCTGGGTGAGGGGGTTAGGAACCGCCCTCCGGTTTAGTCCGTGAACACCGGCTGGTGTTCCCCGTAGTGTGTAAGTGAGCAGTTCCGTTAGTGCACCACACCTAGTTAGTCATAGTGGTTTGACTTAGTTGCGTTGCCGACCATTAGAACGTTGTTAGGGTCGGGTCGCTGTTGTAGTCAGTCCAGTTTTGTGGGTGCCATCTTAGTCTCACTGAGAGCGTAGAGGGAGGCTGTGTGTTCTTGTCATCCGCAGGAGTCGGGAAGGTGCAGAGGGACCGGATCGGAAGTGGGAGTGTCCCGGTGAGTATCACGCTCGATTCCCCCTTTCGGTTAGGCCCTCACCGGCAGGTGTGTGAGGTACTTGAGGCGGGATTAGTCCTCGGACTAGTCTTGGTCTTAAGTGCCTGTAGTCCCCCGCGTCTTGGCAAGAACAAAGTGAGGAGGCGGTAAGTGAGCTTGGACTAACCGTGTCCTTGTTCTTTGCTTTAGTCTCGGACAGCCCTTACTTGGTAGGCTCGGTTTAACTGCGTTTTCCCTCTTAGGTGTTACCTGCGGGCGTCCGGAGAAACCCCAATCAGGGACCGAGGTAGGATCCAGTCATCCACGCGGATCGTGGTAAATTCGGAGGTATTAGGAGTTAGTCGCCCTGTGAGGCACATCTCCGTTTAGGGACCTTACATTTTGGCGTAGTCGGCAGGATCCGCGTTTGTGATGACGGATTCACAACAAACCACGCCTCGCGCCTCGCGCAGCCAGCCTAATGTGATGGCTGTGGGTGCCGCGTTGTCCCACCTGCCGAAGTTCGATGGAAAGAATCTTGCTTTCGCTGACTGGCAGGAACGGCTACATGGCACTGCCCGGTTGTATCATATCACTGGTGCCATGAAGGTGGAGCTGGCTCTGAATGCCCTTGAAGGAGATGCCAGGAAGACGGTTCTTCTTCGACCCAAACCAAATAGGGACACCTTGGACGCCATCTTCAAAATCTTGGAAGAATTGTACGGCGACACCTCCTCTGTGGCAGTGCTGAGGAAGAGGTTCTTCGGGTGTGCGCAGAGGGAGGACGAGAGTCTGACCCAGTTTGGCAACGCTCTCCTAGAATTGGTGAGAGAACTCTGGAAGAGAGACCCACGGGGGTCAGGCACCATGGGAGACGCGGATGTGCTACTGCGAGACCAATTTGCCATGGGGCTCTGGAACGTGCCGCTCCGGCACATTCTACTGGACAAGGTGCGGGATAAACCTGGCCTGACGTTCCAGGAAATACAAGCGGAGGCTGTGTCCCGGGATAGAGATCATCACTACGGGCCTTATGCGGTAGTCCCACAGCAGGTCCTTCTCACCAGTAGTCCGTCCGGAGCAGAGGCTCACCTGTTGGAGAGTTGTGTGAAAGATCTAAAGGAAGCTCTCTTAGCCATGAAGGAGGAAGTCGCCCAATTGCGGCAGGAAGTCCGTCGGCCGCGGGATCGCCGAGGTGAAGGTGGACCTATAGAAGAACGAAGAAGCGCCCCCAGGTCACAGCAAGGCCCAAGACCGGCCGTTCGCTGCTGGAGATGCCAACACGTGGGACATTATGCCCGTAATTGTCCCGAACCTCCAAACCAGGCACCGTTAAACTAGAGTCCCTCGCGGTGAAGGGGCCACCCGCAGGGGAGATGGGGGCAAACCCCAACTTCACCAACTCGGCTGATTTGGTGGGGGAGTGCCCTACAGTAGTAGCCACGTTAGGGGGTAAACCACAGCAGTGCCTGCTAGACAAGGGGTCTCAGGTGACCACTATGTCAGAGCGGTGTTTCCTGGAAAACTACGCACACCTGCAGAAGAGCCGGGCCCAAACGTGGATTAAGCTGACCGCTGCCAACAATTTGCCCATCCCTGTCGTGGGAGTAGTCTGGTTGGAAATTGAAGTCTGCGGACAGACCTTGGGAAAGAAGGGCATTCTGGTGGTTGGTGGAGAGGAGCTTCGTCATGGCCCGGTGATCCTGGGGATGAATGCCCTACAGAATTTGGTCAGGCCTTATTCCACGCCAAAGGGCCTCGATACTGGAGAGAGTTGGACGTACCCCGGCCCGTGCAGCGGGTTTTCCAGAGGATGGTACGCCGGTGTGATGAAGAACCGACTGAGTCGGGACTGGAGCTCCTTGGCTACCTACGGACCAACTATCGACAGACGGTGGAAGTACCCCCTGGTCAGGAGGTGCTGCAATATATGGAGGTGAGGACAAACCGGAGATTGGAGGGAAGAGTGGTGCTGGTGGAACCGGTCAGTTCGGAACGAACGGCGGAAGGACCGCTTGTTGCCCGTGCGTTGGCCAGGGTACATCGAGGAAGGGTACCTGTGCGGTTATGTAATGTGCAGGACCATACCCAGACGATGGGTCCTGCTACGACTGTCGCTCGAGTTATCGCCGTGGAAGCAGAACAGATTGGAGATGACCGGCAGATACTTCTCAAACCCGCGTCAGAACAACAAGGGGGCTTGGCGGTCCAGGTGGAATGTGACGATAGCCTGTCCCGCGAATGGAACGGCAACACCATTTTGGAACAAATGGATGTTTCCTTGGAAGGGATCGAGCCCCGGGATGTTACCCGGCTACAACAGATATTGTGGGCCAGACAGAAAGTTTTCTCCCGAAGTGAGGAGGATTTTGGGTACACGGAGGAACTGGAACATAATATCCGTACCGGAGACAGTCTGCCCATTAGGGAGAGATATCGGCCGATCCCGCCCAAGTTGTACCAAGAGGTTAAGCTGATGATTAGGCAGATGTTGGATAGCCACGTGATTACCGAAAGTAAGAGCCCGTGGGCAGCTTTTATCGTCTTAGTACGGAAGAAAGATGGCGCCATCAGGTTCTGTGTGGACTATCGGCGGTTGAATAGCTGTACTGTCCGCGACGCGTATCCATTGCCCAGGATTGAGGAATCGCTAGCTGCGCTAGGGAAGGCGAGATATTTCTCCACTCTGGATCTTGCCAGCGGATACTGGCAAGTACCAGTGGCTGCAGAGGACCGGCCGAAGACGGCCTTTATCACTCCAATGGGTCTGTTTGAGTTCTGTAGGATGCCTTTTGGTCTCACTAATGCTCCCGCCACCTTCCAACGGTTAATGGAGAGATGTCTGGGAAACCTGAATTTCGACGCTCTTCTGATCTACTTGGATGATATCATCATCTTCGCTCCCACGGTCAAGGAACATCTGGATCGACTCGACGTCGTCCTACAGCGCTTGGAGAAATTTGGCCTGAAGTTGAAGCCGCGAAAGTGTCATCTTCTGAAATCTCGGTTGGAATACCTGGGACATATTGTGTCCCGGGATGGAGTGAGCCCCACTCCGGATAAGGTTTCTGCGGTGTTGGACTGGAAGATCCCTCGGACGGTGACGGAATTGAGAGCATTTCTGGGGTTAGTGGGCTACTATCGGAGATTCATCAAAGACTTTGCGAAGGTGGCTGGCCCGCTGAACGAATTGTTGAGGGGAGTTGCCAGTACGGCTAAGAATCAAGCCATAGCCTGGGGAGACGCTCAGGAAAAGGCGTTCGCGAAGCTCAAAGAAGAACTGACGACGGCTCCGGTGTTGGCGTACGCTGACTTTGAAAAGCCCTTCGTTCTGTATACCGATGGAAGTCTCAAGGGCCTGGGGGCCGTGCTAGCACAAGTCCAAGACGGCATAGAACGGGTCATTGCCTACGGAAGCCGGAGTCTGCGAGATTCAGAAAGAAACCCCGATAATTACAGTTCCTTTAAGCTGGAGTTGCTAGCAGTGGTTTGGGCAGTAACCGAGAAGTTCACGGAATACTTGACCGGCGCTGAGTTCGACATAGTGACCGACCACAATCCATTGGCTTACTTGGGCACGGCCAAGTTAGGGGCGCTGGAACAGCGCTGGATGGCTTGGTTGGCCAAGTTCGTATATAAGATCCGGTATCGACCCGGAAAGGCTAATGGAAATGCGGATGCGTTGTCCCGTTATCCCCTGCAAGGGCTGGAGGGGCCTAGTGATGAGGACAGAGAAGGGGAAGAGATCCCGGATCTGACCCAGTTGACATCTCCTGTCTGTGCTCTGAGTGTGCCCAAGACGACCGTAGATTGGGCCGAACGGCAGGCTCAGGATGCTCCATTGCGGTGTGTCCGCCGATGGAAGCAACAGGGACATTGGCCCTCTAGTGAAGAACGGCGTCGACTGTCTATAGCCGGACGAAGGCTATTGCACAGATGGGATCAACTGACAGTGAGGGAAGGGGGTGCTAGTTCGGCGAGCCTACCTGGAGCAAGAGCTCCGTCCTGTATGGCAGGTGGTGGTGCCTGAGTCCATGGCGCGGGACTTGGTACTGGAAGCTCATGAACAAGGCGCTCATCTCGGGGCGGCCAAGACCCATCAATGGCTACGCAGGCAGTACTGCGTACCTGGCGCCAAGGCGTTGGCGGAAGAGGTCTGCCGAGCCTGTCCACGATGTGAGGTGAGTAAGGCTGGGGAGCAGCATGCGCCCGTGCAAACCATCCAGACGGGGCGACCCTTAGAGCTGCTTTTGATTGATTACGTCCTGGTTGGGGAGTCAAGTAGTGGTCATAGCTACGCGTTGGTCATGACAGACCACTTTACTAAGTTCACTGTCGTCGTGCCCACACGAAACCAGACTGCGGAGGTGGCTACGCGCGCCATTGTGGAGCACTTCATTCGGAGATATGGGTGCCCGGAGCGGATTCACTCGGATCAGGGAGCCTGTTTTCAGGGACGCCTCATGGGAGGTCTGTGTGACACTTATGGGGTACAGAAGTCCCGGACCACTCCTTATCACCCTCAAGGTAATGGCGCCTGTGAAAGGTTCAATCGGACCTTGCTGCAAATGCTCAGGGCTCTGGAGGCTGGGCAAAAGAACTGCTGGCCGGAGTTCGTGCAGGACTTGGTGTGGGTATACAATAACCGGGTACATAGTACCACCGGTTATACCCCATACTTTCTTCTGTTTGGGCGGCCTGGAAGGGAGTGGAGTGATTTGGAGTTGTCCGTCCCGGAAGAAGCGGACAGTTGGACTCCCAGCGGCTGGGTGACCGAGCAGAGGAGGAAGCTGAAGATTGCCGGGGACGTGGTTAGGGGGCAGCTACGGTCCATAGTCCATCACGGACCAACCAACAGCACGGCTTCTCCCTTCGTAGTGGGTCAGCGAGTACTGGTAAGAATTAAGAGGCCAGGAAATAAACTCAGCGATCGGTGGGAAGTGTTGCCACATGTAGTGCAACGGCGCATGGCTCCTGACCTTCCCTTGTATGAGGTGGGTCCTGCGGAAGGGACTGGAAGACCGCGGGTGCTGCATCGGAATATGTTACGTCCCTGTGGTTTTCTGGATTTGACTTCCGATGTCCCGAGAGAAGTGAGCCAGATCTCCTACCCGCCCCGACGGGGGTGGATTGGTGGGCACCAACGACCACAGAGGACGTTGATACTCCGGATTCTACTCCAGTGAACATGGACCTTCCGACACCGCCGCTTCAACCTAGAAGATCGCAGCGACCAAACTTGGGCCAGCCTGGAGAACGTTATACTGACCCGAATTTCGTGTGGACTGTCCGGGGCCGTCGTCGTTCCTCGGGCGGCGGTTCCCTCGGTTCAGCCGGGACGGTGAGCCAATCAGGACTCACCTCCCGGCCATCGACGCTACGTGACGACGTTAGTGCGGCGCCGACTATTTAAGTCGGCGCGCGCGCCGCCATGGGCAGTTCGTCGGCGGAGAGAGAAGGAAGAGGACGTGTCGCGGAGAGCTGCGGGATCAAGAACAGAAGAGAAGACAGCGGAGACCAGCAGTGGCGGCAGAGAGCCCTTGTTAGGGCTAAGAGCGCCTCTGCTGCCTGAAGACCGGCGTGATCAAGACAAGAAGCCGGCGGCAGAGCATGGAAGCAGCGGCAGACGGGGAAGGAGTCCAGGAGAAGCTCCCCGAAGACAGCACCAGGTAAGGCCCTTGCCAGGCAACTCCTCTCCCGGGCCCATGCCCGCAGCACACTAAATAAAGTCGGGCACTAGGCCCGTGGGCACAGTCGGGCACAAGGCCCGTGGGCAGAGTGAATTAGGGGCACAAGGCCCAGGGACTTGGGCACTAGGCCCCGATAAAGCTAGTGGGCCAGTAGGCCATAGTATTGGTGATAAAGGGGACAAGCCCCTGTTAGTTAGGCAGGGGGCGTGAGAGCCCCAGGTGTATAAGGGCACAAGGCCCTTAGGTAGTTAGTGGCCTAGAGGCCATAGGAAGGCCACAGGGCCTGTTAGGGGCTGGTAGCCCGTAGGCTATTAAGGGCACAAGGCCCTCAGTCAGGGAGGCCACAGGCCTCAGGCAGGGGCTAGGACCCCTAGTTAGCAGGGCACAAGGCCCTAGTTAGTGGGCTCAGAGCCCTGAGGTAGAGAGGGGGCTGAGGCCCATTAATCAGAGCACAAGGCTCTGTTTGTAGCTGGGCAGAGGCCCATGGTGTGAAGGGCAGAAGGCCCTGGAGGTGGTGAGGTAGAGGCGTGGGAGCCTCGTGAGTGTAGGCGCGGTCCTGTGTGAGGTGAGCACACGTAGTTAGGAGGTACAGTAGAGCGGAGGCTCCTGTGGTGCTGTAGCAACCGGCTGGTTGGCTAACAGCGGTGTGCTCTGGTAAGTAGCTTACAAAGTACTGTATATTGTATTCTGTCTGTGGGGCGGGTATTGTTGAATTACAGTATTTTGGGTGTGCTACATAGTTGTCCAGGGGCAAGACGTCAGGCCCCCATTAAAGGTAGGCTCTTGTTCCTGTGGTTTCCTGTGCTAACCCGTGCTGTGGGGACAAGTGTAGTTACCAGCATACACATAGTCAGGAGAGAACACACGTAGTTTTCCTGTCCCTTAGGTCCCCGGGGTCACACTGGTACCCAGAGGGGGTGGCTGAGTGAGTTGGTGGCAGTGCAGCACACCTTGAGGCAGTTCCAGGGGCGGCCGTGGTTCTGATTGAGGGTCCTCAAGGCCGGTTCCGTGCAGGTGGACCTGTGGTTCCGGACGTAGGGACACGTGTGAGATACCCGAGTACAGGCAGTCGGGCGGTTCAGTTAGATCTGCTGTTCCGTGCGGCAGTCGGCCCGCGGGTTAGTGTGCTGTTTCACTGAGCCTCAGCCGGGCTTAAAGAACCGGTCCTTAGGGTCTGTGGGTGACCCCATAGTAAGAAGGCAGCTTCTTGGTACGACCTGGGTGAGGGGGTTAGGAACCGCCCTCCGGTTTAGTCCGTGAACACCGGCTGGTGTTCCCCGTAGTGTGTAAGTGAGCAGTTCCGTTAGTGCACCACACCTAGTTAGTCATAGTGGTTTGACTTAGTTGCGTTGCCGACCATTAGAACGTCGTTAGGGTCGGGTCGCTGTTGTAGTCAGTCCAGTTTTGTGGGTGCCATCTTAGTCTCACTGAGAGCGTAGAGGGAGGCTGTGTGTTCTTGTCATCCGCAGGAGTCGGGAAGGTGCAGAGGGACCGGATCGGAAGTGGGAGTGTCCCGATGAGTATCACGCTCGATTCCCCCTTTCGGTTAGGCCCTCACCGGCAGGTGTGTGAGGTACTTGAGGCGGGATTAGTCCTCGGACTAGTCTTGGTCTTAAGTGCCTGTAGTCCCCCGCGTCTTGGCAAGAACAAAGTGAGGAGGCGGCAAGTGAGCTTGGACTGACCGTGTCCTTGTTCTTTGCTTTAGTCTCGGACAGCCCTTACTTGGTAGGCTCGGTTTAACTGTGTTTTCCCTCTTAGGTGTTACCTGCGGGCGTCCGGAGAAACCCCAATCAGGGACCGAGGTAGGATCCAGTCATCCATGCGGATCGTGGTAAATTCGGAGGTTTTAGGAGTTAGTCGCCCTGTGAGACACATCTCCGTTTAGGGACCTTACAGATGCATAGCCCCCATTGTCTCTGAGAAGCTTGTGATGAAGGGATGATTTGTGTGCCAATACAGTGCAGTGTCCACAGGATCCCAATAATTCCAAGGTGACTAATAAGTAGTGAAAACTAATGCTTGACCTCCCATTCAGATATCCGCATGCAACACAGAATGGTATCATCATCAACATCATCAACATTTATTTATATAGCGCCAGCAAATTCCGTAGCGCTTTACAATTGGGAACAAACATTAATAAGACAATACTGGGTAATACATACAGACAGAGAGCTAAGAGAACCCTGCTCACAAGCTTACAATCTATGATATACACATATAACAATGTATTTGAATGTGCACGCAGCTTGTATGTACACCTATGTGCACATCTGCAGTGATCATAAGTAAGCCCAGTCAACGATACAGTTCAAGATGTTACATCACTGAACTCTCTGCTTTGCACAAGAGTCACTCCACTTCTCTTAAACAAAGTCATGGCTAAAACTGTCTCCCTGTTTATCATTTTGCCCTCTCATTAACCTCTTAATGACCAGTGTATTCTATAAGTCTTGTGACCAGGCCACATTCCACAGTTTTATTACTGTTTATTTCACTGAGAAGTAATGTTTTACTGCTTTGTGTAGCCTAATAAATTTCACATTGTTTTTTTTAGGACGTATAAGGATTTTTTTTATGACATAGTCAAATAAATACTATAATTTTATGTGCATTATCCAGGTTTAAAACAAGTACACTTTGCAAAAATATACATATACTTTTTGATGATTCTACCTTTAGTTACTTTAACCCTATTAGTAAAAACCCAGAAAGATACAACAAAAATTAATCGACCAGTTCTTTTGAGTTTAGACATACCAAATATGTGTACTTATATAAGGTATGATAGACATGTAGCACCTAGAAACCAAGGTGATATTATTTTGTGATTTTTCTATTTCTACTTTACAGTATATACATTTGTATGCAGAATTATTATTATTATTATTATTATTATTATTATTATTATTATTATTATCATCATCGTAGATTTGTAAGGCGCCACAGTGCTCTGCAGCACCAGACAGTAGGGAAAACAGTACATACCTAAAATGGACATACAAGGCCGACACAACAAATGCAAACATGAAAAAAAAACTATTGGCTTTTTTATTGAAATAAAGTTATTACAAGCTCAGCAAATTTTAATGCACAATTATTATTAATTTTCTGAATCTATCAGATTAAAAAAAAAACAAAAAACAGTGAATGTGGCATGTGTATGTATGGGCACCTTTCCTGTTCATTTAACAAAACTTTTTCTAAGGCTTCAAAACTTGATTAAATCATGAATTCATTTTGCCAGATGAAGACAATTTTAGTACTGACTAATTACTCAGAGCCTCCTGAACTCTCAGGACCTCATTTAGAGTCGGATGCAAAGTCCGTTTTAGGCGCATCTAACCAAAAAACACTATCACGCATGTGCAGAAATCCGCCTGCATCTTGGATGCAATTAACACTTGTGACAGCTTGCGACTCACTACGAGAGAATGTGAGGAACACGGAATTGTGAAGGCGTGACCATGTAAATACATCCTAGTTGCAGTGAGGCGCAGACGCAACACAAGTCAAAACAGGGCTAAAGCTGTGCGGCAGGAATTAGGTGGCACAAGCGGTTAGATAGCTGCAGGGACTGCTCGCAGCTCGTAGGGTATTAAGAGTGGAACTCAACTGGGGTTTTCTTGCCACACGTAATACCCTACCTAGCTGCGGCACACTCCCACTCCTACACTTCTTAAACGGACTTTGCGTCCGACTCTAAATGAGGTCCTCAGTATGTTGTGCCTACTCTCACCAGATAGAGGATTCTCTATGCAGCTGACTGGGGACTGGACAATAAAAATAATTGACAAAGCAAAGCAAGGCTGTAAAATGGAAGTTAAAGGGAACTGTTGAAGTCAAGGCAAGATGTAGGAGACCCAGAAAATGTTTGATTGAATTGCTCATACAAATATGCAATGCAGAACTCACATATAGATGGACCTGCAGAAAGGTGCAGCTCACACTAGAGTAATGGTGCATAGATCCACAGATTTGGTGCCAAAGTGTAAACTTAGAAGTGACGGTATGGAAAATGTTACCGAATGTTCATGAGCCACCTAGTCCCCAAGGCCTTAGGTAATTTAATTGCTTTAAGTTTAATTTTAGCCCCTAACCTTTTTTTACGGCCTTATCCCAAAAATCAATATCTGAAGTATGTAAAACACTTCGATGAGCCAGAAGCTTTTGAAAAAAAGTGGTAATACAACAAAGAAATACCTTTTGGCCACAGCCATAAAACATGCATTTGGAGAAAAACAGGTTGTGCCTTTGAAGAAGCGCCTTGCCAATCATTAAGCATGTTGGTATATCTAATTTGCTTTGGGGCTATGTGGTGAAGTTGCATTTATAATATTAATATAATTTATTGTGTGCAATCTGATTTGCAATATTATTATATATTATTTCCAATATATACTTATGGTTGATAGAGGAATTGCTGATAAAATACTGTGAAAAGGCTAGGAACTATATCTTGTACAAATATCTGTTTTAAGAAAGTAGATCCGTGAATTGTGTGCTGATTTATAGTAAACTGTTCATGTGACCTCAGTGATGACATCATTTTGTAAACACACCCCTCATTGTAAAAGTTTATAAATTGGCTTGCAGCCAGAGCAGGGGGTAACTGTATCAAGATGAGAGTTTTCCGGTGGGTTTGAAATGTGGAGATGTTTCCTATAGCAACCAATCAGATTCTAGCTATCATTGTGTAGAATGTACTAAATAAATGATAGCTAGAATCTGATTGGTTTTTCAAAACACGCCGGAAAACTCTCAGCTTGATACATTTAGCCCCTGATCTCTCTCCCCTACAAATCATGATGGACCAGGTTGTATGCACTGTACTATTTACTGTGAACTTTATAACTCTGTAACTACATAATGTCATAAGTAAATGCCTTTTTGCTACATCATATACAATTGGCTAAAACTGGACAATATTGATTTATTTTGAGAAAGGAATTAAACAGATGGGGACTCATCCTGGATCTGAACCTCGGACCTCTACTCTTCAGTACTACCCAAAACTACCATAAGTGGCACAGGAAATATTGTAGTGATGGAAGGAAAAATGGATTCAACTAAATATCAACAAATTCTAGTAGAAAATGTCAAAGAGTCTGCAAAGAATTTGAATCTAAAGAGAGTTGGATAACCGTAGGGTTTTGGAATCGCCTATATAGTCCCCAGACTTGAATATTACTGAAAATCTGTGGAGAGATTTTGAACATAGAGTACTTGCAAAAAGACTGAGAAAATATTGGGTGTATTTGTCCCATGTATATACATTTCACACTGACTGGTCACCCAGTGGTGCCTTACTATATCAGGGAAGCATACCCTGTACCTTCTAGTGATTCTATAGTGATTCAGTCAAATGCAGTTAGAAAGGTACAACAGTACATGTACTGTAATAAAATCAATTACTAGAATTCTATACACAAGCAGTAAAGAGATGCCAGGCAGGTTTAATTACCTTAAGATGTTACAGTCACCTGAATCCTGACCAGTCGGCCTGACAATCTCTCCTCTACCAGTGTGCTAGGAATCAAGCCCTTTGTCAGTTAAGATCAGGCCCACCAAGTAACAAGACCCACAGAGAACTACTGAGCTGCAGATGTCCCAGCAGAATGCTCAGTGCAGCAGAAGCCTAGACATCAATACTGGAGATCTTCCTTGGATGAAAACAAAATCAGCAACAACGTCCCCTATGTCTCACTCCTTGCTCCATGACCTGTAGTTTTCCCATGCTCCAGGGGCTGGGTCAGGGATGGCCTTAGATAGTGGGATCCTCTGAGAGTAGCTTTCTGTTAAAAGGGGCTGTTACAGGGCTGTTCCATCTCATCCCAATACACCCCTTGGTCCCCTGTTGGGTTGACTCCAAGGTGCTTGAATAGAGACAATGGGGACATACTCAGATTAATTAAGGGGCAAGACCAAGATGGTTAAGTAACCCCTAACAAGCCTTGTCATCCAGACACTAGCTCTTAGCTGATCAGAACTTCCTGTAGAGAAAGGAGGAGGGAATGAATGCAGCTAGAGCCCCCTCACCTGTATCCTGGAACTGGACCCCATCCAATCCTTACCCATAACTCACCTGGCTTCAATTTAAGAACAATGTATAACACTATTATTGCAATATCAACAGTACAGATTATTGCAATGGGTAACATATAGTGAAAAAATCTCCTGTATAGGCATGTATCCATATATTCCCTCCCAGCAAGCACTGGGAGTGAACCTTCCCAGTGCTTGCTGGGAAGGATCCTGTGGATCCAATTGGCTGGCTATGCAAAAGACTTAACCTCAATTGGGTAAGTGCCTGACATTACATGAGCACATGAATTTAAGTGGGGAATGCTGCTTGGGCTAGTGTATGAGGATAGGAAGGGGGGAGTTAATGGGGCTGGATGATGAAACAGTGAAATGAGGTGAGACAGATAAAAGGGTCGAAAAGACAGTAAAGAAAACACTGAAAGAGGAGGAAATATGTAAATAATGATAATTGGAGCAAAGGCAGAGAAAGAGTAAGGATCCAAAACAACAGAAACAAATTCTTATTTCAATTCTTGGTCAGACTTCCTTCATCCAAAAATGCGAAAACGAAGAGAAACAGCAAGCACTGTGAGGGAATATATGGTGAAAACTATGTCCGTTCCTATGGATCCTATTGGCTGAGTATGCAGAAGACCTAACCTCCGAATGGATAAATGCCTGACGTTACATAAACACATGGATTTAAGTGCCCCCAGCTTATGGCCTCACTTGTCATTAATACATAGGGCAAGGCAAAAACAAGCCCCATTACCTGTGAAAATACCTGTTTTCACATACAACAGGAGCTCTAAGCTGGCTAAAAGAAACTTTTGAAGGTTGTAATACTTGCTAAGGGAGGTGTTGCTGAGTAGTGACTGACAGGGTGCCCAATCTTTAATGTATGCCATATTCACTGTTTTATTTTTTCAGTCTGTTAAATTTTGTAAATAAATAGTAATTGTACATTAAAATGTGCCGAAATTTGTTGTACTTAAAATTTGTTCCCTTGGAGGTACACACTTGACTAATGAGGGAGAGTCTGCTGTGTCCTCACTGCTAACATGGGTTCCTCCACCTAGAGATAGTGCTGTACAGGAGCTAGGATAGAGGATGCAGCTCTATGCGACTTCTACAGAGAAGTGCTAGGAGGTATAGAAGGTAATACTGTGAGTTTCCGAAGGAGCGCTTATTTAGTAAAGGATTTTAATGTATATTAGGAATGGAACTTATCTGCATTATTTGGTGGTATTAATGACAAGAGAAAATGGTGCACATTGCAGAGATGGAAAAGGTATGTGGTGGTAAACAGTATTGTTGGTAGATGGGTTAGGGAGAACTGCAGTGGCAGTAGGTATAAGTGAATGAAAGCATAAGAGTGGGATAACAAACAATAAAGTGCAGCAGATAATGTTATGTTGGTAAAGTATTTGTAGTAAGCGTGCAAAGAATATATTAGCTAGAGTGTTGAAAAAAAGGAATATAGTAGGGGTTATGGGATATGTATGTTTCCTTGATGTGATTATTAGCTGGGGTGATAAGGTCATGTACATAATAGAATAGGATGGGTTGGGTTAGCCTAGATGAGGAATACAAATGTATGGAATAAAAATATATAGAATATTATCCAGTGATTATTAGATGTCAGACATTAGTTATTAATATTAATATAATATTGCAGTAATATTTGGATACATATTGATAAATAGACCTTGGCCCTTAGGTTCTTAATATAGATTTTGATCTTTAGTTGTTATTGAGAATATTTTTCTGTTTTTCAGCAACTGTTATTTTGGTTTTACTTTCCCCTAAGGTATGAGTAAGAATTGAACAACAGGGCATCCAAGTAAGAGAATACACAAATAATTCCTATGAGTGTAGATATGTGTGTTAGTTCCTTTTGTCTCTTGTTTCTTTATCACTGTATTGATCTGTTGTCTAGAACAATCTTACATTTGTTTTGGTATCACTTTATAATTATGTGATTTGCCATGTGTTTATCAGTGCCTAGCAACTGTGTTTTACTGCCTGGTTAAACTGCTTCTATTATAATCACTTCCACAACAGTGGCATTTTTTGAAGGCTCCTGTTTCATTTATATGTAAACTTGAAAAAGATCACATGCCATGACTGAAAGATTTTGCTTTGCGTATTCTTGTTTGGCATTTTTATGCACAAAAAAGAAGAAGCTGGGATTGCTGTGACATATTTTTCATTAAACATAATATTGGACATTTTGAACTCTCCTAGTCACATCAAATGTAACCAATAGCGTTTTTTCTTTTTAACTGTGAGTCCACCCCGCAGTATCTTGGCGACTGGAGGTGGAATTCAATATCACCTTGGGGTTCTTAATTCTGCTCACAATCGTGCACCAAAGTCCTGGGGGCCAGTGGTGTTCTGAGTCTACCTGACACCAGGGAGGAAGGTTTGGCCTTAGCGCTAGGAGTGGGGCTGTAAATGTTCTCTCCCACCCTAACCAGCAATATAGCAGGATAAGTAGATATTAACTCAGCCCGACATAACACTAGTTGAGACAGGGTCTGTGCTAATAAATAACAGATAATGGCAGGAGAAAAAAAATTAATGAAAAAACAATAACTTTTTTTTAAAGTATTTTTATTAATGACTATGGGCCTGATTCATTAAGGAACTTAAATTAAGAAGTTTCTTATTTAAGTCTCCTGGACAAAACCATGTTACAATGCAAGGGGTGCAAATTAGTTTTCTGTTCTGTTAAATACTGACAGTTTTTTCATGTAGCACACAAATACTTGATAGCTTATTTGTACACTGAAATTTAAAGTTGATATTTGTGTGCTACATGAAAAAATAGTCAGTATTTAAATTATGTGCAAAACAGAAAACTAATTTTCACCATTTTGTAAAAAATCAGAAACTTATGCTAAAAAATAACTACAAGCAGTCCAGCATCAGCTACCTCCCTTCTCTCAGCTAGATTCCAGCACCTGCAATCTACACCCCCAACACCTTCATCATCAATATCCTCACAAGTGATCAGAGTTAGTCCTTCATCCAAGTTTCTAAGGCAAGATGACTCCTCCCCTATCCAGGACTCCTCAGAAGAATCCTTGAATGTTAGGCCCACTGCTGCTGCTTCTGCTGCTGGGGGTGGATCTTCAACCCAGAAGCAGACCAAGAAGAAGACTACTAGTAATTTAAAACAATTGACTGTTAAACAATCCTTAAGCAAGTATGATAGCTGTCACCCAGTCTCAAAGCGGATCACAGACGCCATGGTGACTATGCTAGTATTAGATCTGCGTCCAATATCCACTATTAATGCAGCTGGTTTTAGACAGTTACTTGAGGTCTTCTGTCTCTGTTACCAAATTCCATCACAACACCATTTTACTAGAAAAGCTATTCCTCTCCTCTTCCAGAAGGTTCATAAAAATGTAATTATTGGGCTACAAATTGCTATTCTACCCACTGTACACTTAGCCAGAGATATGTGGACAAGCGGAACTGGGCAAACTAAAGATTATATGATTGTGTCCACTGGGTTGGTGATTCGCCTTCACCAGCAGGGACAGCAGCAGCATGTACCCAAGAACGTCACATTTTTTAGAGGCAGGCTACTCTGTGTATCTTCTGCTTCACTAAGAGGCATATTATTATTAATATTATTATCGTAGATTTGTAAGGCACCACAGTGCTCCACAGCGCCGTACAGTAGGGAAGATAAGGACATACATAAAGCAGGACATACATAAAACAAGAACAGACAAGGCAGACAAAATGAATGGAGACATGAAAACAAAGGGTATGGAGGACCCTGCTCATTAGAGAGCTTACCTAAGATTTGAAGGCTGTGGGAAAATCTAACTGAGCATGGTAGGGAATTCCATAAGTGAGGAGCAGCACGGGAGAAGTCTAGAAGGCGGGAGTGAGAGGTGGTTATCAGAAACAAGACAAGACGCAGGTCAGAGGTAATACCGCTGACAACTTGTTAGAAAAACTAAGGATTGTCATTGCAACATGGCTTATCCTGCTTGCACTCTCCTGAGGATATGTGATTTCTGATAACGCCACCAATATTGTTAGAGCATTACAGCGGTGGGAATTCCATTACATTCTCTGTTTTGCTTACACAATCAATTTGGTGGTACAGAACTTTTTCAAAAATGCAATGAAATGCAAGAGATGCTGTCTGTGTCCCGAAATATTTAAGGTTATTTTCGGTATTCTGCAACAGCATGTAGAAGAATACAGTAGCTGCAAGAAGAATAGAATTTAGGGGGAATGTACTTTAGTCCAGCGCAGTGGAGAATACTTTCCGTGTTGTGCAAGGTGCCGAAACCACTCTAAGTAGTCACCTGTTAAGAGAGTGCAGACACTGTTAGCTTGAGTCAAGTGATTCCCCTAATTAGACCTTTTGCAAAGCAGCAAGATAAATTGAAGGAGGAAATGAAACAAAGCAATTCTGCTAATTATGTTGGATTTATAGATTAAGTACATTATTCGCCCCGCCAGGATCCAAGAATTATCAACATCTTGAAATGGGATCATTACATTTTGGCAACTGCGCTTGATCCTAGGTTTAAGAGCTATGTCTTCTCTTTCTTTCTAACTGACACTGATCTCAAGAGATGCAATGAGCTCCTGGTCAGCAAGCTGACAGCTCAAGTGGTACATGACACAATGATGTCTCCTCCTTCAGTTTCTCTGGAAATTGCTGCTAGGAAAAAACTTAGCTTTCTCA
The DNA here is from genome assembly GCF_038048845.1 of Mixophyes fleayi. NCBI lineage: Eukaryota > Metazoa > Chordata > Amphibia > Anura > Limnodynastidae > Mixophyes > Mixophyes fleayi. The sequence continues at coordinate 207,107,868 of NC_134404.1, forward strand.
AGACACCCAGTGGTGATGCAGATGAGTATGCACAACATTTTGACATTTGGTCTGGTCTAAAAGAATTGCCCAAAAATTGTGACAGCTCTTCTGTAAAATGAACTACAAATTCCATGAGGAAGGCCATTACTGGCAATTACATCAAAGTACCCAGACTTCTGTGATGGTGGATTCCAGCAGGGATGAATTAGTATTATTTGAGGATAATGTACTCACTGATGAGGGTGAATATGATGACAGTGTAGATTGCAGGTGCTGAGATCTAGCTGAGAGAAGGGAGCTAGCTGATGCTATATTGCTTGGAAATATTTTGGGTAGAATGGCATGTTGGCAATTTTATGTTTTTCTACAGTAAACTTTCACCTTTATTAGAGAGGTGTTTTCTTCTTTACAAAGGTACAAGATTTTTTATTTACATTTTTGTTTCCCTGACTTAAAACCACTATGCACTTGAACATAGGCTTTAGTACATGAGGTAGAGGGATTAGTATCATCATGACCGAGACTGGAGAGTAACAAGAACAATGCCACCCCTTTTGTTTCTGTATGAGCTATGGCACAGTAAAATATGACTGGAGACTTTTTTTTTTTTAAATCAGGTAAAATTTTATTGCATTTTTTCTTTTCTTTACATTCTAAACAACAAAAAAGCCCATAACATTAGGCTTAATCCCCAATTATAACCCACACAGTGTTACAGGTATTATCAAGTATTCATACACAATACAATAGGATCACAAAAGAAAAAACATTGACATTCAGATATTTAAGCCAAGGTATGCAAATCCTCTACAATTTCAAGATGCAATGGAATAATAATACAGCTTTGATAATACAGAATATAATCGTTGACCTTAAAGACTCAACAATAGGTGGCTGGATGTCTGCCCCGAGCATTCATTAGGAGAGCTCCACCTCCCTCAACCCTTCCGTAACATATGGGGATATCCTCCACCTGTACCATATTCTTTCATACTTATCCACTAGGTTCCTGCTGGTGTACATGAACCTTTCATGGCCGACTGTATCGTTAACAAGGTCAATCCAGCTACTCAAGGTCGGGCCTTCAGGTGCCATCCATTTCCTAGCTATCACCACCTTTGCCAACATAAGTAACGTGTTGGTCAGCAGTCTAATAAGTTTACGGGTTTTTTTGTTCAAGCCCAAACCGAATATACAAAGTTTTGGAGCCAAGGCCACCACTCCCACCTCCAATCTGTTAATACAGTCCTCTACCTCTCCCCAATGACTGGAGACTTTTAATAACACTGCCAGCCCTATTATTTTAATTTCTGTTTCAGCATTAAACACTGCTACCTCTCCTATTTCTGGGTGAGCTATGGCACAGTACAAAGTAACTGCAGATTTTCAAGAACACTGCCAACCCTATTATTTCTATTTCAGCAATGACAATTAACAATGGAGCTGTCCTGTTGGTGTATGAGCTATATAACACCATACAATGTTACTGCAGATTTAGATCAAGACTGCCAGACCTATTATTTCTATTTCAGCAATGACAATTAGCAATGGAGCTGTCCTGTGGGTGTGTGAGTTATATAACACCATACAATATGACTGCAGGTTTAGACCAAGACTGCCAACCCTATTATTTCTATTTCAGCAATGACAATTAGCAATGGAGCATGGTGTGTTAACTAGATAACACAGTACAATGTGACTGCAGATTTAGACCAAGACTGCCAGCTCTATTATTTCTATTTCAGCAATGGCAATTAGCAATGGAGCTGTCCTGTTGGTGTGTTCGCTAGATAACACAGTACAATGTGACTGCAGATTTAGACCAAGACTGCCAGTCCTATTATTTCTATTTCAGCAATGACAATTAGCAATGGAGCTGTCCTGTTGGTGTCCAAGCTATATAACACCGCACAATGTGACTGCAGATTTAGACTAAGACTGCCAGCCCTATTATTTCTATTTCAACAATGACAATTATCAATGGAGCTGTCGTATTGGTGTGTTAGCTTGGCAAGGTACTCGGATCTGCTAAGTTCGGGTGTGTTCGGTTCTCGGGGAACTGTGTCTGAGCATCTCTAGTTCTGATGGGCCTTTATATTGCGCATATGCATTGTTCCTATACTGCAGAGCGTACTTAGACTCATATTCAAATATAAACATTTCTTGAGATCCTCTTGTTGAATACAGGGATACCTGAATGCAATTTCTGTCCAATTTAAAAAAAAAACACATTGCGTTCTTTGACGAATCAAGCCCATAGTGTTAGAAAAAAATATGTAGTTCTGCTTACACTTTAACAGGTACATGCAGACATGGTCAAGAGGTTAATTTGGTCAGACCAAACACCAGAACGGAGAAGAAATGTGATCTAAGTGACTTTGACTGTGGAATGGTTGTTGGTGCCAGATGGGGTGGTTTGAGTATATCAAAGACTCAAATGACTGCAGAAGACCACAATGGGTAAGCTAAGAACAGAAAACTTGGGATACAATTGGTGCAGGCTCACCAAAACTGGACAGTTGAAGACTGGAAAAACATTGCCTGGTGTACCTGATTTTGATTTTTGCTGCAACGTGCAGATGGTAGGATCAGAATTTGGCATAAACAACATGAATCCATTGATCCATCCTGCCTTGCATCCATGGTGCAGGAGGGTAGTGGTTTAATTTTGTGGAGAATCTCTATTTGGCATACATTAGGGCCTTTAATACCAACTGAGCATTGTTTAAATTCCACAGCCTAGCTGAGTATTGTTGCTGACCCTGTGCATAACTTTATGGCCACATTCTACACCGCTTCTAATTGCTACTGGTTCTACGAACTAAGTTCAGTGTACTCCAATGGCCTCCACAGTCACCAGATCTCAATCCAAAACAGCACCTTTGTAATATGGTTGAACAGGAGATTCGGAGAATGGATGTGCAGCCGACAAATCTGCAGCAACTGTGCTATCATATCAACATGGACTAGAAATATTAAGGAATGTTTTCAACACCTTGTTGAACTCATTACACTAAGAATTCAGGCTGTTCTGGGGGGTCCTACCCAGTATTAGAAAGGTGTACCTAATAAAGTGTCCACTGAGTGCATATAAAAACAGTATTCACAATTTACATTGATGATGAATGCAGTTGTGAGTAAAAGTTACTATACCAAATCTACCACTACCATTTTAATATTTTCCACGACAATTTTTAAATTGATCTGTTCCATACATGCAGTGATTTTACAATAGCTGGCAAATTTTATTGAGGTTTGGAAAACTGGTGATTTATAGGTCAATTTGTCTTTAATAGAATAGGTAATTTGCAAATCAACCTTTAAGTCACTATAAAAAATCGATCCTCACTAAGTGTGTTATGTAAAAAAAATAACTGTACTTTGACATTTTTAACATTCCATAAATTTGGAATAAAGAATCGTTCCACAAAACTGGAAACTATATATTATAATTTATGAGAGCACAAATACAATGTTCTTAATTTTTGAGCAGAGGTGGCATGTCCTAGCTTAACTTTAAATTGCAGTCCTATATTTGTGTGCTACATGCAAAAGCAGCTAGTAGTTTTCCTGCAAGCAAAAAAATAAATGCATTTACAACGCTTGCATTGCAACGTGTTGTCCAGGAGGAAATCTGCTTCTTTTTTGCTTTGCTAAATTTTCCTAACTTGAAATAGGGTCCTTCCAGTGGTGCACCTAGTTTTTCACTAAGATCCATGGGTCCGTGGAGCAAGTTGGCGGAATTTGTACCAGCTGATTGGAGGAGTTGGGTGGAATGAGGACATTCTTTGCTAACTAAGAACATGAGTGCCTCTAATTTTCTTGACCTGAGCAAAAGAAAAATGTTCTTTGCTTTGTGGAAGGAAACAGCTTTTTTCCACTCTGAACCAAACTCACGATTCACTGATGATGACCGGCAGATTAACAATTCGCTGTAGAAACTGTCATCTCCTTATTTTGGTGCAATATGTGAATTTTGCATCTGAATTTTGGAACACCAGTGCAAAATAACCTCTTATTAAGTTATTCTTAAAACAAAGATGACAAATAAAGCAGAGAATAAATTAAAATGATCATTTAAATGAATTTGGCGTTAAAAAGACCATATTTTTATAAAGTGCTCCCAATACACAATCTTCAATCACTTTTTTCCACAATTCTTTATTACATGCATTTTATACTTCAGTGTGAAGTACAAGGAAATTATCTGATTTATTTCACTTAAACACAATATTTTAGATGTATAAACTAGATTTGAAACCAGATGATCCCAGTACCTATATTAAGTATGTTTCTGCCATCCATTGAAAGCAGTGGCCTCACCTTCCTGTGGCATTGCTGCTTCTTATTAGCTAGGCAATGGAGGAGCATTACTGAACTGTCACAAACTACATGTCTGCTCATATAATATTATACAGCACCGGTTTTAAATTACATGTCACAGATGGATATTATGGTAAATGTTATTCTATTACTCCAAAAACATACTAGTAGGTTAATTGGCTGTTTTCAAAATTGACCTTAGTCTGTCTGGGTACGTGAGTATGTTAAGGAATTTGGACTGTAAGCTCCAGTGGGGCAGGGACTGATGTGAATGAGTTCTCTGTACAGCGATGCGGAATTAGTGACGCTATATAAATAAATGATGATGATGATGATGAGGAGGAGGAGGGCTCATTTACAAGATCTGGGATCATTGTTACATAAGCCAAAAGCACATCCGTTGTTTAGACACTACAATAAAGTTCAATATATTGGAAATTTTGTATGTGAATTCTACTACAGGTTCATTATGCAGTACATGTGTACAGCGCACTATAACCACATTGTATGCACAGCACACACGTGTAAATGAGCCATTGGACTATTGATAGGTGTGGGGCCCATTACAAACTAGCCTGTATGGAGCCCCCGCTTTAAAAAAAAAAAATCTATTTACAATGAACTTCAGGGGCGAGTACTGGAGATTATGGGACAACCAAATAGGAGGCAAATAGGAAAACCCCTTATTCTATTAGTAAGTAAGGTTAACAGTAAGATCTCCTAGGCTCATGATAAATAGGGAAAGAAGTAAGAGCTGTATGGAGAGGGTGTGTGAATAGCTGTCCACAAATCAAAATCTAAATCCCATTTAATGACTAATCTATAAACATTGATTACATTCAAATTTCTGGGCGGAATTGAAGCACAATATGATACAATAGCAAAAAAGAATAAAAACAGTATGGATCAATATAGTCACAAGCTGGAAAATAAGTAACTTAATCCATAATCCAGGTGATAAGAGAATTATCCTAGATCCATAGTTGGATATTTTGAGATTTTGTTGATATGTTTTCAAACTATGGATGTTAGGGGCTTACCTTGGTTTGAGGGCAGCCGTACAGTTTCTTTCCCTCAACAAATGAACTTGTTTTCTTCCACATCATCATCAGCATCAGCTGTTTATATAGCGCCACTAATTCCGCAGCGCTGTACAGAGAACTCACTCACATCAGTCCCTGCCCCATTGGAGCTTACAGTCTAAATTCCCTAACATATACACACAGACCGAGAGAGTCTAAGAACAATTTAATAGTAGCCAATTAACCTACTATATGTTTTGGATCCTCAAAGGTGGCATATACTTCCCTACACCTTCCACATTCGTGGTATACTTATAAAGGAAAATGAATTCCTACAAAGCAATAAAAACATTCAAATGTATTCTAGTGACAGTCTGGATGTCCTCATGATTTATTTAGGACATGAATGAGGCTAAACTGAGCAGTATTTCAGAGTAGCCAGCTGTCTCTAATTTCCACACACGGTGCTAGCTTTTAAAGATTTGTCCCTATTTTACATTAGGACCAAGGGCACAGTAATATTCCTTTATTGTGGCATGTTAGATGCAATTATTACTACCTAGTCCTTATAACTTAATATTTGTTAAAAAGTAATATATAAAATGCAAAAAAGTGGACTGTTATTAAATTCAAATTTACATAATGGGGATTGTTGGGCTCCAAGATTATAACATAACAGTATAACATGTAACCTGTGTGCGTCACAGGGAATATTCTCAAACACTCAACTATTTTATTTGAGATTAAAAATAGACAAACGTGGCCCTAAAGTTGTAGTAGGCTGGTCTTTAAAGCAATGGTTTTACTCTTTCTATCACCCACATTTTCTGCCTGACCTGCAATCTTGCAAAAGGTTGCACAAAAGTAATGTTCCAAAAAATGGAATGTAGGTGTTCGCTTTGCTAGGCACAAAGCAGACAATTAAGGGCATTCCTAAAAATATAACATGTATTGCGTGCCCCTAAGGTTTGCAGTTCATAAATTATCTTAATTGTGTTATAAAAAAGAATGTACAGCTTCTCTATTTCAGCTCTTCTACTATTTTAATGCTCTTTATACCATTCCCTGCGCATGACCATCCACCATGAAGCCTGTCAAAAAACCCAAGTTGTCTTTCTCCTATTTAAATAAACTATATCATTAATAAAAAAGTAAGTAATGGTAATATTCAATGGTTATATATTAAAATGTATAATACTCTTCATTTTCCATTGTTTTGGCAACAGCAAGGACAATATAACATATTTAGGTTCTGTGAAGGTTTAGACTATTTCTTATACATATTTTGAAAATTTTCCATACCTTTAAATACTAAGGGCCTGAGTCATTAAGGAGAGCAAAGCATAAAAAAGTAGTATCATTTACACCTGGGCAAAACCATGTTGCATTGGAGGGGGAGGTAAATTTAAAATGTGGGGACAGATTTATAGTTGGGGTAGGGCATGTCCTAGATCAACATTAAATTTCAGTGTAATAATAAAAGGTATTACGTTTTTGTGTATTCGATGAAAAAACAGCCAGTATTTAACTTATTTGCAAAATAATAAACTAATTGCATCCCTTGCATTGAAACATGGTTTGTCCCAGAGAACATTTACTCCTTTTTTGCCTTAATGATTCAGGCCCTAAGTGTTCTATGTATGAAGACAAATATGGAGAAAAGATTGGCACATTTCCACTGTTTCCTCCATATTTGCCTGCAGCCGGCTGCTTCTTTGGTGGGCAAGAGAAGGCATGTGGACATGGTAAGGAGAAGAATCATTATTATGCGGCCTGTAGCACTACTCCCTTCATTCCTCCACCTCTGAGGTGGTGGAAGTCAGCTTTGTTGTGTTTTGAGCTGAGCTGAGCTGCGATATATAATAACACAATATTGTATATGAGGCCACTCTGCTTCAAAAAATATAGCACTGGGACTCTATGCATGTTCGTACAAAGAGCCATAAGTTCCCAATTTCTCAATTGTGGCACTAACTGGACCACACATTGGAATAAAGGTGTAAAGAAAATGATTGGGGGGGGTATGTAATATATATATATATACTCAATATTATATTTTGAACAGTCATCTAACATAGACTTACGTAATAAATTTACTGAGAAAATAGCCCAGTGGTCCTAATTATGTAATAAGTGGCAGTGAAGCACCATTACCTACGTATAACCTGCTTATGACCATTAGAAGATGAGTGCACCTTATAGCATATGTTAAAGCTACGAAACATATTATTTCACATCAATGCGTTACTAGATCATAGCATGTATTTATTTTCGGGAAGAAATGTTTTCTGCTAGCTTTCTAAAGCATTGGTAACATGTACACTTTCTTCTTCACACTTTGACTCCCTCTAGAGTTTATCACTGGTAATGATTGTACACGTCTCAATAAAACTTAACCATAACTTACTTTCCTGCAAAACACTGTTGTATATTTATTCCTAGAATCCATGTAACTAATAAAGAAAAATGGCAAAACTAATGTAATATACAAAGAAACATTTAACATATATTCAAAATATGTACATTTTAATAATATTTTATGTATATCTTAAACACTAGCCTTATGGCAACATTTATCTTTGTTTGGCAACAAGTATGTTGCCAAACAAGACATGTAAATTAAACAAAAAATGCAAGAAGAAAATGTTTCCTAAATATGCAGGTTTGCACAATTGCCAAAGAATAGATATAAAAAGGACGACATGAAGTCATAAACTAACAAAACCACTTTTTATAAGCGGAAATCTTAAAGGAATCTTATTATCTGCATATATCATATCTTGAGCTTGTATGTCCCTGTTGTTTCTATGCTCTGTTTTCCTTACTATCCAACGAGCACTGTGGCTTCTCATGTCAGTAATAATGTTCATGTATATATGTATCATGTGTTTGTGTATTCTATGATAAGTGCTGATGTATTAAATGGAATGTTTAAATGATAAAAAAAAAAAAAAAAAGCCCTGGCAATCTTGCAGGTCACTGTAATTCGTAGACTTCTTGGAAGAAACTGAAATGTATAAAATATAGGCTTACAAAGAAAATTTACATTTTGGTGAAAACCATGATTTTCCCACATACACTTCCCTATAGCATGTATTATGCATGCAATATTATGTATGTGCAACACTTTGTATATCTACTTGTGTTAAATTCCATAAGTAAGTAAGGCTAGTCAGGATGGGCCTGAGTCATTAAGGAGAGCAAGTCAAAAAAAGTAAATTTGACAAACCATGTTACAATGCAAGGGGTCAAATTAGTTTATTATTTTGCACATAAAGAAAATACTCATGAAGTGTAGTATAAATTGATTGACATACATGTAACATCAATGCTGAACATGACTTCCTTCTGGCTTCTCACCTGCAAAGACGCTAAGGCCCTATAATGGCTGCTATATTCACCATCTTCGCACATAAACAAGCACATCCCTGTTACCTGGAGTCTACTAACCTCTCCTAACTCACAATCTCCCCATGCTTACGTTTAGGTGCCAAGTCCAGTAAAAACAGTTTAGGGCCTGATTCATTAAGGAAGTTAAGTAAAAAAAAATTGAGTAAGTAGTCTCCTGGACCAAACCATGTTACAATGCAAGGGGTGCAAATTAGTTCTCTATTTTGCGCATAAGTTAAATACTGTCTGTTTTTCCTGTACCACACAAATATTAACTTTAAGGGGCACATTCAATTGTCCGGATTTCCTGCCACATTAAAACTACTACCGTTATTACGGTAATAGTTAGCTGGATTTCAACTCGCGGCTCAGGGAGCTGCGAGCTGAAATCCAGCGAGAAAACTACTGTAATAACGGTTTTTCCGCACACTCCTACCCAATATTACCGTAACTACGGTAATAGTGCGCGGAGCGCGAGATTTTCGCCGTTTCCACCGACAATTGAATATGCCCCTAAATGTCAGTGTACAAATAAGCTATCAAGTATTTGTATGGTACATGAAAAAACAGACAGTATTTAACTTATGTGCTAAATAGAAAAATAATTTGCACCCCTTGCATTATAACATGGTTTTGTCCAGGAGACTACTTACTCAATTTTTTTTTAACTTAACTTCCCTTAATGAAGTTATTATTAACTTACTCTAGTTATTATCTGCATGGTGAAATAAAATTTTAGGGGGAATAAATATATAAGCTAAAGAATTTTGCCAATATAAAATCATCACTGTTTTGGGGAAACAGGAGACTTATATTTGAGGGATAGTGACAAAACCGGGTTTATTCCCCAACTTGCAATGAGCACCAGCAATGTACAAGCAGCCCCTTCAAAATAAGATTACAGAACTAAGAGAAATAGTCCTTAAATAAAACATGCACATCATAGTAATATAACATACTCAAAGGTAAACAAATTAGTGTGCAGAACATATGTGAGCATACAGAGATCCTCAGGAATGCTATTTACATGGCAAGTAAGTAGAAGAATAAAGAAGTTAAAGCGTAGATTTTTGTGAGGAGAGAATAAAGTGCCTGTTTTCACCATTTTAATAGGCTGCAAGAGTGAATACAAAGATACATCTGAACAGCTGAGTTTGAATATCCTGTGAAAACTGTTTGTTGCTGTCAATCGGTTTGTCTTCAGTTAAATATTTTTTACCCCTTTATTCCAAAATGGTCAGTGGCATCATTAATTAGTAAGAATTAACATAACATTTCAAGAGATCATAAAAAAGTAGATAAATGTTTTAAGATAATTTGCTTCCAATTCCAGGCTAATACATTTAAAAGAGAATTTTGAAAAAATGGGAGAAGACTATTATTTACTCACGTAGTTTAATGAAGAACAGACATGAAACTTGCATAGTGCTTGTGTTTCTGGCTGAAGATCACCTGCAGGTATTTGTGCTGCTAAACAAGGGGGAGCGGAGTCTAACACGCTTCTGGTCTTCACCAGGGGCCTCTGCAAGGGAGTTTGGGGTTCACTGCAAGAAAAGTGCAGGTCGCAGCCTTCCGAGATAGCTACCAGCGAGGTGGGAGGTGAACAAACGTGGTCATGCAGGCAGTGGTCAAACCGTGCGGACAGGCGAGGTACAGAGGAACAGGCGAAGGCGAGGTCAGGAGGCCAGGAGTCAAAACCAGGTAACAGAGAACACACCAAGGGATTATCCAAAGTGGAATCAGGGGAGCCGGGTTGGTACACAGGTAATCAGGCAGATGACTATAACACATACAGAAGTGCTGAAGCATAGGGAGACCTAGATACTCTGGTACCCTAATGGTGCCAGAGTGTCCCTAAAATAGAGGCCACTTGAATGTGATTGGCGAACAGTGAAACCACTCTTTCCTAGTTGACCGCCAACAGGAAACAGAAAGAAGCATCTCGTTGTTTTAGCAACAGATGTGCAAACGCCCCTAGTGCCGGACCCGGCAGGCGAGAGTGGAAGCGCCCCATTGCAATGGGGCGCACAGGAACTTCAGAACGGCGTCTGTCCCCGGCACAAGAGGACAAGCGGGGACGGCGCCTCACAGTACTGCTGTGTGGGGTCAATGCAATCTGTTTGCCTGATAATAAAATGATTCAGAGCTTCCAAAGTTTTTTCATGCTGGTAGATTTGACAGGCCAGTCAGCAACCTTGTGAATCGGTTGCGTGGCCTGACCCAATACGAGGTCTCATCGGCCACATATATAGTTGTTCAAGCAAGAAAATTTACCCAAATAAAGAGTACAATCTATAACATAAGATGACATTTACTCAGAATACGATCTGCAACAATTACTAGACCATTTTAAATGTGAAAATGCAAAAAGATGTGCTATTGAGTGAAATGAGTGAAAACCTGCATGTTACAAATTATAATCCATAAATTTAGTCACAAAACTAGCTGTGCATTTTACACTGCATTATGAGATTTCCATGACCAGGCCAATATTTCAATACTTGGTGGCATACTTGGCAGCAGCATGGTTGCACAGTGGTTAGCATTTCATTGGAGTCATGGGTTGGGTTCCGCCCATGGCCCTATCTGTGTGGAGTATGTTCTCCCTGTACTCACATGGGTTTGCTCCAAGTGCTCCGGTTTCCTCTTACAGTCCAAAAATATACTGGTAGGTTAGTTGACTTCTGACAAAATTAAGGTGTGTGTGTGTGTGTAGGAACTTTATATATAAATACATTGATAAATGAAATAAATACTTCAATATTAATATTTACAGACTATAGTAGATATTTGTATATTAGAACCATTTTGTGTGGAAAAACATGAAATGCTTCCTTTTAATTGTGGAAGGGTTTGTGTTCAGATGGATAACATTTATGTAAGTGACCATGCCCAAGGGATGAAAGGATTGTCTTGGTGATTCTGTTGGCAAAAGGTTCCTTTGGCATTTGTTGAGTGACCACTTAAACAAGAGAGAGACTAGGCAACAGAAACCATGGGTATCTTGATGTGAGTAGGAACACACACTCGGACAGATAGTGTAAATAAACAACTAACTAGCAGCAAGCTGTCCAAAATCCCCTCTTGTTGCACTGTGATCACTCCAACAGAACTACTACCAACATGGCAGCAGTTAAGTCCAGGTGCCTCCCCACTTTTGGCAGCTTTACCCCAGCAAGTTGAACCTCAACTGGACACTTCTTGTATCCAGGGCCGCCATCAGGGGGGTACGGGGGATACTGTTGTACCAGGCCCAGGCTCACCAGGGGGCCCGGTACAACAGCACAGCACAGACTTACCTGGGGCCCCGCTGGTCTCCGCTACTCTGTCTTCAGCCTGGCTGTCACCGTGACAGCCAGGCACCAGGATGCGATCGCAGGGGTGGAGGATTCATTCCCCCTACGATCATGTGATCTGGCTATCACAGGCGCTCATGGGGAGGGAACGCTCATGGGGGGGACACGGGGGGCCCGTACTGGGTCCCATGATTTCTGAAGGCGGCCCTGCTTGTATCTGCACATGACTGTTGCTAAGAAAATTGTCTCCTCCCTTCAAACACTGTACGTTTCCCCGCTGCATTCCCTGCTGACTTGACTCCATTGATCCTTGCTATTGGGCAACACAATGCTTAGTAGATAGTGGAGATACATGCCAGGTAAGACCATTGGAGTTTGGCTAACTTTGACTGAGTGAAAAATGTCCCCTTTGCTTCCCTTGGCCACCAAAAGCTCACAAACACGCATTCACCATTCATAACAACTATTGATCTATACAAACAGGAGATAAACATTTTAAAAATGTTTAGTGACATTGGAAACATAACTGTGCAGTACCCACATGACAATTAAGAACTTGTTGGGACTATCTGAGTGAAAACATATGTCAGGTTTTAACCTTTATTTGCAAAGGGCCAGTAAGAATCTTTCACCACACTGCTTTTAACCAAATTTAGATTTCTTGCTTTCATTAGTAAAACATAATTTACAACAAAGTAACAGATACTGTAAATAGTTCTATATGTAAGACTTTGTAAAGGGCAAATCAACAGCTAACGTGCTGTGATGCTAATTTGCAGCCCTTCAGGAATGCAGACACATCAACATGAATAGAGGAGAAAGGTTTGACTTAATGTAATGGGGCATATGGTTGGCCCACCAAAAGTAGTATAAGGAAGGATTCTACAGACCCGGTGGTATGGTAGAGAGGCGAAGGTCCCCCCAGTAGTGTTGGAATAAAACAAGGAACACAGGGCTAAAACTACATGGGTTTATTCTCTTTGCTTGTAGCATAAGGCTTTACCACAGCAGCAGGTCAGTAGTGGTAGTGTAGAGAAGTAATAGCACAATACCATCAACATGCAATGTTATTCAACATGTCACAAAATAAATCACATTTTAGGAATCTTGGTTCAACAATATACTAACATAAATCAACAGAATACTTTTAGCGTAATTATACTGATTATACTTATCATACAAAAATCAGCAGAGATGCAACAATCATTAATCCAGCTTGTTCAGGTTAGATGCTTTCTAGTTCACTCTAGGATGTACATAACCCAACGGGGTAAATTATAATCCAAAGGTTTAAGCGAAGTTTCATCTGACACATGAAGCTTATTTACTTGTAAAAGTTGACATCAGTAATCCACTCAGGGTTCAACAACTTGCAATTCTCTCATTAGTATCCATTGTAGAGAGTTTCAGTCAACAGATAACTTTAAATGCAGCATATTTGGCTGGAACAAACTCTTCCTTTAGCCAGCGCTATAACACCTCTCAATAGCAATATTACAGTCCCGGTCAGAGATTTTAATAACACAGTTTGATGTCTCACTTAAATAACTTGAACATAGCAAAGCAAAAGAAACTTATCTGTCTTCATATGAATCTTGCTGACATCTCATGGGCAGTGGCAAGTTAGGTCTTTTCCTATACTGCAGAGGTTCTTCTTTCTGGGCTGGCTGGAAACATCCCTCAGGACAACAATTCAGCCATAGATTCAGTGGCTCTCTATGGGAAGATCCTTCACTAGTTCAGCCAGCAGCCACACACATCACTTCTCTCTGTAGCCAATCCATTTTTGGATCCTCCCCTTTTTACCAAGAATCTCCCTGAAGCCTTCTAGTACAGTTTTGGGCTCTAGAGAGCAGATAGGGCTGTAGTTTGTGTCAGCCATTTTTGGGTGGACAGACTGCAATTTGCATTTAACTTCCCAGAGGCATTCGGGGAAACTAGTTTTCTGAATGAGTGCATACAGTAGTATACCTGTGATTTGCAGGGTATTACATTGACAGATCAGGAAATCACCTGGCTGAGTTTGGGAATCTATCCCATTACCCTCTTTCAGTGACTAGATTGTAAACATAAACAGCTTATAGAAGTGTACCATAACATTGTTACCTGCTTGTGCAATTTAATTGTATATCATTAGACTTAGGGGAAAATGTATTAAACTGTGGGGTGTTTTTTGGGTAGTTTCAAAACCGCCGCACATCGCAAGCATCTTTTCCATTCAAACCACCAGATATGTTATCCAGCATTTTGAAGGATCCAAATTCAAATCTCTGGTGACTTGTGCAAGTTTTGAAACCCCTAAATCACATGCAGTTTAACCCAGACCAGACCGCTTGTAGTTTAGGGAAAGCCACCAAGATAAAACAGTGAAAAAAGCAATCCCTTCCCATCCTGAATGGACTGTGTTACTTAACATTGGTTTCGATCTAGAACAAATGTTCCAGCCCCTGTACCTATGGATGCCCAGCCTAAAGTAGCATCAGTCAATTTCTGGTATCTCTAGCCGGTGGGTACCAGGTCTAATGAAAATAATTGTGCTCCTTTAATTAATCAATAAAAGTAATAGTGCCCCAATGAATAATAAATAATTTTGTAGTGCCCTCCAGTGTCTTAAATAATAAATAGTACCTCCCTTGTATAATATATATTAAATAGTGCCCCCATTCTGGATTTTCATAATTTATAATCTCCTCAATATTTAATAATTAATGTTGTGTAGTGACTTTAATACTTACTTAGACTCTTGTCCTCTTGACATAATCCACTTGCTAAAAAACAAAACTCAAACCCACAGCGCATAAAGCAAACTGCTCAGAATAAGATACCACTTCTTATTGTTTGCCAATCTATTCAGTAGGGGGGCTAGCCAAACTTTAACTCAATTGTGACAGTATTAGGGTTTTAGGGCTAGCAGCACTTAGAGATGCTAGCAACAGTCCATAGTCCACAAAGGCAGTCCCTGGTTTTGGATATGCCCCTGGAAGTTTTTATTTCTGACAATGTTGCTATACTTAAAACTGTATGTTTTAAACCCTATTGTTTGCTTGAGAGGCATGTTGTGTCAGTAGCTTAGGGGGAGTGCTGGCACTGTATTGCCATTTGGAGGTTTCTGGGGTACCTCTTGGTAAGTTAGCTCTCAATTTAAAAACACATAAATGTTTACAGTTAGAACCACCCTATTAGCAAAAGAGCCGTGGAGTGGCGGGTGGCTTAACATACATTTGCAAATGTGGGCAACTGAGACTTTTGCATTTTTATGTACAAGTAGAAATGGCAGCCCCTTTGCTGGCTATAGCAGTGTGCTGGGGGATTTTTCTTTGTGTTTGTTCCTTTCAGGATAACCCCACCCTTTCAAGCACTTGCTATGAGCCTATGGGCTAGATTTACTAAGCTGCGGGTTTGAAAAAGTGGGGATGTTGCCTATAGCAGCCAATCAGATTCTAGCTTTCATTTATTTAGTACCTTCTACAAAATGACAGCTAAAATCTGATTGGTTGCTATAGGCAACATCCCCACTTTTTCAAACCCGCAGCTTAGTAAATCTAGCCCTATAAATTGTTTGAGCAACTTCCACTCTGTATTGTATACTTAAAACTGGTCAGCTGCACATTCCCAATCCTCATGTATTTGCCATTGCCAGTGTCAGTTCTTATGTTGTATATGTTTAAGAGAACTTCATAAAAATGCTTTAAAGAATTGCTTTTGCCTAAGAGTAAAGCTGGGTACACACTACACAGTTTTCATCCAATAATCGACTAAATCAGCCGACATACGACCGCTCGTTCAAAAGTCGGGTCAGTGTGTGCAGTGACACGATGGTCGAAAGTCTGCCCAGATGGACGATTGTTGCCTCATTTGGTTGGTCGTACCGTTTAATATTTTCGTTCCAATCTCATTTCCGCTGTGTAGTGTGTATAAACTTCCGACCGATCCACAACAGTGAGTACGAAATTACAGTCATTGCTCACGACAACATGGCTGTAAAAAGTCGTTAAAGGGACGTACGCTCTTCCCTTTATCGTCCTAAACAAGGCTAGTGTGTATGCAGTCCATGGACCGAGCGATCAGACCATCGATCGCATGTACAATCGATCGGCATAAAAAATTGGTTGAAATTTCTGTAGTGTGTACCCAGCTTTAGTTTGCAAAAGATTCAGTTTGACTCATTTTACAGTCACAAAAAACAAAAGCATGCAATTTAACAAAATAAATGGTGATAGAGTTACGCAAATGTGTAGTGGTGGATTAACACCCTCCTTATTCAACATCAAGGTTCTTTTAAGAATGATTTTCTTAAAGAACTATTCTCCATACAGAGCCACCTCAATGCAGCCCTGGCTAAAAAGGTGGCCAAGTCCCTCAAATGGGTTCAAAAAGATTTTAATGAAAAAAGCGACAAAGTAGAATCTCTCTTGGCAAAAAAAGATCAGACAAAAACAAACTCATAATACCATTTCCTACATTAAAAGCTCAACCAGTCAAGCTATTTACAATCCACAGTTAATTGTGGAAGAAATCCACGCCTTCTACTCTAATTTGTATCATTTGGATACACCCATCCATCGGGTGCTGACTTAGAACTAGTTTATACATAACTACCTACACTCATGCAATCCCTCCAAACTGCCCTCATAAAATTTGTGAGAAGGAAACAGTTGACTCTCTCTAGACCATGAAGGTGGACTCCGCCTAGGCCCAGATGGTTTGCCGACTTCATATTATATTTCTTATATTTAAAATGTACTTAAATATTCGTCCCCAAGCTCTCATCTCTATTTAACTTGATTCTAGAGGGCTGGACTTTTCACCCTGCCACATCAAGTGCCAAAATCACCGTTGGCCCTGAAGAATGCAACAACCCATCCCCAGGTGCAAGGCCACGAACAATACCAGGAGTATCACAGACTTAATTTATCATGTCATTGAGTGCAGACTGCCATATCTGTTCTCTCACTGAATGCCAAGAAGGTCTTTGACCAAATTTGGTTGCTCTTAATGATGAGGGTTCTTGCCTTTTATGGACTACAAGACAAATTTCTTATAGGTATCATAGCTTTATAACACCACATTCCAGGTGAATGAATATTCTTCTACCCACCCCCCCGCCTTTCACCGTAAGTAATGGCACAAGATAGGGGTGTAGTGTTTCACTCCTCATTTTTGTACTGACTATTGAAGCTCTGCCCATTAAGGTTAGATCTAATCAAGATATCACTGGAGTAAATGTAGCCACCAGCAATGACAAATAGCCCTGAATATCCTTCTTTCCCTAACAAAACCCCACATCTCCCTCACTAATGTCTTTGATCAGGTAAAGCAATTATTGGCATATGAAATTCGAAAATAAATGCAGCCAAAATCTGGGACTTTTACATTTCACAAAATAGAAGGAAACTCTTAGAGCTTACCTTTCCCTTCATCTGGCAATCCAGTGAAACCAAGTATTTTGGTAATTAGCTGAGAAAGTGGGCTCTCTTAAGCAAGCAGACTATTCCCTCTAATTGAATTGCATAAAACAGGACATGTCCCGGTGGAATGGTCTAAAAAAATTTGGGATTAGCAGCATCACTTCTATTAACCTGAATACTGCTGTACCTGTTCTACACGCTACCCATTAAAATTGCAGCTGCATTCCTCTCTTTCCTGCAGTGAATGGTCATGTGACTTGTCTGGTCTGATAGAAAATCCTGTATCTAAGCCTGTATCCTTTAAGATCCACAGATTTTAATGGCCTGGTTATCCTCTTCAAAAGTACTACTTCGTAGGTAGACTGGCACAATCTGTCCAGTGGCATTTACCTCCGGGCATGGTTAAAATAGAAGCAGCTGCCTTGGGCTCAACCCCTTGCGCTGGTTGACCCAAACCATGTGATCTCCAACGTCTTGCTCATATCCAGTTATTCTGTTGTCCTTAGCCATCTGGTAACCAAATCTTGCCTCCAGGCCTTTCATCCCAAATGGCTACAACGTGGTCCAAAGCAGGTATTTATTTATAAATAATCTCCCTCAGGCATAGTCCCTCAGGAATATATATTATATATATTCAGGTATTTTCCCTAAGATTTCTGATCTGGGAGATCTACTTGGGTTTTCGAGGGACAGTCACACCAGTATTTGCAAGTAACTTTCTATAATATATCACTCAGTTAAAAGCCATCTCTCCAATTGACTTTCCCCAGTGGAGAATGTGTGCCTCCGCAGTCACTCCCCCATAAGCCTCATTTTGACATTCTATTATGCTCTTCTCCCTATCTCAAATGGCAGGAAACTCCCACATGAAGCAAAATGGTAGGTTTCAGTGAGGCCCGAGTGGTCAAACATCTGGGAGAGCCTTGTGAAATGTTTTATTAACGTTTGCAAGAATATCTTTTCATAGAGTACTATGTACCAACCATGTTTCACAGCATATTTCCAAATACATCAGATGCTTGTTGGAGGATGTTCGAACAGCCAGGTTCTGTTATGCGTGTCTGGTGGAGCTTTTCCCAAATGTCAGCAGCTATAAAAAGAGGTCATATCCCTTGGCTCTGCTATCACCGGCTCAGTGACTTTCCATGACCCAAAATGTATTCTGCTCCCTCTACCAATCCCTTCCAATCCCATATGTCCCTAGCAAGGCGGTTCCCAAACTGTGCGCCGCGGCTCCCAGGGGTGCCGCGGCGCTGTCACTGGGGTGCCGTTGGCCAGCCCTAAAAAAAAGAAAGAAAACAGAAACTTACCAATCCGCGCGGCGCCGGGACCCAGCAGCCTCCTCTCTCCCGCAGCTGTCACTGAATGACGTCAGTGACAGCTGCGGGAGAGAGGAGGCTGCTGGGTCCCGGCGCCGCGCGGATTGGTAAGTTTCTGTTTTCTTTCTTTTTTTTAGGGCTGGCGTCTGGCGCGGGGCAGAGGGAGAGGGATTGTAGCAGAGGAGGAGAGCAGAGGAGGGGGACAGAGAGCAGAGGAGAGGGACAGAGAGCAGAGGAGGTGGACAGATGGCAGAGGAGGTGGACAGAGGGCAGAGGAGGTGGACAGAGGGCAGAGGAGGTGGAAAGAGGGCAGAGGAGGTGGAAAGAGGGCAGAGGAGGTGGACAGAGGGCAGAGGAGGAGGACAGAGAGCAGAGGAGGGGGACAGAGAGCAGAGGAGGGGGACAGAGAACAGAGGAGGAGGGCAGAGGAGGTGAACAGAGGGCAGAGGAGGAGGACAGAGGGCAGAGGAGGAGGACAAAGAGCAGAGGAGGGGGACAGAGGGCAGAGGAGGTGGACAGATGGCAGAGGCGGTGGACAGAGGGCAGAGGAGGGGACAGAGGGCAGAGGAGGGGGACAGAGGGCAGAGGAGGTGGACAGAGGGCAGAGGAGGTGGACAGAGGGCAGAGGAGGTGGACATATGGCAGAGGAGGGGGACAGAGAGCAGAGGAGGGGGGCAGAGGAGGGGGACAGAGGGCAGAGGAGGGGCACAGAGGGCAGAGGAGGGGACAGCGTGACAGAGGGGGCAACGTGAGAGAGGGCAGTGTGCCTGGATGCAGAGGGGGCAGAGTGTCTGGATGCAGGGGGGGCGGATTCAGAGGGGCATTTTTGCATACAACTAAATAAGTATTTCTGTCGTGACCTAAATACTTATTACAATTTTTTGACCCAACTACTTCTAAAACAGGACTGCTCAGTAATTATTTTGGAGGGGTGCCTTAAAAAAATTTGGAGCCTCTAAGGGTGCCGCGAACTGCAAAAGTTTTGGAACCACTGCCCTAGCAAACATATAAACCGATCAGAGACATTATATGTGCAGCATTGTGGAAAAATGCTCCCTCTCCTCACATAACAAGGGTATGTTACTGCTTCTGGCATACATATCAAATGGAAAACATTACCAGCATCCTGAGGAACTCCTCTATATTCTTTCATACATTTTGGGCCCCAATGGCCTCCTTTCACAATCAGTCTCTTCTTAATCTGTAACTTTGAACTTTGTCCAGAGTACCCCATATTCCAGTAGTGAAATCCTTTAACTACTACCTCTTTTTCGGGCTCCCATCTGAATAGACCTCTCAGCCCCTCTCCTTGCCCCTTCTGCCTATCCCTCTGTGGCTACTATCCACCTTAAAATGAAAAAGCTAGCATAGCAACCTATGTTTATGATATAAGACCAAGGCTATCAGTATTGTTAGTTATAATGTTTTCAAGTCTTTTAATGTTATGTTTCTTGTTTGTAGAGATATTATCTGTATTCCTGCTCCTGTTAATTGTGCTTTCGATCAGTTTCAAAATAAAGATGTATTTATAGTGGATATTGAAAATACAATTTAACTGAATTATGATCATGTTCATTGGTCATATTATGTTAGGAGGTGGTATTACACTACTATACACTAACCACTGAGGAAGGTGCAGGATTGCAGGCAGCTAAACACATTAGGTACTGTTTTATAGGAAAGCGTGACTTTCCAATCTTCATGCCTTCAAATATCATCTATAACTCAAAAAGTTCTGGTAACACCTCACCTCACTCCACCCTAGCATAATAAGGACAAACTGGAGACGAACAAGTTGGCCAGTGCAACAAATTGTCACGTGAAAAACAACACTGACATTTTTTGGATCTATTCATATCTTACTTGCTTTGTTTATTGTGATTTTGACATTTTATTTTTATTCCTAGTTTCATTTTTCTTATTTTATTTTTATGATTCTTTAGATATTTGTGTTGTTGGATTTTTTGTGGATCTCCACCGCGCACCAGGTACTATCGCAACATAAATAGAACTACTGCACGTAGGCATATAGTGCAACAGATATGATGCACATAGATGTACTTGATGGAAACATAGCCCCTGGATTAAGTTGTCAAATGCTGACATTTATCAGAAGGCACAGCCCAAGGGTTGCTATAATCAAGCCTCAGCAGAGGAATGAAGCCTGAAGTAACATTAACAAGCACATATATAAAATAGGTTGCAAAAAATATATATAGAAAGATAGATATAAAAACTAATTTGGAACAAATTCAAATGTGTTTTAAAGTATTTGAAAATAAAACCATAGTGTACAGTGTATGTCACAATTTGGGACTGTACTGTAATTTATATTATATCTTATAGTAATGTAAAACAAATACAATGTGGCAAAGTCTCTTAATTTATAATCAAGATTGGAGTAAGTTTTTAGCTAATTAATACAAAGTACTATTTACAATTGACTTTTTATTTTGTTATTCTTACTTTTTTCAAATAGCTTATTTAGTGCCATAACAGGTGATTGGTTTCTAAGAAAAGGTTGAAATGTACTTTTAATGTGTTCTTATAACTATTCATTCCCTTTCAGTTTTATGCAGTTATTATGTGACCATTTGGGCCATGGCTTCCGCAGAAGTGGTTAGGAGTGAATATTAAAGAATTATTGTTTCAGTGGGTAATCACATATGATAAAGTATATGAAGTGGAGGCTGATGGCTTAAATTCTGACCGGAGCTTCAGTCACTACTGATATTAAGAACCTCTTTTTTTCTGTTGTATAGGAACTTACCCTTCTAGTAGTTTTCATTGAATGGTTACGGCACATAAAATTGCAGTGCTGAAAATAATACCAATTCAATTCAGCACTTAAAATGGAAGTAGACATCCACAAGTTCTGTGTGCATGCAAATTCATGGGAATCAGGTTATCTTATGAATCTTTAAAAAAAAACTGGTCATGTTTCTTCCATGTATCTCCCCTCATATCACAACTGGAAGCCCACCCTTTCTTTAAAATCCTTGCTGCTTACATTTCTTAATGGACTAGCTTCAAATGAGTCCTTTGTATTGCAAGCCAATTTTTTCCCATTAAAACTATATCATTTTACATTTTCAGTCACAAATCACTGTGGACCACCTTTCACCTCCTCTGATTGGCCAACAGGATGGTCTTATTGCCTGCTTGCTACGTGAGGAGGAGTTGGTGTGCTTAGTTTGCCAGTATAGCTTTTTAGTGCAGTTTTTAAAGGTTTTTTTTTTAATTTTAAATTATAGCTGCAACATACCTCCCAGCATTTCAAAAAGTAAAATAAGGATGCAAATATGCCCCTCCCATATCTACTACAAACCATGCTCAGATCAGCCCAATCCATGTTCACATTATCACAGTGTTCTAAAGTGTTCATCATTGGTATTTGACATATTGTGAGATGTCTTCACACATATTTAACACTCCACACAAATTGTATCTCTGTCCGCCTGCCATGGCCTCTACATGGCTCTGCACAGCAATCATTGTTAGGCTGGGTACACACTAAAGAAAATTTCTCCGATGCAATATCATTAATGATTTTACCAACGAATGAAAGTTCTGATCACCATGCCGATTCATGTGTACACACTATACATGGTTTACAAGATCTACCCTCAGATCTGTGCTCTTCATCTGTCATAACCATCAGCTGAAAAGATCATGACTCTGTAAACTCTATGGAGATCTGCTTATACTGCGGGTCGTGAGTGCATACACACTTCAGAATTTGAACAACATCGTTCCATCGTTTATAGAGATTTTTAGTCCGTTTATAAAATCAAACGATTCGATGTTCTTTGGAACAATAAAACATGATTGTGGGAGCATACACGCTAATGCAATATAGGAAATAATGGTCATTTATCGTGTGATTGGCACGATAATCGGGTGAAAAACCTGTAGTGTGTACTTAGCCTAACCTCCATCTTCCCTGTCAGATTTCAGGCTGACTTAACTCCCCAATTACAGCTCATTACCGCTAAATTGACAGGTGGAATGATGCAGTCAGCACAAATTGATGTCCGGAAGGTGATTTGAATAGTCTTACTGGGAGAAACCCAACATCGACCAACAGAAGAATTCCAGGCATTGGGGCAGGTATTTAAATCCTCCGATCCTGCCACAGACCCGACAAAATGCCACAGGGGATGACATTCAATAAAGTTAATTACCAGGGACCATGTCCACAAAATAGCGGTGAGATGATTATTCTAATCGTTATTATCTTAATCAGTTAGCACCAGTACAATTCCCTTACGTAAGATGTAACATACAGATACAGACTGAAGAAATGGTATAAATTTTGTTTCCATATTATAAAACGAGCTACATGACAGAACTATTAATAACAGTTCATGAGCAATTAGCATCAAAAATATTTTCCTTTCTAATGTTGTTAAGTTTATCATAGAAGGAATGTCTGCTTACATTTATATTCATATCATGTGCACAACTCATGGTCTTGCATTCAGGATGATTAAATGTTGATTGCTTGATTTGCAGAGAAAAGAAAAGCTGCAAGAGGTGATGGGATATTTTTACAAGTGGCACATTTCCTGTATTTTAGCTTGGTAATATTTGGAGAGGGGCTCCTGAAGACTCCACTAATTCATTGCTCTTGCATTTTAACATAATTGTATTATGGCACAGAAATTCAAGCTTGCTCCTTGGCTACATGCTATAAACCACTCAAGTGAGGCCTGGTGGAACCACTCAGAATATCATAGGCTAGGGCTTAGACCTTTTCTGCCTTGTTTGTTTATTTAATAACACTGCTGTTTGAGAAGGTGGTGCTTACTTATCCACTGGAGCTGTGCTTTATGTGTCTGGGATCCTCTGGTTTGGCAGCTTTAGCACCTCATTAATTACTAACTCTGACAAGGTCCTGCTGGTTTACAACCCCCTGTATAGTTGTTACAAAATCACAATCCTGTGCTAGAATGTCAAAAGCTACACCCGGCTAGGCACCATGTGCGCTGCTGCACTCCAGGTCACTGAAAGTTAATTAGCAAACTGTCCCTAGTTGTTCCTAGTTGCATATTTTGTACAATTTTAATTTATTTAAGTTTAGGGGGAAAAATGCTACATTAAGCACTTACGCCTCTGAGGGCACTTTCTTTGGTGACTGCCCTCCTTGCATTTAATGGTTCCTGCTTATGGGTGTACAATACACAGCTCTTCCTCCTTATTTCACCACTTCATATAGGGTCTTATATAGAGTTAGATGCATTTTATGAATATTTATCTCTCCCATCAGTCCCTGCCCCATTGGAGCTTACAGTCTAAATTCCCTAACATACACACAGACAGACAGAGAGAGACAGACTAGGGTCAATTTTGATAGCAGATAATTAACCTATCAGTATGTTTTTGGAGTGTGGAAAGAAACTGGAGCACTGGAGGAAACCCACACAAAGTGAACTCATGACCCCAGCGCTGTGGGGCAGAAGTGCTAACTATTAAGCCACCGGGCTGCATTGAAGCTACATTATACTTACAGTGTTGGGGTCATGAGTTCCATTCCAACCAGGGCACTATCTGTGCAGAGTTTGTATGTTCTACACTTGTTTGTGTGGGTTTCCTCCGGGTGCTCCAGATTCCTCCCACCATCTGAAAACATATTGGTAGGTTAAATGGCTTATGACAAAATGTACTCTAGGCTGTGTGTGTTGTAGGGAATTTAGATTGTAAGCTCCAATGGACAGGAACTGATGTGAATTGCTATAATTGCTATATATGCTCTGTACAGCTCTGTAAATGCTCTGTGTGAAAAATAGCTATTTATTTAAAACTATTTGAAAAAAAATAATTCAACCGACATTTAAAAATGAATTTATTTCACTTCTACCGAAAGAGAGTCTGTGGCATTTTTGCAAAGTCAAGGAATACTGCCAGCTAGGATGCTGTGTCAAAGAAATCATAAAATGAAGCTCTACTTTGGTTCATGTATTTCCTGGAATTGTAGAAAATCTACTTGTTGAAAGAAGGTCAACATCCGCCAGGGAAATCGGTTCACCGACAGTCGTCTACCATTCGTGACAGCCGTTCGCTTCTTCTATTGCTGGGCTAAGGAATTGACATCGATAAAGTTGTGCAAAGAGGAATTGGGCATGAACAAAAACACAGCCGTCGACTGGAACAACTACATGCAAGAATTCTGCACTGAGTACCTCAGTCAACAGCCAAACCTGAAGATCGAAGGCAAAGGATTAACTGTCAAAATAGACGAGAGCTTCTTTACTAAGCGTAAGAACAATGCCGGCCGAGTGCTTCGGAGGACTCTGTTGGGAGACGCACAAGTGCTTTTTGGTAAAAGTGCAGAAACGTTAATGACGGCAATTTTATATAATATCGAAAGAGGCTCTATAATTTACTTGGATAGAAGAACTAGAAAGGTCGGATTTCAACATTTCAAAGTAAATCATCACTACAATTTTGTCAATCCTGACACTGATGTCCAGGCGCGGGCTGGCGAATGTCAGCCCGGGGGGCGCACAGGCGGCCGCATCACTTGACAGGCGATGCAGCTGCGTCATTGATGATGTGGCCGCATCGCCTGTCATGTGATGCGGCCGCAGGTAAATATTAAAGAAAACGTGCATTCACCGGGGGGGGGGGGAGGTGCGGCCCAAACAGGGGTCAGACGGAGCGGTGCCCCCCGGCCCAGCCCGCCCCTGCTGATGTCCATACTCAGAGCCTCGAATAAATGTGGGGAACCGCTAAATGGCGGAATAAACGACATAGAGTAACAGCGCGGCAGCATTTGAAGTTGTTTTTAGCTGAATTCATTTGGAGACTGGAAGTCGGAGAAGACAATGTATTCAAGTCACTTTTGGACACAATTAAAATTTTCTGGTCTCCAGAAAATAAATAAAAAAATAGAATAACTTAAAATATGGCTCCAGATAACAGGAAGGTATCGACATTTTAATTATGATCAGAATAGTGAAAATTGCATAAAATAAAGAAAATAATACCAACTGTACAGAGCAGTTGATCAATTATGAAAAATTAGGACATCTCCAAGCACATAAACCCTACAAAAATGGAAAAATATTCCTTGGAATTAACAAATGCCCACTTTGCAGGGGATACAATTTTTTAATTGCTAACAAACATGGGCTTCCACGGGGCTTGATAACTTTCACCTTACATGTCATGCATTGTCCTACTTTAACAGTCAAACAGGAATGTTTATATTTTGCTGATTTGATGGCAATTTCATATTGCTGTCTGTAGAATACCCACTCTCAATAATTGCAAATATGTAGGGAAATGGTGCACTATTTGTAACATAATTTTTGACAGTTGGACATGTTTATAAAAGCAAGTTGCTTGACAGACTTTTGACAGATAGAATTTTCCACCTGTATTTCTGCACTTCACATATGTCAGACAGAAATAGTCAGAGGTAAACTTGCTATCGCATCTCACAATGAAAAAATGTTAGATAGAGGTAATTCAGCTGAGTCGCACTAGAGCTGGCTAACTGTAATAAAGGGACCATTCCTATAAAGTATAGAAGCTTGAAACGATCCCAAGCACTCTTCCTACCCCTGTTACACTGGTAGGGCTAATGAATTACTTACAAAGCCTCACGTGTGCAGCCAAACCATCTTCCTAGGAACCGCTAGTGCTGTGAACAGGGGAGTAAGAATTATTTAACAAACCCCAGGCTCATCCGAACCCCTTCTGGTGCTGTTGGATTAAGGAATTACAAAGCAATGTCATTATGGAGTTTCCTAATCCAACCTAAGAGTAGGTACTGTCAATATACGGAACATGGGTAGTTAAACTGGGGTTTATGTGAATATATTTACAGGTGTCTAGGGGAAGAGCTGGTTAACTGATTTCTTAGTCCATCACCAAACTAAGGATGAGGAATGTTAAAGTTAGAGGCGCATTTCTGTCTCTAGAATTCAGGAGAAATGCATGAGCTGCAACGGTAACAAAGTGTTTTTTTAATAGCTGTGCCAGACGTGACTTTTTTTGCCCAATTTACCTGTACTTTTACCCTGCACTTTTAAAAAATAAATATAATTTGACAGGTGGAATGATCATGTGCATATTTGCTAGAATTTCTCCATTATTTTATGAAATAAACATCTCCAAAAGGAGAAGGGACTGAGAAAAAGCAATTTACATTTTCCAGAAGCCTCTACTACTTTTAGAGAAGTTTATTTGAATATTTTTAAATCAGGTACAAGCAAGCAGCAATGCAGTGGTTGATTATCCTGTACCCTCCAGAAAGCTGAATAAGAACGGTTTATACATATCTGCCATTGACAAAACTATCAGTTGAACAATATTTGCTTCTCTAAGAAACCTAGCCATGGAATGTCACAAGGCTTAAGCTTTTCAGTGTAATGATGTAAAAAGTAAACTGGAGCAGATGAGCACCTACTTAACCTTGTAAACCAGAGTTGTTCTTTCTCTGAAGACATTTCTAAGCAGCATTTACTTTCAAGAGATTGATGTTCAAAACCATTGTGGTTGTATAGTAATAATAACATGTGAAGCACAGCTAGATGAGCAATCATAATATGTCCCATCATACCGCACACATGTTCAATAACACAACAAGAATGGCCCGTTGTGATTATTTTATCTCTTGTACTAAATATGTGACTTTTCACTATCACAAGTGTACAGTGCAAAATTTCAATTTGAAGCAAAACAGATTCCTCTCATTTCAGTTATTGCATGATAAATATAGACCTTCTAGATTTCCCATTGTTTACAAGTGGAAATGTTTTGTGTTTGTTTAACAAAACTCAGATTTCCTATAGATATTAGAAGGTTTATACAAATTGTTTTTTGTTACAGTTGTAATGAGCTTCAGTAGGTCATTAAGGTATCTTTTAGGCATAAATCACAGGACATGTTGAAGTGAGGGTGTATATTTGGGAACTAGTACATTAAAGAAGTTGAGTTTTGAGTAACCCATAGATTCTAATGATTAGGAAGAAATGTCTTCCCCAGAGATTAGAGCAGTGTATTACACTTAAGAAATGAAGGTAAGGGTAAACAACACCCAGTCTAGGGTGCTTATCATGCCAGGTATTAATTTAGTAAGTGCTAAGGATGAGTCGCACTCTCCTTAGCTCTCAAGGGGTTTAAACATGTAAAATTAACACTCACCATTCCTGTGTGTTGTTGGTGAGGGCTTGGGAAAGAGGTGTCGGTGTTCACCAGTATACTAAGCAATATCTGAATGGTCAAGGGATGGAGGAGGGCATTAAAAGTGTCTGACCTCCCCTATCCTGGCTCCTACAGACTCGGGGACATACAACTTAAACTACAGAAATCATTTAAATAGTACAGGGATCATCATCATCATCATCACCATTTATTTATATAGCGCCACTAATTCCGTAGCGCTGTACACAGAACTCAGTCACATCCGTCCCTGCTCCCATTGGGGCTTACAGTCTAAATTCCCTAATACACATACACACGCAGACGCAGACAGACACACAGACTAAGGTAAATTTTGTTAGCAGCCAATTAACCTACCAGTATGTTTTTTTGGAGTGTAGGAGGAAACCAGAGCACCCAGAGGAAACCCACGCAAACACAGGGAGAACATACAAACTCCTCACAGATAAGGCCATGGTCGGGAATTGAACTCATGACCCCAGTGCTATAAAGCTGAAGTGCTAGCCACCATGCTCTCCCCCATTCTGGCTTCAATAAACTCAGGGTTACCTTCATTTTAAAAAGTAGAGTTTCCACTTCGCAATGAGGTGGCACTGTAGTAGTTATTGTTTGGTGATCATCAAACAATAATTCCCTACATTATGCAAAACATTAAGCAGCCAAGAGATGAGGGAGGGGGTTATAAAGGGCATATTTCCTCCCATCCTGGCTCCAAGAAACTATGGGGACTCCTCATTTGATAGTACTTTCTTTCAAATTATGTGCCCCCTTATTAGTTATTGTCTGTAACACCTTACACTACAGAAAATGCTAAGAAGTGGAGATATGGGGATTATAATGCAGAGCTCTCACCCATCATGCCTTCAATGAACTCGATGGTACCCTCATTATATGTGGCAGGTTGTCTAGATTTCAAAATTATGTGCCTTGTTGGGCTACCCATATTATTTCTACACATTTTATGAAATTCATTCAAGACAGTACAAAGTAGCAAAATTGCATTATCATTTTCAAGTGCAGATTTTATTATGAACATTTGTGTGTAGAATCCTGCTTGCTGCTGTTTTATAAAGATGGATTGATGCCAAAGCAGGAACCACTAAGTATTTCTTGGTGGTATTTAGAAAAAAATGCATGCATTTGCTGTTAGCTCACATTTTTGCAATTCCAATTAAAAAAAATATTTGTTTGCCCATTTTTGGTATATTTTCTTTGCCAATTTAGGAGGTTTAAGTAGTATAATTGTATTTTATGAAAATGCAAAGACTTCTGAAAGAAACATGATATAATTTGTGTGGGTGCTGCATAAACAAATTTCTAGCTCTAGAAGTGCCAAAATAGGCTTGACACAGGGATGGGAATAGCCTCAGCAGTAAAGAGGGTTAAATAATTCAATGCCTGTCCTGTTAAGCCCTGCCCCCACACCAGGTGCTGTTAATTAGTTTTAAGTTGATCCCTGTCTATTTCCAGCAAGTGTAATATGAGACGTTTCTACCTATGTTTATGATACCGACGGTAAACACATATCAAGGGTTCTGTATGTATGGAAAAGGAGTATCTGTTTGCCAAACTTTTGTACTGTAGTGAACCTATTGAATATGTGCATGCATATTTTTACACATCAGGGCTATAACATGTCTATTTAACTTGTGAACTGTGTGCCAAATACAGTCTAGAAAATATTGGTTGTGCTGAAAATCTTCATAGATGAATTATGTTTGTATTTATTTGTAACTTGGTCTGCCATCATCTTCTAAATACATATACTCCTTTGCTTAAAAACTAGAACAGCACTGGTTTGACACACGCAGTAAAAGAAGTGTTCAAATACATTTTGGTGTGAGAAAGGATAAGTATAAACATTAAACCCAATTGGCTCAACTCTACATTGCTGTAGATACATTGTACACATACGGGACATGGGGGTCTGACATTAGTGTTAATTTGAATCTTCAGATCTCCGGGACGCTGGAAGGTTTGATGTGCATGAAATTGAAATGAAGGCCAGGGAGACATGAGCGGTGATAACTAGTCAGCAGGTGAACCTCAAGCTTATCAATTCTATGACTTGACATGTGTGGAGTTGACTGGGGTATGTACCGAATTAACCCTGACTAATTCAATCCTAGTGCTGATCTGTTGTTCCACCCATATGTCCTACTGGAATGGCTTCAGCATCATGCATTCAAGGAAAGGCTATTCCTAAAGTATGTCCTGGGGGTTAGCATACCTGGCAAGAGGAAACTCAATAGAAAATGCTAAATGTACTTTTAAATCTGTGCATGAAATTCTGTAGGAAACTAGACAAGCAGAGCAGCCAGAATAAGTTGAAAGAAACCTAGGTCTCTGGGAGGTCACTCAATTAAGAGGGCCAACAAAAAATGCAAGAAGCAAAAAAGCGTATTGAAAAATATTGCATTAATTTAAAAGTGCAACATGAGAATTCTGAGGGATTCATTTCCTTCTGATACCTTTTCTTCTTTTTGTGTACCTCCCTGGGCATTGTGAATCAATGATTCTAAACTGGTAACACTCTTAAGCTGATCTGCCCCTTTGCCTGAGGCATCCAACCTTTGGCTCTGTGTGCTATAGAATTACTGTACAATTCATGGGTCTGAGGCTTGATAGATTTATACTATAATTTATGTCTACCAAGTAAATCACTTATGTGTAACTCAGTACTAGGCCAAGTAAGAAAGTTAAAAAGCGTCACCCTGCTTTCCATTTTTTCAAGAGTTTCATGAAAATATATATTGTAGTTGCACTGTTCAAATATGGTGACTTTATAATCACAAATAAACAACAAATGCTTAGTTACTGCTTTTACATTATTGTGACCTGTTTTAAACTATAGGTGTTTTGTAACTACTTTCGAGCAGTCTACACGGTAAATTATAAGAGAGATTTCTATGGAAAATTAAAGGGAAGAAAAGAGTTCTCTATTGTTTGTTAAATATGTACACTTGAAGTATTTTAACTTCATATTGGAAACAAATTAATTTATGGGTAAAACGATACCAACAAAAGTTGTTATTAACAAATTGCTAATATATTGTTTTTTGGTTTTTTTTTTTCATTTTGCTACAGAAATGATTTACCTCTTTTTTCAGTCTCTGGACATAAGTGAGTAACCTTTATACTTGTTACAAACAGATAGTGTTACGGCTGGTGGCACAGTGCAATTTAACATTTGCACCTGCTTTTGCACACATAGCTTGCTTAGATTTACACCCCTGTAAACAATAAAATTGTCAGTTAATGCAGATGGTTTTCCACTGTACTAACCCCTACACACAAAGTTGAAAAGTACAAAGTCAGGTTGAAGCACTGACTACATCCTTGATTGTCCTGTATAAGAAGAACAATAAGCTTATATTGTACTATAGAATATAAATCACCATATACTTGTACATCAGAAAAACACAACAATACAATATACATGGAGAGATACATGGCTATATACACTTTTAAAATGCTAATTAAATATACATATTTTTAGGTTATAACCCGCCATAAATAGTAGTACTGTATGCATACAAGTATAAGGGATGTTGCAGAGATGTGCTGTATAACTATAGGAATTCAGTTAGCACATTTTTTACATACTACTGCTGCACAAGGAATAGGTCATTAAGAGCTTTAAAAAGATGAGTTGCTTGATTGAATATTACAGCAACTATTTTAATTAAGTTGTGATATATATTATTATTTTCAATAAATTCATAGGATTGATGAAAAATACAGGTTTACTTACATGCCTGTGCTTAATTTGTATGTGTGATTATTTATTATAGTCTCTCTTCCACGCCCAGAAAGAGCATCTTGCACCTCAAGGGTTCATGGACATCTAGTTACCTGGATAAGAAGTACAGTCATGGCCAAAAGTTTTGAGAATGACACAAATATTGGTTTTCACAAAGTTTGCTGCTTCAATGATTTTAGAACTTTTTATCAGATGTTGCTATGGTATACTGAAGCAAAATTACAAGTATTCCATAAGTGTGAAAGGCTTTTATTGACAATTACATTAAGTTTATGCAAAGAGTCAATATTTGCAGTGTTGACCCTTCTTTTTGAAGACCTCTGCAATTCACCCTGGCATGCTGTCAATCAACTTTGGGCCACATACTGACTGATGGCCGCCCATTCCTGCCTAAACAATGCTTGGAGTTTGGCAGAATTTGTGGGTTTTTGTTTTTCCACCCGCCTCTTGAGGATTGACCACAAGTTCTCTACGGTATTAAGGTCTGGGGAGCTTCCTGGTCATGGACCCAAAATTTCGATATTTTTATCCCCAAGCCACTTAGTTATCACAATTGCCTTATGGCAAGTTGCTCCATCATGCTGGAAAAGGCATTGTTCATCACCAAACTGTTCTTGGATGGTTGGGAGAAGTTGCACTGGAGGATGTTTTTGTAGCATTCTTTATTCATGGCTGTGTTCTTAGGCAAAAATATGAGTGAGCCCACTCCCTTGGCTGACTAGCAACCCCACACATGAATGATCTCAGGATACTTTACTGTTGGCATGACACAGGATTGATGGTAGCACTCACCTTTCCTTCTCCAGACAGACCTTTCCTCCTTGCAGAATATCAGTCTGTCCCTGACGTTTTTCCTGTAGAGAAGGGGATTCATTACTGGCCTTCTTGAAACCAAGCCATCCTCCAAATGTTTTTGCCTTACTGTGTATGCAGATACACTCAAACCTGTCTGCTGTCATTCCCGCAAAGCTCTTCACTGGTGGGATTGGGTACACTCATGGTTTTGCATAGGAACACAGCCATGAATAAAGAATGGTACCAAAACATCCCCCAAGAGCAATATTTGTGTCATTCTCAAAACTTTTGGCCATGACTGTGCTCTTTCTCTAGGCTAATTGGTGCACCTGTTTCACCATTTCAAGTTCACAGCATACAGGTAACGAACAGAGCTCAGTGCATGAGTTCCCAAGATACAGTATCTTATTTATTTATTTTTGTTACAGAAGTACGCAATATTAAAAGATTAAGCATAGACATCAGGATGAACCCTCTTTCAGTTGCACAATGTTATAATATTATTATATAGTTCTGTAATAAAAATGAGTATATTATAAAAATAATAGTGCTAACTAAAATAACTAGTGTGGCAAACTGTACCTAGTAGTTAGTCATAGCATACACCAAATATTAATGGTTACTATAACTAAGACTCACAATAACTAGATACTTGTTCATAATGTATTGGAGTGTTTGATGTGACTTGTATCATGTGTAACTATTTTCATTTTGTTTCAGATGGATTGTTTTGTTTTGTTTTTGTTCATTTCTAATTGTTTTGCTGGTTTGTTATTTTACATCTCATCCACTTAAACAATTAATTTCTCATGTAAGCATCCCCCCATTTTCCCACACTAGCAGCCAAAGCTTGTAGCAATCATCTTGCACATGAAAGGGATCTTTTCTCTCCAGGCTATTGTACAAATGTGCACAATATGACCGGGTAGGGTATACTGTGTGCATGTGTTTATAGATGCACGTTGGACTATCATGCAGATGCACCATTTACATGCTGCATAATTGCCCATATTTATTTAAAGTTTGAAGACATATTGTTGTCATTAGTGTTGTAATTCATTCTATAGTGCTATACAATGTGACGGCATAAACAATAGTATAAGCATAACAAACACCACCTGAAATGAAAATTTCACTGGGCCCTAATTGTATCTGTGCTTCAGGAGAGTTTGCCATCTAGAATGCCCTTATACATTTAGTGTACTCTAGATTCTATCTGAAAAACTACAATAGTAAGGAGTAATTCACAAAGATGGAGAACATATATAATATAATATACTTTTTACAGATGCATTTTACAGGCCACTGTCTAAAGGATCATTATGCTGTGATGCTTAGTAAAACAGAGACACTCTCATACCAAACTTCAGTAATTGTTATATTCTGCAACAAATGTAAATTACACAGTAGTAATACAGTTATTCCAATATGTTATATAATGAAATGATATCGGTGTTGTAACAGCCACCAGAGCAGCAGGATGTGATCATTTCTAGATATAAACTGAAGACACTTTGTTGTTATTTTAAAATACTATGACAACATTATTTTTGTAATTCTTTATATTTCCCCCCTCCTTTCTGGAGAGGATCTCTTTCCTTAGTGTTACTAGTGACTGACCATTTATATATTTAATCCCCTAGTCAATTAGGAAACTGCCTACATCACATTTACTTTTTTATTTTTCTATAAATGTTTATTTTTTATTTTAGAAAAACAGTTTATTGTTCAGAAACTACCAGCATCCACATTCTCTATATATAACATAGACCCATACATTTTCTTTTTATGTGTTATTGAGCATTCTGCGTTAATAATTCATCCTTTAACCGAATAAATAACTGATAGAATATAAATTTAACTCGCACTTGTTTTCCGGGGAAGAGATAATTACAGATACCATAAATTAAATCCTTTTGGCCAAGAAATACTGCCTGTGAAGCTAGGAGGTCTGGGCCAGTATGACAGACACCAAGCAGACGACAAGGGTTATCAGTGCTCAGTAAGATGCCGTTGTAAATGGTTGCATTTATTCGCCAAATCCTCTCTCCGCCCCTGCTCTCCCCATCATAGGATAAGACTGAGTCATCCATGATTTACCTGGCTTGGTGACAGTCTGGTGTTACTAAATACTGGGATACAGCATAGGGCCATGGGTTAGCCATTTCCAGACAAGTAGAACAGATTGAGGAGTTTAAAAAAAAGCAGAAGACTAGGTTAGGTCTTATGGAAATTGAAACAGTCAGGACCAATGCAGGACCAACCTTATTAATCAAACAAGATAGCAGGAGAATGGTCAAGAACTTATGCTAGTCAGAAATGTGCATATGTGGTTGTCCACTAGTTTGGTAAACTATGTCTAGTAGCCAGGTCCAAAACAATCTTCACAAACACTCCTTAAATGTTTGCTGAGTTGGTGTATTTCTGTGAGGATTGTTGACTCTAATCCCCAGAATACAAATGCTTGATAGCAAGGAAGTACTTAAATGAAAAAATATATTGTTAACTAAAAGCTATTTTAATTGTGAAAACAGGCAACTTCATGGTAAACTGAAATTCTATCTAATATCCATAAGACCAGGTGATATTTTTCCGAATTTCAACTTTCCAGTTTTGAGGAACCTGTGCCCCCTGTAGCCTCAGTTTCCTGTTCTTTACTGACAGTAGCGGAACCTGATGTGGTCTTCTGCTGCAGTAGCCCATCCTCTACAAGGTTTGACATGATGTATGTTCACAGATGCTCTCCTGCATACCACCGTTGTATCACATGGCTGAGTTACTGTCGCCTTCCTTGAATCAGCTTGAACCAGGCTGGCCATTTTCCCTTAACCACTCTCATTACAGAAGCGTTTTCACCCACTGAACTGCAGCTCACTGGAGACTTTGTGCTTGGAAATCTCAGAAAATCAACAGTTTTCAAGATACTCAAACCAACCTGTCTCACACCAACAATCATTTCACAGTCAAATTCACTTTGATCACATTTCTTAACCATTCTGGTGTTAGGTCTGAATAACAACTGAACCTCTTGGCCATGTCATGCTTTGAGCTGCTGCCACAAGATTGGCTGATTAGATATTTTCATATAGAGCAGGTGTACCTAATAAAGTAGCCATTGAGTGTATATATACAGTGGATCATCTAAGTCATAAAATAGATAAATCAAATAATCCACACAAGGATATACTTTTTTAATTAATTTATTGATCAAAATGATCCATCATTAAATTTCTATCTCGGATAAAGTATGTGAACGTATGCTTTCAGTATCTGATGCAACCTCCTTAAGCAGCATTGATTTCAATCAAATGTTTACAGTATTTGTTGATCAGCTCCGCACAACAGATTGAAGGAATTTTGTCCCATTTGTCCTTACAGAACTGCTATAATTCATGGATGTGGGTGCGCTTTTTTAGCATGGATACAACATTTTGATAGAATTAAGGTCTCTGCTGGCTCCAGCTGTGATAATGATAGAAAAGAAGCACACCAGGCACACAGCTACTCCAAATTTGTGGATAAATATATAAAGTACAAAAGCCTTTTCTATAACCAAAAGAGGAAGGATTTTCATTTGGGATAAATACTTATTATGTGATGTAGACAACTAAACTAAAAATATTCTCTCTACTGAAATACATAAAATAGTATAAAAACATTACTGCCACTTAAATAACATTATGGCAAATAAAGTTCTAAGGCAATCTACTATACCATATACTACAAACATACCTCATTACCCACTACCGCATCTAACAGTTAGAGCATTTCTTAATTATGTACACTTGGACATTGAAAACTGGCTTACCAACACTTTCCATATACTTCTCTTATAAGGACACCTCACTCAGCCTTTACATTTTCACTTCAATTCAACATATGGGTATTGTTTGCTAGTGCGTATTCAAGGTGTTTCTAATTGAATCTATTAGTGCTAGAGCTCATTAGCTTATAATGAGTTTGTCATTGCCTTACAAAAAGAGGATGGAAGTCTGGTCTTGCACACAATAACCCTGTTAATTAAGGTTTTAACCTTTATTTGGTCATTATCATATTAATGCTAATTGTGATTACAAGAAACCTGCTGCTACTTATCAAAATAGCAATCTATTTAAACCAGTATTAAAATGTGCCATGTGAAAAATATTGGCACAACATCATGGATAATTTTGTGAACGGAACCATAATTCATAATAATAGATAACATAAATCTGATTAAACAAATTGTTTTTCCTTTTATATTTGTATTATTTAACATATTGTTCGAACATACCCTGTTAGATACAGTCCACTCTGAGAGCTATGGGAGGATCCTAGTAAATCAGGCTGGCAGTTGTGGTTGGATTTAGCTCACACAGTGTTTGTAGGGTGAAAAGGCTATTTAAGTAATGATCAGCTAGCAGCAATTCTTTTTCACTGCCTGGATGCCCATGTGTAGTTTATCTCAATACCTCCCTAATAATTGTCTCATTCTTCCCAGGCCAGCCTCTCATAGTGGGGTTTCAATCTATATCCTAATAAGGGGTGGATTTCTCATGTTAAAATCAAAGTCTCTTCCATATTTTTTTTATTTTATTTTTTTTAACTCTGAAAGACAACAGATAAAAATGTAATATTGATTTAGAGTTTTAGATTTAGTAACTTTGGGCAACCCTATAGCCGAAGAAAACTTCAGAAAATTATTTTCTATAGTACTCACCTAATTTATATTTTTGGACTGTCTTACATGACCTACACACTTCAAGTCATGTCAAAACATTTCAGATGAGTTAAAGTCAAGACCTCTGCGCCACCATTTCAACTGTAGGTTTACTTTTTGGTAAATATTTTTGTTGTGCTGCATGACCCACATTCTACTTAAACTCACAAATCGATTCCTGACAGTCTCTTGAAAACATTTGTTGGTACAATCAAGAATTCATTGCACCCTCAATCACTGAGCTTTGACCAAGGCCTAAATGCACAGCAGCCCCAAACCATGATAGTCAGTCCACCAGATTTACGGGTTTCACTTTCACCAAACAATGGGGCTTATGTTAAGATGAACGCAAATTGCATTCTTGGCGTATGATAGACCTTTTTACTTTTTTATAGCCCTAATTCAGTGGCTCTCGTAAATCCCTGTAGTCCAACCACACTCTCAAAGGATACCATTCTAAGTATATAACCACTACAAAGTACTTACTTAATAGAGCTTCATAAACTGCAAATGCATTTTAATGCGCTTCCGAACTACTCATTCAGACTGCATTAAAACTGGAGTGCTGCTTTTGTATGGACACAGTTTTATACCAGAGCTGTAACGAGGGTGGTACGGGCGGTGCAAACACCCAGGGTGCAAAGACTAATGGGGGCACAACACCCGCCTACCCGTTACATATCCCATCCCACCAAAGTGGCAGTGTAGTACTGCGGTGGAAGCATCACAGGACTACTTTGCCCATTGAAAGACAGCCACTAGCCAGCGGAAGGAGGAGGGTGCCGGCTTCCTGCACCTGCACCGCCCGGATGTTCAAATAATTACGTCAGGGCACTGTCATAACACAGGCGACCAGGAGCCGGCACAGAAGGAAGAAGGAATGGGGGGATCTGGAGAGAAGGAGTGTGGGTTCTGGTGAGGAGGGTGTCTGAAGTGAATGGGGGTGACTGGAGAGGAGGAGTGAGAGGTCTGGTGAGGAGGGTGTCTGGAGAGGAGTGAGAGGTCTGGTGAGCAGGGTGTCTGGAGAGAAGGAGTGAAGGGTCTGGTGAGGAGGGTGTTGGAGTGAATGGCGGGGGGGGGGGGATTTGGAGAGAAGGAGTGAGGGGTGGAGGGAGTCCGGAGGGGGGTCTGAAGAGAATAGAAGGAGATGCAGGTGGAGTTGGAGAGGGCAGGGGGGTTGTTATTAGCTTAATGATCGGACTGGTTGGGGGGAGTGGCTTATTTATTGAATATGTGGGTGTTATTAATTTTATGTTGGGGCTATATGGAGTGAAATAGAAATGAACTGTAAATGCTATAAATTAAATTCTGGAGCTGATTGGGTGGAGGGAGGCCTGTTTTTAAACAGAAAAAGCTACTGATTTAATGTCTGTCTGGATGTGGGGAGGGAGACCTAGATTCTTCACTCACTGCTCAACTTTCCAGGAAGTGAGTAATAATCTTTTTTCCAAACAGGACTCCAATATTCCAGAATCCGTCTAAGCAGCAACGGAGCATAAGACACAAGCAGGCAGAAGACACCGGCAATGCTTAACTGCTGAGAGGCAGCATATACTCCCATGAAGGTACATTGTAGGAAGGGGGGGTGGGGTCACCAGTGTCCTGTTGTTTCGCCCATGGCACTAAAATGTCTAGTTACAGATCTGTTTTTTACAGATGGGATTGGTGTAATAAGCCACTATATGAAACAAAGTTCTTACCAGCTTTATTAGGCTCTCACACGTGAAACGTCTAGAGCAGAGAAGAAAAGATTCCAAAATAATACTGAGCAGAAATGGTTAGCATTGCTGTCTCACAGCTCTGGGGTCATGGGCTTGATTTCGACCAGGGTCCTATCTGTGTGGAGATTGTATGTTCTCCCTGTGTTTGTGTGGGAACAAAAGAAAATGTTGTCCGGCACTCTAACGCAAACAATATTTAAATCACTATGGGGTAAATGTATTAATGTCCGGATTCTTCAACTCCGGCGCGTTCAGCGTCTTCGGCGATTAAATTTAAAGCGGCGCTGCATTGTAAAGGGAAACTACATTTACCCCCATGTGTCAGCATACACATAAATAGGAGAATTGTGTGCACAATATAGTTATATTGGGATAAATATATATATATATATATTGATAGATAGATAGATAGATAGATAGATAGATAGATAGATTATAGATAGATGTGTGTTAAATGTTATGTTTTGTTCAGAACTACATATTTGTAGACCCCGCTCCAGAAATTGTGTGTAAATAAAGTTAGTTGCAAAAGTTTAAAAATTACAAGGAACTTTGACTTCCTTGAGCAGTATTCATTAGCATAAGAACAGAATGACCAGACATAAATCTGATTGAGACTCTCTGCATGGGATCTATACCCAGTAGGGTGTATAGTTTCTGTTATGACCTGAGGGAGCAATGCAGCACTACAGAAGTTTATCAAAAGCAAACACAGTCTCTCCACATAGCAGGGAGAAAGAGGAAATCATCACTGGGGCAGGACCTCTTGTAGAACCATGTGGTTCAATACAATAAAGAAATAGGTGAGTAATCTTTGCAGTACACTGATATACTAGAATGGATTACTATATCTATGCACAGTAATTCACCAACTAAAGGGTGTGCATTGCTATCCATACTGTGCTGTACTGTTTTTTCTTAAACCTTGCCTGGCTTTACTCCTTTATGTTTGTTTTGTCTATTAAATGGCACATACAGTAAATTTTAAAATCATACTAGCCCACTCTCCTGGAATGTCCGGGAGACTCCTGAATTCCGGGTAAGTCTGCCGGACTCCCTCCCAAGAGAGCAGGCAATTCTTCCACATCCTGCCCACTTCCTATTCTAGTGAAGTGGGCAGGATGGCAGCCTCAATAACGCGATTTGTGGTGAATTGAGCCATTTGGGACCCGCCCCACTACTAAATGCCACTTTCATTCTGGGAGCGTGGCCAAAATGACATTATTTGTCTAGGTCCACCCCCTCCCACTCACCACCACACCCTCCCCCCGGAGGACAAAAACTTAATGTTTGCAAATATGGATAAAATTATGTTTGCATAATTTTTCTGCTTACCTGCTTTTTGTGCAGTGTAGCTCATTGCTGTCCATGTGAACAGTGGTCAATTATTATATAGCCCTCTCTATTGCAGCAGTGGTTTTCTTGCATTGCATTCTACTTGAAACATAATTAAAAAAACACCTCTTTACTAGATTCTCATGAAACAAGCACTTGCACTTAAGCTGGGTACACACTACAGAATTTTCCACCAACTTTTTATACCAATCGATTTTACATCCGATCGCTCAGTCCATGGACTGCATACAAACTAGCCTTGTTTTAGACAATAAAGGAAGGAGCGGCTGTTCCGTTAGCGACTTTTTACAGCCATGTTGTCGTGAGCAATAATTTTAATTTCGTACACACTGAAGCATAATTTGCGGGGCATGTAACAATATACCAAAGACATTAGCATAAAGGGTAAATATGAGTAGGTTCCCAACATAGATGCAAAGGGTAATAACACACGTGCTTTATACTTTAATGGTCTTCAACCAGACAGGTGCTATACAAAACACAAGTGTGTGATGTGCGGATACCGCACCACGTTGGACTGGTACAGGCATCACAAATTTACATACACATGCCCCCAAGGTCGAGAAAGTATTGGAGTATTGTCGTGAATCGGTTGGAAGTTTATACACACTACGCAACGGAAAGGAGATTGGAACGAAAATATTGAATGGTACGATCAACCAAATGAGGCGACAATCATCCATTTGGGCAGACTTTCGGCCATCGTGTCACTACACACACTGACCCGACTTTCAAACAAGCGGTCGTATGTCGGCTGGTTGAGTTGATATTGGACAAAACCCCGTAGTGCAGTGGATTCCAAACTTTTTCAGTTCAAGGCACCCTTAGGGCCTCCATAATTTTTTCAAGGCACCCCTAAACCAAAATAATTACCAAGTGGTCCCCCACCTTGCTTACCACTGTTACCACTGGCTCTGGCCGAGGCACCCTTGTGAGATCGTTGAGGCACCTCAGGGAGCCTAGGCACACAGTTTAGGAACCACTGCTGTAGTGTGTACCTAGCTTTAGTCATGTTTTCTATTCCAGTTAATTATGTTAAATGATGTGATCCCATTGTTTCCATATAATTAGTATTAGTTCCTGGCCATCCACTACATTGCAATGTCAAGATGTTACACAGGGGACTAAGTACATACTTGCCAACATCACCAAGCTACTGGTGGGGTGGGGCCAAATTGACGCATGGTCCCGTCCACTTCATTAGGAAATTGGCAAGATCCGGGTGAAAGGCTTGTTCTCCCTGGTGTCCTGGAGAACTAGACGAAATTCAGACATTCCAGGAGAGTAGGCAAATATGAGTAAATAAAAGCTTTTCTGACCTCTCAAGCATGGGGCCAAAGCTGTGAGCAGAGTTTTTGTGAGGTAGCCTTCTGATTTATTTATAAAAATGTTCATCTAGTTAAGTAAGTGACTCCTCTGACATTTGCACAAACTCTCACTGTCTGGCTTTGCTCTGTACTGATGTGTTACCATGCTTGAAAACTTGATGATTTATACTGTTTGTCAAAAACAAAAAATGGAGAGGCAAAACATTTGCATGTCATTATACCTAGATGCCAGTTTTTTCCTTGATTTTTTATTATTTTTTTTGGTCTGGGAATTACTGTCCATAGGAGGGCTGAAGATCTGACATGCATAAATCATTTTAACAATAAGTACCAAAATCTTTAGAGTGGCTCTATTTGGCTAATTGTTAGGATTTTTTTTACACTTATGTCGATCCTTGTATGTGTGCATGTGATATTTGTCGTGCTGTAAGAGGTACAAAAAAAATCTTACAAAGGCAATTAAAATAGAATTGCACCACATAAATAGACTGCAAGATTAGATTAATCACAGATGATCAAAAACATATGACGATGAAAGGACCTGTCTCGATGGGATGCCACTGTGTGAATGCGTGAAAAGTTGATTTGGGAGCGAATGTAATATATAACATGACAGGCTATGAATACATTGCATGCACTAAAAAATGTTCATTATAGTTTTTTATTCCAGTCTGTTTAATAATCATTGCATTCATTCATTTGGTCTTCTAAAGCAGGGGGCATGGATGGGCTTCAGTACAATCCATGAATTGTGCGCAAAAAGAAAAGATCTGATCATTTTATTTCCTTCTTGTTACATTGAAAGTGTTACATTGAAAATGATTATGCTCTTTAAAGCATTGACTCTAAGGGGTATATTTACTAAACTGAGGATTTGAAAAAGTGGCGATGTTGCCTATAGCAACCTATAAGGTTCAAGCTGTCATTTTGTATAATGTACTAAATAAATGACTGATAGAATTTGATTGGCTACTATAGGCAACATCTCCACTTTTTCAAACCCGCAGTTTAGTAAATATACCCCTAAGTGTACAGGATGCCATGCCTCTGTTCTTAGCCAGGTAAATTCTTGCCAGGGACTGATGTCTAGAATAATTTCTTATTTACAGTAAATCAATAATTACTTTCTATGCTGTTATAATTTTGAACCTGTTTAAACAAATATACATTGAATATTTAAATATCTTTAAAAATCTCATTGGATTATTACTTTTTTTGTTGATGTTATTGTTAGTACTATCAATACTTCTACTACTAATAATAATAATATCTGTAGAAGCAAACTGGAAGCTATATTTCTTTCTTTATTCATGTTTTCACTATCATCTTAAAAACAAAATAAAAAAAGGTAGTATATAGAAACTCAAGCAGCAATTGGAATAATTCATTAATTCAATTATGTATCAACTTCAGAGTATTCCTCCATGTCTGAGGTGTATGGAGCCCTTTTTAAGAAAAGTAATTTACCTTGAAATAATCTATTGATGAGA
Source organism: Mixophyes fleayi (assembly GCF_038048845.1). Lineage (NCBI taxonomy): Eukaryota > Metazoa > Chordata > Amphibia > Anura > Limnodynastidae > Mixophyes > Mixophyes fleayi. The sequence goes on from NC_134404.1 coordinate 207,150,931, forward strand.
CTTATTTAACGAAGGATGAAACATGACTGGTTGGATATTTCCAAAGTGTGGAAGCAGCTATAAATATCCAGTGTTCAGTATACTCAGTGTCATGCTGTGTGCAGCTACCTGCAGCATCCTGGTATGCAATTGACTGCATCTTATGATATTATACACAGGAATCAGTCAGAGTTGATTTGATGCATTGTCTGCACAAAGATAACCAGGGCCTCATTATGGCGCAAATAAAGCCAGGATGAAAGTCACATTAGTGGGCATGCAATCTCCTTTTCAAGACTTAAGAGTAAACTTGCGACTTTACCTTGTAAGTAGAACGTGGCAAGGTTTCTTGTATCCACTGATGCAAATTAGTGTGTATGCGAGGTTATTTTAGGACTCAGCATGGAGTGCTACAGCGACGGAGAGGTGGGGTATGGGTCGATACAGAAACGTTGGCTTAGGATGGCGGAAAATATACATCCAGACTTTTACTGAGAAGTGTAATGGGGTGTAAAGGGTAGTAGAAGGCCAGTGATCAAACTGCTGTTAAGTTCAGGACAAATCAATGGTTCAAACAAAAAAGGTTATTTAAATAGATGTTTTAAGGGTTATAAAAATGTTAATGTTGTTTCTTACTATTAGTGTTCAAAAATAACATTTTGAAAGACAGTTTTCTTCCAAGTTTTTTGAAGTCCAACCTTGGAGAACTTAGTAACCATGCACAGAACACTGATATTTGTTAAAACTGGAAAGTTACCAAATATTTCATCATTTCTCTTTGTAATTATTCCTCTCATCTTTGTTCACTGCTGCTTAAAGGGGATGTCCCACTAACTGAAATGTTGCCTAAAATTAGCCCCAAACAAGGAATGACCAGAACCTTTTCAATTTGGTATGTAATTCCCTCGCATCCCCCAATTCATGCATTCTTCAGACTTGATGGTTTGGATAATTTCGACCAAGACTCCATGTTGTTATGTCCAGGGACAGTTAGAGCCGTATTAATCCTGACTTCTCCCCTCTATGGTCTTGACTCCTCCCCATTTCTTGTACTGACTCCATTAACTTTTTAGCTCCCTTCACTTTACACATTTAGGCCTCCTGGTTTGAAATATACGAATGTCAGTCAGGTACGGTACATCTCATGTAATTAATACATCACATGTCACAAGACGTCATCTGTCTCATATCGCAGCATTCAGAGATCAACTAATGAAATTAATCAATATTTTATAAATATGTCACAAAACTAACGTGCAATACATTTGCCTTAAAAATTTAAAATAATACACCCTATAGTTATGACTTGTCAAAGCCTCATAATGACAAGTTTTATCATTCAGTGGTAAATAACAATAAATGCTATCACCACACAAGAAACTGACATAGGACACAAGTCACAGGTGTCAGTAGGAGGGCTGCTGGGTCATGCCCCACTGTCTGTATGCATGCTCTCAGGGCCGCCGAGAGGAGGGGGAGCGGGTATATTTTACCCGGGCCCGGGCTTGCCAAGGGGCCCAGGCCGGTCCCTCGATTCTAATTTTTAATTTTAATTTTTTTTATATTTTTTTTATCTTGCGTTTTTTTAATGTATTTATTTATTTATTTTTTCGCGGCGGGAGGGGGGTCGGTTCGTTGGTGGGGGAGCTGGAACAATAAAACAAAAAAAATACTCACGTGACCGCGGCGCCGCATCCCTCCTCTCTTCTTCTCTATTCACACTGACTGTCGGGCGTGACATCATCAAGTCACGCCCGTCAGTCAGTGAGAATCGCCGGACAAGACACAGCTAGAAGAAAGAAGAGCAGACAGAAGAGAAGAAGAGAAAAAGAAAGAAGCTGACAGGAGGTAAGTAAAGAAACAGAGAGGCAAGGGGAGGAAAGGAACAGTGCTATAAAGAAGGGGGAGTAAAACAACGGGGGAGAGAGGCAGAGAATAAATAAAAAAGGGGAGAGAAACAATAAATAAAAAAGGGGAGAGAAACATAGAATAAAAAAGGGGAGAGAAACAAAAAATAAAAAAGGGGAGAGAAACAATAAATAAAAAAGGGGAAAGAAACATAGAATAAAAAAGTGGAGAGAAACAATAAATAAAAAAGGGGAGAGAAACATAGAATAAAAAAGTGGAGAGAAACAATAAATAAAAAATGGGAGAGAAACATAGAATAAAAAAGGGGAGAGAAGCACAGAGTTAAAAAAAAAAAAAAAGGGGAGAGGCACTTTTAATAGTGGGGACTATTAATTTAAGATGGGGTGGTTTGGGGGCTATTGAATGTGTGGGTGAGTTTAGGGAGAATGAGGTCTATTTATTAAATGTGACTATGAATTTATTAATGGCAGTGATGGTTGCGGGAAATAGGTATTGGTAGGCTGTTTGCAGGAAGGGAAATAGGTTTATTTATTAAATGTGAATACTATTATTTTAATGTTGGGGCTGGAGGAAGGCCTAATTATTAATCGTGGGTGCTATTGATTTAACGCCGGGGCTGGCTGTAATTTTCTAAATGTAGCCATTTTTTCCCCCAAATAAGTCCTCCAACATTTCAGGATCCGGACAAGCCGCAACTAAAGAAAGCAGCAGTCACAAGCGGTGAAAGTGAGAAGAACAGGTAGGAGAGAGCAGCAGAGTGTGTGAAATGTTGTGATTCTAGTAGGGACAATGAGAATTTTTGGTGAGTGTCGTGCCCAATGTAAGGTGCAGGCCAAGACTGAACTCTTTGTGTACACACTGCATTCTTTGTATACTACACTGTGGTGCTAGATGTCTTAAAAGTCAGGAGTGCTGGGACATGTGTGACGCTCTGGTGAATTCAGGACCTAGTGATTTTGATGTACTAGCCACGCCCCAATGGTGCATTGCCACGCCCCAAATGTATGACCACTCACCCCCCCCAAAAAAAATTGCGCCAGCGTTAGGCTAGCCACGCCCCAACAGCGTATTGCCACGCGCCCTGAATGTACGACCACACACGAGAATTTGTTTTAGGGTTTACTCGACTATGAGGGGGGCCCCATGAATTTGTTGTACCCGGGCCCTGAATTCCTCTTGGCAGCCGTGCATGCTCTCATAGCCCCACACATTCAAAGATCTACACCACTTCTCTTGGACAATTAATAAGCTCCTTTGGATTCCAGTATCATCTCTTTGTGAATGATATCCAAATCTATCTATCTATCCTCTCCTGATCGCCATCTGTGTTGTCCAGCATTACTGACTTTCAGCCATTTCATCTTAGATGTCCTCTCACCAACTCAAACTCAATCTCTCAAAAACAGAGTTAATAACATTCCCAACCACCAACAGAAGTTACCTACTTGCAGGGCCGGTGCTAGGGTCCATGGCGCCCTAGGAACTTTCTCAAAATCGGCGCCCCCCCCCCCCCAAAAAAAAAAACTGCGCCCCCCCCCCCCGCGCCGCAGGAACACTTTGACAATCAAATAAAAAGAAATAAATTAAAAAAAATAATAATATTCTATTTACTTACTTTTTTTCTCTTGTCAGCAGACGCAGGGGGCTCTTCACACTTCTTCTGTTCTCTCCACTGGCTGCCAAAAACGCTCCTCGGCTTCCAAAAACACAGAGTAGGGGGGTGGAGCGGAGCGGTGCATGCTGGGAGGGGAGGGGACTCTGGGGAATAACTTTATTCATAGTGACAGACAGTGTGAGAACACGGGGGGTGGGGACAGCATTTCTCTCGACCTGGAAGATGCCGCCGAAGAAGACTGATATCACATGATCACTGACTGATGTCAGTGGTCATGTGTGAGTGCTGCGCGGATGGGGGCATCCATAAAAAAAAAAAAAGGAAACAGCAGGCACCATTCCGCCGCTGTACTATGTCCCAAACACCGCTGACTAGATTACAAAATCTAGTCAGCGGCGCCCTGCAGGTCCCGGCACCATAGGCAACTGCCTAAGGTTGCCTAATGGGAGCGCCGGGCCTGCCTACCTGACCACATTACCATAAATGTAACTTTGCAAGCTAGCTGCCTAGGTGTGATCCTTGACTCACAACTATACTTTGCTCCCCACATCAAATCTATATCTGAATCATTTTACATACATCTAAAAACGTTTCTGGAATACACACATATCTCACACAAAACACTGCAAAAACTTTAATTCATGCACTCATCATCTCCCGCATTGACTATTGCAATTTCTTCCTTACTGATCTTCCCCTAAGCAGATTCATACCCCTATGATCTATTTTACACACAGCGGCCATACTGATTTTCCTTGCAAATTGTTCTTCCTCTGCTGAACCACTCTCTCATTCTCTACATTGGTTGACTGTTTTTCACACAATCCAATATAAAATTCTTCTACTAGCATAGAAGGCCATCAACAAAACTGCACCAAAATAAATGTCCTCGCTTGTCTCAAGATATCTCCCAACTCAACACTTCAGTTCTGCACAAGATCTGCGTCTCTTATCCACTCCCATTCCATCCTCCCATTCCCATTTACAGGACCTCTTTCGAGCTGCACCCACTCTGTGGAATTCCCTCTCTCACACAGTAAAGCTGGGTACACACTACAGAAATTTTGACCAACTTTTTATGCAGAGCGATTTTACATGTGATCGATAGTCCGATCGCTCGGTCCATGGACTGCATACACACTAGCCTTGTTTAGGACGATAAAGGGAAGAGCGGACGTCCCTTTAGCGACTTTTTACAGCCATGTTGTCGTGAGCAATGATTTTAATTTCGTACACACTGCAGCGACATTTGCGGGAAATGTAACGAGATACCAAAGGCATTAGCATAAAGGGGCAGAGCTTTTGCTAAAGTTAACACCCAAAGCTGCATAAAAAGAGAAGATTACACTGTCTCTTCATTCATTTCTATAAAATAGAAGTTTAGTAATATACATTTAATTTAGAAAAACATTTAACTGCTAAAGTGCAATGCAATGAATATTCCCTAATAATAAAACCCCATCGTATGTAATGGAATGTACCATTCTCGGCGTGCATCATCGCTGATTGGTCCACAGCAGAAACAAACGCCCATGTCTGAGTGGAGATAGAGTCAGAGATGGTGCTGGAAGGGCCAAAACATTTTGGAAAAGTTAAAGTGGGGGATGGAGATACTCAAGAAGAGCAAAGAGCAAATCCAATGAGCCCATGAGAGGTGGAGGTGATGGTCAAAGTACTGGACCAGGACGACAACGACATTAAAAAAGGTCAGTAGCACATGCAGTGTACCTGTTAGAAGGACTTTATTTCATTCTAGTGTCACATAAAGCAATGGAAACTAATTTGTAACCTAATTTTTTATGTCAGAATGAAGAATTAACGGTGAGAAGGCCTGTTTAGATACCACTGATACCACTAATGTTACACCTGTTAGCAAACAAGAAAAAATTGAAAAAGAAAAATATACTAAAGAAGTTCTACACAAAGGTATTTCAGTGAACATGTGTAGACAACTAAATGCTTTGGGCACATACCTGTACCGTTATAATAACCAAAATGGCGCCTGTTTTCCAGAATGCTCGGAGGTTAAGCCCGCTATTTTTGCGATTTCGCCACAGGGACCAAAATATAAACTGATCTCGAGCAGTGTGAAAAGTGAGAAAATGAGAGTATTTATGTCGTTGAATATAAATTACAGATATAGAAGTTAAATGGTAAACATTTTTTTATTTCCTTGCATCGTAGATAAAGAAATCAAAGGGAATAGAAACCCAAGCGACATCAAGACCTGTTCTGCCACAAACCAGTAGCACCTTTAAAAATACTAAAAATAATACTCTGCAGTATTCAGCTCTCTGATTGGTATGGGCGCACTCACTTCTCATGCGGATCTTTCAGACAGCTGTGTGTGTTAAAATTTTTGTACCTTTTTCCTGCAATAAAAATGTTGCTTGAACACTGTGTGGTTTATTCTGGGTACTTCACAATTATAAGTTAATAAAGGTTAATATAACTTTAATAGGTTATAAAGGTATAAGTGTATAAAGAGTAAATATGAATAACACACGTGCTTAACACAAGTGTAATGGTCTGCAGTCAGACAGGTGCAATATACATCGATACAAAACACTAGTCAGTGATGTGCGGATTCCGCACCACGTGGGACTGGGACAGACATCAAAAAATTTACATACACACGCCCCCCAGGTCGAGGAAGTATCGGAGGATTGTCGTGGATCGGTCTATACAGCGGAAACGAGATTGGAACGAAAATATTAAACGGTACGACCAACCAAATGAGGCGATAATCGTCCATTTGGGCAGACTTTTGACCATCGTGTCACTGCACACACTGACCTGACTTTTGAACGAGCGGTCATATGTCGGCTGTTTGAGCCGATTATTGGACGAAAACAGTGTAGTGTGTACCCAGCTTAAGACTTTCCTTTGGTTTACTACAAACCTTAAAGCATTCTCTGAAAACCCACCTCTTCAGACAAGCTTATAAGGTTTTGCAGCCCTCTTAACCTGACTAGGTTACCCCATTACCACCCTTTACACAATCCACACATGACAACAACCCTCAGACCCCAGACCAACATTGCTGTGGGACTGGTTCACATAGCATACAAATCACTTTTTACCTTTGCAATCTGGCTGTTCCAAAATGCAATATGTAGATTTAACCTCATGTATCAGACTCACATTGATCTATAGATTGTAAGCTTGTGAGTAGGGCCCTCTTAGATCTTTGTCTGTTTTACCCAGTATTGTTTTATTACTGTGTTTGTCCCTAATTGTAAAGCACTACAGAATTTGCTGGCGCTATATAAATAAATGTTGATGATGATCAACTTATTTATTAAATATGAATACTGTTTTCCTCCCCTCAAACTGCACCAGCAATAAATTAATAGCATTTATGTTTAATAAATACAGCTATTTCCCACAGCCATCCACAACATTAAATAATTCATATTCACATTTAATAAATAGCCCTCCTCCCCAAGCTCACATTCAATTAATATCCCTCAAACCACCCCAGCACTAAATTAAAGGTTCCATTATCCCACCTTAAATTTTAGGTCCCACTAATAATTTAAATAGCCCCACCATGATCCCATAAATAAAAATAGCACCCAGCAATTTGCACCACCCACTCTCCACCTGTAAATTAATAGTGAACCTCCCACCCACATTATATTAAGACCCTCCCTACCCTTCCCTCATACTTTCTTTCAACTGTGCCCCCCTCTGGATCCACCCCGATTCTTGCTGAACTGGTATGACTATTGAGATTATTTTCTGCACCAAGTGGTCAAGCCATCGTAAAGATGTGTCAATGAACTAGAATTAACTTAGGGTGATCAATGACAATCAAAAATCATCTGCAAACCGTTTGAATTGTCCAAAACCTAATAAATTCCCACTATCATCATCATCACCATTTATTTATATAGCGCCACTAATTCCGCAGTGCTTTACAGAGAACTCATTCACATCAGTCCCTGCCCCATTGGAGCTTACAGTCTAAATTTTCTAATATAGACACACACTCACACACAGACAGACAGAGAGGGAGACAGACAGACAAAGAGGGAGACAGACAGACAGACACTAGGGTCAATTTTTGATAGCAGCCAATTAACCTACCAGTATGTTTTTGAAATGCAGAAACTAGTCATGCTAATCTAGAGGTAGCTTAAAAACTCTTAATTAGGTCATTGTCATGTACCTTCAGACGTAATATGTCCAGTTTATTTAACCATTTTGGATTCATTTGTTTTAAAATGCAAACACTGAAAGCTGTTTGAGCTATATTTTATATCATCTGTAGATGGTTTTTAGGTAATGTTATATAATATGTGATATTATGCCAAGTGCTGTCCTTAGTCTATAAACTATATTCTTGCACTGACATGAGACATTCCAAAGGACAAGTCCTACAGTGTCCAATATTCTTTTCTTTTTTCTTTACCTAGGACATCCCTCCAGCAATCTATCTCTCCCTCTTCAAGTATGGAACACAGAACTCATTCTGCAGTATTGAGAGTAAATTCAAACTTTTACAGTTTGCTCCTAAGATTCCGTCACTTTTGAAAGATACTATTACATTGGCTGAAGGAACTTTTCCACAAATGTGAAACTGGAAGGTACAAAATGTGTCCCATTAAAAGTATAGAAGCAGGCGCAATATCTACCACTTCAAAGGACAAAATGGACAAATCAGGTAAAGGTGTAGAAATGCACTTTCCAATCCTTTGTTCAATTAACATAATCTTCCCACAAATTGAAATTTTGTTTTTCCATTTGAGCACAATTCAGAATTAACAAGATACACTATATGGACAAAAGTATTTGGCCACACAATCATACCTGTTGCCAGAGCAGTATAAAATCAGGCACCTAGCTATGCAGTCTCCATTTGCAAACATTTGTGATACAAAATGGGTCATTCTGAAGAGCTCAGTGACTTCAAGTGTGATACTGTGATAGGATGCCACCTTTGGTTCATAAAATGTCATCCCTGCTGGATATTCCACGGTCAACCGTAAGAGATATTATTAGAAAGTGGAAGCGTTTAGGAACAACAGCAACTCAGTGGAAGACCACGTAAAATCACAAAACATGGTCCATAACTGCTAAGGTGCATGGTGCGTAAAAGTTGCCAACACTCTGCTGATTCCATAGCTGAAGAGATCCGAACTTCAACTGGCATTAATGTAAGCACAAAAACTGTGCAGCGGGAGCTTAATGGAATGGGTTTCCCTTGCCGAGCAGCTGCATGCAAGCCTCACATCAACAAGTCCAATGTCAAACGTCGGATTGAGGGGTGTAAAGCACACCGACACTGGACTGTGAAGCAGTGGAGACGTGTTCTATGGAGTGACGAATCACGTTTCTCTGTTTGGCAGTCAGATGGGCAAATCTGGGTTTGGCGGATGCTGGAAGAGTATTACCTGCCTGACTACATTTGGCTGACTGTGAAGTTTGGTGGAGGAGGGATAATGGTACAGGGCTTTTTTTCAGGGTTTGGGCTAGGCCCCTTATCTCCAGTGAAGGGAAATCTTAATGCTTCAGCTTACAAAGTCATTTTGGACAATGCTATGCTTCCAACTTTGTGGCAACAGTTTGGGGAAGGCCTGAACTGGAACGGAGATTGCGAGCCAGGCCTTTTCGTCCAACATCAGTGCCTGCCTCATAAATGCTCTACAGAATGAATTGGCACGAATTCTCACATAAACACTCCAACATCTTGTAGAAAGCCTTCCAAGAAGAGTGGAAGCTGTCATAGCTGCAAAAGGGGGACCAAATCCATATTAAAGTATATGTATTTGAATACAATGTCGTTACAATCCCTGTTAGTGTAATGGTAAAGCATCTGAATACTTTTGTCCATATTATGTATGTCCCTGATCCACCCTGATTACTCCCATCATATCGTAAAAAGATTTGCACTACCATTGGCATCACCATGCTATGTATGTAAAGCGCTATGGAATATGTTGGCGCTATATAAATGATGATGATGTGCGCGAATGAAGAGTTTAAGATCACAAAAGAACATTTGCACTGTGCACACTTCTGTAAATGAACCTTCCTGTGGCATATGGTTTTGAATCATGTCACAGAGTATCATGGTGGCCAAAGCTCATCAAACGGTAAACAGTCACTAAACTTTTTTTTCTCTTTAGAGCAGTGGCAGATCCAGGGGGGGGCGATCGGGGCAATCCTTCCCCCTTAGCAGGGGCTTGCTGCCGGCGGCTGCACATTATGTGGAGGTCCGTTCTGCAGTGACAGTGTGCTGCCCGGCTGCTACACAATCAGAGCAGCGGGGAGGCACACTGTCACTGCAGAACGGACCTGCACATAGTGTGCAGCCGCCGGCAGCTTCAGAAGGCAGAAAGGGGGCGAGGCCTAAATCGCCCACCCTAAATCGCCCCTGGTACACCAATTATCTAGATCCGCCCCTGCTTTAGAGGCTGACCAACCTGCAGGCCAAACAGAGTCTCTTATGTGCTGCCACACCATCCCCTTTCTTTCCCATGCTCTGTTTTTAAATATATATAGGCATGAGCACTGGGAGAGAAAGGTGTCCCTAACCGCAATATGACCTGCTCATTCACAATAGGAGTGCATACCCTGGGCCACGGGGGGGGGGGGGGCCTTCAGGCATCATGGTCATGTGATGCTATTTCATATGCCCCACTGTACTTATGACCTTAGACTATATGTTGGTATGTTGCCTATATGGAAGCATACTGACTAAATAATAACATATCAGGCTATATGAAGGCATATGATAGTTGCTTCTGATGTACACAGTATTTTTGTTTTTTGTCATCCTAAGCACATTAAAATTTTTAATTTTTTGCCATGCTGAAAAAAGTATAGCTTGCAAGTATTTATAATGTTGCTATAAGCAACCTTGCATGTCAATTATAATTTTTTTTTTATAGATGCACTTGTCGCGCTACATATTTAATTTTTTCTGTATCTGATAGTTAATTCCACTGTTCATCTACTGCTTTAGGAAATGCATTGTGTGCTGTACTACATTAGACGCAGGTTTAGAAATAATTGGGCAGATGAGACCATTATTGGGGCACCTGTAATTTAATTATTAATTTTTTTTATTATTAATTTTTATTTATAGGGCGCCACAAGGTGTCCGTGGCGCCGTACAGGGACAAAACGAATTACAATACAAGATGAGACAGCACAGTACAGTAAACAGTAAGCACAGTAACTCAGTAAGCTCAATGCACAGCTAGAGAGGGTGGGGAAAGGGGGAGGGAGGATCGGCAAACAACGGAGCCCAAGAAGGAGGGCGCGGAAGACAGTGAGACCCCCAGAGGGGACGGGGGGAGGAGGGTCGTCGAGGAGGAGGGCAAAGTAGCTGGAGAGCAGAGTTAGAAGTGGTGGAAACAGGAGGAGAGATGGCCCTGCTCAGAGGAGCGTACAATCTAAGGGAAGGGGTGGACAGACAAAGAGACGCAGGGGAGAGAGGGAGAATAGGGGGACAGGGGCGGGGAAGGGGAAAGAAGGAGGAGAGGCAGCAGAAAAGGTAGGGAGTTAAGTGGGAGACTGAAAGGCTTTAAGAAAAAGGTGGGTTTTTAAAGCCCGTTTAAAACTGGACAGATTAGGGGAATTTAATGACACCATTCTGCACAAAATATAAACAGGTACTGAAACCCAGCTTAAAGAACAAGTAATACTGTCTGCTTGGTCAACATTAAAACAATATGATCATTCAGCTGGTTAGTATGCAAAGCATAGCCCTTTCTATTGACTAGTATAAAAACATATCCATCTCGTGACATGTGTACCAAAACAACATAATTGTGCCCAATATACAACACATAATATTCTGAGGGTTAGAGCACAATACAGACTCCCATACTGGTGGATAGTATGCAATACTTATTTTAGATGTATAGGTACATATCAATATACAATGCATTCCCACATACTTTTGGCAAAACTCCATTCTCATGACATATATACAATGCAGACTCGCATAATGATAGTTGGCATACATAACAGACCTTCATTCTGATTGTAATTATATAAAGCAAACCCCTATTATGGTGGCTACTAAACTATGTAAACCCATTTCTAGTGGCTAGTAAAAGAAATGCAAATACCTTCCTGTTGGCTAGTATATAAACATGCACCCAGTTCTATTTAAGCACATGCCCATTCTGGTAGATAGTAAACAAAGCTGTCTTATTTATGGTGGCTACTAAACAATGCAGACCTATTCTGGTCATAGTAAATATTGCAGCCACTAATTCTGTTTGCTAGTAAATCATTTAGATCTCCATTCTGATAACTGAGAATCAATGCAGTCTTCACTTCTGGCAACTAATACATTTATCATACTCTTTGTATTTATCAGCCTGGTCTTACTTTTTAGGGAAAGAACTAGGAACTCTTATTGGATATCAGCACTGGGCATGAACCCAGCAGCCAGACTCCACTGTACAGCTTTCTGCTTTGCACTACCATCCAATTAGAGCACTGGGATCTGTGTACAACTTGTTAATGGCAAAGCATCTGGTGCTTGCTCTAAAAATTATAATAAATGGAGAGTGGGCCCCAAAATATGATTTGCAAACAGGGTCTGGGGGCCCCTAGGACAAATAGGACCATAGCGACTGCCCTATCAAAAGCTGCACTAAATATATTATTTTAGCTCTAACGACTTATTAATTTATCTTTCGGTAGTAAATTAACAGCTTAATTACATGACACACAGTGCTAATTTAAAATATAAGCCCTTTGTTGTTCATGCTAAATTATTCATTGTAATCAAATTTTAAATAAATAGGCAGGTCACCACTATATTTTTCAAAGTATTAACAAGCCACGGTAAGTTGATTTATATGTAGTGACGAGAAACTGTAAGTAGGCCAAACTGTTTTTAAATCCTTTTAGTTTTTGTATATGACTTAGATTTATAAGATATACATGTTTGTAAACTATACTCTAAGACAGCGGTTCCCAAAGTGTGCTCCGCAGTTCCCAGGGGTGCCGCGGGAAAGTCAGGAAAAAACAAAACATAAACTCACCAATCCGCGCGGCGCCGGGACCCAGCAAACCCCTCTCTCACACAGCTTGTCACTATAGCGACAAGCTGTGTGAGAGAGAGGGAGAATGCTGAGTCCCGGCACTGCGTGGATTGGTGAGTTTATGTTTTGTTTTGTTTTCTTCTGGCTTTCCCGCGGCAGAGGGGACCGAGTGAGAGTGAGCATGACAGAGGAGAGGGGACAGCGTGACAGAAGCAGCGTGAGAGAGGCCAGACTAGGCGACAGCGTGACAGAGGAGAGGGGACAGCGTGACAGAGGAGAGGGGGCAGCATGACAGAGGCCAGAGGAGAGGACAGCGTGACAGAGGGAGAGGAAGGGGACAGAGGCCAGAGGAGGGGACAGCGTGACAGAGGGAGAGGAGGGGGACAGAGGCCAGAAGAGGGGACAGAGGGCAGAATGAGAGGGAGCGTGACAGGGGGCAGAGGAGGGGGGCAGCGTGAGAGGGGGCAGAGGGAACAGCGTGAGAGGGGGCAGAGTGACTGGATGCAGAGGGGGCAGTGTGTCTGGATGTAGAGGGAGCATTTTTGCATACAACTAAATAAGTATTTCTGTCCTGACCTAAATACTTATTAAATTTTTTGGACCCAACTACTTCTAAAACAGGACTGCTCAGTAATTATTATGGAGGGGTGCCTTGAAAAAATTATGGAGACTCTAAGGGTGCCACGAACTGCAAAAGTTTGGGAACCACTGCTCTAAGACTATAAGAAGTAAAGGTGCCAGTGCTGCAGAACCACTGTTGAAATAATTTAAAAATGTATACTTTATTCCGTCATATTAAAAACACAATAGTACTGACACAAAGACATAAACGTTTTGGACTATATAAGTTCTTAACCATAGTTAATATAAAAAAACACAAGGATGATACATATAAAGATTACACTTGACCAATGGCAGAACTAATGTAGGTACAGGGGGAACAACCACTGTGGGGCCCAGAGATGAGGCCTGCTGGAGACTACCTGGTGACTCCACATCACCCTGTAAGCTGTTATCTTACGTAAAGCGCATGCTGAGAAGAAGTCTCCAGTGCAGGGGGCCCGGGAGGATATTGCTGTATCGCTGGGGCCCTACTCAAGCTTTGTTATGGGGCCTGGCAATGCATAGCTCCACCGGGGTATTCCTCGATGGGCCCCGATGCCTGGTGGCTCCCCTCTTCATTGGTGGGGGGAGCAGGTACTTTAAAATAAACTACTCACGTGATCGCTGTGCCGGCACCCCTTCTCTCTGCTCCGTTCGCACTGAATGTTGGGCATTCAGTGAGGAGCAACGTAGAGAGGAGCAAGCAAGAAAGAAGACAGAAAACAAGAAGAGGAGAGAATAAATAAGCCAATAAGAAGCTAAGAAAAGGAACGGAGGCATGGGGAGGAAAGCAGGATGGTGCATAGTGATGAAGGGACCGGGGGGTGGAAAGCAGGATGGCACAGAGTGATGAAGGGGGGGAGCAGGATGACACATAGTGATAAAGGGGGGGGAGCAGCATGACACAGAGTGATGAAAGGGGGGAGAAGCAGCATGGCACAGAGTGTTGAAATGGGGTGAAGCAGCATGACACAGAGTGAAGGCGGGCAGCAAGACACAGAGTGAAGGGGGAGCAGAATGGCACAGTGTGATGAAGGGGGGGCAGGATGGGACAGCGTGATGCAGGGGGGAGCAAAAGCAGCATGGCACTCGGTGATGAAAGGACGAGCAAAAGCAGCATGGCACAGGGTGATGAAAGGGGCCAGGTGAAGGGGGGAGCAAAGGCAACATGGCACAGGGTGATGAAGGGGGGCCAGGAGAAGGGGGGAGCAAAATCATCATGGCACAGAGTGATGAAAGGAGGTGGAGCAGCATGGCACAGAGTGAAGAAAGGGGGGAAGCAGCATGGCACAGAGTGATGAAAGGGGGGAAGCAGCATGGCACAGAGTGATGAAAGGGGGGAAGCAGCATGGCACAGAGTGAAGGGGGGAGCAGGATGGTATAGTTTGATAAGGGGGGAGCAAAATCAGCATGGCACAGGGTGATGAAGGGGGGCCAGGAGAAGGGGGGGAGCAAAAGCAGCATGGAACAGGGTGATGAAGTTGGGCCAGGAGGAGGGAGCAAAAGCAGCATGGCACAGTGTGATGAAGGGGGGCAGGTGAAGGGAGGAGCAAAAGCAGCATGGTGCTTGTGCATGGCGCAGTGTAATCATAAGGGGGCACATCATGGTGATGAAGGGGCACAGTAATGTGTGTGTGATGGCACAGGGGGCTTGTGGCAATGTAGTGTGTGTGAGGTAGGTGGTGGCTAATTAATGGGTGCTATTTTGTTTGTGAGGTGATGGTGGGGTAATTTAATTTTATAGTGGGGACTATTCATTTAAGATGGGGTGATTTGGGGGCTACTAATTGAATGTGGGGCTGAGTTTCAGGAGCTTAAAGTCTATTTAGTAAATTTGAATAAGAATTATTTAATGGAAGTAACTTTTGCAGGGAAATAGGTATATTTATTACACATAAATACTATAAACTTATTGCTGGGGTTGTTTGGAGGGAGGGAAATAGTTTTATTTATTAAATGGGAATACTATTACTTTAATGTTGGGGCTGGAGGAAGGCCTAAGCATTAATCGTGGATCCTATTGATTTAACGCCGGGGCTGGTAGGAATTTTCTAAATGTACCCATTTTGTTTCAAATAGGGCCCCCAAAATTCCAGGATCCAGATGAGCCGCAACTAAAGAAACCTGCAGCCACAGGTGGTAAAGGTGACAAGAACAGGTAGGGGAGAGCAGGATAGTCTGTCAAATTTTCTGATTTTAGTGGGACAATCCCAATTTTTGGTGACTGTTCATCCCAATGTAAGGAGCAGGTCAAGACTGTGTATTCGTTATATACTACACTATGATGCTAGCTGTCCTTTGTGGGCTTACCACACCCCAGTTTGGTTAAGCCTCTCTAGTGACTGCCCACACCTCCTCTGGTGGGTCCCAACTACTGTATTCCCACTGTTGACCCTTCATGCCCCAGACCGACACTGGCTTCACCCCTATATCTGACACACCTCCTGTTATTTAGGAATGCTGAAATGAAAGCATTAATCAATCCCAAATCAAATAACAGGGAAGAACAACCAGTTAAAAACACAGGCACATAAATCAAAACCTACAGAAATGGTGTCAAACTAACTAAAAGAACATATTATACAAGAGTTAAAAATCATTGCATATCATACGCAAATCCTTCGATAAATGTATCATTGTAATACATAAAATAGTATGCAAAGTAAAATACCAGTAAGTCTCATGGTCAATGATTTTCCATATGAGATCACTAAGATGAGAAGGGAGTGGGTTTCTCTCTCAATGCCCTGATATAAAAAGGAATTAGTGTTGCTAATTCAAAACATGCTTTGACACATCAGAAGTTTTAAAAGATTTGGGGTTTGGGACATCAGCTACATATTCATGCACGTGTCTTGTGTTATACCCCTTGATTGGTAGTAGTTATTTTTTGCAAGATCTGGGATGGACCATAAGAGGCCATTGGGTTTTCCTTCAGTATCTTAATGATAACAGTTTTAATTTGACATTCACTGTGGTTTAGGATATTGAGATTTCATTTCTTGTATTTGTCACGCACGACATGTATTTGAAATCATAAACCTAGTTCAAGCAATTCACTTTATAAAACAAGTAACAAATAATAGTATTAAACATACTATTAAGGCTATCTGTCACTCACCGGACTGTGAGTGCTTCTTCCCGGACTATTAGGAACCGTGGACGTCCTCTATCCTGAGGGACTGCGCATGCGCAGCCCTTTCCAAACCTTCAGTGTATGTTCCTTTAACTTAATTGGCAGATCAGGCAACCTCCCTATATTAAGCACCTGTGGTCAACACCACGTTGCCTGATCTTGGAGTCTCATTCCTCATGAGTCTCTGAAGGTGTTCCTGTATTACTTGTGTATTCAGTGCTGCTGATTCCTGTGGTTTCCAAACCACTTCTACTACTGTGGTTCCATACCACTTCTACCATCAACTGTATCATCATGACTGTTTGCTGATTCCTATCCGCTGCCTCCGTGCACTACAGTCTTCTACACCACTTCAACGTTATTTTATATCAATGTGACTGTTTGCTCATTGCTATCCGCTGCCTCCGTGCACTCCAGCTTTTACCTCACTCACCTGCTTCTCATCAAGTCTGTTTGCTGATTTCTATCCGCTGCCTCTGTGCACTACAGTCTCCTGCTTGCAACTCGCCTGTGTTCAACATCGTGACTGCCAGCTGACTACTATCCGCTGCCTCTGTGCACTACAGTCTCCTGCTTGCAACTCGCCTGTGTTCAACATCGTGACTGCCAGCTGACTACTATCCGCTGCCTCCGTGCACTACACTCTCATCTCATCTTTGCTGTGTCTTCCTCGAGACTGCCGCTTTTCATTACCATCTGCTACACTTCGTGATCTACAGCTCCTGCCCTGCGCTGCACTCCTGTTTCCCATCGCTGTTGGTTCCTGTGGTTGCTACTGGTTACCTCCGTGTGCCGCTGAGTCCTGCCGCTGTGGTCAGCGCTATCGTCCATCTCCTGCTGATCCACTCTCCACGCCTTCACGTGTTCCACTGGCCTCTACCCTCCTGTCAGCATTGGATTTGTATCTCTTCTACTACCCTCTGCTGGATCATCTCCATTCTCCTGGGTTTCCTATGAGTCCAGTTCCACGTGTTGCTGACTCCTGTGGATTTGTGTCCCTGTCGGTCTACTCACCTGTGCGCTGCACCTGCTAGACCGCTGCTTCTCCTATCCAGGGACTTCCTATCCAGTCGGCCTCCAGCCGCTCAGGTACCGCTGCAATCCCATCTGACTGCTACTGCTGAAACACGGTATGCATACTTCTCATTGACTGTGCTGTGTATTGCATATCTTGCTGGACTGTGTTTGGTTCTCTCTGGAGTCTGCTATCCGCTGAGTCTATTGCCATCATTGACTGTGTTATCATTGTGCTGGACTACTTCAAGAGACTTTCTAGATTGCAGACCTGATCAGTCATTTACATATATATATACCTATATTGTGCATATTACTGTGGATCGTGTATAAGGTGCCTGTGTTTATCCTGTGTTGCAGTCTTCCCCCGTGCACCTCTTCACATATATATGCAGTGGTACAACTTGCTGATGTCAGACCACTGATCCCTGTTTCCGGTATCACCTGTTCCATTATCCTCTCACATAGCAGTGGTACAACTTGCTATCGCAGACCACTGACTACCTGGATACCTCCACTTGGATTCCATTCCTTCACTCAGACAGCGGTACAGCTTGCTACCCGCAGACCGCTGACTCTCATCACCTCCTTGTTTCTGTTGGACATTCCTCCTCACTATAGCAGTGGTACAACTTGCTATCGCAGACCACTGACTACCTTCACGTGTCCTTGTCCATACAGTTCCTTGTGTATCATTACCTCATTATTACCAGTGTTGCTAGTCATAGACTTTCCTGAGCATCTCATCGGTCATCATTTCATGTTCCGTGATCACCCAGCTACCAGAGTACCCTATTACCATCTACATTGCTCTGGTAAGCCTACCATCTGGTGATCCCTGGGTAAAGACTCCTAGTGCCCGTGACAGTAAGATCAGGCCATGACAGACCCAGATGTGGAACCTACCGCCAAAGAGATGCTGCAACATCTGGTTAGCCGTGCGGAGCAACAGGATGCCCGCCAACAGCTGTTACTTCAGTGTTATCAGTCATTAACCTCCCATGGAACATCTGGACAGACTGTGACAGCTACTACTGAAGCTCCTGTGCTTTCCTCCGTTTCCCCATTGCCATCCCAGGTGTCTATAGCTTCCACGCTTCACCTGCCTACTCCGTCAAAGTACGATGGAGACCCCAAAACTTGTAGGGGTTTCCTTAACCAATGTTCAGTCCATTTTGAGCTCCAACCTCAAAATTTTTCTACCCATCGTTCCAGAGTGGCCTATCTTATCTCTTTGTTTTCAGGACAAGCCCTGGCTTGGGCCTCCCCTCTGTGGGAGAGGAACGATCCAATATTACAAGATAGTGCCAAATTCATTTCTACATTCCGAAGTGTGTTCGATGAACCAGGTCGTGTGACCTCCGCTGCTTCCAGCATCCTCCGTCTGCGACAAGGATCTCATACTGTAGGCCAGTACGTCATTCAATTTAGGATCTTAGCCTCTGAACTTCAGTGGAACACTGAAGCCCTAGTTGCCGCCTTCTGGCAGGGGCTTTCCGATAAAATTAAAGATGCACTGACTACCCAAGAGCTTCCTTCGTCACTTGAAGATTTGATCTCTCTATGCCATCGTGTTGATATGAGATTTCGTGAAAGAGAGGCTGAGAAAACGACTTCTGCTAAAGCACCTTTTCGCTCTAACCCTCAATTTCGTCCAGTGTCACCCGCTGTGATTCCCATGGAGATTGGACGTTCCAAGTTATCTTCTGAGGAGAGGAAACGAAGAGTCAAGAATAGACTCTGTATCTATTGTGCTGATTCCACTCATGTCCTCAGCTCCTGCCCTAAGAGATCGGGAAATGCCAGGCCCTAACTAGTTCTGGAGAGGTGAAGTTAGGGTCCCTGGAGTCCTCTCCATCGTCTATGAAATCTAAAGTCTGCGCTTTTGATGTGACTATTTCCTTTGCTACCAAGACCTTTGAGTCACAGGCATTGATTGATTCCGGAGCAGCAGGAAATTTTATTTCCAAATCGTTAGTTAATCAATGGTCTCTACCAATGATTACCTTAAAAACTCCCATTACTGTGACGGCTATCGATGGATCACGTCTCATCAACGGTCTCATCACCCAGAGTACGTCTCCAGTAACCCTTCAGATTGGTGCTCTGCATCATGAAGAGATATCGTTTTTAATTCTTCCTGTTACGACAAGTCCGATTGTCCTAGGCCTTCCATGGCTTCAGTGTCACTCTCCCCAGATTGACTGGCGCACCCCTCAAGTCACGTCTTGGGGGCCTGAATGTCACCATCATTGCCTTTCCCAAGTCATTCCTCTCAAGGTACAGCAAGCTTCCATTTCAGCTATTTCACCGGGACTCCCTCCTCAATATGCTTCATTTACCGATGTTTTTGATAAAGCTCAGTCTGAACGTCTTCCTCCTCATCGTTCTTGGGATTGTCCGATTGATCTTCTTCCTGGCAAGACTCCTCCCAGAGGCCGGGTCTATCCACTCTCGTTACCTGAAACTCAAGCTACATCTGAATATATACGGGAGAACCTCCAGCGTGGGTTCATTCGACCTTCCACCTCGCCCGCTGGAGCTGGGTTCTTCTTTGTCAAAAAGAAGGATGGATCATTACGCCCTTGTATAGATTTTCGTGGACTCAATGCCATTACTATCAAGAACCGGTATCCCATTCCGTTGATCACTGAGCTATTTGACCGCATTAAGGGAGCCCGTATTTTTACTAAGTTGGATCTTCGTGGTGCTTACAATTTAATCAGAATCCGTTCCGGTGACGAATGGAAGACGGCGTTTAACACCAGAGACGGGCATTACGAATATCTGGTAATGCCTTTCGGGCTATGTAATGCCCCCGCTGTTTTTCAGGGCTTCATCAATGAGATTTTTCGGGACTTATTATATGTATGTGTCGTCGTCTACCTGGACGACATATTGATTTTTTCACAGGACCTGCCTTCTCACCACCAACATGTGGCAGAAGTCCTCTCCAGGCTACGGAAAAATTCATTGTTCTGTAAATTAGAAAAATGTTCATTCGAATTACCCCAGATTCCATTCTTGGGGTATATTGTTTCCGGAGTTGGTCTGAAGATGGATCCTGACAAAGTAAATGCTGTACTACATTGGCCCCAGCCAACTACTCTTCGTGCCATCCAGCGTTTTTTAGGTTTTGCCAATTACTATAGACGCTTCATTCAAGACTTTTCTTCCATTGCATCTCCTATTGTGGCCCTGACTCGTAAAGGGGCTAATCCTAAGCAATGGTCTACTGAGGCTATTCAAGCCTTTCAAACATTAAAAGAGTCCTTCTCTTCGGCTCCAATCCTTCGTCAGCCTGATGTGACACTCCCTTTTTTCCTAGAAGTAGATGCCTCTAATGTGGGCTTAGGAGCTATTCTCTCCCAACGCTCGGAACAGCAAAAATTCCACCCTTGTGCCTTCTATTCTCGGGGTCTCCTACCCGCAGAGAAGAATTATACCATCGGAGACAAGGAATTACTGGCTATCAAAGCCGCATTAGAGGAATGGAGATACTTGTTGGAGGGAGCTCGCCACCCGGTGACGATCTTCACGGATCATAAGAACTTGTCATATCTCCAGTCTGCCCAATGCTTGAACCCTCGTCAAGCAAGATGGTCTCTTTTCTTTTCCCGTTTTGAATTAATAATTACCTTCAAACCAGCTGCCAAGAACAAAAAAGCTGATGCCTTATCTAGAGCCTTTGCTACGTCCTCTGATATAGAAGAGGTTTCCAACCATACCATTCTAGACCCCAAATGTATCTCACTGGCTGCTTCATCCACCAAAACGCTACCATTTGGGAAGACCCTCGTGCCTCCTACTCTAAGGAGGAAAATCCTTTCGTGGTTCCATGCCTCTCGTTTTTCTGGACACGCCGGTGAACACAAGACTTTTGAGATCCTCTCTCGAAGTTACTGGTGGCCTTCAATGAGGAGAGACGTCAAAGAGTTCATTGCTTCCTGTGAATTATGTTCGCAATTCAAATCCTCCCGCAGAACCCCAGCAGGGTTGCTGCGACCACTACCCATTCCGTCCAAACCATGGACCCATATTAGTATGGATTTCGTTACTGACTTACCACCTAGTAAGAACCATAACACTATTTGGGTCGTAGTGGACAGATTTTCGAAGATGGCTCATTTCATCCCTCTGTCTGGTTTGCCTTCCTCGTCTATCCTGGCTGAACATTTCATTAAAGAGATCTTCCGTATCCATGGATGTCCATCTGAGATTGTGTCTGATAGAGGAGTACAATTCGTGTCCAGATTCTGGCGAGCCCTTTGTAAAACCTTGGGCATACGATTAGCACTCTCATCTTCTTACCATCCACAATCCAATGGACAAACCGAACGTGTCAATCAAGATCTTGAGACTTTTATAAGGATATTTTCATCAGCCAATCAAGACAACTGGGTAGAGTTACTCCCTTGGGCTGAGTTCGCCCATAACAACATGTACCATGAGTCATCATCCAAAACTCCATTCTTTGTGGTTTACGGTCACCATCCGTCTTTTCCGGAATTTCCTGCCCTCCCACCCACCCAAGTTCCTGCTGTGGAGACTGCTTGTCAGACCTTCAAAAATATCTGGTCTCAGGTCAAAACCTGTTTAAAGAAGACATCTAACAAATATAAGTCTTTCGCAGATAAGAAGAGGCGGGCTATTCCACCACTAAAAATTGGAGATCGGGTTTGGTTATCTACCAAAAATATTCGTTTGAAGGTTCCATCTATGAAATTCGCCCCTCGTTTTATTGGTCCATATAGGATCATTCAAGTTATCAATCCAGTATGTGTTAAACTTCTTCTTCCTAAGAATCTTCGGATTTCCAATGCCTTCCATGTGTCCTTACTCAAACCTCTTATTATCAATCGTTTCTCGACTCCTCCCTCAGCACCGCAGCCAGTTCAAGTTCATCAGGAGGAGGATTTCGAGATTACTGAGGTATTGGATGCAAAAATTTCGCGAGGAGTCCTCCGTTTCCTCGTTCATTGGAAGGGCTTTGGTCCTGAAGAGCGTTCATGGATCAAAGCTGAAGATCTTAATGCTCCTGCCCTTCTGAAGAAGTTTTATTCCAAAAATCCGGACAAGCCCGGTTCCAGGCGTTCTGTGCCCACCTTTAAAAGGGGGGGTACTGTCACTCACCGGACTGTGAGTGCTTCTTCCCGGACTATTAGGAACCGTGGACGTCCTCTATCCTGAGGGACTGCGCATGCGCAGCCCTTTCCAAACCTTCAGTGTATGTTCCTTTAACTTAATTGGCAGATCAGGCAACCTCCCTATATTAAGCACCTGTGGTCAACACCACGTTGCCTGATCTTGGAGTCTCATTCCTCATGAGTCTCTGAAGGTGTTCCTGTATTACTTGTGTATTCAGTGCTGCTGATTCCTGTGGTTTCCAAACCACTTCTACTACTGTGGTTCCATACCACTTCTACCATCAACTGTATCATCATGACTGTTTGCTGATTCCTATCCGCTGCCTCCGTGCACTACAGTCTTCTACACCACTTCAACGTTATTTTATATCAATGTGACTGTTTGCTCATTGCTATCCGCTGCCTCCGTGCACTCCAGCTTTTACCTCACTCACCTGCTTCTCATCAAGTCTGTTTGCTGATTTCTATCCGCTGCCTCCGTGCACTACAGTCTCCTGCTTGCAACTCGCCTGTGTTCAACATCGTGACTGCCAGCTGACTACTATCCGCTGCCTCTGTGCACTACAGTCTCCTGCTTGCAACTCGCCTGTGTTCAACATCGTGACTGCCAGCTGACTACTATCCGCTGCCTCCGTGCACTACACTCTCATCTCATCTTTGCTGTGTCTTCCTCGAGACTGCCGCTTTTCATTACCATCTGCTACACTTCGTGATCTACAGCTCCTGCCCTGCGCTGCACTCCTGTTTCCCATCGCTGTTGGTTCCTGTGGTTGCTACTGGTTACCTCCGTGTGCCGCTGAGTCCTGCCGCTGTGGTCAGCGCTATCGTCCATCTCCTGCTGATCCACTCTCCACGCCTTCACGTGTTCCACTGGCCTCTACCCTCCTGTCAGCATTGGATTTGTATCTCTTCTACTACCCTCTGCTGGATCATCTCCATTCTCCTGGGTTTCCTATGAGTCCAGTTCCACGTGTTGCTGACTCCTGTGGATTTGTGTCCCTGTCGGTCTACTCACCTGTGCGCTGCACCTGCTAGACCGCTGCTTCTCCTATCCAGGGACTTCCTATCCAGTCGGCCTCCAGCCGCTCAGGTACCGCTGCAATCCCATCTGACTGCTACTGCTGAAACACGGTATGCATACTTCTCATTGACTGTGCTGTGTATTGCATATCTTGCTGGACTGTGTTTGGTTCTCTCTGGAGTCTGCTATCCGCTGAGTCTATTGCCATCATTGACTGTGTTATCATTGTGCTGGACTACTTCAAGAGACTTTCTAGATTGCAGACCTGATCAGTCATTTACATATATATATACCTATATTGTGCATATTACTGTGGATCGTGTATAAGGTGCCTGTGTTTATCCTGTGTTGCAGTCTTCCCCCGTGCACCTCTTCACATATATATGCAGTGGTACAACTTGCTGATGTCAGACCACTGATCCCTGTTTCCGGTATCACCTGTTCCATTATCCTCTCACATAGCAGTGGTACAACTTGCTATCGCAGACCACTGACTACCTGGATACCTCCACTTGGATTCCATTCCTTCACTCAGACAGCGGTACAGCTTGCTACCCGCAGACCGCTGACTCTCATCACCTCCTTGTTTCTGTTGGACATTCCTCCTCACTATAGCAGTGGTACAACTTGCTATCGCAGACCACTGACTACCTTCACGTGTCCTTGTCCATACAGTTCCTTGTGTATCATTACCTCATTATTACCAGTGTTGCTAGTCATAGACTTTCCTGAGCATCTCATCGGTCATCATTTCATGTTCCGTGATCACCCAGCTACCAGAGTACCCTATTACCATCTACATTGCTCTGGTAAGCCTACCATCTGGTGATCCCTGGGTAAAGACTCCTAGTGCCCGTGACACTATCCTTGTAGATTCACCCATTGCAAATGAAAGTGCTCTACTGAGTATGTTTTTAAATGGATCAGATAACATTGTTATTATGAAGATTAGAGAACAATTATTAACTGGTTCTCAGATGCGTCCTGTGGATGGAAACTTTAGCGCTCTCTCACTTTTCACTTTTATGACTGCCTATATTTAATAGTATGAAATAATTTTTGATGATTTTAATAATATACCTATAGTCATGATTTTTCTTATCAGCTCTAGGTATCAGCACTTTGATATAGAAATACTGAAGTCTGAACAGTAGGTGGTGGATGCTGCTAATTTCAATGACTTGTCTAATTTAGAGTCTCTGTACTGGATTGCTTTGCTCAGGCTATTCTGGCCCTGTATCCTGTGCCGTGTTCCTTAGTCTATTGTATATGCGTGCTGTCTGCAATTAGTATTGGTTCCTTGCTTTGTGTTAAACTTTATTGTTTATTACTTGTAGTAATTTACGGTTTTGTTCTGGATCACGCTTATTAAGCATTTATTTATTCCATATATAACAATGTCTTATTTGCTGCCTAGTCAAGACTGGTCTTTATGTGTAATCTCCCCTGTAGAGGTCATTAAACCCATTATATTTGTGATAAGCAATTCTAGAACATTTTAAAAGAAAGTTGTCAATTTTAAGACACCTAGGGGGTATATTTACTAAACTGCAGGTTTGAAAAAGTGGAGATGTTGCCTATAGCAACCAATCAGAATCTAGCTGATTTATTTAGTACATTCTATAAAATGACAGCTAGAATCTGATTGGCTGCTATAGGCAACATCTTCAGGTTTTAAAACCCCCAGTTTAGTAAATATACCCCTTACTCTTGAATCTTTAATATACTCTAAATATTTTAAAGATTCTGGCATCGGTAAAGTAGCAAATTCTCCCTGTGATTGATCACTTAGGTGCAAATGTTGTGTCTTTCACTAAGTCTCGCAAATGTTTCAATTTTGTGCAACTAATTTGAGGTATTCCTATAAACATTACATGAATTGTAATACAATCTATGTTATTTATTTAACTACTTGCACAGATTGCAGCATTCAATGAGTGGGGTGTATCCCAAGACACATACCTGATTAATGAGAGGTGTTGCTACACATCAATGACATAATTCAGCATAGGTAACTGCAAAAGTAAATTAATTGTGAATTTCCGGACAAGAGCATTTTGTACCAGATGGAGGGGTTACATTGGGTCTGAACTATTAAGCAGAGGTCTGTAATTCCATCCATCATTTTCCATTCCTATGTTTGTATCATTTGCTCTGTAATAATTGATATAATTTTTTTTTTTTTTTAATGTATGTTTAAAGTTGTAAATTAAATTGACAAAGTGTATAAACAAATATTGCACAGAATGCTAATGATAACTGTCCCACTCATATCAAGGAAAACTAAATTGAGTCACAGGTTTTACCAGTTATGTTTCCATCTCTTCCAAACAGCAATTCAGCAAATGAAATAATTTACTGTTTTATAAGTATTCTGCCTTCTTAGTGCATCACTTAAATGCACTAATATTTCTAAGTACAGCATTTTATTATGCGATTAGATTGTCAGCTCTGAAAGGCCGAACTTACTTTTTCCCCATTGGTTACGGTACATTTAAAACTGAAATAAACACTGCTTATAAATAGATGCATAGTGTATGGTGGTTGTATTCAGGCCCTTTTTTTTGTCTTCTTTTTACTCAACTCTCCAAAATACAAACTACACAGGACTTTTATTTATTAAGGATGCATTGATACTAATTATGGTATTAGGGATAAGCAAAGAGAGGATTATTTTAACTGTGATTTTAAAGCGACACCTTTAATTGGTAAGTATATAGGAGAATGCAGCAAACTTTCAAGACCTCTCATCTCCAAAAGCAAACTACATCTTTTTTAATTCTATTTATCATGCTACCAGTAGTATTTTAACAAAAAAACAAAACATATTTATATATACCCTGGTTTCATACTCTGTTAGAATAGCAATATATAAATTTAGTATTTTCAATTGATGACTTTATCACCTAAGGCAAAATGGGAATGGAAGAAGGCGAGGATTAGCATATGGAAGGTGAGGTTAATCCCTGTAATTTCTTACCTCCCCATCTATCTTAACTATGTTTACCTTGTGAAAGCACAATCCTATTCCATTATGGTTGGACATGACAGTTCTTTTCTCAAATGGAGGGTCATTACTGAGACTGGAATTTGGGTCTACGCATCAGAAGACAACTATGATTTAAACTACCCAATGTCTGTTTTGGGATTAATTTTCGGCATTTCTAAAAGAGTGAGTCAATGGGTATGTAAATCATTAAATGGGTAAGATCTGCTTTTTTTAGGTTTTTATTTTTTTACATGACTTATTTACAATATTTGCATGTTTACTGGAGAATAAGCATGTTTATCCAAATGTGCCCTAAACAGTTGGTAATTATATACTGGTTTCCTATAACCATTTAGGTTTGTGCTTTTATTGTAAAGTTAACTTCTGTCTTATTTTGTGCTTGCATGGGTGGTGGATCTCATATTAGTAATTCAATAACTTTGCATCTTCAGAAGTGTAAAACTAGTAATAATAATAATAATAATAATAATAATAATATCACTAATAGTATTATCCATTAGACATAGATTTTAATCCACTAACTGTTGAGAGAAAGGATACATGGAGTATCCTTACTTAGCTTAGTAAATATGTTCATATTTATTGAATCCATTTTTGTCCCACATCTGCAAGGCTCCTGATTTTTACTTGACTTTTTTTACTTCTGAAATTAATTGTTTTCTTTACTGGTCATCACTTTAGCAAGTTCATTTCACACACAATCTTTAGGCACATCTACCTTGGTAGACAAAAGAAGTGGTCTTATCTATACTTCCCTCAAAAGATGTATGTTTTGAAAGCAGCCACAAGGAGAGAGTAAAGGGAAAACCTTATATCCTATAGATAGATATGGCAAAGAAACTCTCCAAGGCACCAAGTTGTGAATATCACAGATAAAATTCCCATATGTAACATCAGAGTATTAGGAATGTTGATAAATTTAATATGTGGATCAAACAAATGTTAAAATGAACAAAAAACATTTAGTCCTGGCCAGGGCCGGACTGGGACAAAAAATCAGCCCTGGCATTTAAAGCACACAGGCCCACCTTTGTTCCAGATAATAATAATAATAATAATAATAATTATAATAATTACAGTACTTTTTCCAAACTATCGTAATCAGAGAATCTATGAAAACCTGCTGCTGTCAAATAGAAATATGCTCAAGGAACAGCCCCCTTATGCCTTCTGTGGCTCTCCAGTTTACGTGGAACAACAAGTCTCAGCATGCCACACAATAGGCTTTCTGGTATACTGAGACGTCTAGCTCCACAGCAGCTGGAGAGCTTCAGGATGTTGGTTTATGTCACTATAGTCCTCTGTTGATCAACTGGTTGCTGTCTGTTACCTGCCCTGTGCTGGCCTTCTCCCAGTATCATTGCTGCAAATAAAATCATTAAATAATGAGCCCCCACCTACGCGCCACCATTAAATTAATAGCCTACCTCCCACATTATATTAACGCCCCCCCCCCTTTCCTCACACATCCCTCACTCCTGAGTGCATGTCCTCCAATGATATTAAGCCACTATAGGGACCCAAAATCATATATTATGCCACACAGTAGTGCCCCCATATCATACATTATGTCATACAGTAGTGCCCCCAAATCATATTTTGCCACAATATTGTCCCCAAATTGTATATTATGCCACAATAGTGTCCCCAGTTCACATTATGCCACAACATAGTGCCCCCAGCTCACATTATGCCACAACATAGTGCCCCCAGTTCACATTATGCCACAACATAGTGCCCCCAGTTCACATTATGCCACAACATAGTGCCCCCAGTTCACATTATGCCACAAATAGTGCCCCCAGTTCACATTATGCCACAACATAGTGCCACAAGTTCACATTATGCCACAACATAGTGCCCCCAGCTCACATTATGCCACAACATAGTGCCCCCAGTTCACATTATGCCACAACATAGTGCCCCCAGTTCACATTATGCCACAACATAGTGCCCCCAGTTCACATTATGCCACACCGAAGTGCCCCCAGTTCATATTATGGCCCACCGTAGTGCACCCAATTCATATGCCACAAAAGTGCCCTCAAATCAAATTATACCACACAGTAGTGCCCCCCAAATAATATACCATACAGTAATGTCCCCCAAATAATATACATACAGTAATGTCCCCCAAGTCATATGCCACACAGTGGTGCCCCCCAAATCATATACCACACAGCAGTGCCCCCTAAATCATATGCTTCACAGTAATGTCCCCCAAATCATATACCACACAGCAGTGCCCCTAAATCATATGCCACACAGTAATGTCCCCCAAATCATATAACACACAGCAGTGCCCCCTAAATCATATGCCACACAGTAATGTCCCCCAAATCAAATACCACACAGCAGTGCCCCCTAAATCATATGCCACACAGGTCAGAGCGCAACTGAAAGGGAAAAAACAAAACAAAATTACATTGCACAGGACACAATATCTTAACATACCTGATTAGGTGATCTGTTCTCCTACAGGACGCGCCGGTGGTCGCAGCTGTCAGCTCATCATTCAGGCAGTCTTGGGCACCCACCGGGACCCCTTCTCAAAGAATGGATGAAGAACCAGGAAAGGGAGGCGTGACGGCACGTGCGGGACATGTAGTCGGGTGGCTGGTTCCTGGGGAGGAGCCAGCCACCCAGAAGCCTGTCAATCTCGGAGCCGGCCACTAATAGGCTAGGGCCGGCCCCGTTAGCGCGCAGAGGGCCACAGACTGCCATGCCGATAGCCGGCATGGTAATATAGTATTACAATAAGTGACAGCCTATTCGCCAGTGTAGGGACCGGCCCATCTAGCCATCGGCCCTTCTGGCATTTGCCAGAAGTGCCAGATGGCCAGTCCGGCCCTGGTCCTGGCCAGAACACAGATATTGAAATCATGCAATGTGCACAATAATATCTTATGGCTTCTCTGTAATACTACTGAATAATAATTTATCTGTAGCACAAAGAGGTAAAAAGAGTACAAACAAGTTAAGCAATCTGAAAAGAATTAATAATGTAGAGTCATAAAAGTAAGCAACAGAAATAGTCTTTGTACAGTTCACTGAGTCTTGTATCAATAAGTAATCATTTATACGGTGGACCTTGATTCCAATCCAAGGAACATCCATATTGCAACTCTCAAATGCAAATATATATATATGCTCCAGGTGGAAAGTGGAGATCCAGAATTAAATGTCAATAGAACCTCAGGTTTGGACAGGGCAAGAGGGGGAAAAAATTTTCCAAGCTGTTTCTTACCTCCCATTCAGCAAGCGGGGTGCAGCGTGCGTGCCTTCCAGTGGAGACTGTTCATCTTTAATAAACCTAGGTTTTCACTCGTATACATAACATTGTTTAAGTTCCAGCTGTTTTAGTGAGCAGTAGTGTGACAGATCTAGCCCAGCAACTGGGCGGGTGGCTTACAGAACTCAACAAGCTTTATGATTTCTTTGTTGCTGTGGCAATAGCTAGATGTAGATAGTGTTTGGTGTTGGGGTATAACCCAATACCAACGCGTTTCACTCTGTGGAGAGCCTTATCAGGGTAGTTAGTTCCTTTGCAATGTACTATTAAATAGTCTTTTTCCAAACAATAATCTTTTTCCAAACAAAGGTACTGAGTGATGAAGGAGACGGAGGCGGGGGAGTCAGGATGGCACAGTGATAAAGGAGAGGGGGGCAGCATGGCACAATGATGAAGGGGAGAGGGGGGGCAGCATGGCACAGAGTGATAAAGGAGAGGGCGGAGTAGCATGGCACAGTGTAATGAAGGGGAGGGGGCAGAATGGAACAGTGTGAGGAAGGGGAGGGGGGCAGCATGGCACAGAGTGATGAAGAGGGGCAGCGTGGAACAGAGTGATGAAGGGGGCAGCATGGCACAGTAATGAAGGAGAGGTGGGCAGGATGTCACAGTGGTGAAGGGGGCAGCATGGCATGATGAAGGGGGGGCATGTGAAGGGGGGAAAAGCAGCATGGAGGGTGCAGTGCAATCATAAGTGGGCACAGCGTGGTGATGATGGGCACAGTAATGTGTGTGTGATGGCACAGGGGGCTTGTGGTAATGTGTGTGTGATGGCAAAGGGGGCTTGTGTGTGTGTGTGTGTGTGTGTGTGATGGCAAAGGGGGCTTGTGTGTGTGTGTGTGTGTGTGTGTGTGTGTGTGTGTTTGTGTCTGTCTGTGTTAGGGAATTTAGACTGTAAGCTCCAATGGGGCAGGGACTGATGTGAATGAGTTCTCTGGACAGCGCTGCGGAATTAGTGGCGCTATATAAAAAAAAAGATGATGATGATGATGATGATGGTGGGGCAATTTAATAGTGGGGACTATTAATTTAAGATAGGGTGGTTTGGGGGCTATTGAATGTGGGGGTGAGTTTAGGGAGAATGAGGTCTCTTTATTAAATGTGACTATAAATTATTTAATGGCAGTGATGGTTGCGGGAAATTGGTATATTTATGAAATGTAAATACTATTAATTTATTGGTGGGGCTGTTTGGAGGGAAGGAAATAGGTTTATTTATTAAATGGGAATTAAATGGGCCCCCAACATTCCAGGATCTAGACAATCCGCAACTAAAGAAACCAGCTGCCACAGGTGGTGAAAGTGAGAAGAACAGGTAGGAGAGAGAAGGACAGTCTATCAAATGTTGTAATTCTAGTAGGACAATCCCAATTTTGGTGAGTGTGCTGTCCAATGTAAGGGGCAGGCCAAGACTGTGATCTCTTTATGTACACACTGCATTCCTTCTTTATATACTACAATATGGTGCTAGATGTCCCGAAGTTAGGAATGCTGGGACATATGTCACGCTCCGGCGAGCTGGCACTGCACCCTTGTGGCAATGGTGTACACAACAATGCAGGTGTTTTTCTGTAGGAGAGTGGCCTAGCATTTTTCACCTGCTAGCAACACCACAAAGATGCATAGCCACGCCTCCAATTGTATGAACACACATACCACCACTCAGCAGTGGCACAACATTTTTTTACATGCTCAACTATAAGGGGGACCCCATAAAGTTGTTGGACCGGGGCCCTGAATTCCTCTTGGTAGCCCTGACAACAGTACAGAGTAAAATGAGCATAACAAAGAGTTCAATATCTCCAAGCATAGCAAGTCCGTCCAGTAGTGTAGGAGTAGAAGAAATGGTATTGAGACAGAAAGGAAGAGGACCCTGCTCATAAGAGCTTACATACTAACCATTCCTGTATGTCAGAAAAATTTACTGACGTATGTTATCATTAAGAGATGGTATTGAAAATTAAACATTGAAAATCATGTTACATACATCTAAAGAACATTTACAGAATACGCTCATATCTCACACAAGACACCGCAAAAACATTAATTCATGCACTCATCATCTCCCGCATCAACTGTTGCGATTCCCTCCTTACTGGTCTTCCCAAAATCAGACTTGAACCCCTACAATGTATTATGTACGCAGCGGCTAGATTGATTTTCCTTGCAAACCGTTATTCCTCTGCTGAGCCACTCTGTCAATTTCCACATTGGTTGCCTGTATTTCAACGAATCCAATATAAAATTCTTCTACTAACATACAAGGCCATCAACAAAATTGCACCAACATACATTTCCTCGCTTGTCTCAAAATATCTCCCTACTCGACACCTCAGTTCTGCACAAAATCTGCAACAACAACATTCTGACCAACACTGGTACACACACAGCCCACTCAGTACTTTTACCTTTGCGTTCTAGCTGGTCGAGTGTGCAATATGATGTAGCACATGTCCTTGTGTTTCAAACTCCCATTGTCCCATAGATTGTAAGCTTGCGAGCAGGGCCCTCTTACCTCTCTGTCTGTATGTATTACCCAGTATTGTCTTATTAATGTTTGTTCCCAATTGTAAAGAGCTACGGAATTTGCTGGCGCTATATAAAAAATTGATGATGATGATGATGAAAGTAGCCATATCCTATGTGATATGTGTTGAGAGACCAAGAACAAGCTGAGGACAGCGAGAGATCATCATCATCAGTGATATAATTTGAATCCACACAAGCCAGGGACACTCTAGAGACAGTCACCTATAATGAAGACTTAAAAAAGCCAGATGTGAATTATTTACTTTCTCATCAAGTGAAAGGATTCAGTAAGTCTTGGGAGCCATCAGGAAAAGGTTGTGTTATAAATGGACACAGACCTGCAGAATGCCTTTGAAATGTTTCACCTTTGCAGTGCATTGAGGGCTAGATGTGTTATATTTAGATGCAGTACACTAAAGACACTGGGATACTTCCCCCCTCCCCCCCTAACTGTTTTGTTGGGGGAAGAGTGTACTAATATTTTTATTATTTTGTCTTTCATATCTTTCTCTCTCTCTGGGATAATTCGACTCAGAACTGCGTACAGGATTCTTTTTAGCACTTTTTCCCCCAAGCACTGCCCACGTCCCATTGTAATTTACTCGCACACTTAATCTTCAGCTTTCTTTTCAAAGAGGAGGGGGTGTGTAGAGAGGAGAGAGAGGGATAGGGGGAGGTAAAATCAGTGACATCGGTATAGTGAGGGGAGTCTGGCAGAAGCAGCCAGTCTTAAATAGCGCAGCCCAGAGAGAGTAGGCAGCCAGCTTTAGGGGGAGTCAGTTGATTTACAGTAACCTATAGAAGGCACTCTGGCCTCAGTAAGTGAATTTCTGCAGAGTCTATGTGGCTCTCGGTGTGATAGTTTAGTATAGACAGACCACCCTCTGATGCTTGCAAACACATCACTTACTCTGTCTGGATGGCTCATTGATAACTCCAGCTCGGGAGAAATGTGGATGTGATATGTCCTTGCTGTAGCTTTCTCCAGCCAGTAGCCTGTGCTCTCTCCTGTATGCCTTTACCTGTGAGGTCTTCTGGTGTGGTATCACCGATGGCTACTGCGGAGTCTGGATTCCACATGGATGTTTTCCCTGTGTAGGCACAATTCAGAGAGGAGGTTGCCCTCAGGTTTTTGGAAACTGACAGATGATTCCCGGATCACCAGCAACACATGTGTGTTGGATTTGGCTTATCTGGTCAAGAAGACTTAGGTTCTCTTTCGGGTCTCTACCAACACAGACTTAGGTTTCTTGTGCGCAATATGCTACCTGCATCATACTCAGGGACCCTGAGTGCTGACATTGCCACATCTATTGTAAGGTACTCTGCATATCTCGCAATGCACAAATAGTGCTCTGCTATCATCCTGTTACACTAATTGTCCTGTCCAGTTATCTCTGGAAGTCCTTGTGGATTGTGTTTGCTTTTGGATCACCGGGAAAAGGAAAGAATTGGAGGACACTACATTCAGCACTGAAGAACTTAGGGGGGAAATCATTACAAGGTTACTATGCAATTGCGACTGCTTTCTTTGTGTTTGATCATTGTGAACTTCTTGGAATATATTGAGAGCCAACACATCCCGAGAGGGAGGCGACATCGAAGAAGTAAGTGTCACCGCTGGTGCGTGCAAACATTCACCTGTTCTGTGTATGTCTTGTGTAGATCTCATAGTGGCATTAAGCAGACCCCTGGCTCTCATCACTTGTTAATCCAACCAAGTACCAAGTCATAGGAAAGGTAAAAAGTGCACCTGCTAAATATTAATAAGGTTTTCCAAACTACAAGTGAAGGGAGCAAACGACAACCTTCCCAACATCACTTAAGACTATCAGTTTCTCAGAACTTGGTACCTGATAAGACCGTTACTTGCACTATTATTAACGGGCTGTAGTGTTCTACATTTGTTCAGAGAAGTAGCTTGATCTAATAATTGACAATATTAAGAATACACAATATTATTAACTTTAAACATTAGGGCTCAACCCATACGGGTTAAAAATACATGTTGCATATAAACTAACTGAAAACCTATGAGCTATTTCCTAATCGAGGTCATCTGAATGTTTTTAAATGCCTGTTGTTATATGTTGATGAAAACAGAAGTGGGGAATAAAAGAAAAGCTCCCTTCACAATAGTTCAGCAAAGAAAATGTATTTGACATACATACACCTTGTAGAGAGGCAGATGTATATGATTTTTTTTAATATACATATATATATATATATATATATATATATATATATACTTATACATATTTATATTTATTCATTTATATATATCCACTTCTAGGGATTATTTCTCGATTCTCAATTTGACTTTTTAACCAGACTTTGCTATAGGTTTAAAGTTAGATTTTTGCAGACTAGGTCATGCTGACCAGGTAGTGTGCTAAGAAAGACAGGCTGAGAAGTCTATTTTATGTGAAATTCTGCATCCTTCTTATCAGATACAGATGGAGTTTTTCTTTGTCTTGTTTTGACTGAGCTAGTTAATACGGGAAACATATACAGTTTCACCTTATGACCGATGGATCTATGCAATTTAAACTCAGATTAAGCCCAGACCACACCAGTGGCAGGCAGCGCCAGGGTAAAGGAGGCTGTTCTGTGCTCACTTCTATAAAATCTTTTATACACTAGTTACATCTAGGAGACTTTGAGGTTTATTCATCAAGCAACAATGCTACACATTTAAGTCATAGTTTATTTAGAAATATTTACTTCTGTGATCAGGTAACTGGTTTGTCCCCCAGGCTCAGATTAACTATGCTAATTCTGTAGACTGATCCAACACTATCAGTAAACTGCGCGTTGTAATTCGTCTGTCTGAATTAATAGACCTGTCTGTGTGCACAGCCCCAAACAGGATACCTAAGTAATACAACGACTTGGCACTCCACGAGTTAAGTTTATTTAATCAGCACATCTTGGTGATCACTGGTAATTAGTTTGTAATTGGAATGTCTCTCTCCTTGCTAGCAAATCCTATTACAAACTAAATCATTGCATGAATGCCTCTGAAGTTCCCTGACTGTAACCAGGATCCCATACATACAAGATGTTTGCACTTATCCCACCACATATTTCTTTTCTAGATATCTGATTTACTTCTTGAGTACTTGACACACCCCTTGCCTGCCGGAAATGATCTGGAGATTATTATTTGCAAAATCGCTACTTTTCAATATATTGAGTATTTTATATATATATATGACAGATTTATATTCTCAATGACTGAATATCTGCACCCACTTGCTTCCAATCTCGAAGTGCCTGGTGCAGCAGCAGATAAGATTGACCAGCCCATGGTCATAAAGCGGAGACCAGGCGACAAAAGCCAGATGCATTGCTGCCACAGTCTGTGGGTATGATGGAGG
This sequence comes from Mixophyes fleayi, assembly GCF_038048845.1. NCBI lineage: Eukaryota > Metazoa > Chordata > Amphibia > Anura > Limnodynastidae > Mixophyes > Mixophyes fleayi. The sequence continues at coordinate 207,186,537 of NC_134404.1, forward strand.
CACATATCCCTGTAATCTGATTGTCACAGTAATAAAAGTGACCTGTATCCACTTTTCATCTCTAGACATTCCTAGGATTCTAAAAAAGATTGTTTAATGCATGTTCTCCCGCACTCTATGCAGTATCCCCCTTTGTAGTGACATCTTGCCTGTCTCTCCGTGGCTGTGTATGAGGAGGAAAGTCCATGTGTTGCTAAACTACCGGCAGCTCAGCAAGAGACCTCAGTATATTTCTGTAAAAGTGCTTACAGATGGTACATGAAGGGTGGAAAGTGTCTGCGTGAGTGAAGTCGTGCCCTCCAGCAGGCAAAAACAACGTGTTTCTTTTAGCTTTTACTAACTGATCAGATCTCCAGACTTTTCCTTATTAAGCGTTTGTAGTTGCAATGTGTTGTGGGTGATAGACCCGGGTGTTGCAAGTAGATAAGTCACACAAGGCTCACATTGTAACTGGGATCCATTGGTTATCATAACATTTTATTAAAATACCAATGACATATTATTAAGCACGGGACAGAAAGTATTTTAATGACTATAATATATACCAAGTACAATTCAAACAACGCAGGCATCACCCATGCTGTCACACAATTGTGCATTTCCTCAAAACCGCAAAACAGTTTATTTTATCCTAAAATAATATTTATCATGTGTTTGCTACACACTTTTATTATGAAAATCTATTTTCAAGTCAGTCATACACCCTTCATATGTAACTATGATAGGATGAGTCATTTTTAAATGGATCACAAGTTTGGCAGTTTAAGCTGCAACTTTCTACCTATAGTGGACTGAGCAATTCCAATAAACCAGTTCGTTTGTTTCTATTAATTATTTCCCTGATGGATGAGATGTCTGTGCAATGCATAGCAATGTGGTTTGGGGATAAATATTTGGTTCTGTGTAATGGTGTTCTCCTTGTGTTGTAGCAAAATACCAAACAACATGGTGATTCATCTTGATTGGGACAAAAATAACACTACAACAGCATGTCACTTTCTCTGTTAGATAAAGTAAACACGTACGTTCTTCACTTCATATAAGCAAATAATGGAACATTGCGTTAGAAAGTGTGAAACCATTAAGCTTCAATAGAACGTGCAGTTAATAAGCAAGTTTGCACTTACAGTGAACTTGTCAGGATATAAACCAAACCCTGAACATGTCTATAAGGGTACATACAAAAAAATAAACTAATTGAAAATGCGTTTATTGGCAGGCATGCAGACCATCCTGGCGGGTGATGCTCAAAGTCATGCGAAATAATAAAAAAAAAGTAGTGTAAAAAAGAAATGTCATTAAGCTATGGCCATTTTCTGGGACTGAAGGAGCTAAAATGTGGTTTAAAGGAAAAAAAATGTTCTGCAGTAAAATGTTTTGATAACTACTAGAAGATGCCAAATTGCTAGTGAGAAAAAATGTCAGTGAACAGATTATAGAGTAGAACCTATTTCGGTGCGTGGGGCGACGCAGAGTGCTGACAACCAAGCAGCCACCACCAGAAAAATCTACTGGCAAAGTAAAGACTTCACATAGAGCAGTAGCACTTGTCACCAGGCACTGTTTTTACCCATAATTTAATTTAGAAGTTGGTATGTGCTCACTGTCATATTTCTATGAGTCCATCTCACATTTTAAGTTACTGACTTGGAATAATAAATAAATTGCCTTGTTACAGTGTATGCGATATTATACTTTGTTTTATTTGTTGTATCTTGTTTATATTTCGCACATATAAATATCTGTTCAGTTATGTCATTTTCTTTGGTCTCCGTTTATACAAGACAGTACCACCCACTGTGAGAGAGGTCGTGGTAGCTGATGGGGACATTGCATGACTGATGTATGTCAGTGCATTTATCACTTTCACGTGTAGAAATAGATGTCCCTTGCATGTAGTTTTAATAGTCTTTTCACTTTTTGTGTCCTTAATCAAAGGATAAAACATGAATTATAATTTAACGTACTCAGCTGCTTTGTGTCGATTCCCAGTGAAGATTATGGACAGCTTAATGTCACCAGATCGAGGAAATATATTTTAAATTAATCGTTATAATTGTCACATTTGCCGAAACATTGTCAGCTACTGTCCTTAAGCACCGCGACCACATGATGGAAGGTTTTTCAAAACACTCAATTCTGTGTCTTTTACTGCCCTCTAGTGGGTGATGTTAAAAGTATTATGGATGTTGGTTTTTAATAGGTACCACTGAAATGTATAGGAATGCAGTAAGCATTTATTAATCCCATCAGTTTCACTGAAGTGGTAAAACAACCCACTCTAGGGCTGAATCCAATTTTACATTAATAATTTAGAGATTAAACCCTAACATGAAACAGAAATATAGCTGCCTGCCTGATAGTAATTGAAATACATAATCCTTGGTTTCAATGTATCCATTCACATATAGCTCAATTGCATCCCAGATGTGCACTGAAAAACTCTATATGCCGCCATAATATAAAAAAATAAATGCATCGGTATGATATACCTAGAACCAGAAAACCATAGTTCTTTTAGTTTCATCAAGAAGGTAAATTTAATTTGAATGTAGGCTAAAAAGCACAATAAAACTGGACTGCTGCAGTTTTCAAGGGCTGTTTCCATTGATGATCCCCCATTTCTCTGCCACGTTCTTGTTTTCCTACTATTAACACATTACTTTTGTATTTCTGATTACAAACTGGGACTGGACATTCACTTTTGGTTAACACAAGTAAATAAATAAAAATAAAAAATAAATAAAATAAATAAGTAAAGGCAGCGTCAGAAAAATGACACAAATGCTGCAAGCCTAAATACTAGTGGGTATGGCGTAATTTGGACCAATGGGCTCCATTTCCACAGCTGTTTACATGCTTCTACTAGCGTTATAAAAAACATTGGTAAAAGCATTGATATTGATTTAAAATAGCCAACATGCTATGCTAGTTTCAATAAATATGTTAATATTTTAAACTGCAAGTTCTCCATATACATTTGATTTTCAGGTTTCCAAGAAATATAGTTTTTTGCATTTTGAATATTTTGAACAATCTGGCCGCAAACACATATACTACAATTTATTATACAATAATGAGTGCTTTTTAGTTTTAGGTGTTATTGTTCCTTTAGCCCTTTTATATTCTAGGTATTGTTGCCTCTCATAGACCTGATATTTGTACATATTTAAGAAAAGTGGACATGGTTTAGATAGGACTTTCCAAGTAAGACCATGATTAAATTTTACTGCTCATGCATTTTTATATTCACAGTTTCCATCAGAACCCTCTTAAACAATTTGTTATAATATTGTATTTAACATGTATCCATAATATACATCACTAGAAAAAATAAGATCAACATTCGATATGGGTTTCACCATGTTTTTTTGTTCTCCTGTGGACCAGTTAAAAGAAATCCAACCCCCCTTTATTTCCTTTGGGGTTTTTTTGTAAACCATGTAACTATAAACAATGACAGAATGTTTAATAAATACATACATTCACTAAACCATTGACTTGCTAGATATTCTTGCTCAGACTTTTTTGTAATATTTCCAGCTTATCTCATAAAAGGGCCCTTTTAATAAATGGGCAAAAGAGTATTTGCCCTGGCCCACCATAAGAAAAGTAATTGGATTGGAAAGGCAGTAAACTAGCTTTCATCATGTAAAGCTTGGTAGAAACTATTGCATATTACTTAAGACGCGATTTCTATAATGATAATACCAACCACAGAAAGTTCCATGTAGATTCATGTGTACACACCTACACGATTTACCTTCAGATCTGAAATCTTCATCTCTTATAACTATCTGCCGAAAAGATTGTGACTCTGTACACATATCTGCCATTTGCTGCTGGTCATTAGTGCGTACACACTTTCACATTTGCCTGACATCGTTCCATCGTTGATGATATTTAGAAAGTTTAGAAGACCAAATCAACAGATGCGATGTGTAGTGGCAAGATAAAATATGACCATGGGAGCGTACACACTCTTGCAATATCTGACCAAGCGGTCGACCATCGTGTGATCTGCATGATAATTGCATTAATGTGTACCCAGTTTTGGGCTGGGTACATACTAGAGGTTTTTCAGCCGACTATTTGGTCAATTGAGCGATAAACGACCATTTGGGCAAATTTCACATTAGTGTGTATACTTAAAAGATGAACAACAGTCATTCCAAAGTACCGATCTTTGTTTCTTGTTGAACAATGTCGTTCCAATTATGCAGTGTGTATGCACTCACGATCAGAATCTCCATAGAGTTTATAGAGTCACAATCTTTTCAGCTGATGGTTATGACAGTTGAAGAGCACAGGTCTGAGGGTAAATGTTTTAAAACATGTATAGTGTGTTCTCAGAAATCAACATGCTGACCAGGACTTTTTTTTTTTCACTCATTGGTACAATCGTTGTAGATAACAAATTGGTCGAAAATTCAGTGTAGTGTGTACCGGGCCTAAGTATCACATGAAGATAAGAAGTCACTTACTAAAAAATCACCACTTGAACAATGAGATCAGATGGTTTGTTTGAACTAGGTTTATTTAAGATCATATGGTCATATAATAAAATAGCAAAGGGAATACAAAGCTCACCCATACTCCTAGCTATATCTTATATTAACTGAAGCCCTGGCCTAATACTATATATTAATATAGAGCATCCCTAAACTAGCTCAAGCCTCTTGCCGCAAATATACCCATGGTGCTAAAAGAGCTCTAATCTTCCCTTTGCCTCAACCACTAACCCCCCTCCCCCAGAAACCCCTCACACAATGTTTTGCATTAGTAGAACATAAACATGTGTATACTAGATTTTAAATGCAGCTGCAAGTTACACCAGGTATCTTGGGCGCACTCAATGTGATCCTAGCCCAGGGCCCATATTATTTTTACCAAAGAGATTATGACAGTGACTGCTGCCAATTAAGACATATATACACATTCTCCTTATTCTAAGACATGTTCTTTTATTTATTAGTTATATAATGGAAAAAGTGTATTAGTTTTAGCTCTAGAACTTGGACCTAAGAATAAATATGCAGTGATTAGCTGAGGACATTGTAAGCAACAATGTTGTGCACAGGAAACTGGTATCCTTCAAAAATGTTATCTCTTATTTACATTATACATAGCTCTTATCGCATTAATGTTATATAGGGGTCTAATTATCATGACCCATCCATGATGAAGCAATAGAAAATCTTCTTCTGCCCAGTTTATGTATAAAAAATGCAGTGACAGCTGAGCAATGCACAGCTCAATGACAATACTGGCCCGGTCATTGTTTGCTAGTCTGCACATGTGTAAGCTGACTTATTATTATTTTATTATGAAAACATTTTTTCTGGTGGTTACCCCCAGCTACAACCAGACAGGGTGGTCTTCATAAATAGGGAGAAGCCCAAATCCCGCAAAAACTCCAGTTTTCACCGGATTTAGGGCATTTCTCTATGCGATAAATAGACCCAATAGTATATTTTCGTTTTTCACTGATATGGACATTTGCTTCATGATTAACCCTTACTTCCCCATTACCAGTCACATGGAAAACAGTGAAATAATACCCTTCATCCACATTTTGCAAAGGGTTGTCTTAAAGGTAAATCTGAAGTGTAATTTGATCCTAGCATGTATTTCGGATTGTAAGCCAAAGACTCTGGATATTTTGCTGTTGACCTGGAGAGGACTCCAAAAGTAACTTTTAACTACAGCTCTCTGTAAATAAGTATTCACATACTTTCGCATTGTGTGTTTTACAACGTGCAATATATTACACCTATATACAATTCTTTCCGCACTGCAACTCACACTAAACATGCACTCAACTGTGACTCTGCAATAATTCTAACCACATACATACACCTACACATATTGTCCTGAATACTTTTCCCCTTTATTCATTTTGCAAAAAATCCTAATAAATTCAACATAGGCGATTCTCCAAATTGGCTATTTGATTTTTTGTATGACCAATAAAAAAATCAAATAGCCAATTTGGAGAATCGCCTATGCATGGCAAATATTTTAGCTGATCTAATACAAATAGTTGAATGATTGATAATATAATGCTAGTTTTGCCAGTTATTGCCTTTAAGCAGTGCAGAACAATTGTATGCCATTTTAGAATAAGTTGCTACAAAACCATTTTAAGTTGAAATGCATTCATGTTTAGGGGTTAGTAAATATTCCTCTCCATGTGTAACATGCAATGCTCCTTGTCAGCTACACAAAAGAAGAGATCACCTTTGAGCTACAGTCCACAATTAGCATATGGATTCCATTCCAACCCGTCTCATTTATTAAGTGTTAATTCCCTATTTCTCATTATAGAGCATATATGTTATAAGTATTTTATGTTATAATGAATCCATGTGTTTTAGTATTGAACAATAAGTAATTGAACATTTTATTTAAAAAACATCACAAAAAATAAATTTTTCTACCATAAATTAATCCAGGGTTTTTTGTAACTTCATTATGTGTATCACCATGGAATGATATGCCAATCCGTTAAATATATGAGTAACAGTTTTCTAGACTATTAAAATATGAACTATTAGAATTAAATGATTTATTATGACAAAAAATGGACCCTAATGTTGTGTGTGTTTGGTAGAGAATTTAGACTGTAAGTTCCAATGGGGCAGGAACATATGTTAATCACTCAATATCTATAGGTGCTAGACATTTAAAGCATTTACATGCATAATAAGATGTTTGGTAAGCATTTAAGGTCACAGTTGTTTACCTAGTGAATGTTTTCAGACACAGTGCATGCTTGGTAAACATTTAAAGGCATAAAGATGAATTTGGTAAACATTAAGAGATACACTGTACGAAAAAAGTTGAAACATTCTTGTTTAGATCAATATTTTCTTTTATAATATAGTTTGTACAGGGTTTTTATTATGCATAGATGTAACATATAATCCAGCACAATCTACTAAAATGAATGGAATCCATAATTCCATTGATTTAAGAAATTGTATGGTCTAAATTGTATTTAAGTCTATCTAGTACATTCCAGAGCACCGAAATTGGTGATCCGGAAGGCGTCTTTCAAACACAGTGCGGCTAGCATTTGCTTTCCAATTATATCATTCCTTGTCTACAGACGCAGACTTGGTTTACAGAATATTTTTTATGAATTATAATGATGTGGCGTCTTCCCGACCCAGCTGGCGGTACTTAGTATGTCATCATATGCCTTCCTGTTAATGTAGCAGGATATACTGAAAATATATTACATTTAACATGTTGCTACACCCATGCCTTTAGGTGAGGAGTAGACCAGAAATTTTGTATGAAATATTGACTATTATAACTACCAATACTGTTATAACTCTACTTACTTTACAAAGCCAAGTGTTCAGCTTTCAGAAAAACTGCCTCTTTTTAGGTTTACATTGTCAATATGAATAATTTATGTGATCACAGCCTTTATTGCAATATAATTTTCAAAGACAAAAATAAACTTTGAACAGATTTGCATCTAAAAGCATTACAAACCACACAAAAGTTCATAAAACATGTATATATTCGAACATATGAAAGTACAAAGGTGTAGGCCAATCCCATGAATCTGAGGTACCTTCAAATATCAATATTAATTTAAAGTAGAGGGGGCAATATTTCTTATAATACACAAGTTTACTTAATAAACACTAATATGATGACATCAGAATGCACTGATTATACACTCTGACATCAGCGCTTACTGTTCATGCAGATATAATTTACATGAGTTTATACATCTGTTAATATTGAATGTGTATTTAAGGATAATAATGGCAGCACGGTGGCGTAGTGGTTAGCACTTCTGCCTCACAGCACTGGGGTCATGAGTTCAATTCCCGACCATGGCCTTATCTGTGTGGAGTTTGTATGTTCTCCCTGTGTTTGCGTGGGTTTCCTCCTGGTGCTCCGGTTTCCTCCTACACTCCAAAAACATACTAGTAGGTTAATTGGCTACTATCAAAATTGACCCTAGTCTCTACCTGTCTGTCTGTTTCCCTCTCTGTCTGTGTGTGTGATTGTGTATCTATATTAGGGAATTTAGACTGTGAGCTCCAGTGGGGCAGGGACAGATGTGAATGAGTTCTCTGTACAGCGCTGCGGAATCAGTGGCGCTATATAAATAAATGGTGATGATGATGATAATAACCTTTCAAATGCAACAACTGTGAAAATATGGTTATAGCAAACTTAAGGAATCTATAGTGAAACACATCATTTTAAATTACACTGACAGCTAAATCAAACGGTTGGCAAGTGTATATGTTGTTGATTGTCTTCTGTACATTTAGTATGAAAGGTATGGAGCTATCACTTGATGCACACTATGTTATATATGAATACTGCAGAAATTCTTCTTAACAGAGTTTGTGCCAGAAATCAAATGTCTACAAACAAACCAACTTTGAAAACATTGAGTACACAGTTCAATATACACTCAGTGGCCACTTTATTAGGTACACCTTTCTGGAACTGGGTAGGAACATCATTTGCTCCAATACAGCATGATTGGCATGGGCATGGATTCAACAAGAAGCTGCAAACATCCCTTAGAGATTCTGGTCCATGCTGACACAATACCATCGCGCAGTTGCTGCATATTTTTTTGCTGCATATCTCTCATTCCCCCTACATCCAAAAGGTGCTTTATTAGATTGAGATCTGGAGAATGTGGAGGCCATTGGAGTACACTGAACTCATTGTCATAATGGTGGAACCAGCTTCAGATGACGTGTGCTTTTTGACACTATCCTACTGGAAGTAGCCAATAGGGGATGCGGCTATAAATGGTTGCACATGTACAGCAACAATTTTCAGGTAGGCTGTGGAAATTAAACATGCTCAATATGTACTAAAGGGCATAATGTGTGCCAAGAAAACATTCTCCAAACCATTACACAGCTACCATCATCCTGCACTGTTGACAAAAAGCAGGAATGATCCATGGATTCATGTTGTTTATGCCAATTTCTGACCCTATCATCTGCATGTTGCAGCAAAAATTGAGATTCGTCATGTTAGATAATATTTTTCTACTTCAACTATCTAGTTTTGGAGAGACTGTGTCCATTGTAGGCTCAGGTTCCTGTTCTTAGCTGACGGGAGTGGAACCTGGAATGGTCTTCTGCTGTTGTATATATGTATATATATATGTATATATATATATATATATATATATATATATATATATATAAGTTAACCCGTGCATGATACTCATGCATTCTAGTCAAATCAAGCTACTTAAGGTGTTAAAAAGGTTCTTGTCATGCATTTGGGCCATAGCCCAGGCCTCCTCAAGGGAAGAGCGTTACTTCCCGACGCAAGCGCCCTTTTTTAACGTGGTTTTGTCCACATGTCACCACCTCATCATTCTTCTCCATCACCTCATCCTTCATTTTCATCGCCACATCTATCCAGATGTCTATCCAGACACAGGGATCTCTCTCAGCGGTCCTGAGTATCACACTCCTCTCGCTCTGTCACCCCCGGCAACCACCAACCACTCACAACTGTCACCCCCGGCAACCACCAACCACTCCCAACTGTCACTTCTCCTTCAAGAAATATATATATATTTTTTTAAAATCTTTATAAACACTTTTAACAATTAACAAATTAAATTAACAAATTAAAAACATCTTAGTATACCAAATTTCAGCCCTTTCTGAATTTTTTTTCCCACACACACTAAAAATTTAGTAGGTCAGTGTATAACTCCGCCCAGCATGTGGCGCTGCAGCTTGGTTTTATTTTTTCCACACACACACAGACAGACAGACTAACACACGCCACTAGACATTTATATATTAGATATATATATATATATAAATTTCCGCCTCAATACAAATACAACAGAGTAAGTCACTGACTCAATCCCATGTCCTGAATGACTTCAGCAGTAACTGTAGCCACAGATCTGAATAAGAACATGTTGTGGTGAGCAGTGATTTACTTCCAAACTTTTCTAATGTTATGGAGCCACCAGAAGTATTGGACATGGAGGTGTGAACTACTTATGGGCACCTCAGCACAGTACAGTGACTTACAGCTAGTTACCAAACAAATATCTAAAAAGAAAGCATTTATTTCTGTCTACAGTTAGGAAACGCAGAGGTGCAGATAGAGGTAGGATAAGAATTTCTACCACACACATATATGACAAAGCCACCTTTGGAAAGACAACACGAACAATGGTGGTGCTTCAGATTGGCTGTATAATTAATGTATGTAGAAGACGCGGTCACATGATGTACTGAAAGCCTTTCTATACAAATTCTATATAGTTATAACTCTATTAAATAATTATATTGGAAAACTTTAAAAATGGGATTAGATGCCTTTATGGGTTTACAATAGTAACTCTTGGATAACCTCTAGCCAGAAATCTCCTTGTTAATTATTGTGCTTGTTGTTCAAATCTTATGTCAACAGAGGAATTTTGTCTTTTGTTATAAAAATATAAAAAAATCAGTAATATAATATATATGGCAGCTGTCCCTTTTAAAGACACTTATAGTAGATGTTTCTTTAGGTTATAATCTTCTGTAAATACATGTAGATTAAAAATGTAATTAATTACCTGTAATAACCAATGTGAATTGCATGATTATGTCAGTGATAACAAACATATTCCTTAAAGCACTGTTTCAGCCAACCCAAGCAATAAGCCCACATTTTTATAATAGTGTAGAGAAAGTGGTTATTGATGAACAGCTTGCTTCTTTCAGTCACTATACTCAAAATGCTGTATAGTACAACATACCCAAAAATCCTTAAGGACTTTGAACAACTTTTACTATTGGGCTTCTGAAAAAAAACTTTAAAATTGTTAGACTATAGACTAGGACTTCTAGTGGAATTATGCCCTCAAACATTAAGGGAACCACATTAGTAAAGAATATATTGTACTCTTGATAGAATGCTTAAAACTTGTCCTAGTAAATGGGACAAACAATGGGTTCATTAGTGGGGTACCCTTTAAGACCTTATGAATTTGTTATGAAGGGGCATGGGAGGAACATGTTTACATGGGTTTCATGGACTGATGTGAATGACAATTATTCTCTGTACAGTGCACAGGGTTTATTAGCTGGAAAATCATATAAAGGAGGAATCATTCAGACTGTGCTGTGGTATGTTCAAAACCGGTTAACGTTTTCTCCACCTACCATTTAATGTGAGCAGACCCTAAATGCATTAACTTTTTAAACAATCAGCTATACATATATATATATTGTTATCCTCCATGTAGTGGGCCTATACAATAATGATTAAACGAGTCTGTGACCAAGTAGGGATAAGATCTGATACACAACAGTAGATCCAGGCAAATCTGTTTTTATTATAGGGATAAAAAATAACTTGAATGTAACAAGTATAACCATGCAAAGATATCAAGCAATGTCTGTAGAAAAATATGTGCTCATTAGTGACAATCATTGATGTAATTTATTTTTCACAACCAGCAAAGGAAGGGGTTCTTTACAGTAAGGGCAGTCAAGATATGGAATTCATTGCCAGGGAAGGTTATGATGGCAGATTCAATAGATATGTTTAAGAAAGGGTTAGACAAATTTTTAGCGGAAAGGTGTATCCAGGAATACGACCGTTAATTAAAATGTAGGTTAGTAGTGGATATATGGTAAAAATAGGACTGCAATATTGAGTCTGGGGGGATTTTCACAATTGAAACAGATTGGAGGTTGCTTACTCTGGATCAATTTCAAATATAAGTGCAGGATCGCAGGAGATCCAAAATAGGTTGAACTTGATGGACTGGTGTCTTTTTTCAACCTCATCAACTATGTAATATCATAGGCAAGTGCAGTGCAAACATGCAGGTCTATTTTTGTGCCCAAGTAAAACCATTTTGTGTGCTCACTTACTTATTTTGATTCCAATAACATGCATATATATATTTTTAAAGCTTGCTGTCAGTTTTGCGCATGGTATTGTGTACATTTGTAGTAAGATATGTTTACACCCTTACAACCTGTAGGTTGTTTTGTGCTAATTAAGAAATCCTTACCATAGTACTCTAGTTTTGTTGGTTGTGTGATCCTTAAGCTGGCCACATATGTGTACACACTGTCAGACAAATTGGGTAAACATTGTATGGTGTATGACCTCATACTGAATAATCAAAATACATTTTGAGTGAATTTTATTTGATTGAATGCAACAGAATGTAAAACTAAATCTGCTGATTATCCAATCAGTACACTTGTAAGGCCATCAGCTTAAGTGACAGGAATGTGCCTGAATTCAATTTATATTGCAATCAAAGTAGATTTTTTTCAATTTGCATCACCAAATTGTTCATAGATCAGATTGATTTGCAATAATCAGATTTGATTGGACTGTATTATGTGTCTAGTGTAAAACTCAGGAGAGAAATTTTTATATGTATTGAAGACGGGTACTCACATCCATCAAAAAGAAACAAAAATTAGAGCAATATTATTAAACAGTGTGGAACCTTTCTTGTACTTAAAGCAGTCCTGGAAGTTTAGTAGAAAACTGCCTGATCCATCTGAATGTTTATTACAAAAGCATCGGAAAAGCCTTTCCACTAATAGCATCATTCTCAACAGAGATTCAATCTCTATGGACTCTTGTGTAGATGACAATGGCATAAAGTAGTTTTGATCTCGTAGATCTAGTGTTCTACCTGGAAATGCACTTACTGCTATCAATTGTAGTGGAAGTTATTCTCACTTGCTGTTAAGGCACAGACCTTCCTTGTTTGGTGAGTAAAGATGCCACAATGAAACAATGTTACTCTTTTTTGGAGGATGTGAGCATGTTTTGCACGCAGTTACATTATCCTTACTGGACTCTGCTGGTGGCTAATATGGATTGAGCTGTTATCTAACAGTTCTTTAATTTCATAGAGACAATATAGACAACATAGGGGCTGATTCAGTTCTGCTGTGAATAACGCGGCATTGGCAGTATTGCCGTTATTACGGTAAAACTTTGCATAATTACCCTTAATACGGTAATTTCAACGCTGAATTTTTACTCGCGGCTCCCTGAGCTGCGAGATGAAATCCAGGATAAAATTACGGTAATATTGTTAACGCCGCGTTATTCGTGGCAGAATTGAATCGGCCCCTAAGAGTGTAAAAAAAAAAAAAAAACCTTTCACAATGTGTCCTTGGTGCAGGGCTGGTTGCTTGACAAGTTGTAGACCTGTTCCTGTTCAATTTTAATTTCTGTTTGGGTAACCTGTATAGGATCAATATAAAAATAGTTAAGTAAAAAATTTAATTGGTATGGTCCTCTGTATATGGCAAGAGAGTCTACCACAGTGTTTCTTTTATTTACTTTGTCTTGTATTTATTGTGTCCACAGCTTGAATTACTGATCCGTTTTTTCAATGTAAAAAGTGTCAGATTCACATGTAAATCGCTACACCTAGAAGTGACAGTATGAAAAGCACCTGATGTAGAGTCTACCTCTGTAGCTGGTTGTAAGTGGTGATGGGGCAAGGGATAAAAGGGTTAAGGAGCCATGTTCTAGTTTGATTGACTGATATTTATTTTGGTTCATTTCAATATTCACACCAGTGTCTATTGTAAAGCATGCACAGCTCTAGTAATTCTATTACTGCCCAGAACCCCTCCTGTTACAGCTAAGTTGTCTGGATGTCTACTGTAGCCTATTTGCCACAGCTCTCCTGCATAGGGACAGGTGAGTTCCTGGGAAGTCTGCAGAGGAAACCTGCATACAGAGTTATTTCCCACAGTCTTTCCCATAGAGCACAAACACACAGGTGTACCATATACGTGTTATTGATTTGTAGTCTGTGATTGGTTTGCAGTGTTTTGGTGCGGGTAAAAAGACTGTGTTGTTCATTTTATGTTTGCTAGTTGGCCAGTTATGAGAGAGCTGGAATATGTTTAGTTAGCATTAGGGTCACCAGAAGGTGTAAACAAAGGATATTGCTTGCTGGTGTCATCCTGACAAGAATTGTTTGTGATGCAAACAGTAATTGTACTTTTGATTTACAAACAAGATATTGGCGGTGTACTGATGGCTTCAGGGTGCCCGTGTCCTTTTGTTAATGTCCCCAATATCTAGTAAATATCAAAAGTACATTGGCTTTCATCTGTATTCAGATCAATTACTTTATTGTTTAACTATAAAGAATATGCCTTTAGCTATTTCACTTGCACTGTATTGTTAGACTATGCAAACATATACCAATCATCCCCACCATTACAACCACCTGCCTAATATTGTTGAGGTCCCCTTTGTGCTACCAAAACAGTTCTGACCAATCAAGGTATGGACTCCACAAGACCTCTGAAGGTGTCCTGTGGTATCTGGCACCAAGGCATTAGCAGCAGATCCTATAAGTTCTGTAAGTTGCGAGGTGGGGCCTCCATGGCTCTGACTTGTTTTTCCTGCACATCCCACAGATGCTCAATGGGATTGAGATCTGTAATTTGGAGCCTCAACGCCATGGACTGTTTGTCATGTTCCTCAAAACATTCCTGAATAATTTTTGCAGTCTGTGGGGAGCATTATACTGCTGAAAGAAGCCACTGCCATCAGGGAATACAGTTGACATGAAGGGGTGTACTTTGTCTGCAACAATGTTTAGGTATGTGGTACGTGTCAAAGTAACATCCACATAAATGCCAGTACCCAAAGTTTCACACCAGAACATTGCCCAGAGCACCAAACTGCCTCGGCTGACTTGCCTTCTTCCCATAGTGCATCCTGGTGCCATCTCTTCCCCAGGTAAATGATGCACCCGGCTGTCCACATGATGTAAAATAAAACCTGATTCATCAGACTAGACCACCTTCTTCCATTGCTCCATGGTCCAGTTATGGAGCTCACATGCCCATTGTAGGTGTTTTTTTTAGCAGTGTATAGGGTCCGCATTGGCACTCTGACCAGTCTGTGCATATGCAGTCCCATATGCAGCAAGTTGCAATGCAATGTTTGTTCTGACACCTTTTTATCATAGCTAGCATTAACTTTTTCAGCAATTTATGCTACAGTAGCTCTTCTGTAGGATTGGACTAGAAAGGCTATCCAGTTCCCTGGTTCACCGGTTGTCCTTCCTTGGACCATTTTGGTAGGTTTTAACCTGACGTTTTAGAGATGCTGTGACCCAGTAGTCTAGCAATCACAATTTGGTCCATGTCAAAGTCACTGAGATCCATTTTCTTGCCCATATTTCCTGCTTCCAACACATCAGCTTCAAGAACTGACTGTTCACTTGCTGCCTAACATACCCCACCCCTTGACATGTGCCATTGTAATGAGATAATCAATGTTATTCATTTCACTTGTCAGTACACTGGCATGTAAATGGCTTGAGAGAAGAGCGATATTGAGAATTCATATTCTGCCTCAGATTCTTATAGCACAATCACCATAAACCTTTAAATGATGATTTCCTTCAGCTGATAAACCAGGAACAAAAGCTCACAACTCATCTGCTGTTCATATAACAAGTTCTACTTTTCCTCTCTAGAATTATGACTCACATCTAAAAATTCACAGGCATGATGAGTTAGTCAGTATGGGTTAGTCATCTGCTCTTTCAATAAAAACTGATGTTTAAAATACTGATAGCATTATTTTTTTCTTCTAAAATTTCTATTTGTTATTTTTTTTCCCACCAAGTGAGCTAGTGTTTAAATTATTATTATCCTTTATATAACACCAACAGGGGCTGGCTGGCAGACTTTAGCCCGGGGAACAAGCACATAGCACTGGCCCATAAGTAGTGGCCCATCTTTAAAGGGTGGTTTTCGGTACAATATATATATTTATCAATATAAAAAGAGACTGTTTTAGTGTTGCTTAACCCAGCGATACCTTATTATTATAAATTATAAATCTTAGAAAATGGAAACAAATAATGCAACAAAAAACAAACCTCCCTTTATATTGCATTTTTATTTTTATTTTTCTTACACATACCTGCCTGATTATAATGGGGCATAAAGCATATTATAGCAATCTATCATATAATATTGTTCTATTACAGTACTGAACACATGGGCTGGTTTAACAAAATGCAAAAAGCCATTTTGATTTAAAAATCTGATGTGTTTTCCAGCAAAAGGGCATGTCTTTGCTTCACCCTATATACTAATAGGGTTATTATTTGTTTTAGGTTTAACCTAAAACAAATAATATGAGGGGTGCTACTGGGAGGAGAAGCAGAGCACTAGGTATCAATCTGACACCCCTATGATGTAACATTGTTATCATTTTAGAAAATACACAGGCAAAACTGTGTGCACTACTGTTAGTTAAACGCAGCTCTGCCTTCACAAACAGTAGTGTGAAGCAGGACATACTTACCAACTGTCCTTGCAGTCAGACCATGTCCTGACTGAGCGAGACAGTCACGCAAATTCAGGACTGTCCCACCATATACAGGATAGTTGGCAGACTCTCTCCTACCTGTTCTTGTTACTTTCACCACCTGTGGCAGCTGGTGTCTTTACATCATTTGCTGCTTGTCTGCATCCTGGAATGTTGGGGCCCTATTTGGAAAAAAAATGGGTACATGAAATTTAGAAAACTCCAACCAATAACAGTTTTCACATTTGATAAATATTTTCATCCAACTAGCCCTGACACTAAATTAATAGCATTCCCATTTAATAAATAAAGCTATTTCCCTTCCTCCGAAGAGCCAAAGCAATAAATCAAATAGCATTAATGTTGACAAAATATAACCATTTCCCCCAACCATACCAGGCATTAAATAATTCATAATCACATTTAATAAATAGACCTAATTTTCCCCAAACAGCGCCACATTCAATTTATAGGTCCCAAACCAGCCCAGCATTAAAGGTCCAATAACCCCATCGTCACTTCATAGGCCCCACTATTAAATTAAATTGCCCCACCGTCACCCCACAAATAAAATAGCACCCATAATAAGCCCCCACCTACACTCCACCATTAAATTATGACCCCCTTCCCTCACACATTAGATTAATATACTGGCCCCCTCACTCACACACAACATACTGCACGACACACAATATAATGGCCCCTCACTGACACACACATTATACTGGCCCCTCACACAATATACTGGCCCCTCACTCACACACAATATACTGGCCCCCTCACTCACACACAATATACTGGCCCCTCACTCACACACACAATATACTGGCCCCTCACTCACACACAATATACTGGCCCCCTCACTCACACACAATATACTGGCCCCCTCACTCACACACAATATACTGGCCCCTCACTCACACACACAATATACTGGCCCCTCACTCACACACAATATACTGGCCCCTCACTCACACACAATATACTGCCCCCTCACTCACACACAATATACTGTCCCCTCACTCACACACTATATACTGGCCCCTCACACACAATATACTGTCCCCTCACTCACACACTATATACTGTCCCCTTACTCACACACAATATACTGGCCTCTCACTCACACACAATATACTGGCCCAATACTCACACAATATACTGGTCCCTCACACAATATACTGGCCCCTCACTCACACACAATATACGGTCCCCTCACTCACACACAATATACTGGCCCAATACTCACACAATATACTGGCCCTTCACATAATATACTGTCTCCTCACTCACACACAATATACTGGTCCTTCACACAATATACTGTCACCTCACTCACACACAATATACTGTCCCCTCACTCACACACAATATACTGTCCCCTCACTCACACACAATATGCTGGCCCCTCACTCACACACAATATACTGTCCCTTCACACAATATACCGTCACCTCACTCACACACGATATACTGTCCCCTCACTCACACACAATATGCTGGCCCCTCACTCACCCACAATATACTGGCCCAATACTCACACAATATACTGCCGTACGTACATACTATACTAACATACCACCCTCCTGCACTTATCTTGTTCCATCCATGCCGTGCACTCTGCAGTTTTCTGACATGGGACGGCATCTATCACGTAGTACACGTCCCATGTGACAGAAATAGTCAGCCACAATTAGTGGAAGGGAGGGAAGGAGGGCAGTCGGATCTTGAGAATCTGCAGCCAATGGGAGAAGATGGCTGGTCCCAAAGGAGGGGCCAGCCACCAAATAATAGGGATTAGGGATCGCACCGGCCCAAAATAGTTTTTTTGGTCCGGCCCGGGGAACATGTGCCCTCCTGCCCGCTGACCCAGCCCACCACTGAACACCAACATACTATACATTGCTGTACAATCAGTGAATTTTTGTTCATTCACATCAGTTCCTGCCCCAGTAAAGCTTACAGTCCTATTCCCTATCACAGGGTTGTGCACCCACACTAGGGCCAATTTAGTCAGAAGTCAATTAACCTACCAGTGTGTTTTTGTCCTGTTGGAAGAAACCAGAGCAAACACTGGAAAGATGTACAAATGCTACAGTAATATTGCCCTGTTGGGACTGAAGCAGCATTGCTAACCACTGTGCCAGGTATACAATGATTTTCACATACTGCATGCAACAATTTCTTGATATGTTGTTTGGACGTTGTTTGGCATCTTTGCTTAAATACCACTTTTCCCTTTTCTACTGTCAACACCTGGCACCCCTGTGATACTGTGTAGCATAGGACAACATAAAGGTAAATATTATAGTGCAGGACATAAAATATGATAACACATGATATCACTGAGAATCATCGATATGGTTCATTTCAGATCTGTTAAATTTAGCCCATCATGTATGTAGCCAAAATGAACACATAAACAAGGGCTTGCCTTGAGAAAGATAACATGAGGAAAACAGGCATCGGTATTTGCTAGTGGTGTGTAAGGTTCGCATTCCATCTTAATCTACCATACTGACTGTATGAATGTTTGATGCTCTATAATAATGAATATCAGGGTTTAGAATCTGCCCTTACAGGCAGGAGGGAGAGTATAGTTTATATGAACGAATGTGAGGTGTAGATGATTTGAATGGATCTCCAGCCACACTTTGGGGCATATTCAATTGTTGGTGGAAACGCCGAAAATCTCACGCTCCGCGCACTATTACCGTAATTACGGTAGTTCTCTAACTGGATTTCAGCTCGCAGCTCCCTGAGCCGCGAGCTGAAATCCAGCTAACTATTACCGTAATAATGGTAGTAGTTTTAACGCTGCGGAAACCCGCGACAATTGAATATGCCCCTTAATATAAGATGACTAATTTAAGACGCATGCTACAATTTGATTAATAATCCATAGTGACAACTACAAATTACCTCAATGATATAAAATAATATTTATTATTCTGATATATCACACATTTATTAGGTGGCAAAGTGGTTAGCACTTCTGCCTCACTGCACTGGGGTCATGAGTTCAATTCCCAATCATGGCCTTATCTGTGTGGAGTTTGTATGTTCTTCCTGTGTTTACGTGGGTTTCCTCCAGGTGCTCCGGTTTCCTCCCACACTCCAAAAACATGCTAGGTTAATTGGTTGTTATCAAATTGACTCTAGTCTTTCTGTCTGTATGTGTGTGTATTAGGAAATTTAGGCTGTAAGCTCCAATGGGGCAGGGATTGATGTGAGTGAGTTCTCTGTACAGCGCTGCGGCATTAATGGCGATATATAAATAAATGGTGATGATGTTGATGATATTCCAACTCTGCCTAATATTAAATGATTGAGGAGGTTGATCATAGCCCAAACAAATGGCAAGTTTGATAACTTAATTGGCAATTAAATATAGGAAGCAGCAACGGTTAGTATAAGAATGGTGATATTTTAAGCATTTGAAATAAGACTTCCTAGTTTTGAGAAATTAAGGATACAGTCAATAACAGACAACTCACGGCAACCTAGTTAATTCTGCACTTTTATTACACTGAAATAATTTGTTTTCAAAGTTATATCATATAGCACATTAGATTTCTTTATATTTTTCTGATTTTTACTTGTTTTTTAATATATGGCTGATGTCATGACAATTAGGGATAATGGACTTTTAATAAATTGTCAAAAAAGATATAATATTTCAATATATCCTAGAATGCCCCACAGAAAAACTCCTATATTTTCTCTCTTTTGTGTTAGAAGTAAGGGTGCACCTCTATGTATACAAAAATTGGGAGAAAACTGGGTGGAAAATACAAAGTAGATAAATAAATTCCATGGGATGTATAGACACCTGGGGGTAAATGTATCAAGCTGAGAGTTTTCCGGCGGGTTTGAAAAGTGGAGATGTTGCCTATAGCAACCAATCAGATTCTAGCTGTCATTTTGTAAAATGTACTAAATAAATGATAGCTAGAATCTGATTGGTTTTTCAAACACGCCGGAAAACTCTCAGCTTGATACATTTACCTCCTGGTGCGGATGGAACTTTTTTTCTCAAAAACATAATGAACACATATCTGGTTGGTTGGTGTTCAGATATTGTCATAGTGATTTGGATACACAAAATGGAGGTTGATAATACTAGGCTATTCCTTTATCCATTATGTGTATGTTACAAAGTTAAGGTTATTGAAGAAAATAAGGTCAATAAAAATTATTGGACTGTTGATCGCATTCAATTATTCCAAAAAATAACATCCAGTTGGTGGTTTGTGATAGCCACAAGAGAAGGGCTTTGTCAGACCCCATAGGTACAAAAGAAATATAGAGAAATTTAGTCACCCAAATGTGTGTATAGTGCATATAACTAAATCTGGCATCAGTGTCATCATGGCGCAAGCCATGCAATGTAGTCAATTGTAGCTAAATTTCCCCATCATCACTCTGCATGTTTGTACCACCAACTTCCTTGAACCCTATGTGGTTCACTTGTATGGACTAATATTTGTGAAATTTAGCGCACTGTGGGCAAGATTCATGTTCGTACGCAAGTCCGTTTGTGTGCCGTATCTTGCATGAAATAGCTCTGCACATGCTCCGAAACAAACCTTCCGCCAATTAACCCAATTGCATTCAATTCATGTCCAATATCAAATTACTCTTACTACTGCCTACAACATCAATTAAGGGGCAGACGGATTTCGGCCATGTACAGTAAGGGTGCGTTGAGGGCCTGCTGGTGCAGATGCCGACGATTCAAGTCAAGGGTTTCTTTTAAGTACGGTTGCTTCAGTTGTATCATTTGAACTAGCTACAGGGCAGGTGTAAGTGCTGACTGATAGTGATGACTGACATGGCATAGTTTTTCTTTGTACATGTATACATGTATGCATGCTACTAGTTAGCATAGAATATGTGTTTGCAAATAAAATAGACCATAAAAACACATTGTATGTATAGTACGCATTGAGAACATCTTCATTTATGTATAAAAAATATTATATATTAACATATATATATAAATATATATATATATATATATATATATATATATATATATATATATATTAATGTTTATACTGTTTAGAGTTGTTCATTTATTTTATAATAGAAATGATTTTGTATTTTTCTTTTGTGCTCTTATGTTGCACATGTCCTTGTGTGTATACTGCAATCTGTTACCACACAGCAAGTACTGTTTAGGTAGAGCGTACTTACATCCAGATTCAAAGCGAAACGCATCCTGATATCCACTTGGATTTGAATACGCTCAAGTTCCCCGCTCTTTTTTAAACCACAACTTGTGTGCCAGTTTAAATCAGGCCCTAGGTGTGTGATCAAATTAGACACAGATCGTATCATCTGGCAAGCAGGCATCACTATAGTTGGCATGTTATGGATAAATTGGTTTAGATTTTAGGCAAAATTAACAGAGTTGACAATAAATGGGTTGAATTTTTCAGTTTGCGTGTCGGGTACATGTACGCACTAGGTCTATATAATAGTATTTATATGGTATCTATCAGAGCTTTCCTAAATATAAATTTGACCCTGGATGTGACTTAGGACCATTTGTAAAGAAATGCATAAATAAGTTCTAAAGTATATACAGAATAAGCAAAGCAAGTAAAACCTTTTTATAATAGTCTTTATTCTCTTAAAAAGCAACATTGAGAACGAGAGATTACATCGCACTTTCTTTCGTACATTCTGCAATGCTCATTTGTTCAAATGATGTGTTGTAAATATTTGTACTAATCCTTCTCGCACAAATTAAACAAAGTGTAAGTAGCGACTCCTAAGCGATACCTGTTGTTAATTTTAGTTACTTACTGCAAAAGCTATGCCTCATGTCATGCTTAGGGAGAATGGCTTAATGCTCCGAAGAGTAGGAAAAAAAGTAGTATGAAACTGACACTGAAGAAAGACAGTGTAGTGTGCAGTAATGTGAGCCACACTGTGTTATCATTAGGAACAATAATTGCAGATGCCGCAGACTGTTATTCTAACTTGTGATGCTTCACGGTCTGCATGTAAAACGTGTTGGTAAATCACACAGAAAGAATGTGGACATTACCCTTTGAATCAGTTTTGTTTTTTTAATAAGAGGCTTTGACTGAAATCTCAGAAAAGGCATTAACGGGCACTATTATGATTAAAATATGTGCATCAGTAAAAATTAAAATAATACACTCACTACTCATGCACAATTGACCAAAAGATGTTAGAATTTAGCATTAGAAGAGGACAGTAGCAAATGTATACTCTGAAACACATCATCCTCTTTGATCATGGCTGTCATGTGTTTAACATATCTAGGGCCATCGCAGAAGACATAGGAATGAGCTGTACACATTCCCTCTTGTACCGAATTGACAAACAACAGAGCTGGGATTGAGTAGCATAAAAAAATAACTAGATGAATTTATTAATGCAAGACAATAAGTCAAACCATGACTATTATTAACCATACTTACTTTGGTGACTTGCCCTCCGGGACCTCACTGAGGGAAGGTCCACAGCTGCGGGTGTGGCATTATGATACATTTCTGCGGCCCTCTCCGTAGCTGCGTGATTAGCTGAATTCCGTTCATGCACACTGGGGGCTGGGCCTGTTGTGGCGAACCGTGTCACTGTGGCCTAGCCCTCTTATCAAGGATGTGAAGTGGAATCCAGGAGGGTTGCTTACCAGTAGGGCTCACCGTAATTTGGAAGTCTCCTGGATGTTCTTGGAAAGTAAGCAAGTATAATTTTAGCACTTCTTATAAATAACTTTAAATTTAATGCAAAAAAAGACCAATATATTACTAGATGCCACAAACATGTAGTTCTCTAGTGATTTGGAAAAAAAGAGTTAGTAGTATAAACTACATACGGGGGCACGCATGCAAAATCCAGGCGACCTAAAAGTGCTAATTTGTTGAAAGTGCAAAATAATTTGTTTAAATCCCACATTCTGTCAAGATAAATTTCTGAACATTGTCAGAGAAATCATAAGACCTGTAAATGAGCCCTAAGCAAGAGAGGAACAAATGCATTAGCGTGTCCCTGACTCATATACATGGGAGTGTTGCTTTACTTTCAGAGTGTTGGCTGCATGGATCAACAGAAAGCTACAAGCTCTATACTTGAAGAGCAACCACTTTTATTGCATAATTATTACAAGGTAAGTTGATTAATAAAATATCAGAAGAAAATTGAAAATGTATATTATATTACTATTTCCTTTCTCAGAACATGGTGCTGAGCTTTCCACTAGATTTTGTAACATCTGGTGGCTTAGTGGTCAGCACTTCTGCCTCACAGCACTGGAGTCATGAGTTTGATTCACAACCATGGCCTTATCTGTGTGGAGTTTGTATGCTCTTCCTGTGCTTGCATGGGTTTCCTCTAAATGTTCTGGTTTACTCCCACATTAATTGGCTGCAATCAAATTTGACCCTAGTATGTCTGTGTGTGTTAGGGAATTTAGACTGTTAGCTCCATTGGGGCAGGGACTGATGTGAGTTCAGGTGTCTGATGAGGTTGCGGTCAGGGCTCTGTGCAGGTCAGTTACATTTTTCCACAGCAAACTTGGGAAACCATTTTTTAATGGACCTTACTGTGTGCATGGGGGCATTGCCATGCTGAAACAAAAAAGGGCCTTTTCCAAAATGTTGCTACAAAGTTGGAAGCACGCAATTCTCTAGATTTTGACTGCAGCTGAAAAAAGAAAACCAGCCCATTTTTCTGGATCCACCAAACTTTGCAGATGGCAGTACACATTCAGAAAGGAAGTGTTCTTCTGGCATCAGCCAAACCTAGATTCGTCCATCAGAATGCCAGATGGTGGTGTGGTTACTTTACACCACTCCAGTCAATGTTCGGTATTGCGTGTTGCGATCTAAGGCTTGTGTTCGGCTGCATGGCCATGGAAAGCCAGGACATGGAGCTCCGGACACAGTTCTTCTGCTAGCGTTACTCCCGGAGGCAGTTTGAGACTCGATAATGAGTGTCGAAGACAGACAATTTTTCCGCTTCAGTACTTGGCAGTCTTGTTCTGTGAGATTGTGTGGCCTACTGCTTCGCATCTGTGCTGCCTTCCACTTAACAATAATGGCAGTTGACCAGGGAAACTATCAGGGCAGAAATTTGACTGTTTGAAAGGTGGCATCCTACGACAGTGCCAAGTTGAAAGTGACTGAGTTCTTCAGACATATTCAACTACGTTTGACTATGAATATTACATGGCTGTATGCTTGATTTACACCTGTCAGCAATGAATGTAGCTGAAATGGCCAAACACTGTTTAGAAGTAGTATCCACATACTTTTGGCCATGTAGTGTATGTAACTTAGGGGTATATTTATGAGAGGGTGAAAAGCCCTATTGCCAGCGAAAATGAGTATTTCGCCATATACATCAAGGGGGTAACCTGAGAGTCTATAACAAAGGATTTTGGACCATGGCAAATTAGAATTTCAGCCAGCTTAGCAGCTTACTTCTTAAGGCTTTCTCTGGTCCGAATTGGTGAGCATCTAGAATGGCAACTTCTATTATTGAGCTGTCCTTTTAGTCAAAAATCTATTTCAGGTTGATACTCCTTAATGGTTCTCTCCATGATCTTGAACATTTAAATGACAAGATCTTGCTTGGGATGTAGAATATTTTTTATCATTCTCTACTGGCACCAGTCATCTTAAATCAAATTTTATTCTTTCAATAAATAATTTGCTTAAAGATACTTCTTCACTATCTTCAATCTGAATTCTCTGGTTGATAGAACCACAAGATGGCTCTATGGAAATGCACAAGTAGAGGAGAGGAGAGAAGCCACATAGCAGGATATAGGTGTGATTTTGTTACCCAGGTAACCAAAGACTCAGTTGACTGCATGATGCCATTAATGAGCCACCTAATCACAGAAGTGGAAAAGAGCACTCCTGCAAAATGTCTTTATTATTTTAAATATCCTTTCATCTGTAAGCTCAGCAAGCAGGACCCTCTTCACCTCTATTTTAATGTATGTTCCATAATGTTCCATTGGTCTTAATTCATAAGCTTGAATATACAGAGTTCCAAAATATGCTGGTATAGAACAGAAAAACCACATAACATTCTTTCTCTTCTGAGTAGAGATGAGCAAAATGTTCAAAAATGGTCTGCAAAATATTTGCTGTCTTGTGTTTTTGGCTGCAAATTTTTGCAGGAATTCGGCATTGAGTATTCCCAGTCCTACCCAACCACACCACACAACATAATAAGGTGACAATGATAATCCCAGCTGTATCCATAGACTATAAATTCAGGAATATGTGAATTAAAAAACAATGTGGAATGGTGAATCAAAAGCAGAGCTCGAAGATTGTATAACTGTCACTTCACAGCTCTGAGAAATGGCCTATTCCACCGGGAAAGCTGCTCGCTTGAAATTCCACTGTGCCTTTGCTAATATGATCAATGATAAAGTGGTAATATTATTATTATCCTTAATTTATAAAGTGCAGACATGTTACACAAGACTTCACATTGAGGGAATCATGGCAAACAAATGCATACAATGGAATTAAACAGAAATAAAAATGGCCTTTCCTAAGTGAGCTTACAATCTAACATGTGGGGAACACTTTATACATAAGGAAATGGAATAACAATTGTGGCGCTGAAGGGGAAAGTGTGTGCCTATAAGGCAGCAGCATTATCAGTCGCCAAAAATAATGCAGTCATTAGTGACTGGCATTTCTGTCCCGCTACTGACATTGTGGCAGGGTTGAAATGAGGAAAGGCAATGTGAAGTGGAGACATAATGATGTACTCTCTTATAAATGCACTCACCTCCATTTTTGGGGTGCAAACTTATGACAGTGAGAGGTATTAACTCAAAATTAATTTTAAAGTATAAGAGAACAGTTTTTCTTCAAAGTAAAAAGAAAACATGGAAGATAAATGTAAGGTTTTCATCTTGACATATTCCCATGGTAAAGGCTGAAGACAATGAGTCATCCTTAGGCGGGCGCTTAAGGATAAGCGAGTAGGAGAGACAAGGATGGTGACAGATGCAGGCGTGACGGCCCCCTCCACGTTCACCCTCAGTAGCGCTCCTTCATGCCTCCATTCTGCTATGCAGTTCTGATTTTAATGAAAATTAAATGAGTGACAAAGGTTGCCATGACCCTTTTAAAAAGCCAAGTGGAGCTGAGTTTTGAAAACACACAAACAAACATTGGTTGTGGTGGTGGTGTTAAGGATGAAGGAATCCTGGTTTTAAACTAAAGACATGTTTGTTTTTACCTAATGTTTATTAGCCAGGCACGAGAGGCGAGGGGATCTACGAGTGTATTAGCCTAAGACGGTCTGCACACTTAATCAGGCCCTGTCAGATACTGATGAAAGAGGGGACAGTGCTTGTCGGGGTTTAGAGCCCCACAATATATATGCATAGATGGTATCTTAGTCCAAAAGGTGTTTACTGGTACCCAGCACAAGCTCAGGCAGGGTCCTAACCCACAGCAGGGATCCTGAATAAGAACGTGATAATACATCATCCTGAACAGACATCACAAGTAAAACCCATCATAAATACTCTGTGAATATTGATTTACTACATTGGTGTCACATAATTCTGTGTGTGCTGAGTGCTTTACAAGGCCAGAAAACACAGTGCACTGATTTACTAAGCAGATGTGATTTACTATGCAATACACCTCCATAGCTCTGTATCTGAAATTGCGATTTACTGTGCACACACGACTTACTACACATTACCTTCTGTCACATTGTTCTGCATATGCTATTGTATTTGCAGGTCTAGAAAGTAAAGACGAGCGATTTACTGCAAACACATGAACCTGGTGTTGCATAGGGGTCAATTTAGTAATACTGTACAGTAACATTCAAGATGCATTGCTGAAAATCACAGCGATGCATAAAGAAATACAGTTGTAATTTATCATGCCGGGGCTTCTTGCTGCTTAATAAATGATCTAGTGCTGCTGTTCCCATAGAGGTCTACGGCTGTCATATTCGCTTGTTAAATAGGCCTCTGTGTTCTACATCTACCATAGTGTTATTTACTCATACTTGCCTACTTTTAGGCACTGAAGTCCGGGAGATCCCAGAGAGGGGGCGTGACTAGAGGGCGGGAGGGAGCGGGGCACGGCCAATCGCGGCATTTTGCCCCCTAGTCGCAAATTATGTTTTGATGCGGGTGCAATGCCAAAATGACGCGATTCACCGCGAATCGCATTATTTTGGCCAGGTATTTGCTGGATGCGTGAGACTTTCCTGCTCTCCCGGGAGTCTGGGAAAAACCCACCCGGATTTCGGGAGTCTCCCAGACATTCGGGGAGAGTTGGCAAGTATTTATTTACTGTGTACACGTGACTTACTACATCAGGTGCCTGGTCACAATGTGCCCTCAGGGGTTACAAATCAACATCATGCTGTGGTCTTCAGTCAGGGAAGACAGGCTGAGAACTCAGGTTGGAAAGAGCAGGGAAACATCTTCTGAAGCATGGGCCAGGAAACCAACTAAGGAGGTGAGGGAGGAATTCATTTCTTCCAGCTTTAGGAGGGTTCTGACTTGCGCATGCAGGAGGGGGTTAACCCATTGCTGTTCCCTGTCATGTGGTGGTGATTCGGGAAAAAAAAGAGCAATCACTGGCAAAGGAAGGAATCCAATCATGTTATTATTGATGCAACCTACATCTGTATATAGGATGGAAAACATATAAACATAAACAGTGGTTGCAAAATCACTTAACACAGAGCTGAGAACAGAAGATAAGCAGCAAGGAGATTGGACTATTATGTTAACACAATAACATGAAAAGAAGAAGATATGTTAAATGACTGGGAATCAAACTCCTTCAAAGGAATATAAGTGTGACCCGAGAAGGTAAATAATATTTTCCATATGAAAAAAAGCACCAACGTTTGTCTATTAACATTTTTTTGAGTAGGGATGGGTCACTTCCAGATGCCTGCCTGCACACATCTGGCAGCAGTGCATTACTGTGCATGTATTCCAAGTTCCCAAATCCAGGGATTCCAAATATGTATACTTTATAAGACACTAGGGGGTGTATTTTTTTTTAGAATCTCTATTTTGCAAACCACCATTAATCGTATGCAGTGTTCAAACTCAAACTGTTATACTGATTAACATGCACAAAATCGCATTCCATGTCTGGCTGTTTTAAAAAAAAATGCAAGCGCTTTAGAACAAACCACATACCTTTTATAGCAAACTGCTGAGTGCAAACCAAACTTCATGCAAGATACAGTCGCTCCTGAATTAACTCTATGGAGTAAATTTCTCAAGCTGTGGGTTTGAAAAAGTAGAGATATTGCCTATAGCAACCAATCAAATTCTAGCTGTCATTTTGAAGAATGTACTAAATAAATAATCACTAGAATCATCTGATTTGTTGCTATAGGCAACATCTCCATTTTTTCAAACTCGTAGCTTGAGAAGTTTACCCCCCATGCGTCCAATTTTGACCAAAATCAATTATTAAGATACGTTGTTTAGAAAGCGTATCTTAGTGCATCGCATAGAACCGGTGGTAGATTACTTCATGATGATGACTGTCGCACCTGTGTTCTGGATGCATCTGGATCTATTTGTGGCTACATTTTAGCGATCAACAGCAAATCATCATCATCATCATCATCATCATCATTTATTTATATAGCGCCACTAATTCCGCAGCGCTGTACAGAGAACTCATTCACATCAGTCCCTGCCCCATTGGAGCTTACAGTCTAAATTCCCTAATATTGACACACACTCACACAGACACAGACAGACAAAGAGGGAGATAGACAGACAGGGAGACAGACAGAGACTAGGGTAAATTTTTGATAGCAGCCAATAAACCTACCGGTATGTTTTTTTTGGAGTGTGGGAGGAAACCGGAGCACCCGGAGGAAACCCACGCAAACACAGGGAGAACATACAAACTCCACACAGATAAGGCCATGGTCGGGATTCGAACTCATGACCCCAGTGCTGTGAGGCAGGAGTGCTAACCACTAGGCCACTGTGCTGCCCCCATCACAGGCACCAAATCAGGCACCTTTGTATAAGCATCATACTGAAAATTCACGCAATTTGACCAATTTCACCACATCTACAAACTCTGTATTTTTGTGTGGGTTCCATGAAAGTTTTGCATTTTGATACATCTATTTGGTCTACTTATGTATATGTGTATGTACTTATGTATTTCTTATGTATAACGTGTATGCCTATGACTGTTTTTCCCCACTTGCAAGTTTGAGTGTTATTCTTCTCAATAGGGAAGTTATTATTTTTTTTACATATTTTTATTGCTACCTCATGTGCTGCAGACAATAACATGAGTTTAGATGTCAGTGATATGAGCTCCCTCTCCTGCAGGAGACCCTAGGGATGATGTCATTGGAGTTTCCCACAGATGTGTAGAGGCTCCAGCTAGATTTATAGAACACTGTTCTGTACAGTGCATTGGGGTGTCCAATGGACAGGAAAAGATTCACGTTATATAGCTTTAATATTCTAAAAAAATGACTCTCGGCCCGGGTAACAAAACAATTACTCTTTAGAATTCCAAGACACCCAATGTCAGAAGAAGGGTTGTGAGATGTGAGTGGGGAGTGTTTTAAGGCAACTAGCAACATGATTAGCTGGTGTGTGCACAGTATCTGCCTTTCAGCCTCTTCTGGCGGGTCCTTTCAAACTTTGTGTGTTAGCATTTTATTAGCGTTGATTTAACTATTACCCTTTTTGTTATGCATGTTTATGTGGCTATAATTACAACAAAGGAAATGTGAATCTGTTAATCACAAGTCTCCCTGTTTGTGTTTTAGAATTGTTGAGAGGTAATGAAATTCAGCAACAGTATAAGTAAAAGTGTAAAAAAAAAAAAGTCAGAAAAAGGTTTTAAAAGAAGATCATGAAAAACTAATAAAGAACCATTACACATATTTTGTGACTAAAATGCTTAATCACTCATGTCAGGTTAGGGATTCGCTTTGTCCAACAATATATTGCTTTCTTTTGGGACTCATTGGGCCTGATTCATTAAAGTAAGGCAAAAAAAAGAGTATGTTTTCTCCTGAACAAAATCATGTTACAATGCAAGGGGTGCATATTAGATTATTATTTTGCACATAAGTTAAATACTGGCTGTTTTTTCATGTAGCGCACAAATACTTGATAGCTTTATTTTTAAACTTACATTTAAAGATGATCTAGGACATGCCCTACCCCAATTATAAATCTGCTATCACATTTTTAAATTTACCTCTCCCTCCAATACAAAATAATTTTGCCAGGGTTCAAAGTTTTGTTTGCTTCGCTTAGTGAATTAGGAACGTTATGTCTCTTACTGGTATGATACCGTTTTCATTTTTCCTGATTCGTTTTTCTGATTTATTTTTGCATTTTCATGTATTTGTGTCCTTGTTATATTTATCTCATTTAGGGGCATATTTATCAATGTGCCAAGAACCCTATTGCCAACAAAACCGAGAGTAACTGAAAACTGTTACTGCCAGCGATAGCATTGTTATCGATGGCGATAACCCTGCCAGCAGTAAGACTCATTGACTTTCACTGGAAAAGGCTTCTAAAGCATTACCAGAGATAATCCTTACCACACTGCGCTATATATATTGTTAAATATTTATTTGCTAAAACAAAAATCAGACTTATCAATGCAATCAAGCTTTCATGACAAGTAAGCCCCTTATTTATTTCAGTCATTGTGGCCATGGTGTACTTTTCTACTTTACCTGATTTCTTATTCATAACTTTCATAAACTGTTTATTGCTTAACACAAACAAATTTTGTCAGTGCTGTGAGTGCTTGAGCACCTCCAATATTTGTTCTCTATGCATGCCGTTTTTCAGTTATATAAGGGGTGAAACATGGCTCCTATTGTTTGTTATTGATTATTGTTATGCTTTCAATGTTTTTATATTTCACTTCATCATTGTTTATTTTCTACATTAATTCTACATTAATTGAACATGTAAAATATATAAAGAATCTCCGGCGCTAATAGGTAGCACAATAGACATAAAAACACAAATTCAAAATGAACATCAATTGCAGAAAATCAATAGAGGGGGTGCAATCCTCTAATAAACAAACATATCAACCAAAAAGCAGATTGCGCATAAGATGTTCCATTGAAAATACTTATATGTGGAAGTAAGCAAACAAATTGGCTCAATGGGTAAATATATATATATATATGTTTACTCCGACAGTAGATGAATACATAATATAATAAAATAAAATAAAATATAATATAACAACAAATAGATTCCAAAATCACATATGTATCTATAGCTAATAGGAATCTATATTAATAAAGATGTAAAGGATATCTCAACAAAGAGCCAGAGGCTAACATATAACGGATTGTCCATATGACCATAGGAGTAATAGCTCTGTATACAGGTATGAATGAAACAACTTGGTTTCGCCAGATTCCGGCTATGAAATAAGATGACGAGTTCCCACAAGTAAAGCGGTATATTCAAATATGAAGCTCCGTAGTAGTAACTGAAATACATTAGTAGTGGAGCAATCCGCTGTTAGTGGTGTTCATTATGCCAATATATGAATCAGGCTTGTGTATAAATGAAACATCCAGATCTTACCCGTGAAGGGAAATATAGATCCAAATTCCCGTCCCGCCGCACAAGCGGTTCAGACAAGTGGAGACTCCACGATGTGTCTTCTGTGGTTGCCTGGTTGAATCACTGTTTCCTAGTAAATTGCGTTTTTTACTTTTTTACATGAAGCATTATTGCACAAGGTTTAGAAACATCCATTATGACCATGATACAGATGGCAGTGCATATAACCTGCACATGTGTGTATATTCCCCAGGTGTCAATAACCCTGTTATAATCTATTAGGTATATGTGATTTATTCCAGCATCTATGTCATCATATCTTTAATGCACTTCTATATGATAAGTGCTAAACATGATAGATGAGATGTATGGTTGCACAAGGCCTATGAGAAAACATGCACAAAATGTGTATCTAGCAAAGAGTTGTCTATTTAATTTGTGTTCAACCACATGATGTTTTCTTTCCACATTTCCAGTATTTTGCAGATATGCGAGTACAGCTCTCTAAAACATATATGTTCCTTACTTGCCTTACTTTTTAAAAATCATTTCAGGCACATTGTGAAAGTAACATCTAGGGGCACGGTGGAAGGGTTCGTATCTGGTCAACACAAGGGGTGTGTCTAGCTCTATCCATGAGGGGTTTGTCAAAATATGTACTTCTAAAAGACCCTGTGTATAGATATTAGAAGTCACAGAGTTCCATGACCAAAACGGATGGCACAAGGCCATAAGCTAAGTGCTTTTATAAAAGTCACATGATTCAGAGGTGACTTCCAATACACAATATACATTTTTAAGTGTGTGGGGCAATTATATCATCAGACCCCTGATGCTTTGTTTAATGAAATGGTTAGCTGTTCTCCTCGAGAATTGCCTCCTCCCAGGAGTCCGAGAGGTTTTTACCTAATTCAGGATTCTCTCAGACACTCCGGGAGAGTATGGAAATATATATTTAGATTTTAAGCTGATTTCTATTGATTTTAAAATATGTAAATATGCATTGAAATTAATGCTTTATTATACCCCCTTCTGCCAGGCAATATTTGATAGGATTTGGACTAGCAATTTTAACAGATATGCTGTCTGGTATCCTGCATTTAGATGCAGGACTCAATATCTATCTTTCATGTACAGCTTGGCAAATACAGCTGATGCAAGTTCACTGAAATGTAAACAGGTGATCACTGACATCACAGAGACAGGAATTTAAACTCCTAAACAGTATTTGAACCTGCACTGCCTGTCATTTCCTGTGAGAGTATCAGATAGTTCCTGAGTGTATTAACTGGTTCACAGCTTGATTATTGATCTGGCCTGTCTTCATGAAACTTTGATCCTGGCTTTGTAAAAATTGCATTGACTGCATTGACAAATTGGTTTTGACCTTTTGACCTTTGGCTTTTCCTGACTATTAATCTGGAAGCTGATTCTGTTCATTTAACCTGCATCCTGCTGACCTCGACTAGTCGGACTATTCTGCTTTTAGAGCTACTTACCTGCAGTGCTCCACCCACTGCGCAAAGGTGCAGTCCAGTAGACCTCGTCCTGCTTACTACATTTAGCCAAATCCATCGGGCTCTGCTGAATACTGGTAGTAACTTAAACTCAGCACCACCATTCTCTGGCTATGTCAATCTTAGCTGGCATTGTGTCCACAACCCTGGACCTGATCTATGAACTTAGAAATAAGTGCATGTTCACAACCATTTTGATGAAGCATCTATTAATTATATAGGTAAATGTTTGTATTTTTGCGTAAAAATATTGTCTTTCACTACAATTTACAAATTATCTATTTCCAATCTGATAAAATGATTTACAAATTATTTTCTCTAATAATTTAAATACAGCCCTTACAAATGCTGTTTTTAACAAATCTACCTGTTTGATTTAGTATCCAGCTTATCCATTTCAAGTGAACTAGTTTTCACTAATTTATTTCAAAAGACAATAGCAAGCAGGTATAATAACTGTTATCAATCAGCCATTCTAACTACTTTTTTCACTTTGGAGAATAGTTTACCTTTAAGCTAATCATTGGCACAACAATATAGGCATTGTTGAATAATTATTTGAAAATCATATTATTCTCATGAGGAGATTTAAAGACAAAAATGGTAAGGAATCCTACACATTTATTTTTTACGAATATAAAGTAGCTATGTTTTTCAAACTACTATGCAACTGATGACTATAGCTCATTGCAACCATCATCTTCATCAGCTATTTAAATAGCGCCACTAATTCCACAGCGCTGTACAGAGAACTCACTCACATCAGTCCCTGCCCCATTGGAGCTTACAGTCTAAATTCCCTAACACACACACACAAACAGACTAAGGTCAAGTTGATAGCAGCCAATTAACCTACCAGTATGCTTTTGCACCATACAATGTTCCCTCATATAAAATACTCATCCATACTGATATTCCCATCTATTCCTTCTGGATAATAAAAGTTACTTCTTCAATAGACCAGTCAGTCATTTGAATATTGAAACCCAACAAAATCCTTTCAGTCTGTTCAGTAGAGTTAACATTACATTGATGACAATTCCGCCTGTATGACATACATATATTGCTCTTGTTTGTTTTTTTGAATGACCATTGCCATTTTCATTTTCTTTACAAAATCAAAGGTAAGAGGGGAAGCCCATGAAATATATCATTGCGCATCATTGATATGCTTTTACATAAAAGGAATATATTGTGATTTCTATGCCATAGCAATGAAACTGAATGATCAAAACTACTGTATAAAACTGTTAATGACAGCATATGCAGTATGCATACTCTGCCTACTTCCCATGGGATAAAGAAAAACAGACTAAATCATGAGATATGTTACTCTAAACAGTGGTTGAAGTGGGGGTTTATACGGTGGTATGTCATACCGCTACTTCTCCTACTGCAGGGTTTCCCAAACCCAGTCCTCAGGCCTCTTTTAACAGTGCATGTTTTCCATATCTCCTTGCTAGAGCACCGGTGTATTCATTACATTGTAACAGATTCACAGGTGGTACTAATTACTTCTCTTGTCATCTGGAAAACCTGCACTGTTAGGGGTCCCTGAGGATGGGGTTTGGGAAACCCTGTAGTACTGACTTAATTTTAACATTTTAAAATGTCATTGACTAATATTTTCCATACCGCCACTTCTAAATTTTCACTTCGATCGCTGACCCTACATGTAATTGAATTGGTTATTCTGATTGTATATGTGTTTTATAATACACATTCCTCAATATTCCCAATTACAAAACATTGGGACATGTTAGGACATTAAAAACACAATCATATATGCTTATGCCACACCCATCTCCAGTGAAACCTTGGGGTCTATTTATCAAATTTAGAAATGCCCTAAATTCGTAGAAAAAGATAATTTTCTCCAGATTTAGGAATTCTCATTAAAAAGACCTCTCTACCGGTGATCGTTTTAGTCGGCTATTGCTGCATCTGTCCGGTGAAGCAGAAGTCTATTTAAGATGGACAGCAACCGATATCCTCCTATTGCTCTCGCCATCTCAGGATGGTGATAGCTGCGGGGACTGTAAGGAAAGAAAGCTAGTGAAATAAAGCATTCTCCTCTTTTTTTAAACAAAGTTGTGTTGGTTGTTTTTATTTTACAGCTTGGGAGCATGACCTCCAAATTTAGGGGGTGAGTTTTTGGCAAATTAGGAAGAAGTTGGGCTCATGAACCACATAAGCTATAACTATAATTACATTTATTTAGCTTGGAAGGTAAAAATGATAATAGTACTGCACTTTCATTTTATTAAGCTAATTGTGTAGGAATTTTACTGAGTGTTCATGGATTAAATAAATAAATATATGGATATGTCTGCTCATCAGCATGCACGCCTGAGCCAAAAAGAAAAAAGAAATGTGCTTATTTAGAAAATCAATGAAGCCTATATTGGATATTTTCTTTTTCCGGGAAGTAAGCCAACATGGCTGTCACCTGGATATCTGTCATCCAATCAGTATACACTCATATCTACTTCTGCTTGACATACCTTGTTCATTTTGTTATGGGCATTATATAAAGACTTTTAAGCACCATAATTTCAGTTTTCTGGATGATTGGGAACAGACATGGGTTTTCCTAAGTGAAGGTGAAATGGCAGATGTTTAAAGAACTCCTGTTTCCTTAAAGCATATTTAAACATATGTAAGTGAAAATGATATGATCCTTTACATTCTGGCATAAACTATAACAATTCAAACATTTGATAGAGCTGTAATTCTAGCCAAATACGTTTCGATTTGGATGCTTGGCATGATCACTGGATGATTGGATAGGTAATTTGACGCATATATGGAAGGCCAAATTGTATAGATTGTAGGCTGAACGGCTATATTGCATTATAAATCTGGCTGCATGTGTTACCAACCACGTCCTAGCATTGATAAAGCATGACAGCAAGCTGGATCCAATGCGAACCATCTAGAGCAGCTTGGCTAACCTGTGGCACACTAGGTGTCATGAAACTACAAGTCACAGCATACCCTTCCAGCAATAAGCTGCTATATATTGGCAAAGCATGCTGGGACTTGTAGTTTCACAACACCTGGAGTGCCACAGGTTAGCCAAGCCTGATCTAGAGTATGATTGTTTAGTACATGACTATACACTGTGCAATTGTTGGGACATTTGATTGCATTAAATTACCAAATCAACACATTGAGCCGGCAAAGTTACCACTAACATCCACACAAATATGTGTCTTTGTATTTGAACACAGAGGCTTGAACATGTCCTGATTGGGATGCTTTGATACATTAAGTTTCCTCTCATACCTTCGTTTTATTTCTATCCAGATTACATACATTAGAGCCCAGGGGATCATCATTATCATCTATTTATATAGCTCCAATAATTCTGCAGTGCTGTACAGAGAACACACTCATATCAGTCCCTGTCCCATTGAAGCTTAAAGTCTAAATTCCCTAACACACACACACACACACAGACAGAGAGAGAGACTATAAATATATATGGTGGGTATCAATACACTGCTTCCCTAACTCAGCACTAGTTATTATTCTCTCATCATCAACATTAATTTATATAGAGTAACAAATTCCATATCACTTTACAATTGGGAACAAACACTGTAAAAAAACAATACTGTGTAATAAAGGCAGACTGAAAGGTAAGAAGGCCCTGCTCATAAGCATGCAATCAATGGGAGTTTGATACATGAGGTTAAGTGCTACATATGGCGTATTGTTACAGCCACAATGCAAAGGTAAAAAGTGCAAAGTGGGCTATATGATTCAGTCACATAGCAATGTTGATGAAAGGGTTGTTATCCTGTTTTAACCGTGTAAAGATTGCTAATAGGACATAGCCATAGGATCTGAACCTAGGGAGGTTAATAGGGTGGTTGAGGAATCTTATAAGCTTGCCTGAAGAGGTGGGTTTTGCAGAGAATGCTTAAAAGTTTAAAGACTAGAGGAAAGTTGTATTGTGCGTGGCAGGGAATTTCAGGAAGTGAGGGCAGCCCGAAAAAAGTCCTGTAACCCAGAATGAGAGCACGTAATGAGAGTGGATGAGAGACATGGATCTGCAGAATGAAGGTGTTGAATTATAAGATATTTTGAGACAAGTGAGGAGATATACAGTAATGTTGGTGCAGTTTTGTTGATGGCCTTGAATCGTATTAGAAGTATCTTATATTGGATTTGGTGAAAAACAGACAACCAATTTTTAAGACTGACAGAGTATCTCAGCAGGGGAAGAACAATTTGCAAGGAAAATCAATCTAGTCGCTGCATGCAAAATAGATTGTATGGGTAAGAGTCTGATTTGGGGAAGACCAGTAAGGAGATAATTGCAATAGTCAATGTGTGAGATGATGAGTGCATGAATTAAAGTTTTGCAGTGTCTTGTGTGAGATAGTTAGTTTGCGAGCAGGCCTTTTTACCTCTCTGTCTGTAAATGCCCTGTATTATTTCATTACTGTGTTTGTTCCTAAATGTAAATGTTAACAATGATGATATAGGCATATTCTGAAAATGTTTTTTAGATGTACTGTATGTACCCTGCTTGTCGGTGTGGGGAACAAAGATAGTTTTGAGTCAAGGATCACAACTAGGCAGCGAGCTTGCAGGTTGGGATTTATGGCCATGCTATCAGTAGAAATAGAAAGTTCTTTTGGTGGGTGGAAATATTAACTGTTTTTTAAATTTAAGATTGAGTTTGAGTTGGCGAGAGGACACCCAAGATGAAATGGCAGAAAGACAGTCAGTAACACAAGACAACGCATACGGGGAGAGATCCGGAGAGGATAGATAAATTTGTGTATCATCCACATAGAGATGATACTAAAAACCAAAGGATCAATTTCTAGTTTACATTTCAGTAAAGGAACAACTTCTAGTAAACCAGTGTAAAAATGTAATCTCCTGTTATACAAGCTATTGAAATTAATGGACATAAATTGCTTCTAAAGCAAACATACCCACTTTCAGTGTCAGATGGACATGTCATGTTTTGGGGTAAATTAAGAAGAACTCTCTGACCCTTTCACCCAACATTCTCCTTTAATCCCATGTGTTAAATATTAAGCAAAATATTTTACATTGTAACAATTCTTGCATTATTCATGTTAACAACATTGTCTGAATTTTAATTCCATCTACATCCATAGAAAAACACTGCTAAAATGTCTACTGCAAAAATGAATTCCTTTTGGTCATAAATTTTAACATTAATAACACATTTTTCACATTTCTACATTAAACATATATATCAAAATCCATGACAAGATTTCAACTCATCACTTTCAGAAATACTTACCATGTGTATATCTGTCTACTTGTTCATGTAGTGTTTATATCTGTAGTACTGACTCCTATGTGATGGGATTTTCTAAAGATTGATTTATAACAGTTAGTGGAAAAACAATATAAATGAAAACGCATTGAAGAATCTAGTTAAAAAAATAACCTCACACGGTAACTTAATTGTACAAACTAAAAAATATTTTAAAAGATAACTTTGGCACAGTCTCCATATCATCAATAGGTAATATGATCAAAGTGGTTAAATATGTACATAAATGGTAGAAAATCTTTATGTTTGTGTCTCAGTATTGAAAAATTAAACTTCTTTATATTCAGTATTGATGACAATGGTAATTGCCATTATAATGCATTAGCGGTGTCAATACATGTATACACCATTGTAAATGATATCCCTATCTTTGTCTTCTTCTGACAACACGAGGCATCAAATATGATATATGTCACTAGAGTGGTCACGTTAGGACATACCTCGTATATACCAGAGAGTGACAAAAATAGTATACATATTTCACATTTGTTCATACATTGCATTTTAACAATACTTACTGCTTCTCTGCTTCATTCCTGTTCACAGTAGAATTAGTCCTGCACCAGGTGCATTCCCAGCTGCTCCCTTATGCAGCAACCTGTCACCGAATCCTCTAAAAAGACACACTTTTGTGACAGGCTTTCTCTCATTAAAAATACATATCTATCTATCTATCTATCTATCTATCTATCTATCTGTGTATATATATATACATATATACATATATACATAGGCCTATATATATACACATATACATATATATATATATACATATATACATATATATACACATATATATATATATATATATATATATATATACATTAAACATAATAGTAAAATCATTATTCTCTTTGGCACAATCCTATTGTCCATGTATTATAAGGACTAATGTAGTTTCATATAATGAAAATATATAAAGAGTCATGCTTTCTGTGACTTGTAGAAAAGCACTCAACATGCAGCCTTTTGCTTTGATATGGTCACAGAACACTTCGGTGACTTCTAATATCCTGATATACCACTGTAGAGGGTACATTATTTCATAGATATTCTGTAATTTACATTATTTTCAAGAGAACTTGAAAAGATTGCATCAGCTATTGCAAACAAAAGTATTTCTGATGTTTGTTATGTCATTTATTATTTTACATTTCTAAATTATCTATACAGGACTTGAGGCAATGATTATATATAAAGAATTTTACCAGAATAAATATATTGAGCTTCATGTATCATTTTCATTTTCATGTCCTGGCTATATTTCCAAGATGTCATTGATATCTTATTAATTTTATCAATAATTATTAATTTTGCTTTTACTTTCTTTATAGTTCTTTAGCTTGCTTCCAATATTCCAACAATATTTTGTAAATTTGCTTAGTAATTACATAATTCAGCAGCATCTTGTCCTCAATATTTAGATTTACTGTAGACATTTGAGTTGCAATAAAAATAAATTTTATTATTTGAACATTTTTCATTGTACGTAATTTAGCAGCTTAATTCCACAATGCTGTTTAATTTCGAAAGACATAAAACGTGTCCAAATGATGATTGTATTTAAAACATACATGCCAACTCTCCCAGAAAGTCCGGGAGACTCCCGAAATTCGGGTCAGTCTCCCGGGCTCCCGGGTGAGCTGGCACTTCTCTCGCATCCTGGATTTCACGAGAATCGCGTCATTTGACGCGATTCTCGGTGATTCACGCCATTTTGGAGGGCGCAACGTAAATGACGGTTTCGCGGGGGCGGGGCTAAAATGACGCGATTGGCCTCGCCCCGCCCCTTCCCGCCCTCCAGTCACGCCCCCTCTCCCGGGAACAAGTTTCCGGGAGTTGGCAAGTATGATTTAAAACATAAGTAAATCCAATAAAACACAATATAGCAACAATAAAAGAAATCCACCAAACAGAAAATATTCACACTAAGTATAATACAGAAGACTACAGAAAGTGATGACCACAGTATGTGCATAAATAAACAATTGTATACAATCACAGAAAACTGTTGAAAATGAAAAAAAAAAAAACCTGTTCTAAGCCAATGATAGGGCAACAAATGTGTAATTGCAGATACCTTACAATATGGGTAATAATAACAAGGTATGCCAAAAACATGTAAAAGATAAAATAACTCTAAAGCTGTTAGACCATAAAGATCACAGTATCACAAATGTAAACAGTTCATAGTTGATCCCAAAATCACATCCCTCCCAAATACATGTGGTGCATATATATCTACGATCCCAAAGTAATAACAAATAAATCCCCAATAGAGGAAGAGAGGAAGGGGATAGAGGAAAAAATATACATTACTTAAATAAATGGGTACCTCATGTATCATTAAATGAAAAGTAATAAGCCAGGACCCCAAGCCCAACACTGACTGACTAAGTCATTGTCTTACTCAGTGTCTGCTGGTTGCTGGTTACATGTACAGTATATTGTGTTGTTTGTTTTTATAAACCACATATGCCCTTTGCGCCCCCTTTTGCATAAGTGAACAATTTACTCAGCAATTACATGGAGCATTAAGAGTACTTAAGGAAAGTATGACAATCAGACATACAGTATCACCAACTTTATCTTTGCCACGATTTGCACAATTTAATCTGAATCATTAAAATCTATCCCAGTCTGATGCTAATAGTGTAACTACACTCGTGCCAATTTTAATCCTTGCTTTTTTTTTTTAAGTACTCCACAGGGGTTTCTGTCTACTTTGCAGTGTGCAAAGGACTCGCTATGACTGTGCTAAGTAACACATCATATATGAGAGTTACAGTATATAGTAAACAGATTTTCCCAAAAACACAATAACAGAGAAATAACAAAAATAATTATGAAAATGTTTGATTCTTGTTCTTTGCTTCACTTTGTGTGACTTTCCCATTGTTTAGGGTTCTTTGCCAGTCAACTGTTCCTTACCACAGATAGATAGCAAAGGTGATAACCAAAGTATTGCTATACATTGCTTTGCTAAACTAACTCTCTTAAGACAGACATAAAAAATCTGCTTTACTCATATGTTTACCTACACCTTTCTAGAGTTTAGTTATGTGTGTAATAAGATGTCACTTACATATGGGTATTTTGTGTGTATGACTTGCATAATTATACTTATTGTACTTTTTGCTATATATAGATTTAAGAAAATCATTGTAGCCAACAGCAGTTATACTTCATATTTGATACAAAGCAGCTATGAAAAATGAAATACTGCCTCTACTGTAAAAATAAGGGTGGTGGGGTGTTGTCACTAGAGATGGTCACTGACCCCCGTGTTTTGGTTTTGGTTTTGGATCTGGATTACCTTCAGGTTTTGGTTTTGGCAAAACCGCCCTTGCGTGTTTTGGTTTTGGTTTTGTTTTGCAATTTTGTTTAAAAATCTGTTTTTTTTGGGCTAAAATAACATAATTTAGGTATTATTTTGTACCTACATTATTATTAACCTCACTAACACTAATTTGCAGTCATTTCCATTCAATTTTGACCACCTCACAGGCCACAATATTATTTTCATATACTTTCAGGCTGAAAGTCGCTGCTGACTAATTTAGCAATATTGTTTTACAAATAGGATTGTTTTCTTTCTTTAGGCCCTTCCCTATATTATGTTATTTATAACTATAACTGTATCTGTAATACTGTTACATGTGGTTTGCTAGTTGGTACAACATTTTGCAAACTTCTAATCATAATATAAAATTCAGTGTACTTTTCCTTAATCCTCAGATGGAACTTTCAGATTCCTTCTTGTCCAATTACTATATCCAAAAAACAATATTATCTGAATGTTTATCATTCAAAAAAAAAGTGAATAATTTTGTCATGGTTTTATATGAGTTCTCCATTCAGTTAACATCTCTCCATGTAACTCAATTAGAGATACTGCCATCTTCTGATTTACATGTTTTCTTTTCTTTTCTTTTTAAATCCAGTTGAAATTGTTGTACTTCACATTTAGCAGTTCACATTTTCTTTTTCATTGCTTAAGAGCTGGTTTCCATGCCTGACTGGTGTATAGGCAAGTATTAATTCCAGTACAGCTCAGTGCATAAGTTCCTGACAAGGAGGAGACACTGCTCTCAGGGGCAAACGCAGGATTTTTAAGGGGGGGTTTCCAAATGGTTCAATTCGGAACAAAGCAAAATAAAACATAAAAAATCATTCCTATCACACACTAAAATACTATACATTAAAACAATCTAAACCCTTCATTAAAATGAGTATTGACACTCCGTATTTAAACTAGCAATGATACCGCACATCAAAATAGCATTTCTAACGCACATTAAAAAAATTAACAACCACAAAAATAAACAAAAAACATTGATACCATGACACAAGTTTGGACTATATTACATACATATATGCAAAACATACTAGTAAGTAAATTGGCAGCTACCACATTGACCCTAGTCTGTCTCTCTCTGTTTGTGTGTATGTTAGAGAATTTAGACTGTAAGCTCCAATGGGGCAGGGACTGATGTGAGTTCTCTGTACAGCGCTGCGGAATTGATAACACTATATAAATAGCTGATGATCACCAATATGTTATAGGATCCACTATTTTAGCCTGCTACGTAAAGCTTGAAAAAAAATATACCTTACAGTCACAGTAAGCCAAGTCAGTCTAGTTACTTGTGATTGGCTGAGATTTTCCCATTCATATCTATGGGCAATGCATATTAATGGGCTTTCTGTGGAAACTGAGATGCACAGTTATTCAAATGAGTGGCAAAAGGGAGATTCTGCTCAGCAAAGTAAAAGCATCTAAAATCTTTGGAATTGATTGATGATTTACCTCATGATGGCAATTTGAGCTGGACAAAATGAAACTTTCACAGATCTCCCCTCTAATCTTTTGAAACTGGGCAAGATTTTACAGTGGGAAAATATGGGAG
The DNA here is from genome assembly GCF_038048845.1 of Mixophyes fleayi. Taxonomy (NCBI): domain Eukaryota; kingdom Metazoa; phylum Chordata; class Amphibia; order Anura; family Limnodynastidae; genus Mixophyes; species Mixophyes fleayi. The sequence goes on from NC_134404.1 coordinate 207,230,238, forward strand.
AAATAGGCAAAGATGACAAAAGTTTTAACGTGTGTGTTTCTGTGTGTATCTTGTCTGTGTGCCTTATGTGTGTAGTGCTATCACGTTATTGGTGTGTTTAGAGGGGGTGTTTTTGAGGGTTGGTGTGTGAAATTGTGAGTACTATACAATATTGCTATTTACCGATCTATATGTATAAGATGTAAATTTGGCCATAGTGATCTCTCACCTTTCACCAGGCCAGCGCCGTAATCCCTGCAGATATGAGAGGGAGGAGCTGCTGCGGCCGCGCATGCGCAGCAGCTCCATTGGGGATTCTGAATTGTACAGCAGCCAGCACCGAGCGGAGGCTTCTCTGACAGCAGCCGCGGCGGTGCTGTCGGGGCATTGTTTAGCGTGTTAATACATGCTGTTTTGTGCTTGTTTGTTCACGGAGGGGAGAGGTTTCTGGAGAACCAGAAACCCCCCCAGCGTGCGCCCCTGGCTCTGACAGTCAAACCCCTTCCTGTTTCACCTTAAAGACACAGCAGACGAATCATGATACTTTACAAAACTCGCGAGAACCGAGATCCAACGACGTCACAATGACGTTCGGCTCAATTTGGAATCCAAATTGGCGGGAAGGTACTGAGCCGACTCGGCTCAGTACTCGGATTGCGGAAGTTTGGGTGGGTTCGGTTCTCGGGGAACCGAGCCCACCCATCTCTAGTTGTCACCCAAGAGTTCTCCAACGCTTTGCTTTTTTAGCCAGAGAAGTACAGCGGAGGATGAATGCTAAGAGCAGGACTCACCACCCTAAGCAATATCTCAGTGCCTGTAACAGTTTAATTATCAGGGCAGTGGTCTGTCAAATTTTGACTCATCTCAGCATCCTATTAGGAACATTTTAAAGGGGAAAAAAATACAGGTGACTCAGTGACCCAACCCAAGGTAGCCCACTATGGGACCGGCACGGGGGAACAGATATCCCCTGCCCAGCAAGCCCAGCCAGCCTCTGTTAATTATATCAAATAATGTGCTCTATGTTCAGATGTCTTTGAAACTGAGTTCAAAGGATCACTGTTTTTAGGTCCATTCAAGCTGCATTCCCCATGCAACACAGGCAAAGCAGTAATGATGGGTGGAAAATATACTTTGTGCACAAGCTCCAACTGTTTCAGCAACTAGTTTGCACATGTTTCATTCATCTTTATATTTAAGACTTATAAAATATTTAATTGTAAAATGAGTCAATAGGTTGAACACTAGAAATGTTAAACTTGCCGATGTATATTTTGGTCTCGATGATAAAGTCCCTTTAAATTAGAAATATGGTCAACTTGTTTCACTCAATTTCAATGTGTGATTTTGCTAAATTCTCAAGCAATCCTTTAACAAACTGTTATCTTTCTATTGTCATCAATCACTTCTGCATGGAATATGTTGGGAATTTGAATGATGCACACTGACAATTTTATCACAGTTTTCTTTTTCAGTCTAATGAGGCATAGACAAAGTTTTTTGGATATACCCCATTGCAATTTGCTTGTAACCACAAGCTCTCTGTGGTGAATGTGAAGTGTTGGTAGTTTACATTCTTTAGCAGACCACATTCCTTTACTGAGGTAAATTTGGATATGAAATCTATATATATATATATATATATATATATATATATATATATATATATATATATATATATATATATATATATATATATAAAAGCACACAACCAGGTCTTGAATCTTAGGCCTACCTTTTTATTTTTATATTTATTTCTACATTTTTTTTCATTTGTTTATAGCATCTTATATGATATAAACTGTTGGTGTTAATTCAATACATGTGAACAGATGTGGCAGCAGAATTAGTGGCGCTATATAAATAAATGATGATGATGATGTGGTAAACTTGGTTTTGGGGACTGGCACTGAGAACCTAGCAACAACGTTGATGTTATTATTATTATTAATAATAATAATAATAATAATAGTAATAATAATATTAATAATAATAATAATAATAGTAATAATAATAATAATTAATAATGTTAAAGATCCATGTAAATGCATAGTTATACATTTAAAAGTGATATCTACTTACTTAAAGGTTCTTAATATTTGCTGCTATGATAATCTCTCTAAAAATGGGTGCTACTGTGGTTGATATGCTGAATTTAAACAAAAGTCTAAAACTTTGTTATATAGGGGAAAATGGGCAAAATTAGGGAAACTTTTTAGGGTTGTGTTTTTTGTAAGTTTTACAAAGTTACTGTAAACCTATCTGTTTATCTAAGCAAGTAATCATCAAGCTCTCATGCATGGTACATCAATATTAAAGACATATTATTTATTTGTTGCTGCAGTACAACACACACTCGCCAATATTTTATTTCTACCTTCCAGAAGGTCCCGGAAGGGAGGTGAAGAGTGAGGGCAGAAGGGGGCGTGGTGCCATTTGTCCCTGTCCCCGCAACACAATGATGGGAAAGCATTTATCAGACTGACAGCAGAACAGAAGGCATGGACTGGGCCTTGTGAATGGAACCCACCCATCTCTCTCCATTTACACCCCAGGGACAATTACCAGCTTTTTCATTTTGACTCTTGTGGCAGGGTTAAAATGAAGCGATTCACCACAAATCGCGTCATGGAAGCTCACATCCTGCCCACTTCCTAGTGATGCGGGAGAATGGCCTGCTCTCCTGGGAGTCTGGGAGATCTACCTGGAATTCGGGAGTATCCCAGACATTCCATGACAGTCGGCTAGTATGCAGTAATATCACAAAACTTCCGCTTCAAATCAGGAAGCTGCACATTATTTTGAGCACTGTGTGTTGTGATCCTCTCTGGATCCCCTGGCTGTCAATAGGCAGGACAAGCAGTGTCAGTGCTCTAAGAAGCATGCTGACACCATTTTCTGCCTGCTATTTTAAAACGGCTGTCCAGAATAAAGTGCCCATTGCTCCATCATTTCAAAACAGTGGGCAGTTGGCAAGTAGTAAAAAAGTCATATTCAAACACATATATGAGGTAAAAAAAAAAAATCAACTTTAGCATACAATGTTTCTAACAGGGAAATTTATTTCATTCACCTGCCAGTGACCAGGAATGTGGGATAGACACTCACAGAAGTATAACAGTGGGCAATTTCTGAGGGATTTTCTGAGTAAATTGAAGTATGTTGACTTTCACAGAGAGCCAAATATTACAGCTTACTGTACTCCACAACATATCATTTTTAATTTTTTTTTGCATTTTGGTCAACATGACAGTTTCACCATTTTTGTATTATTTAGCCAGATGGTTAGAACCAGGCCCATATTGCTGAAAACAATAACCATTGCTGACCTGAAGCTTTCTAGACATATTGTTTATGGACAAGATAAAACAGTGATAGGCATGTGAAATAGCCGAATGCAAAGTCCTCCAGCGTTCAAAGGGGCCATACAGAGAAAGGAGGGAACGCCTCCTCCTCCGGGTATGCTGCGTTAACTCCGCCCACTGTGCAGAGGTGGTCACATGATGCGGAAGTCGGCTTCCCCCATCCTGATAAGTTAGGAAGCAGCTGGTTGGGGGGCACAGGTGAAGGTTCAGTGGGCTGCTGAGTGAAAGAATATACTGACAATTACATTGTTGAGGTCACAGTTTAGAGTTATGAGTTCTAACATGTAACTATTTGCAGAATTGTAGCAATTAAATTGACTTATTACTGAAAGTAATTTTATGTTTCCTATCTTCTCCTTCTCTCAGTGCATCCTAGTGTCAGCCAGGGTTGCCAAGGGGGATGTGCCACATGTTCTGATTACAATGGCTGCATGACATGTAAGCCAAGACTGTTTTTTGCTCTTGTAAGGAATGGTATGAAGCAAGTTGGGGTTTGCCTTTCCACATGTCAAAATGGATACTATGGAATACGTTCTCCAGGAATTAATGAATGTAAAAGTAAGTGACACAGAGGATGCATGACATTATCAACCCAATACTACATCAATCTATTATACAAATGTAACGCAATATGACATGATATTAACTATGTAGAGATACAGTTCTATAACACTGCAATGTATAGTACTGTTGTAGTGAATTTTATTCATTAGATAACATTTTACAATAAAAAACGTTCTTACCCTTTCTGCTGCCTGAAATAACCACATGAACTGGTGCCCCTCTCATCCCTAAAGCTATAAAACACCTAAGTGTCACTTTTATCATTATGTTACATACGAACAGGGTAGAACCCACAAAATTACACTTTTTGAACAAGAAAATGAGAATTATTAAACTAATTTGCTAAATGTCACTGCCCCTCAAGACTGTCTGATGATACGCTCCCTGCTTACAACCTTACTACAAAAGTCATATACAGTGATTGTTTATGACAACTATGTGCACCCATTTTGTCCATGGCTAACAAAGATTGAACATTATGTGCCTGATTCATTAAGGAAAGTAAAGCAAAAAAATGATTAACTTTGCACCTTGGCAAAACCATATTGCATTGGAGGGGGAGGTAAATTTAAAATGTGGGCTCATATTTACAGTTGGGGTAAGGCATGTCCTAGATCAACTTTAAATGTCAGTGTAAATATAAAGCTATCAAGTATTTGTGTGCTACAGGAAAAAAATAGCCAGTATTTTCCTGATGTACAAAATAATAAACTCATTTGAACCCCTTGCATTGCAACATGGTTTTGCCAAGGTTCAAAGTTACTATTTTCTTTGCTTTACTTTCCTTAATGAATCAGGCCTTATGTGAATAAATGATAGAGATGGTAGATTTAAAATGGTTATGTTAATCTTTAATTATGCAAGTGATTTAACATGTCTTCATTAGGACTGATTAGTGTCTGCTCTGTGATTTTAGGATGTAAAGCTGACTGTGAAACATGTTTCCACAAAAGCTTCTGCACAAAATGTAAAGGTGGATTTTATTTGCACAGCGGAAAGTGTCTTGACACATGTCCAGATGGGTTTGAGAACAATAGCACCAGCATGGAATGCAATACTATTGGTAAGTAATATCTATTCTATGAGTTACAGCTATATGTCTTTACTAACATAAAGTCAGCACTTTTGATTTACCACCAAGTTTTTGGCAGTCCTTCAGTAGTGTCCAGGATGGAAAAATTAAGGGGGTTTAAAAAAACATCCAGGTCCTCCAGAAAAGGCTGGAGTAGATAAAGACTAAGGGGTATATTTACTAAACTGCAGGTTTGAAAAAGTGGAGATGTTGCCTATAGCAACCAATCAGATTCTAGCTGTCATTTTATAGAATGTACTAAATAAATAACAGCTAGAATCTGTTTGGTTGCTGTAGGCAACATCTCCACTTTTTCAAGCCTGCAGTTTACTAAATGTACCCCTAAGATTAAAAATTAAGATAAAATACCAGAAACAGAATCTCATTAGAAATATCACACAACCATGGGGTAATGTTCCAAACTTCTTAAACTGTACTCTAAAAGCTTGCCTATGGAAATGACATTTACTAATGAACTTAACAGGAGATTGGGATGAACTCATAAATGAAAGTAAAAAATGGAACATGCCTATTTTCCAGTAGCATGAAAATATATAATTTGTTGCATTGCAATGTAATCTGTATATAAGTAACAGGACATCCTGGCTTGGCATTCTCTTCTGGATATTTGTATAACTCATGCTTTACATGTTATTATGGAAAGCTTTTTTTCCTGTATAAATTAAGGTGAGACATTATATGTAAACTAATTAAGTAGTGTAAATATATCAGATTATGTCTAACGTTGCATTTAGTTTTATTTAATATTTACATTTTTTTTTTACTAGTAAGCATTAGCATATTTGTGCATTTTTTAATTTACAATTTTAAGTAGCAACCTTTATAATTAAACTTACGTGGCATAAAGCTAATTACAAGAGCATAACTGCCTAAAGTGGTTTAATCCAAAAGTTAATGTATCTGGAGCCTTCAGTATCTTGTCTTATGTCTACTGTCTTTAAAGCTGGATTCCTGGGTAGAGTAAAAAAAAAAATCACTCAACTGACCACTTCCTGTGTGCTACTGTGGAGGAAGCAGGGCTGCCAAGAGGAATTTGGGTACTGCAACTTTCTGGGCCTCTCTCCACACATAGCAGGAAAAGGGATGTGCGTGACATAAGAAGGGGGCGTGGTCACATAGTGATGGGGCGTGACCAACATGGGCTGTGGCCGCGCCTCTTTACACATAATTTTATGGGGGGAGAAATCAATTAGCCGCAAAGTGACTCTGGAAAGTCCGTGAGACACCCTTGCTGTAGAGATTTTGTCAGTAATTTCTACCATAAATGCCGGCAATGTGTGCGATGTTACCACATCTCCAGCAATTGAATTCCCCACCATTAAGTATTAAAATGGTGTTGCTCTCACCTACCTGTTATTGCACCTTTCCCAACCTGGTACTGGATTCTGGTATGGATCCTGGAATGTTGGGACCTGTTTAGAAAATGTATAGGTACATAACATATGGAAAATAAATAGTGAACACAGTACATATCACAGATCATGCAGTATATATCAAGCAAAATATGAGTGATAAAAATAATCACAAATATATATATGTTTGAAAATGGTCAGATAATGAAAGAATTTTTTTTTTACCAAACTGCCGGGCACCTGTAACCCTGTCCTTCCCCCCATCAAGGCGTCCCTTGGAGAAAGGGAGTGTAGCTAGCACAGAGCTTGCAGTTTTCTATTGGCCTCCCAATCACACCCAACTCAGCAGTCATTTTAGAATGGTGCAAGATAATCTTTTTCATGTGCTATACTACAGAAATGGAGAAGCCCCAGCAAGAACTGTTTCAGTACGCAGTTCCAGGGGCTTCAGCAAGTAAGTGAAAATGTAACAACTAACAGGGAATGCTGCTTTAAGAAACTGGTTATGAGCAGGGGCAGACTGGGCTGGGGGGCAAGGGGGCATCTGCCCCCCCCAGCCTGGTCCCATAATGGGCTACCTTGGGCTGGGTCACTGAGTCACCTGCACTTTCTTCCTTTAAAATGAACCTAATAGGCTGCTAGGTCGAGTCTTGCTCCCTGGGCTGAAATTTGCAGCCCTCCCATGGTTATGAGTGATAATGAAACAAAATATTTCAAATACATTTCATTTCAGTGTGAACAAGGAAAATATTACTTTGCAGATACATGTTTTATATACTGTATAATTTTATATGATTAATGTATACATACCTGCATTTAATATTGGTCAATACATGTCTCTTTGACATGTAAAGTAAATGAGATATGTAATCTAGACTTTGGGATGTTTCTATTTATAACCTTATGTGTTTTATCTCTCTTCCAATATGTTTCAGTGACTGGTTAAACTGACTGTGTTTCTTCTCTAACAAACCAGGCAATGTTAAATAACAAATTGAAACTAAATATGATCAAATCTGCTCATAACTTTAAGCAAGGCAATTTAGTGGTATTTTCAAATGTACATCACAAATCACATGTAGTTTACAGCTCAGTTTTATGTTACTTGGTGACCTCTCAGCTGGGACTCACCTGTCCCCAGCTCAGCAGGGGACAGTTTATCCTGCTGCAACACATGTGCACAGGAGATATTTTTACTTACTGACTGCCTGTACAGTCATTTAAAGATGAATAAGTCTCAGTCTACATAGTGCACCTGGGAAGTCAAAATGGCTGAGGGGCAATCTAACCAATCACAGCAGCAGTGTGGCCTCCTGTTCTGTCAGGTGGAGCTGAACTGCTACATCATACTTTCCGACCTTCTGACTCTGTCCTCCGGTACTTGCCATATGACAGGGGTAGGAGGGGGCATGGTGACGTCTTTGTGTCAAGTCAACATAGCTCCGCCTGCACTATTAAACGCTGAAATTCACGACATTGAATAGCGGGAGCGGGGTGGGGGGCTGCTTAATGACACAATTAAGCCCCATCCCTGATATTTAATGCCGTAAATATCAGCATTTTTTAGGAGCCGTAAGGTTTGCCTACTCTTCCGGTAGTCCAGGAGGACACCCTGAAATTCGGGAGCCTCACGGAAATTCCAGGAGAGTAGGAGAGTAGGTAAGTATGTGCTACAGTCTTACCCATAGTCTGTGTGCCATACATGTAATGAAAGGACCAGCCACTGCAGAATAGCTAAAAAAAATAAATAAAATAAATTTGAAAAAAAGACAGAAAAGTGTTGGTGTAACTATACTGTTCCAGCATCTAGCTTTTATTTATTATTACCAGTAATGTTTGAGTAGTGCACCAAATCCTCAGGTTAGTGATGGTAGGGAATTTTGAAAGACAAAGAGAAAACGTGCAGTGTCAGATTTCACAATGGCAGTTCCAGTTTTTTAGTTTGATTCATTTGTTTGCATTTATTATTAGTTGCATAATTGATGATTTTCTAATTTATAGTGTTTGATATTAAAGTTACTACTTAATATTATCAGTGACAAAAAAATGTAAGTTTTATTTTCTTCACACTTAGGGCCTTATTTAGAGTTGGATGTATGTCAATTCTTGGAGTGTAAATACATATAGTTTTGTGCACATGTGTACAAAAATGTGTCTATATTTGAATGTATATTAGACTTTGCGGGCATGTGCAAGTTGAAAACAGTAAGGACATTATATCAACCCCTGGAAAAGGGACATAATGAGAGTTGAATGCATCCCCAGTTGGCCACAATTCTGATGTTCTAATTAGTTAAATACTAGTAACTGCTGGCTAATGTACATCAGATGTTCTAATTAATTAAATACTAGTAGCTGGTGGCTAATGCACAATCAGCCAATCAGAGGGGCTATATAGTGCTGCTGGTGTCATCATCACATGTCTTTACAACAGGCCTCTGGTTCCTGCCAAAGATATACTTGCTTAGACCGTGTCTGGGGATGTGTTGAAGTTTCATTAGATCACATCTCCAGTGGGTGTGTTACACTAATGTCTACACCCCCTTACTGTGCTCAACTGATGCTTGCCCACCTCTGTTCCACCTCATCAGACATAAGAGGCCCCTAGTCTAAGATACTCTGAACTATATGGAAGTACTTATATTTACGACATACTTTCAACTCTAAATGAGGTGTGTATTGAGCAAACTGCATCTCAATGAAAGTAATATCTAATTCCATTATTTAAGAGTACATATAGCTGCATAAATACAAATGGATAATTATAAGAAATGCTCCAAATCTGCCCTGCGTATTATTGAGAGAACAAAACAGACACCATCTTGCCACACAGACCCATGTGCAGTCTTGTCAAACCTAATGAAGCTGCTGCATAAAGAGATGTGTTGCTTCACAACTAAGGAAACATGTATTTTACTTTGAAATGCACTGTGTTGTTTTGTTGTAAATGACCCTCTTTGATTACTACAGCTGGTCAATAACAAATATAAGATTAGTTAAATCCAGCACATTATAAGTTCCTATAGATCAAGGTTTTCACCAGAAGGCCGCATGTACATTAAAAATACATATTTGTGGTCTCTATTACCATTAATAGTGATATACACTACAGTTTAAGGAGATGTTTAGGAACCTGTAGAATACCAAAGGTGGCTTGGGATTTGCATAATAGGTTTCTCAATGTATGACATTAAAAATTGTAAATAATTGAGATTGGTTCACTGTATACTTACTTTCTAATAGCTACTTATATAAAGTGGTAACAACATTTTCTTATCAATAACAAGCATTTCTAGTAGGGTGCTTGTTCACATTATATACTGTGACCATTATTTACTTAAATGAAGATATTATTTCACTAAAGTAGCCCTAGTATGGTAGAAAATCTCAACTGAAGCCATTTGTTTGACTCATGTCTTGTTTCTACAGTGCATTGTGTAATCGGTGAGTGGAGTCCTTGGAGCCCATGTACAAAGGGGGTAAAAACCTGTGGCTTTAGAAGGGGCAATGAAACAAGAACTCGTGAGATACTGCAACACCCCTCACCACGTGGCACAGCATGCCCATTAACAGCCGAGACAAGGAAATGTATAGTGCAGAAAAAGAAATGCTCAAGACGGTAATGTTATTTAAACTATTGCAATACTTATTTGGCTCTTATCATTTGGAAATTAACATTTATTAAAGCTTGCTAAGACCATAAAAATCAACCCCATACTTCCTATTAACCATGGTAACATGTTTTCACGGTGCTCCTTTGGGTTCATGAGGAGTATAAATGATGGGAATATAAGTATTGTGAGATTTTGGTTGGAAAAATGGAACTGTGATGGGAAATCTGTGAACCCTAAATCCTGATCACCTATAATTGCATATGGATACAAAGTGAAATGGGATATTTGTCAGATAATGTTGCATTTGTGAAAATGAAAAAGTAGTGTTGAGCTATATATAATGAGAATAATGTGAACTTTACTGTAAAATATAAGGATAGTATAAGTCCACCGTGACCATATTACGTCACAAGGTCAACGTTGTTTTCCTTTTTTATTTTTTTCAATTTGAATGTTGTGTTTATAAAGTGATATAACCTGGTGCGCTTTATTTAAAAGTTATACAATCGATTTTCATTATAGGTCATGTGACAACAAAAATCACTATTTAAAAAATGTAAGAATACATTTTGCAGGCTATATTACATATATTGATGTCATTTGTCCCGGTCTACCTGTCCTCAGCCGGCTTGTCAATTCAGTTGCAATTTGTTTTTGTACTTCCCTGAATGCCGTGTTCTGTTGTCTCCTATGCACCATTTACGGCGCTGCTGACCCTTTAAATATAAGATAATAATAATCAAAGATCTAAAAAATAGCCGTCATTTTCCGAAGCGAATGCCAGAGATATTTTATCAATGGTTGGTATAGCTTTCCCAGACAGAGTAGGTCTGGTGTAGGGTAGTGTGAGTAAGTGAGTAAATACAACGTAGAGTATAACTATCTGTTGACACACTACAGAAGTATCCACTCCTGGCCTTGCAGGATAGTCGTATTTTTGGTTTAATATTTCTGGCAGTCTACATTCATATTGTACAAGGTGGAAAATGTATGGTTTGAAAAACATGAGCTGTCTGAAGTATTTATTAATTTTATCAGGACTTGCATGAATCAAGATGATCAACATGCCAGAATTAGAAACTACATGGAATCCCCCGTACCAAAACCAAGTTGTTAATTCCTAATAAACTCCCCTGTTACAGAAAGCAGTGTTTATAATAGAACGTTTGTGTGGCTGGGCAGGGTGGGAGAGCAGCAGTTACATGCAATGTTTGTGAAAGTCCTAGGCAGGAGGATTTGATAAGTATGCAGTTGGCTTACGCTCGCTGTGTTTTATCATACTTTGATTGGAGTTCAAAAATATGCTGAGGAAAAATTCCCAAACTCATGCATCAAGATTAGAGTAAATGTTACTTTAGCTGGAGATAATGTAACATAATACCAAGAGGATTAAAATATTAAGTGTTAAATTCCCTTCTCATCCACCCACTCACACTCTTCACAGACACAATCTGATAGAACACAGATAGGCAACAGACTAGCTATCACATTTAATGATGTGCTCGATGATAATATTGAACTAATCCACTTTATTCAGCAATATTTTTTCCCGTCAATGAAGAGACACAGTGACAGTAGTTTATGATACACACGTGGGTTGCATTGTTCTATCCACCTTCTATGTTTTCTTAATGCACTGCACTTGTTTCCATCTTTACTGAATATTTACCAAATTGATCACTAGTAATAAACCATGTTAGATTCCTTCAGGGCAACCCTCTTATACTTAGACACATATTTTACACTTCCATTGTGATAGGTTAATGTTTCCTCTGTAACTGGCCTCACTCTTAGGGGCATATTCAGTTGTTGGCGTTACTGCCTAAAGTAACGCGGCGCGCGCACTATTACCATCATTGCGGTAATAGTGCGTTTAAATACCGTTATTACGGTACTTTTCTCGCTGGACTTCTGTCAAATCTCTGCCGCGAGGCACCTCGCGGCTAATTGATTCTCTCCCTAAGCTGCATTTTTAGACCTTTATGTTTTGGCGTTTGTCTATTCTGTAGCTGTATTTTGAGTTGCACATCTCTTAAGACACATGCAACTTTAAATCAAATGTAGATATATCTGGCGCAAATAAAACCCTAGAAAGCATATCTTAAAGATAAGTGTAAGGCAAAGCAGGAAGCATTTTTAAGTGAGGTAGAGTTTGATCTCTACGATCCTACTATTTTCAATTTACTCATGAACACTCCTTACCCGCTACTCCAATCGCAGGTATAAAATACAATCAACTCAGTGCAACACATATTATGCATAATTTTATGCATTTTTTTTATCAGGGATGAGCGGACTCGGATTCTGGCAATCCGAACCCCCCCGAACAGCGCGGATCCGAGTCAGATCCGAGAACTGTCCGGGTATTCCCGACGATTCCGAAACTTAAAAGGAGGCTCTGACTCATAATCCCGCTGTCGGATCTCGCGATACTCGAATCCTTTAAATTCCCCGCTTGCCGCCGCCATCTTTACTCGGGCATTGATCAGGGAAGAGGGAGGGTGTGTTAGGTGGTCCTCTGTCCTGCTATTTCTCGTGCTGTGCTGTGCTGTGCTGTGTTCTGCTCAGTCCAGTGGTGCTGTGTCCTGTGCTCTGTCCTGCTGAGTCCAGTGGTGCTTTGTCCAGTGCTGTGTCCTGCGGATTCCAGTGGTGCTGTGTCCTGTGCTCTGTTCTGCTAAGGGCATTGTTATTTCTAAATTATTCCAAAGTTATAAAAGATTTAAAAAAAAATTAAAAAAAGTTATAAAAAAATAAATATAAAAAAAATAAAAAAATTATAAAAAAATTATCCAAAAACAATTAAAAAAAAATAATAAAAAATTAGGTTGAAAAAAATAGGTAGTACTATTTCAATTCAAAGTCACATTACGTTCACTCTTGCAGCTGTCACAAAAAAATATAGGTAGTACTATTTCAATTCAAAGTCACATTACGTTCACTCTTGCAGCTGTCACAAAAAATAGGTAGTACTATTTCAATTCAAAGTCACAATACGTTCACTCTTGCAGCTGTCACAAAAAATAGGTAGTACTATTTCAATTCAAAGTCACACTACGTTCACTCTTGCAGCTGTCACTAAAAATAGGTACTGCTGTATAACTACAGTCCAGTGGTACTCTCCTGTGCCGCAGATAATTTGTAAAGGCTTTGACGAGTGTGTGTGGTTTAGGGGTACGCTCTCTTGTGCTGCACATAATGGAGTACCAAAATTTGGAGGATAAAGTAGGGAAAGAACAAGAACCACTTCCTCTTAATGAGAAGCTGCTGCCACTAGTCATGACATAGACGATGAAATACCATCAACGTCGTCTGCCAAGGCCAATGCCCAATCTCCTAGTACAGGGCATGTAAAATCCAAAAACCCAAAGTTGACTAAAATTACCAAAAAAAAAAATTAAAAACATCTGAGGAGAAACGAAAACTTGTCAATATGCCATTTACGACACGGAGTGGCAAGGAACGGCTTAGGCCCTGGCCCGTGTTCAGGACTAGTGGTTCAGCTTCACCCAAGGATCTAAGCCCTTCTCCTCCTCCCCCCCTCTAAAAAATTTAAGAGACTTAAGCTGTCATCAATAACACAGCAAACAACTCTGCCTTCTAAACAGATGACATCACAAATCCCCAAGGCGAGTCCAAGGGTGTTGGTAGTTGCGAAGCCTGACCTTCCCATCTCTGTACGGGAAGAGGTGGCTCCTTCCACCATTTGCAGCACGCCCTCTGCATATGCTGGAAGGATCACCCACAGTCCAGTTACAAATTTGGCTAATGAAGGTGTGAATGTTGTACACCGGGAGGAGGATATTGATATAGCTGGCGCTGAGGAGGAACTTGACGAGGAGGATGCTGATGTGGTTATCATAAATGAGCAACCAGGGGGGGGAAACAGTTGTTGTCCATGGGATGAAAAAGCCCATCATCATGCCTGGTCAGAAGACCAAAAAATCCACCTCTTCTGTCTGGAGTTATTTTTATCCGAATCCGGACAACAAATGTATGGCCATATGTAGCTTATGTAAAGCTCAAATAAGCAGGGGTAAGGATCTTGGCCACCTAGGGACATCCTCACTTATACGTCACCTTCATAATTCAGTGTTTAGTTCAGGACCTGTGGCTAGGACCCAGCAGACACCTAAATCCCTTGGTCCTGTTGGATACATACCACCAACACCCTCCTCGTCAACTTCCTCCACGATCTCCATCAGATTTAGTCCTGCAGGCCATGTCACCAGCCAGACAGAGCCCTCTTCAATACGGGATTCATCAGAGGAATCCTGCAGCGATACGCCTACTAATGCCACTGCTGCTGTTGCTGCTGGTAGTCGGTCATCTTCCCAGAGGGGAAGTCGTAAGACCGCTACGTCTTTCACCAAACAATTGACCGTCCAACAGTCATTTGCCATGAGCACCAAGTACGACACTAGTCATCCTATGGCAAAGCGGATAACTGCGTCAATAACAGCAATGTTGGTGTTAGATGTGCGTCCGGTGTCCGCCATCAGTGGAGTGGGATTTAGACGGTTGATGGAGGTATTGTGTCCCCGGTAACAAATCCCGTCGAAATTCCACTTCACTAGGCAGGCGATACCAAAGATGTACAAAGAAGTAAGAACAAGTGTCCTCAGTGCTCTGAAAAATGCGGTTGTACCCACTGTCCACTTAACCACGGACATGTGGACAAGTGGTTCAGGGCAAACTAAGGACTATATGACTGTGACAGCCCACTGGGTAGATGCATCGCCTTCCGCAGCAACAGCAGCAGCTGCATCAGTAGCAGCATCTCCACAACGGCTGCTCGTGCCAAGGCAGGCAACGTTGTGTATCACAGGTTTTAGTAAGAGGCACAACACTGACAACCTCTTAGAAAAACTGAGGGAAATAATCTCGGAGTGGCTTACCCCACTTAGACTCTCCAGGGGATTTGTGGTGTCAGACAACGCCAGTAACATTGTGCGGGCATTACATATGGGCAATTTCCAGCACGTCCCATGTTTTGCCCACACCGTTAATTTGGTAGTGCAGCATTACCTCAAGAGTGACAGGGGTGTGCAGGATATGCTTGCAGTGGCCCGCAAAATTGCTGGACACTTTCGGCATTCTGCCAGTGCCTACCGCAGACTCGAGCAACATCAAAAAAGCCTGAACCTGCCCTGCCATCACCTCAAACAAGAGGTTGTGACGCGCTGGAACTCCACCCTCTATATGCTGCAGAGGATGGAGGAGCAGCAAAAGGCAATTCAGGCCTACACCGCCACCTACGACATAGGCAAAGGAGTGGGGATGCGCCTGAGTCAGGCGCAGTGGAGACTGATTTCCGTGTTGTGCAAGGTTCTCCAGCCGTTTGAACTTGCCACACGAGAAGTCAGTTCCGACACTGCCAGCTTGAGTCAGGTCATTCCCCTGATCAGGCTGTTGCAGAAGCAGCTGGAGAAAGTGAGGGAGGAGCTCGTAAACCATTCCACCAAGCATGTAGCTCTTGTGGATGAAGCCCTTCGTACGCTTTGCCAGGATCCGAGGGTGGTCACTCTTTTAAAGTCAGAGGAATACATTCTGGTCACCGTGCTCGATCCTCGATTTAAAGCGTATGTTGTGTCTCTGTTTCCGGCAGACACAAGTCTACAGAGGTGCAAAGACCTGCTGGTCAGGAAATTGTCCTCTGAAGAGGACCGTGACATGCCAACAGCTCCACCTTCATATTCTTCCACACCTGTGGCAGGGAGGAAAAAACTCAGTTTTCCTAAAAGACCCGCTAGCAGGGATGCAGACAACATCTGGTCCGGACTGAAGGACCTGCCAACCATTGCAGACATGTCTACTGTCGCTGCATTGGATGCTGTCACAATAGAAAAAATGGTGGAGGATTATTTTTCTGACACCATCCAAGTAGACATGTCAGACAGTCCATATTGTTACTGGCAGGAAAAAAAGGCAGTTTGGAAGCCCCTGTACAAACTGGCTCTATTTTACCTGAGTTGTCCCCCCTCCAGTGTGTACTCGGAAAGAGTTTTTAGTGCAGCGGGGAACCTGGTCAGTGAGCGGCGAAGGAGGTTGCTTCCGCAGAACGTTGAAAAAATGATGTTCATAAAAATGAATTATCAATTCCTCAATCAAGTACAGCACTGGCCTCCAGATACTACAGAGGGACCTGTGGTTGTGGAGTCCAGCGGGGACGAATTGATAATGTGTGAGGATGAGGAAGTACACACTGAAGGGGGAGAGGAATCAGAGGATGAGGATGAGGACGACATCTTGCCACAGTAGAGCCTGTTTAGTTTGTAAAGGGAGAGATGAATAGCTTTTTTGGTGTGGGGGCCCAAACAAACCAATCATTTCAGCCACAGTTGTTTGGTAGGCCCTGTCGCTGAAATGATTGGTTTGTTAAAGTGTGCATGTCCTATTTCAACAACATCAGGGTGGGTGGGAGGGCCCAAGGACAATTCCATCTTGCAACTCTTTTTTTTGGCATTATGTGACCGTTCAACAGTCGTTTGCCATGAGCACAAAGTAAAACAAAATTAAAACAAATTAAACAAATTAAATCAAAAGTATAATATAACTTATAAACACTACACTTGAAAGCTTGAGCCTTTAAATGAAAAAGGTCACTCTTCATTGCACGAAGATTTGCAACAGGGACAGTTTTTTTGTCAACAAATAACACTTTGACCCTGTCTGTCTTTGACATACTTGATGGGATCTCAATGATGAATGCTCTGTACCATGGTCGTCGAAAACAAGAGGTATTGACATGCTAGAACTACTGTAGTGTTTATAACTTATAAACACTACACTTGAAAGCTTGAGCCTTTAAATGAAAAAGTCACTCTTAATTGCACGAAGATTTGCAACAGGGACAGTTTTTTTGTTCACAAAGTCAACAAATAACACTTCGACCCTGTCTGTCTTTGACATACTTGATGGGATCTCAATGATGAATGCTCTGTACCATGGTTGGAGGAGGTATTGTGGCCCCGGTACCAAATTGGGTACCGGGCCCACTCCACTACGCAGTCCAGAAAGCTACCTCGGAGCAACGTTTTGGACTAAAAACAATATTGTGAGGTGTGAGGTGTTCAGAGTAGACTGGAAATTAGTGGAAATGATTGTTATTGAATGTTATTGAGGTTAATAACAGCGTAGGAGTGGAAAACAACAAAAAAAACAGGATTTTAGTGCTTTTTATGCTTTTTAAAAAATAAATCAGAACCCAAAACCCGAAATCAGAACCAAAACCTTTCATCAGGTGTTTTGGCAAAACAAATCAGAACCCAAAACACTAAAAGTGCCCGGTGCACACCCCTATTTTTTATGCAATCACTTTTTTTTGCCTTTTATGTTCTTATATACAATTCTAAATCAGACCCTAAGAATCTGTTCTGCCAATATAACTCTATTCTATCTGTACACTCTCTAGTAAAGTGTATATAGGACTTACCATTTCTGCAGCTGCTGCCATCTTCAATGGGCCGGAAGTATCAATTTATACGACTCAGTGCAAACCCAAAGATGTTTTGTTTGTGACATAGGGAGAAGACCAATCAAAGACTGAGGACTTAGTTTGGTCAGCCCACTAAAGATGGCAGGAATGGCAAGTGTTTTATAGATATTATGGCATACTAATGAGCCTTATACTGAATCTCACAACTATACTAAACAGCTACAATTATGCAAGAAAAATAGCCTAACACATGTTTAACACTGAGTTAGCACACAAATCTAGATGTCTCTCTTTACCTGTATGAGTATTTAACTACGAAAAAGGTAATTTAATAATTAGTAGGGCTGTCAAACAATGTTACTTTACCGGTAGACACTTAATAGGGTGGCAAGAGGCATAGGTTGTTTTGGATAGAATCATATCAATGGGAATAGAAAAATGTCAGTTAATCATACATGCCAACTATTAAGATGTGTGTCATGTGACATGGGGTAGGAGGAGGACATGGTGACATCATTCTTGCGTCACCATAGCCCTGCCCCCATTGTAAAAAGCCGAAATTTAATGGAGCGGGGGGACTTAATGACTCGATTAAGCCCCGCCCCCTCCTTTCACTGCCGTGAATTTCGGCAAATGTGGGAGCTTTGCCTACTCTTCCAGGAGTCCATGAGGACTCCACGGAATTCCGGGAGAGTAGGCAAGTATGCAGTTAACATTCTTTCAATTTTGTTGTGTTGTTCAGACAATTGGCTGTGAGACATGATATTGATGTGGTTATGGTTCAGAACATTAATAAAGGTGGAAGGAGTGATCAAATTGTAAACGTAAAATGAAAATGTTTTGCATTGGTGGGTTAACTGTTGTGCAGACGAATGGTAGCGCAATGGGTATTTTTTATCATTGTGTATAATAGAAGTGATGCGTGAATACAGCATCACTGTGATAACATGAATACAGCAGTGTTTAAAAAGATTACACTGGTCAATACTCATTTTATTGGCAATAATAATAGAGTGATTTGGGGGTAACTTTGTGGTGCTGAGTCCAAATATAACATCAGTTTTGCTAGATTGGCTTTCATTTTTCCGATAACTGGCTCCGCACTGAATAATTGTATACATTGAAACATTGTATAAATCTAGTGATACACACTGCAGTGCAGTCATTTGGCAAAACCACCAGTCTGGTGATATAGGTTGGAAGTGAAAATGACAGATTCTCTTGCCTAGTTGTCAGCCTGAATGACTGGATCACAAGGGCTTCTGCCTATCTAAGATCATCCTTTTATTAGCATGTTTTTAATGCTAGTAAAAGCATATACATAGGAATGGAGGTGGAACCTATTGGCTCCAATGACCCCATACCCACTTATATGGTCAGGAGTGTTGCAGCGTATTTTGGACAGTGTCTGCTCTATTTACTTGCATTCCCTGCAAGTGCATGCATTGGGGTAAATAGAATGTCCTACAATGACTCCACCAATTTCAAATGCAAGCACTGATTACCTCCACATGATTAATATGTGTTGTCATTGGCATTTTCCTAACACCAGTGGGTAACCAGCTACGGTGAGAGTTGATCACTTAATGTATACACATTCAGGGTCAATATAAATGTGTCAATGAACATTTACACAAATAGACCAGAGTAGAAACTTAAAAAATAGTGGGTATGGTATTGTGGATAAAAAGTGCACTAGTGTTGTGTAAAAAATGGTCAAATATTTGTGAGATAAGGGCGAGGGTCGAAGTAATGTTGAATATAGTATTGTGAAGCAGAAAGGTGAAATATTTTAAGGTAAAGTAATGTGTAGATCAATGGGCTTTGATGTTTATTATACTGTTTTCTAAAATAACAAATCATTATTTGATATATCAATGTGCAGAATAAAAGTACAGCACTGTAAGATACATTATATAATATTACGTTAGAGCATGATATGACAGTATTGTATAGAAAAAAAGTGGACCTGATGTACAGTATGTACAATTTTATAGAAGAGTGGAGAATTAGTAGTGTATTGCAGAGGTTATTGCTAGGTAAGGTATTTCTGAAGAAAAACAGTGGATCATTGGGGGACACAATATTAGGGAGAAAAATGGTAAAGCATTGACAGCTAATGGAGCATTGGAGGGTATAGAATGGAGATGAAGAACATTAGAACATTGTTTGGTATAGTATTGTGGAGAAGAATGGCTGAATATTGGTGAGTACAGTATTGTAAAGAAGAATGGTGAATTATCAGATTATTACAGTACTGAGAAGTTGGAGCATTAATGGGTGTAGTATTGGGAAAAATATTAGTTGAACTTTAGTGGATATAGTATTCTAAAGAAGAATGATAGAGGACTGTAGGATATAGAATTGTAGAGAAGAAGAAAGTAGTGCTGGGTACAGGACTGCAGTGAAGAATGCCTTGTAGAGTGCTGGTGATGCCATATTGCAGGGTACATTATTAGAAGTGTTGAGCTTTGGCAGGTACACTTTTATTAAGTAGATGATGTGGCGTTATTTGATTAAGGATTGTAGAGAAATATGGGATATTGAAAAGTATTGTTTAAGGGAATGGTGGAGCAGTGAATGTTATTGGGTTGTGGATCATTGCTTAGTAGAAATATATCAAAAATATTTTTAAAACTTTGTTTTATGTATTTGAAACATATATTGTTTATTTCCATGTAAAGAAACCTAACATATTCTAGTGCTTAATTGCATCCAGTGGAAAAGTTATAGTTGCCACCATAGCAAATTCCTTGAACTGAAAATGAATAATGTACTGTTAGTGATATTAATACAATTTGCTTGAAATATAGTGTTTGATCTACAGGCTTGCCTGTCATCTGTTTGTACAAATATCCCACATGCGTCATCTAGCTGCTTATTATAATAATATCATATGTCTACGTTTAAAAGACAAACTACAAACATAATTTTATTTTAAAAATAAAAATGTTTAACTTACAAAATCAACAGGAAAATTAGTCTCTAATCTCACAGTTTATTCATAGTGGAAATAAATGAGTTCTGGTATATTTCCGGTTACTTTATCAAATATGACAGTATAAACAAAAGTGCGGTGGTGTCAAACACTCATAAGTGTAGAAGTATTTGAAGGTAACTACTATGTGCTGTTTGCAGAAATGGCAAGTGACATTTTAAAAGAATAGGCAAACAAATTAGAATAGTCAGTGTTTTGTACATATAACATACATGGTTCAGAGTGAGAGGACACATTAATCAGTAAAAAAACAAACATATAACCCCATGTGGTGTATCTAACACTAATAAGGGTCAGAATGACTTGTAAAGCAGCAGTCAGAAGATTGTAGTAACATAGCTGAGAGGCGTGTGTTTTATGTGTTAAAGACACTAGTCTGGTTAATGACCTTACTGTGTGATCGTTCCCCCGGCCTCTGAGACTCCAAAATTAGCTTGAAACTAATTACTGTTTCCTGATGTTTATATGTTACATATACTACAAGGTCAACAGTGACTATTTAAGAACCCTTTACGTTGACAATCTATTTTGCACTGTATTATTGATCCTTTTTTACATTCCCTTTTACATTCCTAATTGTTGTTAACTTTTATGATATATTGTATTATTAAATGTTTCGCCTTTACTGTTATGACACATCTGGGTTAGAAATAGATATTTTACATATACATATTTTTTTCCAACTGCTGGCTATACTTTTATAATTACTTCTAAGTAAATATTCAATAACATTTTACCTAAGCATTTAGAGAATACAATTGAATTCTGTAAAGTTATCTATGTATAATATAAATTGTAGACTTTGTAGGCTTGCCACACATGGCAAGCAAATTGGCATTGTACACCGTAGCACCTAAAATGATAATCCTACATGGTAAGGTATATCCAAAAATCGGTTCAGTTGACAACCACATCAACTTGTGTGTGGAGTCATCTGATGACTGAAATATTATGGTCCCTTGGATCCAATCATTCAGCCAGACTCCCTCAAATAACTGAAGGTGTACAATTTAATCCTCCTTGTGTGTTGCCAAATGTTCCACATTTAGTACCTCAATGATTTTGCCAAATGGCCAGATCATCTTGTATGTGGCCAGAATTAGTCTTCCAGGTCAGTTCAAGTTCTCACTATTTCCCCACTTTTGATTCCTTACAATTGGATCTCTCAGTAGTTCCAACCATTTGCCATAAGCTAGTTGACAATGATGACAACATGTATGTACTGGAGTAGGAAAGCACCATAATATACAAGGTATCAGAATACACAGGACTTAATAAATGGTTCAGGCCACCTTAGGCTAATACACTTATAGTGCTCCCTAGGTAAAAATTAACCCCTCCTTAATTTAAAATCCATCTTACTTCACCCCCCCACCAACATAGATAATGTTATCAATTCATATATGAGTAACATTGATCTCACCATAACATTAATTTTTGAGTTGAGGGAAAGGAGAATATAGAGAGAAAGTGAAGAAGAGGACAAGAAAATATGATAAAAAGGAGAAACTAGAAAGAGAAAGAAGAGACTACCTGTGACTCAAGGGACATCCTCACCATATTTTTTTTATAGAATAGCCAGAGAATATCTGAGTAAAAAAATCAAATTGAATAAAGCAAATGCGATCTATAGCTAGCTAAAGTATTATTAGATACAACAGGTGCATATAACAATATAACTTGCTGTTGAAAGTAGATAGTTCGGTTGCCCAATAGGCTGAGGGCTATTAGAAGTGATATAAGTCACAAAACAACAACAATGTTGAAGAATATGTAGAATCACCCTTATAAAAGAAAACTTTTGAGCTTATTTTAGCTGTCCAGAGGGAACATAAACTTAATAGAGGGCCTGGAGCTGTAGTCAAAATAAACATAATAATAACAGATAGCAGTACAATGCCTCTAGAAATGGAATGTAAAATGGAAAGATGGAGGAAAAAGTGGGGAGATGGTGAGGGAAAAAGGTACAGTTAGGGACATGGTGGACATTTGGGGTAGAGAAAAGGGTATTATAGCAGCATCAATGACAAATACAGATTATTCCATACCAACAGAGGTAGCCCAATCTCCACAATCAATAGACCTTTAGGACTGAGTACATATAGGGTAGTTAAAAAAATTATTGAAATGAGCTGAATAATTTGACAACTCTTAAGTCACGTACACCCCAAAACGCCAAAAAGACCTGAGAAAAGGTAGCAGTGGCCTGAAATAGGCAAAACATAGAACAGATTTCAGCAGTCCAGAGGGATCTTAAAATTAATAACAGCCTGGTGCAACGTTACTGGCCATCTGTATAAACAAAATAATAAACAGGCAAGTGAAATCCATGAGTGGATATCTAGGCCATAAATTTACCAACCATAAAATGAAGGTGATACAACCAACCTCCAAGTAGCTAACTACTCTGCCCTGGGAACCACAGGCAGAGTAGGATTGCGAGTAGATTCCAAATGTAACGGGGGAGATCCAGTGCTTTACGGAATGGGCCATACTCTTTCAATACTCACATGGCATAATAATGGTCATTATTTGATGATTACAAAGGTGATTATTGAGGGGATATTTGGTCAAGGAGTGTCCTGTCTTGGGGCCACTTTTGGTAGACATTTATCTATCCTTGTAGTTGAGGTTGAATAATGAAGCAAAGTTTGCTAATATATTAATAGTAATGAACCTGGAAAGTGGGGGCTCCTCTAACCTTATTCCGCAGTGATAGGCCACACCCCAGTTTGTTGTCATTTTAATAGAATTTGTCCTTCAAAACAACATTTCAAAGTAAATATTTTAGCTATTCATATATTAAAATTTTCCCTATGAACAAATTATACCCCAAAATGATCATTAGTTGAATACTGAAATGAAACAAATGTATTTTACCAGAGAGTGCTAGTTTTACTTATCTACTGGTGATTATTCCAGTTACATTTCGTCCATTACCTATAATAGAATTTAATACTCAACCAGTGTTGCAATCTATGACTTGCAATCTATGAATCTATGAATTGTGCACTGTATAACTTGGTCAACAACTTTGTCAAGGTGAACTTGCAGCTCCCAAGATGAGTTACAGATGTAGAGTGTTATCTCATAGTATATACAGAACTGTTCAACATACTGAGATATCTTGAATTAACAGGATTCTTTATATAATATAGTATTAAGTTGTGAAGAATTTGAAATTGTTTTTACAGTCTTGCTTGGAATGGCTAAACGTGGAACATTAAGGAATCATAGTCAGATGTTTCTACAGGATGGTGAAAAAAACATCAATAAATTTTTTTTAGTTGTGCATATAAAAACACATACCTGATGGTTGGCTTATACAGTATGTCTCCCAGATTACTACGGAACAGGAACTCTTTCTACATATACATATATAAAAAAAATTCCACAACACATCTGGGGGTAAATGTATGAAGTTCCGGGTTTCCCTTTACAAGGCAGCGCTGCTTTAAATTTAAGCACTGAAAACGCCGAACTCGCGGGTGTTAAAGAACCCGGAGCTTCATACATTTACCCCCTGGTGAGGTGCTCCCCCACACCCAAGTTCCCTTGGGCTGCTCTCATGAAAACACAGATAGAGGGCACTCATCAGTTAATCAGCCTTGAGGAATACATATTAGGATCCAATTAGATAACACCTATATTTAGAAAGAACCTCCCTTTTTTCCTATAGTCCAAGCATTTTTTGACTGCCAAAAATCGGGACTCTTTTGCATGGAACCCACAAGTGGATTTTCTCATAACTTTAATGATCAGTCCAAATCATTATATTCCATATGGCTGCCTTGTTCCTCTTTGTCTAACTAGTTGCTCTTGCAATACCAGTTATTTACTTCCTTCCATAGTTTACTGCCAATCTTTCATACAACATGAACTGGTTTTTATACATGTTCTATCCATGTTATCCACTGTATTGTTTTTATTAATTTCCTTCAATGTGCCAGGAACTACATCTTCCAAATTTCTGCATCCTTTTAGAATTTTATTTTTATAGTTAAGTCCAAATCCGCCTGGTGTTTTATGTTCTCTTGAGCACCATGCTGTCAGCGCTGCATACAACAAAATTAATAAGGACACTTGGATGGCATAGTACATGTAAATGCCTACCTACATCAAAGTAATGTTCAAATTAATTGGCAAGAATTTTTCATGTCACTTTTTTAATATTCAGAACGATTCCTGTTCATGGACCACGGGATTTTCTTTCATTTTGATTGGGCGTCTACATGGTTGGTGTATTTGAAGTTGTACATTTCTGCAAAACTGTCCAACAATACACAGTTGCCATCTGCATTTGGTTTGTTGATCCAATGCTAAGCAATAAATCTTTAAGGCTATATTGCTAACGTGCTTGCAAAAGAGGAAAGCTTTCCACAACCATCTGGAATTTCCACAAAGTCACAGAACACAATATGAGGCAGTAGCAAAGAACAGTAGCTCACACACCAAGATTTATAATGCTGGTATTTAGATTGCATCTGTCCCATCGGCCTGCTCTTAGATATACCCTTTACCCATTACTCATCAAATTTCTGTTTAAGGAAAAGAAGGTTTTAGACTTGATATCTCAGGAAAGTTGCTGTGTTTTATCTACATAGACCACTGCAGATTCTCTTAATACACAAAATTCACATCCTTTAATCCATGTGACCTATGAAAAACACTTATTTCCTCTTTGATACTCTATAGCTGCATATCTTATTTGACCAATGGAAATGTGGGAAATCTAATGGACTGAAGAAAGGTTTCAGAAAGAACATTGTGCTATGATGGTTAAGTTAAAGCTGCCTTTGTTAGATGGACAGTTACCAAGTTATATCTAAAATAAAATATGGAGAATAATATTAATAAAGACTTTTAACGGCACTAAAGGAAAGAGTTACACAGTCTTCATTGAAGTGGTACAAAGAGGGTGGACTGCCTAAACAGGGGTTGTTGAAAAGTGAATGACCCTTTTCCAGGAGAATGTCAGTGGCAGTGCACAGTTTTTATTTCCCTAAATGATTGGGAGTGGACATAGTGTTGTGGTGCTGAGTTATGGGTAAGCCAGACTGCTGACAAACATGGCATTTCATGCAAAACTATTACACTTATACTAATGCATTATTTTTACATCATGTTATTTGTTAAAAGAGCCTTTTATCTTTGATTGGTTCTTCAAAGATAAATAATAAATATTTGATATAAAATTAAGCATTCATGTGTTTCTTTTCCTTGCGTAATAGGGAAAATATGAAGGAGTCCAATGGAATGTTCTATTGATCTCTAGAGAGGTTTGGAATTTATCCATCTACAAATTATTAGTATAAATAATAAAGAGGGTCTCTATTGTGACATGCGTCTATGGGGCTCAAGGAGGTACAAATGTATAGGTTAGACACTCTCAGATCTCATAATACCAACAAATATATTTCCATTGTCATAAATAATAAATACCCTATATTTATTATAGATGTGACAGCCAATATTTTTTCAGAAAATATACATTATTTCACTGTGAAATGTTTCTATTTAAAAGTCTGATGTTACACTTTTATACAGTACTCCTTTGCTTCAACCAGATTAGACCATAACACTTCTCGCAGAGCTTCAGAAGAGGTCAGATTTGGAAAGATCACAGCTGCTAGACTTGGAATTCACCGCTCAGTGGTCATTTATAATTAATATTAATGAATGGCAGATGACAGATGTTTATATGCTATTCTTTGCCAGGCATTGCTAAACAAAAAGTACAGCGCTTTCATTTTAACTCATGACCAGTGGTGATTTTCTCCCTCCTACAGTTTAAACAATTTTAGACCTGCGATTACTGATTTGTGCAGAGGCAAAACTTATATTATGCTCTGTCTATCTGTCTGTCTGCCCATCCGTCCTTTTGTCTGTCTAGGCAGCAGGTTGCATCATCAGCATAACCTAGATTTGAGATCTTATAGTTTACCCACATGAATGCATGTGTAATGCAGGCTACAGGCTAAAAAAAAAAGCATAAACTTTGCAAACCAAAACGCCTGTTACATAAGATTGAGGGTGGTCTGGAGATAAGAAATAATCTTTGAAATCACATGTTCTTTTTTACTAGTCTTTGTATATTAACAGTAACAATAACTTATTTACATTACATAAGACTCCATTTATTTATTTTTTTGCATCAATATTTTTATTTAATTTTTCCAAAGGTATATGGGGTACAGAAAAGAAAAAGAGGAGGGGAAAAGGAAATACAGACACAGGGAAAAACACATAAGGAATCCCCACGCAGGGGGAGGAGGATCACTAAATTAAGATAAGGCACACAGTATTAACAATATACATTTTAAAATAGAAAGATATAGCAAGACATGTCAGCCTACTTTTTGGCATTCTGAAGGTGTTTCCACCATAAATGGGCTAACAGGGGATGCAAGCTGATCAACTGGCTGAGGGGGTTCTATAAGAGCCGCTGGAGAGTGGTCTGATGGGAAACCAGAAATATCCTGAGGAGACCCAGGGCCGTCCGTAATGTACACGTGCCACCTAAACCACTTCATGATGGGAGCTGATGCAGATGAGGCATAGGGCGTGTCTGTTGTTTCCATCTCAAAGCTGTGCTGTATCCTTAAGATGATGTGAGCAGTGGTAGGGGAAGCCTGAGACTTCCAATTTTGTGCTATTGCTGCTCTAGCAGCAATCAAAATGTGACCCAATATGTAGTGATCGTGATTTGGAATAGAAGTCGGGTAGATGTGGAGGAGAGCTAGGGCTGGGTCTGGAGCAACAAGAGTCTTTAAGACTGAAGAAATCAAAGCAAATACCTCGCTCCACAGCAGCTGGATCACCGGACATAACCAGAATACATGGACGATATCTGCAATTTGGGCACATTGACGCCAGCACAATTTTGATTGGCTTGGCCAGAACCTGTGTAACCGTTCCGGGGTAAGGTATAACCGATTGAGGGAGTTTAACCTGCATCTCAGTATGGTTAATGCATTTAGACATACGGTGGGAAGTTACATAAATTCTTTCCCATTGTCGCTCAGTGAGCACTAAATTCACATCCGTCTCCCACTGGGTTTGTGCAGGTGTTTTAGTTGGGGGGATCAGGGAATAAATGTAATGATACCAGAATGTTATTCCACCTCTCCCACTACTCTTCGTTAATCTATCTATGACAGGTGTTGGGAGAAAATAAGAGAGTAGGGGGTCCTAGAGACAGTTCTGACCCAGTGACTGATTTGCAGGTACCTATATGTCTCTGAGGATGGCAAGCTATAACGAGCTTGGAGCTGAGAAAAGGGAAGAAAAAGGCCTTGGGCAAATAAATCCGACATGGAGGAAATCCCTCTAGCTTTCCAAGCAGCAAGATTTAGATCTGGAATGAGCTGACCCACTGCCTGGAGAGAGAGATAAGACTCTATTTTTTAAAGGGCTAAAAGCACTATCTCCGCCAATTCACAAAACATTGGGCAGCCTATTTAACAAGAGTCATGGTGGTACAAATACCACTGCAGTCCTTCTCCTGTTAACGCCATGGCAATAGCAGAAGAAAATCGATGATAAAAAAATCTTTATTATTTAAATAAAGTATTCTTTTCAGTTGGGAATACTTATTTTATTTTATTTTTTTTAATATGTTTTATCCATTTTTAAACATTTTTTAAAATTCTTTTTCCAATTGAAAGCCCAGTCTGGGTTATTAGTTCCACTGTGCATGCATGAACCAGCTGTACACTTCCCCTGAGAAATAAATCATATTACCCCATTTTACGGCTTCCTGTTCCACTTTCAAACAAAATTAAAAAAAATGTTTTTTAAAAAATAAATATTTTGCAAAAATTCTCATTAGAAAAAATGCTTTATTTAAATAAATAAATAAATAAAACATTTTATCTTTCAGTATCTTCTGTTATCGCCAGAATCGCGATATATATATTACTTGCAGAGCTACAAATGTTTGAATATTTTGTAATAGATATTTACAATGATTATCAATGGTTTCCATGAGAGGTACACATCACCCCATATTACTCCTCATCATACTTCACAACATTGACAGACAAATATCAATCCTGAGGTATACCGTGATGAGCAGCATTGCTAAGGAAAAGCCCCTATGATGAAGCTA
This sequence comes from Mixophyes fleayi, assembly GCF_038048845.1. Classification (NCBI taxonomy): domain Eukaryota; kingdom Metazoa; phylum Chordata; class Amphibia; order Anura; family Limnodynastidae; genus Mixophyes; species Mixophyes fleayi. The sequence goes on from NC_134404.1 coordinate 207,258,748, forward strand.
TGGCATACTTGTCAACATTCAATTTTTGTCCTCCGGGAGGAGGGCAGGAGGGGGCGGTCCGCAGCAAATCGTGTCATTTTGTCCCTGCACCTCGATGAAAGCGCCATTTTGTCACAGGGGTGGGGCCAAAATGACACGATTTACAGCGAATCGTGTCATTTAGGATCCCATCCTGCCCACTTCACTAGAAAGTGGGCAGCATGCGGGAGAATTGCCTGCTTTCCCGATAGTTCTAACCAGAATTCGGGAGTCTCCTGGACATCCCGGGAGAGTGGGCAAGTGTGAGCTATGGTGAACACTGTCATACTCTGAAGACTGCAAACACTGCTTAAAAGACAGAATTTATTAAAGATAAAACGGTGTACCAATACCAATAGTGGGACCACCACATGAAAACTGAATGTAACCACCCAATAACCTGAATTCTATTCAGCCTGGTTGATTAACATGATCAGGGAACATACACACATCACCACCTCCCCCGTAATCAGAGTACCTAGACCGAAAGATATACCAGTTCAGAGCAATCTATTACAGTTGCCATAAGTTTAAAAAGTGGTCAACATTTTTTTTTTTATGTCAATAGTTAGACCTGTATGCTGAGGCTTTCATTCCCCATCATGGTAACAAGATAGCTTACTAACATAGAAACTAGTTATTAACTATTGGCAGAGGATTCCATATCATTTGGGGAATTAATGTATATATTTAATATGTATATAATGTGTATACTCAGCTCTGGTCCCACAGTGAAACAATCTCTGGGATTAGTAGGAAAAAAAATAAATGGCTGGCTTGTCTGAGTTTTGGCAATAATGTATTAGTAATGAACATCGATTCTGGGAATCATACCTTAGTAAAAAGTAGGTTTCAATTTCACTGTATTCTAGTATTTAGGCAGGATGAGATCAGCTAGCACGATCTTTTCATATTATAAACGCCAGCATCATTCATTCATTAAAGTAGAACTCCATCCATTTATTCGACAATTCCCTATAAACCAACAAACAAAACCATAAGGAGACCATTGGAAATTACCATTGCTGGAACCTGCAATCCATTGATGCTCCACACATGGGGCCTGAATCATTAAGGAAATCAAAGCAAAAAAATAGGAGTAAGTTTTCTCCTGGACAAACCGTTACAGTGCAAGGGGTGAAAATTAGTTTATTATTTTGAACATAAGTTAAATACTGACTGCTTTTTCATGTAGCACACAAATACTTGATAGCTTTATTTTTACACTGAAATTTAAAGTTGATCTATGACATATCCTACCCCAGCTATAAATCTGTCCCCACATTTTAAATTTTCCTCCCCCTCCAATGCAACATGGTTTTCTCCATGTGCAAATTAACTCATTTTTATGCTTTGCTCACCTTAATGACTCATTGGGCTAGATTTACTAAGCTGCGGGTTTGAAAAAGTGGGGATGTTGCCTATAGCAACCAATCAGATTCTAGCTTTCATTTATTTAGTGCTTTCTACAAAATGACAGCTAGAATCTGATTGGTTGCTATAGGCAACATCCCCACTTTTTCAAACCCGCAGCTTAGTAAATCTAGCCCATTGAGTCTAAATGTAAACTCCTGCAGATAATTGTTGTTGCAGATTATTAGACACGTTGCTAATCGTCCGACACTTCATATTCAAAGTGGATGTGCTGGAAGAGGTGAGTTACTCTTGAAGAATCTAAGCCATGGAATCCCTGAGAACACAGTTTTATTAGTTGTTATTGCAGAAAAAGATTGGGTGCAGCTCTTGGTTGAGCACCTCAGTAAAAGGACGCCTATTTTTTTTTTTTATAAAAGCACTATAAATCTACTTAGAAAATGTGATTAGAAAAAGAATGGGGTTACATTGGGTTTAGCCTGCAACATTTTTGTCAATAGCTTTATTTATAGAATACAATCACAAAGTATAAGCCAGCAATGGTTATTAATCTTGTCAGTCACATTCAATCAACTCAACAGTCACTGACTAGTTCTTTTTGTGTTGAGTGGCTTTAAGGCAGGCGATGTGGCATAATCTATAACTTGGCAGGCACTGAGCGATTTGTATTAGTACTTTTCTCCGTATTCAGTGTTTCAGACAAAATACAATTTTTCCAGGAAAGCAACAATAAGTGTTCTATCTAGGGATTGGGCAAGTGACCAAAAAAAAGAGTTGAGCGATGGCCTGCCTTTTGAGAATGTCTGCTATTTATTAACTACAAAAGTACTTGTGTAATAGGTATGGTTTGGTAAACATAATTCCCAAAATTGGAAATGCCCAGAGAAGGACAGTTCAAAAGTTTGTAAAGAGACAAAAATGTCAATTGTGGTGCATACTTGCCCCTTATGTATACTGGGTTTGGTTAAGTTTTTTTAACTAGATTACTAATGAGGATGATTGTCGGCATCAACTGATTAAACATAGAAAAAGGGTCAAGAATAGTAGTACTTAGGTGTTTATTTTAGTTTTGTTTCTGTAAAGTATTTTATTATGTGTATGAACACTGGTTTTGAATATCAGTGAACCCTAAATCAGTATCCGATACTCCCACAGTATATAATACCACCATTGTGGTTGTATTAATATATCCCTGGTGCCCACTGACCATGATGGACTGGGATTAGATTTCTGAGCCATCTCCTACCACATCAGGGTGCGACTGCTTCTAACCCCTGGGTCCCATGTGCCTTAAGGACTCAGAGTTTGGCCACAACACTGGGTTGAAAATGGTAATATTCAGTTTAGAAGATGACATAAGTAGAGGTAGAGCTGCACCACTAAAATAGAGTTGACTATAGATAATGAACAAGGTAGTAGAAAGGATAAATCATTAATGTATTTGCTATACTTCCTATTCATCTGATGACTTGTACACCATGGAAGTTTAAGCTAAATTGGCCTTTTGATCCATGTAAAATATGCTATTTTTCATTGCACATCCACACACAATAGTGTACGTATATGTCCGTATGCAAAGTTGGAAGCATCTGACACTTCCTTCCCCGGGGGAAGGAAGCGGTGTGCAAATGAAGGCTGAGCAAAGTAAGGGCATGTTCAGGTATTGCATCTCGATATGTGTACGGCTCACCAAATGGGTAGAAATATGCGTGCCCTTTTTTATTATTTTAGAATAATTTAAATTCGTTTTGCCAACAACTTTGCATCAGCCCCATAGTTTTCATTTTTGTTTACTTTTTTCTTCAATATGTGTATTTAATAAATTCATATGAATCAGAGAGCCATATATGTGTGTGCTAGGCTACATAAGTAAAGTATTTCTGCAAATGTGCATCATTTTATTGTATCATAAGAGTTCCCTTGTATTTTTCCTTAAAAAAGATCTATTATAATATATAATCAATACCATACAAAATCAAAACTGTCTAATCTGGTACAGAAAAACAATAGATGTGTGCATAATATTTAAGATTCTTGCAAATTCAAACTTTTTGCTGATGACCCTTACAGCATTTTAAGCTCTTAACACGTGCTGTTGTGCAGTGCTGTCCAATTTCTCAGGCAGGAGACCTATGTGGTGGAGTGCCACGAAGTTATGTCTCTTCAAGAATGTTTATAGTTAAATTAGTGTACATTTCTCAAGGCACTTAATAAATAAAAAAAATGACTCCTACTATAGAAATACATTGTTATGGGTCTGAAAGATTATTCAGACCCATAACATGTAAATTGGTTAATTGCAACTCATGTGGGCAAGGGCGGATTGGGAACTTAAAGTGGCCCTGGAAAAATTTCTGGAAGTGGCCTCGTGGGCGGGACTATATCAACTCTAGGCAGGGCAAACACAAAAGGAGGCGGGATTAGTACAAACCTGACTATGCCACCAGAGGCATGTAAAGTGCTAGACTGCCCATTACATATCACCCTTCCCCCAACATTCCCACCCATGGGACAAATGTGTCCCTGGGCGGACAAGCCCTAAATCAGGACTGTCCTGCTGAAATCGGGACAGTTGGGTGGTATAATTATTGGTTCACCCACATAATGGCTGCCTCCTCTGTGTACGAGTGATGGGTACACTTTGACTAATACATAGTAAGTAGGACAATATGAGAAACTAAATTTAGCAGTAGTAAACCAGTAACAGAAAATGTCATCACAATATACAGTCATGGCCAAAATTTGAGAATTACACAAATATTATTTTTCACAGTCTGCTGTCTCAGTGTTTATGATGGCAATTTGCATATACTCCAGAATGCGGGATAGAGGCACCACCAGTGCAGAGCTTTCTCAGGAATGGCAGCAGGCAAGTGTGAGTGCATCTGCACACACAGTATGGCGAAGACTTTTGGAGGATGGCCTGATGTCAAGAAGGTCGGCAAAGAAACCACTTCTCTATAGGAAGAACATCAGGGACAGACTGATATTATGCAAAAGGTACAGGGATTGGACTGCTGAGGACTGGGGTAAAGTCATTTTATCTGATGAATCCCCTTTCAGATTGTTTTAGGCATCTGGAAAAATACTTGTTCGGAGAAGTAAAGGTGAGCGCTACCATCAGTCCGGTGTCATGCCAATAGTAAAGCATCCTGACACCATTCATGTGTGAGGTTGCTTCTCAAGGGAGTGGGCTCACTCACAATTTTGCCTAAGAACACAGCCATGAAACCAAAACATTCTCCAAGAGCAAATTTTCCCAACCATCCAAGAACAGTTTGGTGACGAACAAATCCCTTTTCCAGTAAAATGAAGCACCTTGCATTAAGGCAAAATTGTTAACAGTGGCTCGGTGATCAAAACATCAACATTTTGGGTCCATAGCCAGGAAACTCCCCAGACCTTAATCCCATTGAGAACGTGTGGTCAATCCTCAAGAGGCGGGTGGACAAACAAAAATCCGCAAATTCTGACTCCAAGCATTGATAAGGCAAGAATGAGCGGCCATCAGTCAATATGTGGCCCAGAAGTTGATTGACAGCATGCCAGGGCAAATTGCAGAGGTCTTCAAAAACAATGGTCAACACTGCAAATATTGACATTAGCCCCCCCATCTTCACACACAGCACTGACATCAGCCCCCCCATCTTCACACACAGCACTGACATCAGCCCCCCCATCTTCACACACAGCACTGACATCTGCCCCCCCATCTTCACACACAGCATTGACATCAGCCCCCCAATCTTCACACACATAGCACTAACATCGCCCCCCCTCTTCACACACAGCACTGACATCTGCACCCCCATCTTCACACACCGCACTGACATCTGCCCCCCCCATCCTCACACACAGCACTGACATTAGCCCCCCCATCTTCACACACAGCACTGACATCAGCCCCCCATCTTCACACACAGCACCGACATCAGACCCCCCATCTTCACACACAGCACTGACATCTGCACCCCATCTTCACACACAGCACTGACATCTGCACCCCCATCTTCACACACAGCACTGACATCTGCACCCCCATCTTCACACACAGCACTGACATCTGCCCCCCATCCTCACACACAGCAATGACATTAGCCCCCCCATCTTCACACACAGCACTGACATCAGCCCCCCATCTTCACACACAGCACTGACATCTGCCCCCCATCTTCACACACAGCATTGACATCAGCCCCCCAATCTTCACACACATAGCACTAACATCGCCCCCCCTCTTCACACACAGCACTGACATCTGCACCCCCATCTTCACACACCGCACTGACATCTGCCCCCCCATCCTCACACACAGCACTGACATTAGCCCCCCCATCTTCACACACAGCACTGACATCAGCCCCCCATCTTCACACACAGCACCGACATCAGCCCCCCATCTTCACACACAGCACGGACATCAGACCCCCCATCTTCACACACAGCACTGACATCTGCACCTCCATCTTCACACACATCACTGACATCTGCACCCCCATCTTCACACACAGCACTGACATCTGCCCCCCATCTTCACACACAGCACTGATATCAGTCCCCCATCTTCACACACACAGCACTGACATCTGCACCCCCATCTTCACACATAGCACTGACATCAGCCCCCCATCTTCAAACACAGCACTGACATCTGCCCCCCCATCTTCACACACAGCACTGACATCAGCCCCCCATCTTCACACACAGCACTGACATCAGCCCCCCCATCTTCACACACAGCACTGACATCTGCACCCCCATCTTCACACACAGCACTGACATCAGCCCCCCCAACTTCACTTACATAGCACTAACATCGCCCCCCCTCTTCACACACACAGCACCGACATCAGCCCCCCCATCTTCACACACAGCACTGACATCAGCCTTCCCATCTTCACACACACAGCACCGACATCAGCCCCCCCATCTTCACACACAGCACTGACATCAGTTCCCCATCTTCACACACAGCACTGACATCAGTTCCCCATCTTCACACACAGCACTGACATCAGCCCCCCCATCTTCACACACAGTACTGACATCAGCCCCCCCAGCTTCACACACAGCACTGTAATCAGTCCCCCATCTTCACACACAGCACTGACTTTAGCCCCCCCATCTTCACACAGCACTGACATTAGCCCCCCCATCTTCACACACAGCACTGACATCAGCCCCCCCATCTTCACACACAGCACTGACATCTGCCCTCCATCTTCACACACAGCATTGACATCAGCCCCCCATCTTCACACACAGCACTGACATCAGCCCCCCATCCTCACTTACATAGCACTAACATCGCCCCCCCTCTTCACACTCACAGCACCGACATCAGCCCCCCCATCTTCACACACAGCACTGACATCAGCCCCCCCAGCTTCACACACAGCACTGATATCAGTCCCCCATCTTCACACACAGCACTGACTTTAGCCCCCCCCATCTTCACACAGCACTGACATTAGCCCCCCATCTTCACACACAGCACTGACATCAGCCCCCCCATCTTCACACACAGCACTGACATCTGCCCTCCATCTTCACACACAGCATTGACATCAGCCCCCCATCTTCACACACAGCACTGACATCAGCCCCCCCATCCTCACTTACATAGCACTAACATCGCCCCCCCTCTTCACACTCACAGCACCGACATCAGCCCCCCCATCTTCATACACAGCACTGACATCAGCTTTCCCATCTTCACACACACAGCACCGACATCAGCCCCCCCATCTTCACACACAGCACTGACATCAGTTCCCCATCGTCACACACAGCACTGACATCAGCCCCCCCATCTTCACACACAGCACTGACATCAGCCCCCCATCTTCACACACAGCACTGACATCAGCCCCCCCATCTTCACACACAGCACTGACATCAGCCCCCCATCTTCACACACAACACTGACATCAGCCCCCCATATTCACACACATCACTGACATCAGCCCCCTATCTTCACACACATCACTGACATCAGCCCCCCATCTTCACACACAGCACTAACATCAGCCTTCCCATCTTCACACACACAGCACCGACATCAGCCCCCCATCTTCACACACAGCACTGACATCAGTTCCCCATCTTTACACACAGCACTGACATCAGCTCCCCCATCTTCACACACAGCACTGACATCAGCCCCCCCAGCTTCACACACAGCACTGATATCAGTCCCCCATCTTCACACACACAGCACTGACTTTAGCCCCCCCCATCTTCACACAGCACTGACATTAGCCCCCCATCTTCACACACAGCACTGACATCAGCCCTCCATCTTCACACACAGCATTGACATCAGCCCCCCATCTTCACACACAGCACTGACATCAGCCCCCCATCTTCACTTACATAGCACTAACATCGCCCCCCCTCTTCACACTCACAGCACCGACATCAACCCCCCCATCTTCACACACAGCACTGACATCAGCCTTCCCATCTTCACACACACAGCACCGACATCAGCCCCCCCATCTTCACACACAGCACTGACATCAGTTCCCCATCTTCACACACAGCACTGACATCAGCCCCCCCATCTTCACACACAGCACTGACATCAGCCCCCCATCTTCACACACAGCACTGACATCAGCCCCCCATCTTCACACACATCACTGACATCAGCCCCCCATCTTCACACACATCACTGACATCAGCCCCCCATCTTCACACACAGCACTGACATCAGCCCCCCATCTACACACACATCACTGACATCAGCCCCCCATCTTCACACACAGCACTGACTTCAGCCCCCCATCTTTACACACAACACTGACATCAGCCCCCCCATCTTCACACACAGCACTGACATCAGCCCCCCATCTTCACACACAGCACTGACTTCAGCCCCCCATCTTTACACACAACACTGACATCAGCCCCCCATCTTCACACACAGCACTGACATCAGCCCCCCCATCTTCACACACATAGCACTAACATCACCCCCACCTCTTCACACACACACACAGCACCGACATCAGCCCCCCCTTTCTTCACACTTACCTGTCATCCGCTGCCAGCCATGCTTTCTGCTCTGCTCACATGGGATGGCACCTGTCACATGGTGCACGTCCCATGTGATATTTAGCTCTTACAGGATAGGCCACACAGAGAGGGGAGGGATTGACAGATCTGCGGCCACTAGATGGAAGGTGGCTGGTCCCGGGGAAAAGGGCCAGACATCTTCCTTGTTTTAAAAAAAAAGTATGCAATAAAAAAAACCATCAGGCGGCACACGGGCGGCCTCATTCGGTCATCGGCCTCCTGGAAAAATTCCCGGTAGGGCCTATGACCAATACACTCCTGCATTTGGGTCATTAAAACTAACAGTGGGAAATAAAGTTAAATTGTACTACATCCAGACAATTTTCTGGAGAGAAAAAGAGATAGCAGAATGAATGAAAAATGAAATCGGAAAAAAAAGACACATCCAAAAACTTTGTGTATATCAGCTTATCAACTATTACAAATGAGCAACTCTCTCACTTTGTTCATTGAAAACATTGGGTTTTGCCAGAATGTTCATCTTCATACTCAGACATTATGAAACATGTTTTATAACACATGGAGAGCAACAGGAGAAAGGGAGATGAACCTTTTTTTCTCTGTAATGTCAGGGTTCTGATTTTCATGAAAATGAGTGTCAATAATTGCTGTAACTCTTTTTCAAAAACATGGCACATAAACATTGGTGGAGAAGGAGAGGTGAAGGAAGACAGATTTTAAATGAAAGATGAGTGTTTTTATTTACCGCATACTGCATATTAGCCTGTATTGGAAGGCGTATTAACCTAGGGTGGGCTGAACCCTTAATCAGATCCTGGGCAGCAGCACGAATAGTACAGGTAGCTTCAACATCAGACCCACATTTACTCATTTACCAGATATGAACTGCAGATGACAAAACATGTTAATATAATTTATTATATACTTAGGATTAAAATTTGCTGTAATTAATTGCATTGAGCTGTAAAGGAAATAAATGTAAAAATTATATCTTTTTATTTTTGACATTGTCACACCCTAGAAAGTTCCTTCTTGGTGATAATGTCATTTACACTACTGAGTATTTTCTCCTACAGTCACTGTGAGGAGCTCTGTTAAACTATTTAAGGAGAGTGCAGGGAATGGAATCAGAAATAAAATAAAATGGTGAACGAGGGGATGGGTAAGTCTATATATAAATAAAGTAACTTTTCCCGTTGTGTGTTTCTTTTTTCTTTTGCAGTTTTTTTATTTTTACAGTCCCAGTGTGCCCTTAATGCATGTTGGCGCTTGTAGTTCTTCAAGTGCCAGCATACTCTGGCAATCATGATTAGTCTGAGACTTGTAAAAGGGGGTTTTCATTGTATGCCTGAGAAGTGGGCATGACCACCTTGCATAGTGTGTGGCTATTATATAAGACAATAATATGCTGCTCCCCAAACCCTTCCCATCTCTTTCTAAACAGACGGAGTGATTCTGTATTACTATTAGGTGCATGCAGTTCCCCCTTTCACGAGCAAAGCAGTGTGGAGCTGGACATATCTTCCAACTGTCCCTGAAATCAGTACAATGTGGGATAGTAACCTAAAATCAGGACTGCCCCTCCAGAACCAGGACAGCTGGCAGACTGCCCAGCTCTCTCCTACTTGATCTTGCAGTTTTCATTACCTGCTGCTGCTGCTCATGTCTTAAACTCAGCTGCTGCTTTCTGGATCCTGGAATGTTGGTCCCTGTTTGGAAAAAGAGATAGGTACATGGAAGTCTAGCAATGAGAGAACTCACTAAGCCTCCCTCCAAATCTAAAGGCTATTAATTAATGTTCTGGGCTCCAACATTAAATTAATAGCATTCACAATTATTAAAAAAAGATCCCCCCAACCATCCCCAACATTAAATTATTACTATTAATATTTAATGAATAATACATATATCCCCATTACTTACCATATTTTATAAATAAACCATTTCCTCCAGTATATAAATAATTAGTATTAATATTTAATAAATGGCCATCCATCTCCCCAAATTCAGCTCCATTTCAAATTAATAGCCCAAAAACCATCCCATCATTAAATTAATAGTCCTATCAACCCACATTGCTACATATGTGTTATAGAAGACTCTTTAGACTAACTCTATAGACTAACTCTTGAGAAAACTCTATTTTATAAGAAATCTAAATACAAACATAATAAGTTTCCAATACTATTATAATGACAAGAGCCACTTTAGAAGTGCAAAATAGTTACCATGATCTTGTTTGAGAACTTGTAATTTTACTAATGTAAGGCTGCCCCCAAGTGGTATTTTACAAGGTTGCATGTAAAAATTTACATATTTTATATATTTTTTAGGTCAAAGAAATAAGTTTCAACTATCCTAATTTTTAAAGTGATAAATAAAAATTCCAGACAGTTGAAGAAAAGGCAAAGGGGAGAGGATGTGACGAACAGGTTGTCTGGAATTTTTACAACAGTCCTTTTCTGGTTTGTAATGCTGACCTCACACGCTGAAGTATTGCACCTGCATCAAACCATGTCTGACCCGAATACTACAGGATTGCCCGATTATAAATAGCTATGCTGGTAAATGTGATTGGGAGATGAGGGACCAAAGAGCTCAAGTTCAATTTGGCCACATTAAATGTGAATAGTTAATGTGCTGGCTACCCAACCAAAAGTGTTGCTGTTAATTTTTATTCCTCATCCTGGGCATCACTACCATCATCCAACATCCAAACTGAGCTGTTTCCATAAAATGGTTTTGGCACATGTACGTTATCTCATTCTTGAACATATTTACACACACTATTTTCAAAATGTGCACAAAAGCATTCCGAATTATATACAATATATACTCAATATACAGCAATGATTAACCCACCTCTCAAAATGAAAGATACAAGCCCCTCCTCTAGTCTTTTCTATATGTTGATTACTGTAAATAAAACATGTTGATTCCTATTTTGCCAGAAAAAAAAATTGCTTATGATAATTTTGTTTATCTTGCTATACAATTGTACAGTATAAATGTTGTTTTGGCGCAAACGTTGATGGTGGGCATAGAAATAAAAATACAGAAAAATCAGGCAAATATATGGTACTAGGGAGTTTTGTACAATATTGATTCACTATAATTTTCTAATTATTTTTTTTTTTACTTTTACCCTACATACTTACCTAATAATTACCTCTGTCTTCTATGCCCACGATCAGCCCCACAGATATATTGGACCAGAAAAGAAATTCATAATACAAAGCTTGAGTATGCTCTTGTGTACCATGCTTATTTAGGGTGTGTACTCATGAGCTTTTAACATCTACATGGCAGATGTACACATGGTGCATTGCCCTATTCGGTATTTACTGGTGTGAATGGAGTTTAAATACATGTGAAAAGTGAGATCAGTAGATCACAATGGCAAATTCAATTACAATCATACTTGCCAACTCTCCCTGAATGTCAGGGAGACTCCCTGAAATAGGGGTGATCTCCCTCGCTCCCTGAAGAGTCTAACATTCTCCCTGATGCTGAGCCAGTACAAGACGTGGTTGGCTTCGCCATCTGTGGCAGGATGACACAGTTCAGAAATTGTGTCCTATGTCTATGTATTGATTCCTATGGAGGTGGTCATTTTCATGGAGACCAAGATTTAATCAAAGACTGACAGGTAAGACAACATGACTTCAGTAATGGAGACAGAATTGTAAAAGACACTTCAGTCTCTAGAGATTCATTAGCTGCTTTTCTTTAACACATAAGTTGGTTGCCTACTCTTCCGGAATGTCCGGGAGACTCCCGCATTTCTGGGAGACCTTACGGGAGAGCAGGGCAACCTCCCAGTTCTCGCCCCCGCAATAGATAAGTAATTGCTCTAATTGGGCAAAATTGTGACAATCGTTTAGGGGGGGCGATGCCAAAATGATGCAATTCGTCAAGCCTCACCCCAAACGCCGATCTCCCTGAAGCCAATGAGGAAAAGTTGGCAATTATGATTACAATACTCACAGTAGTTTTAATAAGTCGAACCATTGATGTAATTTTTTTTCCATTTTTGCTTGCATTTAGCATTGTATGCTTTGATCAATAAAAAGGCAAGAGTTCAACTTGTAAACACCTTTAAATAAATGCACATGCTTGGATGAGTCTGTCACCTAGGGGTTAGCCACCATGAAAGTCAGACATGTATTTATTTCAAATGCTGCATTACTTTATTGTAGCTCATTTAAATGTATTCCACAAGGTGGGTAATATTGACTGCACACATGCAGAATGCATCTGGACAATTGCAGTGGAACCACACAATGTGATTTTGATGTGGCTGACATCCCTAAGTTTACTATTATTATAACCATAAAGGTTGCTGTTTTATTAGTTTGTTGATATGGTATTCTTTGTTTTGTAATGGATCTGCGATTTAAATGTGTGCAGTCAATATGCATGTTTTCCTATACAATTAGATAATTTGTTTTGTAAAAAAACCAAAACCTCACATGTTATATATTTAGTAACCATCTATGTATTTGTGATATTTTGTTTATATATTACCCCATATCTAGTAGCAAATCTATTTGAAATTTTAATTAGGTAAAACAAAATGTGACTTAAGTGTAAGACTACATTTGCAACTTTTGTCTTTGTTTTTAAACAAAAAAAAAATACTAATCTTGTAAAATAAATAAATTCTATATACATAAAATAAATAAATACTAAACTCTCAAAAACACAGCAAGATAATTGACCTACTTTTAATTGGGAACAGAATTCACACTAAGATGTAATTTCGTGCAAACAATATGAACACATTTTACACTATATCAGGTCATGGAAATGAATATCTTACTGTCAGACCAGTAGATATTAAGTTTAAAATTTGTGGAAAATAAGAGCATGGGTAAAAGAAATAAACACATTGATATAATTTTGTGCCAATATATATCTTTTTAGATCTGTCCAGGATACGATTAACTAAAGTTTTTCTAAACACAATTTTCATAAAATTGATTGGACTTGTGATTGTGCAAGAGTGCTACATGAGAACTAATATTTGCGTGGAATAATGCTAACATCTGTGGCACAACTCCCATTGTTCACAGATGGGCTTTTACAGTGTGCTTTTCTTTAACTTCTTACACGTGTGCTTTTGCATTTGAAGTTATCGAATTGCATTACAATATTGAGTTAGATTTTTTTATTTTTTTTGCTTAAAACCTAAATTTACTAATAGATTAAATAAGTTATTCACAAAAACTGGCATTGCTGTGTTAAAATATCCACAGTAATTCAAAGTTCTTTAAGGAGAAGGAAACCCTTGACCTCATGTCAATATTGATCATGATTGAGCGGGAAGTTCAGCAAAAGCAGGGCTTACCTATATAAAATAGGCACACCAGGATTGCATGTCAGGAGTACATGTGATGCTTACATCCAATCCTAGGATGGCCTCTTCTGGCCTATAAGCCCAGCTTCTGTCAAGCCCCTGGACAGTTGGGACAGATACATTAATATTCCTTTATTGAAGAGATTCAGGTAAATTCAGTCATTCTCCCTTTCTACAAAATAGGAATGGTAGGGAGATAACAACTATGAAATAAAGTATTGTATTTTATAAAAACATAGGGTACCATTCTAAGTAGATGATAACTTATGTTTATGATTGCCTTTACTCACAGATAGTCTATAATGTTACATCACCGTTTCTTCCACCATTAATGAGCCCGTGACCATGGAAATAAAAGCAGAGATTTTCAGCATGATGTAATCTTTGCAGCTTCTGGTGTGAGCAGTTACCAGCTGTAAAACGTTAGACTATTATTTCAGGGGGAAATGGGGATATGTCAAACACTCAGTATCTAGATTGGTCCCTTAAAAGTTAAAAAAAAAAATTCAAATGAAGCTTTTGAATGTGTTTTTGCTCGCTTGAGCAATACAGGGTAAGATACCAATCGCATTTCACACTGAAATGTGTTTTCAGTTGCCCTGTTTTGAAAAGCATCATTACTTGAAAATATTCATCATATTAAAACCAATGCGCTTTATAGAGCTCATAATAAAACAAGGGTAGAATAATGTGTGATATGTTTTGCTCAGTTATTTCACCATATTGCATGATAAATTGGATACTGTTTCATTTGGTTCTATAGGTGATATTGGGTCTGATTCATGTTGGGACGCAACCTACACGTAACTTGCATTTAAAAAAGAGCATGGAATTTGAGTGTAGTTTCGACTGTATTCAAATCCAAGTGGATCTCAAGATACGTTTCCATTTGAATCTAAGTATAACTACTGTGACAGAGTCATTAGAATGAGGCTAAATGGCAGAAGTATGTGTCCCAGGCTTTCTGCCTTGTGTAAGTTAAAACACCAGGAAGAATGTGTAGGTGTGTGGGAAAAGCTTCCCAGAGGGTGTTTCCCTGCTGTAACAAAACATGGTAATGGTCCCTGGTTTTATGTGTGGAGAAAGAGAAGGGTGGGCTCCATACATAAGGTCCAGTCCAGGTCTTCTAGTCTGCCAGTCTCTAAACAGACCAATCAGGAGTTGCACATATGTGGTGCCTGTTAAAATGCAACTAGAATGTGCAATCTCTCTCTTGGACTTGGAGGGAGAAGGTTGGGTGCCTCCTGAGAAACTCTGCTGTGGTGAGCAAGAATATGTGTATATTATTAGTGTGTGGGACATAAGGTCCTGCACCGGAGAGAGGGTCTCCACAAATGTTTAAGTAAGTGCCGGACAGGAAAGGTTTTTATTTGTGTTTTGTTTACTTTGTTTATGCTAATAAAACTGGTTGAGGCCAGTTACACTGAAAACCCTGCATTCAGGTAACTTATTGCTGCTGTTCGTCGCCATCTACCCCAGGAGATGGTACTGATTCCCCTGATTACTTCACAGTACGCTCTGCCTAAACATTTGTTGGCATGTGTCAACAGACCGAACACAGTGCAGGATATGTACATGCATATGCGCAATATAAAGTCCCATCAGAACGCACATAAAAAAAAGTTATAAAAGAAATGATCAACTCATAATACTGTAATCATTAGTAAAAATAAGGGTTTTACATTTTTTTTCTTTTTGTTTTACATTAAATATATAAATCAGGATGTCATGAATGTGTACTGTACATTCAATGCATGTTTATACACTCTCTTACTTGCACTTAAATGTTCTTTGCTATCTAGTGGCATACATACATATTGTTTAATACAAAGTCTATGCCATAACAGTCATCACTATAATCAGCACTTACACGTGCCCTGTTGCTGGTGCAAATGATACGGCTAAAAACAATGTATGTTACATAAGCCCAGGATTTGAATTGTCCACATCTGCATCAGAACGCCCTTGGCACACTCTTACTGTACATTGTCTACTTTAGTCCACCCCTTCCCACCCTCATGCTGCACTTCAAGTCGTAGGCAGTCGTAAGTGACATTTGGATTCGGACATGAGTTGTATGCAATTGCGTTCATTGGTATAAGGTCCGTTTCTGATTATGCACAGAGCTATTTCACGCAAGATACGGCATGCAAATGGACTTATTTCCGAACATGAATCAGCTCATTATGTGCAGCACAAATGCAATATATGAAGAAAAAACGTTATATATGATGACTATATATTGATATGTTTTAGCAAACAGTAACTAAATTGAAAGAAAAAATTCTAAACTGAGAAGGAAGACTGCTTCCTTCAATACCGGCTGAAAGGCACAAAAACCTGTTTCCATAATCAATAGACTCCGTATACAGACCACATTCTGAACATAGACCCTTATATTAAAAAGAAAAACATCATACATCAAGTGCCCTTTCTTATTGTCTTTCATTGTTCTCCAAATAATAATGCCTATACTACAGTATCACAAGACGTGTGTAACATTCTGTATATGTAGCTCTTCCAATTCATATCACCCACATTCTAGCAACAACCACAGTGGCGCAAGCAGGGGTGGTTTTTCTGGTTCTCCAGAAACCCCTCCCCTACGCGAAGAACGGGGGCTAAACAGTGCCCCTACACAGCGGCACTATACTGTACAGCAGCCGCGGCGCTGTCAAAGAAGCATCCGCGGCGGTGCTGTATTGTAGTACAATACAGCACCACCGTGGCCGCTTCTTTGACAGCACTGCGGCTACTGTACAATATAGTGCCACCGAGCAGCTCTCTCTCTATTTTTTTTGGAGGGGGGGGGACTATATGCTAAAAGACACGCTATAAAATATGTTAATATACAAAGCACAATAGTTACTGTTTTCCTATTCTGTGTCTGCGAGAGGAATGGTGAATTTACTGGTTTCTTGTTTTTCGTTTCAGAGCAAAGGGTAAAGATGAAACAAAAAAGAATAAAAAGAGGATAAACAAGGGAGATGGACAGAGTAAAGAAAGGCAAAAAAAACAGGAAAAACTTCAGCGAGAAGAGGGAAAGCAAAGAGAAGTCAGAGCCTAGGAGACGGAAAATGCAGAAGATGCAGCAAAACTCTTTCTTGTGCTCTTACCGGACATGAAAAGGTCTTGCACCTCGTTCACTGACCTCCACATCCCCAGATGACTAAACCTCTTGATGGAATGGGCAGTTTTTATAACGCAAAGGCCTAAACAACATTCCAAGCTTTTCTCATCCTTTCTGACAATGAAGGAGACTAAAGAGAGAAAGGAAAATAAAAAGAAAGCCAAAAAGCTGAAAGAGTGCTCCGGCGGATGCATTATATTTGTATGCTTCCATGCATCTGTAAAAGACAATTAAGACTTTATTCTATGTAATTGTTAATAGCAACCCCTCCCCCCATTTTGTAAAGTATTTTTCAGCTGTTTTCCCCCCCAGAAATATAGGCAAGTTATATGCTGAAGTCTACAGCACCGGTTTTTTTAACATATTTCTGTGGTTAAATAATAAAAAATGATATACAAGTGGTACTCGTTGCTGGGGAAATAGGCATGCCATAGCCAGTTAAATAATGGTTAACTCACCCCATGCTGGCTGCAGACTTGGATTTTTTTCCAAAATCTTCTTTGTCTTTGGTTTCAGTGTAGTTACAGTAGTTTCAACTGAGTTTTATCTGTATTGACGCTGCTTCACATAAACTGTAACAAACATTATTTAGTCAGTGTTGGAGGATAACATGTCACTTATATGTCTAATCATAGGAACAAACTGCAAAACTAATCTCAAAGCAAAGCTGCTCTTTTTTTATAAACTTATTTTAATTTATTAGCACTCACATATATGACTGTTGACATATTCCTATCCCTGGGAAAAGTGTGTAGTTTTTTATTTTATAGGTTTGCTCAGCAGGGGCGGGCTGCCAAATTTTACCCCGGGGGGTGGCAAGACTTGACTCAGCAGCCTATTAGGAACCAGGAATCTTTTAAAGGAAAAAACATGGAGGGGGCCCAGTGACCCAGCCCAAGATGGACCACTATGGGACAAGGCCAGTGGGGCAGGTGCCCACCAGCCCAGTCTGCCCCTATTGCTCAGAAACAGTCATTGGGGATATTGAGTGATTGTAATATTATAATATCTAGTTTCAGACATTCTGATGTTAAGGAAAGAATGAACCATCCTTATATATTGGCTGGGCAGAATGCCCGTCCCTGCAATCGACCATGTCAATGCAAAATTTACAATAATGGCATAAAGCCATATGTAGTAACCTTGGAGAATGTCTATAGATAGCCATAGTTTGTAAAGGTGGGTAATATATACAGATGCAGATAGAAAATGACCCTGGGTATGGTTTGTTATGTATGATTGGCTGCCTGAGTGCATGTGAGCAGGCTTTATATCACATAATGTTACATAGAAATCTACAAACCTCCAGAAATAACACTGGGTTTTACCTACCATCCTTTTCTATGGTGAACAAATGAAAATAAATACAATATGCTCATACATTTTAGAGGAGCAGTTGGCAGTCATAAAAAGCTTGTAGTGGTTATTTCTGTACAATTTTGGGGAAAAAAATCTTGCAGAGAATGTTATCATGCTTTGCTAGAAATGCTGTTTAATGTATTGAACATCAGAATGGTTTCCAGACGGACGTGGTGTCCCAGACATAATTGCTTTTTGTGCAGGGCAGCATGTTCTATGCCTTTGCTTTCTTTTTTTACTGCTATATCTATCATGCATCTATCTGCATGTTAAAAAAAAATCCTTCACTTAACAAGACCTTTAATCCTTGTGCTGCTGGGAGGGTCTTCAAAGCATTGATCTGCCAGTCGCAGTAGACCCTTCCAACAGCTTAGACCTTTGGATTGTAAGGGGCAGAATAACTAAGCAATACAAATAAAGAAGCAATATGTCATGGAAGAATTGTGCATTTTTCCAGTCCTGCTATCTTCTGGAAAAGCTCATTTTTATTTTATAATCTGCTTTTTGATCAGCATTGAGGATGAAGGGGCACAATTTCAGTAATGTGTGTATCCATTGAAAGAAATTCCACTACAATAAATATATTTCTTGACAAGGTTGTGTTTTTAGTGGATAACATATTTTCTTGCTTTGTTCTCACATGCTTTCCCTTTACTCTTGCCAAACCATAAAATGCCTTACAATGTTCATGACAGGATAGAGGTTATTTGGTAGTAGGGACTGATGTAGAACACAATTTTAACCATATATTTCTACCTTATTCATAGAATACTGAGACACAGATGTTTTATAATAAAAGCAGACTGACCAGTGGAAGCAGATGCACAAACCAGCTCTGTTTATTGTCAACAGAGAAGTTGATTTGTGTTAATTATCTGCACATTTTTGTTTTTGCCAATTGGCCTTAACTACCCATTTACTAATATAGTAAGAAGTGCAAAGTTAGAAACTTTATGGATACAGAGTGCAAAATTAATTAAGTGGTTGCTCACATTTAGTCTAACCTCACTATTTATCCATGCCCACTCCATGTAGTCCCTCTGTAGGAATCCCCCACTTGCTAGAACCCCAGCACTACTCTCTCAGCTGCATTAGCTCTTGGTCCACCTTGTCTGACAGCATACAGAGGAGAGCGCTGTCAGACACAGCAGATTGAATGTTTCCTAGCTGGTCAAATAACTAGGACTGATGTGTGCATTTCTACAATACACTGTACAGTTTGAATCATCCAATAGAGGTGAGATGACAGTGTTCTCTTTTGCAAGCTGTCTGTATGGCTTGACCAGGAACCGAGTAAGATAACAATGGAGTTTCCAAGGAGGACACCGACACCTATATATTCGAATGGGTATTCCAGCAAAATCATACTGGTTGTTCCAAAATCCCTTTACTGTGGACTCGGGCAGCACAAACTGTCAATACAGCCATTTTTTGTTTTTAATACTGTCCTGTTACGTCATTGAATTAGACTATGTTTAAATCATGTTAGAGGGGGAAATGTATACATACTTCTATTCCTAAGAGCCACAGGCTGGAAGAACATGCTGGGAGTTTCAATCCAACAGCAGCTGAGGAGCCAAAGGTTAGTATATATTCTATAAAGTTCATATGTTAATGGATATCTTATAGAACATAAGGTTCCCTTGTGTTTTTCCTCATGCTGAACTAGCTACAATGAAAATCATTGTTATGAAGAACATTTCTTGCATTATGAAGTTTCATTACAGCCATCAACACATATCCTTTCTAGCAAACGATAGCATAAAAGCTTCCACATGAGCCAGTTTTTGTCTTTTGACAAACGATTATGCAACCTACACTGATGCACTAGATGTAGCGCTCAGCTTGCCTTTGATGCATTTGTTACTCACACATCACTGCCTTTCATCACAATAAGCAACATCTTCAGGATTAGCTTTATATCCTTTTATGTCAAAGAGCATATTTAAACTACCAGCAGGATGGTATAAATAGTATATTTATCATTTTTAGCCACATTAACAATTTGTATGTATTTTCTGAAAATAGAAAACATTAAAGGTCAAATGTCTTGCAATAGTTGATGTAAAATGTATAGAAATAGTTTATGTAAAATGTATGGAAATAGTTCATTACTGATGTCCATGTATGTTTCCAGAATGGTACCCTAAACCAATAGCTACTAATCATAGTCTGTCCTTTTTCTTAAAAGTTTAGACATTGAAGGCTCACATCTAATTGGCTGCTATCAGATTTAGCAGATTTTTACTTGTCCACCAGTTTTCATAAATGTAACTAAATGAATTTTACATAATGTGTAGCGAACATATAAGCTCTATTGTTGCCTTGTTAAGGAATCAGAGACAATTTTTCAAAATGCCTCAACAAACAAGAAAACAGCAGTGCTTAACCCTTTATAAACAGAGGTATTTCACACCCTCTTGATCAGAACACATTTCTCAGTTTTGTAAAGCTGAACACATATCTCGCAGCTGTTCTGAATTCGACAGGAAAGTTTTGATTTCAGGGGATTGCCCCACCATCCCGCACTTCAGAAGAGCTAAAGACACCGCTGTGAGATGTGGCCATGCCCATTGTGACAAGAGCATTGCCCCTATGGAGGAAGTATGGCAGTGTCCCTCTTTAGAAAATTAAAATGTAGTTACAGCTAAACAGAATCATTTCTAGCTGGTTTGTAAAATTCAGTGCATTTTACATAGTTCTTTTGGATAGAAAATACTAGGAAAAACAAGTAAAATTAGCAAACACCCTTCCCTGTTACAGCAGGTGGAACTAGGCTTTCATCCTAGCTAGATAATGACAATAGCACCCTCCCAAGTGTGGTCACACATGTGGAGCCGATATGTTATTGACAGCATGAGAGATAGATAGATGATTGAACTCTGAGGAAAATATACAAAAGACACCTGAGAGTACAATAGGACATGCCGGGCCTGAGTCATTAAGAAAAGTAAGGCAAAAAAAGGCGTAAATGTTCTCGGGGACAAACCATGTTATCATGCAAGGTGTGCAAATTAATTGATTATTTTGCATATAAGTTAAATACTGGCTGTTTTTTCATGTAGCATACAAATACTTGATAGCTTTATTTTTACATTGAAATTTAAAGTTGATCTAGGACATGAACTCCTCCAACTATAAATCTGTTCCCACATTTTACATTTATCCCCCCTCCAATGCAACATGGTTTTGCCCTGGTGCAATTTACTCCTTTTTATCCATGCAGCATCGCCCCTATTTGCATTCTCAGTTGAGCTGTGTTGGACTAGGGTATGAAGGGCCCACAAAGAAAAGAAGGTGCCCATTAAAGTGCCACTAGAAGAGGTGGTTACTCTATTGAGAGGGTATAGTCAGTCTTCAGTGGGTGTGTCATTACCTTGTGTCTAGCGATGAACTGTGTAAGCCAGGCACACCAATGTTCGGTTAGATTTATAGCGGAATGGAGGAAGATGTCAGGAGGAGTAGTGACATAGGTTCTCAGGCTCACTGGGGATTTTCCAGTATCCCAGTGGGCCAGTCCAACACTGGTACAGAAACCATGTGGTGACTGCAGTTCAGCCTGTACATACCACGTGCACAGGGAAAGTTCATTTGTGCAGAAAACTAAAGAGAGATTCCATCTGCTGAATGTCCCCAGATTTTGTGCCAAAATTCTATACCTCCTAAATGGTTTTTGGCAGGACTATCCCTCTTTTAGGCCCAAATCCTTCTGTCCATATTTCATTCCAAATCTTTCCTCTTGATGGTCTGAAGGACAGTGCTGTATGGAAATCTACCTCCATTGGATCAGGGTCTGTTGTGTCTTGTGTTTTATGGAAACAAATATCTAAATTTCTTCTGCGGTGCATTTACTGGTCTATAAATACATAACACTGTGTATTTAATAAGAAATATAAAGTGTACCTATTTTACCAATGTTGAGAGGTATTACATTTTTCTCGCTGATTATAATAGTATTTATTTATATGATGACATATTCCTCAACACTTTGCAGAGAATATGTAATCATTCACATCAGTCCCTGTCCCAGTGGAGCTTGCAATCTATATTCCCTATTGTGCGCGTGCACACACACACACACATAATTTTGTCAGAAGCCAATTAACCTTATGCCTTTGGAGTTTGGGAGCAAACTGGATCACCCGGAGGAAACCCACATTTGTGTGTAAGTGGCTGGAATCAAATCATATGTATTGTGTTTATGATTATAAGTCCACATATGCTATGGTAAGTTTCTGTATAATATATAGTGATACATACGTCTAAGTTAATTTGGAACAGCAAAGAAATTGGATTTCTGGGTAACCTGGAAACTACCTTTGTGAGTGGTTAATTAGTTATTAAATGATCATAACGTATTTGCCTTGGTATTAACTATCATATTACAGCAATATAATGGATGCACTAAATATATCACTATATTTTCTTCTGTCAAATTATATTTGTGTGATTATCTGAATTTATTCAACTAATAATTTTATTGTTTTTTTTATAGTAGTAAAACAAACTTGTTTTTTAAATACCTTCTGCTCAGAAAGGGATTCATTTCCTTGTTTTCATAGAGAAAATCAGCAGACCATAGAAAGCCATGTTATACTAGTGTTTGGAATTAAGAATATCAAGTGCAAGTTAAATAAACACATGTTAAAATAAATCATGAGCTTCTATATTAGTTACACTATAAAATAAATATGTAATTTGTTAAATGTTGCAATCTACATTCTCTGCTATCTACTAAAGAATCGTTTTCCATACCAACTTTTTCCAAGATATTGAGCAGATACAGATATCACAGAACAGTCCAAGGATCTATACCATCATATCCTACGAATTTATTAGTAACTGTCCATATTTTTACTGCTTGTACCACTGACGGAGAGGCACCAGTAGTGATCTTACCCGAAAGTAAGGCTTGTAACATGCCTTACTTTTGGAATGGTTACTATGAACGTGACGTGTTAATTCCCAGTGGAAGTCATAGTAGATCAGAGACCCAGAGTTTGAGGTGGGCCAATTGAGAGGCATAGTAATAAAGCTTCAAGTTGAGGAGCGCTAAGCCATTTGAGGTTCTGCGCCTGTACAACAAACTGATTTTGATCTTAGTTTTCACCTTGTTCTCACTGTGCACTGTCCTAAGACCTAATCAGTCAGTCAAGAGTCTCTATTTCAAGTACAAAGTGAGGGATAGCAGGCACCCCTGACTGCTACCTCTTCTCAATTTAAAAAAATGTGAGACGTATCCATTCACGCACACTCATCGTACAGGACAGGAAAAAAGGAGCTTGACCGATTTTACATTTGTAGGCCCCACCCCAAACTGGAAGCCATTTCCATTATTACTATTTATTTTCATTTTGTAGGTGCAGCACTCCATTAAATTGGCAGCTTGATATCAATCTTTACATTTTATTGAATTTTGCCAATGTTTTGTAACTGACCGCCTCATCACTGTCACTTTTCAAACACATAAATGCTGAGACAGACATAATATAACACAGGGACAATGATACTTATATCAGGAAAGATTCCATTACAATACCCGATACAGTTACAAATCTTACACACGGAATGAACTGCAGCTCACATTCTTACCCACAGTACGAGCTATAACTAGCTTAATTACACACAATATGAACTACACTGCTTCCAATATAATTATATATATATATATATATATATATATATATGATTGAATGAAAATTGAGGTAAATAGCCATACACATATTAACACAGCATCGAACATCTAAAAAAATCACTCTCTCCACCACTTTATCTGATTATGAAATCTTGTTCCTGCTCTGTGCCATGCTTCAGTAAGAGTGCCTTCACTTTGCCCAACTGCTTCCCTCTAGCTGTGCAGAAAGAGACAGTGTAATGAAGGAGCATACTGCGAAAAGATGCACAGTGTGAAAAGGGGCATAGTGTAATGAGGGAAACAGTGTGAAAAGAAGCAGAGTGTAAAAAGGGGCCCAGTGTGCTAAAGCACAGTGAAATCTTGTTCTATTTGCGGCAACTTATCTGTGTGAAGCTGGGTTTTCGTCTGTGGTTGTATTAAAAAGCAAGTACTGTTCAAAAATCAGTATGGAACAGGAAATAAGGGTGGCAGTGTTCAAGCTGCTCCCAAGGTTTGAAAAGTTGTGTAGTGCACAACAGGTGTACACAACCCATTAATAAATATGTTTGGTATTTTTATAACATTCTTTAATAACCAAGCACACTTTTGTACATATTGTTGTTTTTTGTATGAACTTATTCCTGTTAATGAGTGCTGTAAATTGTTCTTTGAAATAAAATATAAAAAATATTCTTTTTCCTTGGATTGATGTGTATTATTTTTGCAAACAACTTAATAAGTATTTGTGTCCTGACCTAAATACTTTTTACATTATGTTATTTTAACTAAACTAATTAAAAATGGGACTGCTCTGTAATTATTTTGTCTTAGAGGTGCCTTGAAAAAATTATGGAGACCCTAAGGGTACCTGGAACTGAGAAAGTTTGAGAACCACTGCCCTAGACTAAAAATTTGGTAGCACAACATTGAACAAAGTAAATGCAATCAACCACTTCCTATGGCCATGGATGAGCTTCCTGCACCTCTTTACTAGCAGTTTGGTCCACTGTTCTTGTGCAAACTGCTCCAGTTATCCCAGATATTGTTGCTTAAGTCTGTAAATCACTTTTGGATGTTTCCTAAATAAACAAACAAACTGGCAAACTAACAGACTTGGGAATACGTATTCTGCACTTAGTAATGTATTGTGATATGAAAACCCTTCTTTTTAGGATATTGTTAAAAGTCATTGACATAGTAGTATATCCTAATTAAAAAAAATAAGATAAAACGATGCCTCCAATCCCATAAATCTAAGTAAAAATATTTAAATAAAATTGAAAAATGTAAATCTTAATATTAATTTTGCAATATTATAAAAGAACGATATACAGTCATGGCCAAAAGTTTAGAGAATGACACAAATATTTTTCACTAAGTCTGCTGCCTGTGTTTTGGATGGCAATTTGCATATGCTCCAAAATGTCATGAAGAGTGATCAGCTGGATTGCAATTAATTTCAAAGTCCCTGTTTGCCATGACAATGACCTTTATCCCCAAAACAACATTTCCACTGCATTTCAGCCCTGCCACAAAAGGACCAGCTGACGTCAGGTCAGTGATTCTCTCGTTAACACAGGTGAGAGTGTTGACAAGGACAAGGCTGGAGATCACTGTCATGCTGATTGAGTTAGAATAACAGACTGAAAGCTTTAAACGGAGGGTGGTATTTGAAATCATTGTTCTTCCTCTGTTAAACATGGTTAACTGCAAGGAAACACGTGCAGTCATCATTACTTTGCACAAAAAGGGCTTCACAGGCAAGGATATTGCTGCTAGTAAGATTGCACCTAAATCAGCCATTTATCGGATCATCAAGAATAGTTGTGAAGAAGGTTTCAGGGTGTCCAAGAATGTCCAGCAAGTGCCAGGACCGTCTCCTAAAGTTGATTCAGCTGCGGGATCGGGGCACCATCAGTGCAGAGCTTGCTCAGGAATGGCAGCAGGCAAGTGTGAGTGCATCTGCACGCACAGTGAGGCAAAGACTTTTGGAGGATGGCCTGGTGTCAAGAAGCCACCTCTCTCCAGGAAAAACATCAGGGACAGACTGATACTCTGCAACAGATACAGGGATTTTACTGCTGAGGACTGGGGTAAAGTCATTTACTCTGATGACTCCCCTTTCAGATTGTTTGGGGCATCTGGAAAAACAGTTGTCCGGAGAAGGAAAGGTGAGTGCTACCATCAGTCCTGTGTCATGCCAAAAGTAAAGCATCCTGAGACCATTCATGTGTGGGGTTGCTTCTCAGCCAAGGGAGTGGGCTCACTCACAATTTTGCCTTAGGACACAGCCATAAATAAAGAATGGTACCAAAACATCCTCCAAGAGCAAGTTCTCCCAACCATCCAAGAGCATTTTGGTGACAAACAATGCCTTTTCCAGCATGATGGAGCACCTTGCCCTAAGGTAAAAGTGATAATTAAGTGGCTCGGGGAACAAAACATCAAAATTTTGGGTCCATGGCCAGGAAACTCCCCAGACCTTAATCCCATTGAGAACTTGTGGTCAATCCTCAAGAGGCGGCTGGACGAAAAAAAACCCACAAATTTTGTCAAACGCCATGCATTGATTAGGTAACAAAGGGCAACCATTAGTCAGTATGTGGCCCAGAAGTTGATTGACAGCATGCCAGGGCGAATTGCAGAGGTCTTCAAAAAGAAGGGTCAACACTGCAAATATTGACTATTTGCATAAACTTAATGTAATTGTCAATAAAAGTCTTTAACACTTTTGATATGCTTGTAATTTTACTTAAGTATAACATAGCAATATCTGACAAAAAGGACTAAAAACACTGAAGCAGCAAACTTTGTTAAAACCAATACTTGTGTCATTCTCAAACCTTTCGGCCATGACTGTGCTATGTATTTATAGAAACTGTCCAGACAAAAGTGCAATACTGCCACCTCCTGGCAAGTTTAAAAATAAAGAAAATTATATGGAGTAAATTAAAGTCTAACATGGAGTTTTCATTGTTCTACTCATCAGTTTCCATTTTTACTTAAATCTACAATTTAAATTAAGAACAATATTATAAAACGTATTCATATATATGATATTAGGTAGATTAAAATGCATTGTACACAAATTTACATAAAAAAACAAACCATGAAAAAATGTTGTGCCTTTAAAAAAATAGGCGTTTTAAATAAGGCTGTCATAATCGCTGAATATTGGCGATTTGACAGATCCGCTGCTCAATACATTTACCCCCAGGTATCATTGTGAAAGTGTTTTGCTATGTGCCAGCAAAGAAAGTAACACAATACTGGAGCAGTAACTTTCTTTTACAATAGCTTAATGGAGGCCTGGGTACTTTGTACACATTCCATCGCTCTCTGCACCACCACTTTTGGGACAGACACTCTGCATGGAGCATAACCTGGACCAAACCAGGTTCAACTTAATTTTTCCACACTTGGATTTCATCAGGAGACTACTGTGTTTATATATAGTGTTGGTTGCAGGCTAGATGGCACTAGTTTAGCATGTGTTCAGACTCTAGCGTTTGGAATCCTTCCCCACAGGATTGAAAAGTTCTGTGACCACAACCAGTAGTCCAAATTGAAATAACTAATAAGAATCTAAAAAGACAGATGCTTGTCATAATGTACCTGCAATGCTAATGCATGAAGTACTATCAGCTGGAGGGGGTCAACAAGCAAACAGCCAATTAAAAATGGCTACATAGTGCTGCAGTTGTCATCATCATCATCGTATTCTTTACACCAGTCCTCTGCTACCTGCAAAAGATATGATATAAAGATTTGTAGAAGGACAACTAAAAAAATCAGCTTCATGCTTAAAACTTAACTTGCTATTTAAAGGGGGATAAAAGCTTCTATGTGGGATCGCTGATTTGCATTCTGGCTACTGACCGTGAAACATTCTGCTACATTTGTAGGTAACAATAGCAAACTGCTAATGACATATATACTTTCTTTTTAAAAATGTATTTTTTTTATGAAAAAGTACATTACAGTGCATAGGAACTTGTCTCAAAACAATGTCAACATAAAAAGGTCATATAACGTAATCACTTATACATACTATAGGGTTTTTGGGAATGAGGAAAGGGCTCTCAAACACGAGACAGCGAATTCAATATAGGTGGTAGTTAATGAGAATTTTATGGACCTGGCGGCTGTTCTGACAGAGCAGCAGGAGCAGTCCTTCTTGCTGCTCTGTTACTCTAATGACTCAACTCAATCATGTCAGAACCAGGGGATAGAGGAGGTGTGTCAAACTCCTCCAATCACATGATTGAGTGAGTGCTGCTACGTAGCTGAAACCACAGGAGAAAACTCAAGCACATTGATGAAAAAATGACATGTGGGAAATAATCTGGCAGTGAACATGTGAAGGAAAAGCTGTTGGTCCGTGGGGGCCTGTGAGAGAACAGCTGATGGGCAGGGGGAGTATGTGAGGGAAGAGCTGGTGGGCAGCAGGGACATGTGAGGGAAAATTTGGTGGGCAGTGGGGGGTATGTCAGTGTGTACCAGGTATGTGATATCTGTGTGACCTGTCTATAGTGATCAGTGCTTGCAAGCTGTGTCATATTGGTGTGTCCCGTGTGTAGTGGTCAGCAGTGGTCGAAGTGGGATGGTTATGGTGGTATGCCATACCTCGACTTCTCATACTGCTTTGAAACTACCAAATTCCATTCATTTTTATATTTTCTATTAAAGTAATTCTATCGTTTTCAAATAAGCATTGCATAGGCAATTGTTTTGTGTTTCTAACGCACAAAGTGATTTATTTTAGCAGATGTAAATAGTCAACAATTCAATACATTATTATATTATGATACAGTACAGTACAGCCAATACCAAAAGATAAATACATACCGCTGCTATCGCATGCGCTCGCTGCGCACCCACGGGACCCAGTGGACAGTATATCTGTTAGAATACTGTGATCAGTGAAGACTGAGAGCTGGGTGCACAGCTATGATCATATATACACAGTCAGTGTTACAGAGAACAATGCAAATGACGTGGCTTGCTTCTATAGGTCCAGACATCAGATGGGTCCAGGCTAAACAGGTCATAGGCTGATTCAATCTAAGGAATCCAAAGGTGGGGGTCGTCTCTCCAGGGGATGAGCTCCTTTCTTCCCGCCAATGTTCCAGTTACAATTAGCATTTCATAACCAACATCATACAAATGTTTATTCCCTAATATCAATAACTAAAGTATGCAATGTGCGATCTCTTCGCCGACTAGACCGGACAGCTGCTGATGATTAGGGTTTCAATATGATACTAGGCATGATACCTTTCCTAGAACCTGAACCTGGAATATCACTGAAGTGTACATATAATCATTATATATATATATATATATATAGACCAATAATAAACCAAATACTATCTGCTCATAAATTACAGTGTAACGGAACCAATATGAATATGAATTATATAAATAACTAAATGTTGTAATGCGAGTGTGTGCGTGCGTATTTTACAGTGCGATCGCACCATGCCACGTGTTACGTGGCGTACGGATCTGTGTTATGTGGCGTACGCATCTGTGTTACGTGGCGTACGGATCGCAATCGCACGGCAAAACAATATTAACCAATATACTTTCATTCATCCAATTATACGACTTCGACAGTCCACCCTTTGATAGTACAATAAACTATCACCTTAAAGATGTTATATGCAGGATCTCAGCACCACGTTTCATTTGTTATGTAATACAAGTCCCTCTTGGTGTATGACCACACTGTTTGTAGATCTAAACAAGTTATCATAAGAGAGTCTTAATTCTCTAAACGACTTCTTCTTTTACTATAAACCGTACACTTCTGGAGCTTGGAGATAACCTTTTGTATGCCCTTCAAGGGTGCAATAAAACACTTAATACATTATATGTAAAGGTACAGAGTACAATAGAACATGTATCAGCTATACAGAATACTCTACTATAGTACTTCAAGTTTAACAGGTTCATCTGTCCAACGCATGTCTTTAAGCTCAGAATATATTTAAACACTTCATGTTCATCGGTAGCATCATCCTATGTCTATCAATAATGTCATATACAATCTCCTTCAGCTTGCGGTAATATATAAACTTCTAATAATGTCATCAGTTCTTTTCATCAACACTTGTGGGCGGGCTATTGTCTGTTCGTTCTTCTCAGTCTCCCAATACTCAGATTTAACAGTGATTGGCTTGCAAAGCATTGGGAGACTTCAGACTAAGGGACCTAGGTGTCGTACTTTGTCCCCTAGTGACCTCCCACCCATAGTTCAAGTACCTCAAGAATATTTAGTGGAAAGAGGACTAATCCTACTTGATATAATCATTGAGGCATGTGAGAGCACGCCCAGCACTTTGTTTGGTCTAAAACCTTACCCTCCCAAGAATGATAATCATTCTCAAGGATGCCTGCTCAAGTCTGAATATTACTGGACTGGCATCACTGGGTGTACCTTTTCTTTTAACTATGGGGTCACCGTACTTACGGACGTAATGCTACTCAGACAATAGCCCCTCGCACTTTCTCCAAGCTCCAGGGTTTCCAAATTTTCCTTTACCACTGAATTGAATAGAGTAATTGGCTGGACCGATTATGCTACTAACTTCTCCTTCATCCCCAATACCTCCTTATCATTACCTGAACCAGCCTCTGTCACCTGCTAATAATCAAAAGAATTAACAGTCCTGAGAAGAGAATGAAATGAGAGAACACAAAACAGGAAAAACTACAACTTCATGCTGGACAACTGTCTTAGCCTTTGGCTCAGGTGCTACTAACTGCATTCGAGGCCTTCCAGAACAGACTCATGAGTGCCCTTGGACCCTTCTCTGAGTGTGGGCTCCTCTGCAGTGGGTGGAGTGGGCACCATTGTGTCTCTGCTACCCTTGAAGCCGTGATGCTGGTAGCCTACACCTGGTACCTGTCTGTCAAATAACCTGAGCCTAAGAAATTTCTGTTCCACAACTTACTCTCCAGATCCAACATCCTGACAGTTAGTGTGACTTTTCAGGAAACAGTGTTTTGGACGTTCTCGGTTGCTGTCTCACTATTTACCTTCTCTCAAGGTCTAACCTAGCCTCCCAGTTACAATCTCATCTCACGAGGGGTCAAGAACATTTCAAAAACTGACAGGTTAAGAGTCTGCCCAGGAGTGATCTTTTGGTAGCGGGAAAGGACTAGTGGCCGAAGCTATCAGTCACTTCAATCAAGCTCCAACTCTTATTCTATTCAATTCGTTCTACCTAGTACCACTACTTTATGTTCACACTGGTTTATGGCTAATTGAAAGTATGTGATTTGTTACCACTACTCATACATTATACATCTGTTATCAATAACATGAATACCCCTATCATCTATTATAACTCTAGGACTGTCACATTGAATAACAAAAGCTTTGAATATGACACAGTAATACATTAGACACATTTCAATACACCTTTACCCAGACATATTTCATTGGTACACCAGTGTATACTTGAGGATCCTGCATGGTGGTAATTGGATGACGTGGATTTGCTTTACCTGGAGGAAAACCCATCTGCCAGAGGGGTATGGGATGGCTTGATTGGTTTTATTTTCCTGACATTCTCTTAATCAAAATAGGACGTTGCCGTCCTACTAACTCCTCATCACATCTCTTCATCTTCCAGACAGTTTATTCCTCAGGTAACACAAATCTTCATATATTAACCAATATGTGTATGCGTGAATGTGTGTGTGTGTGTTCACATTTTAAAACTAAAACAATACAACGAAAAACAAAACAAAACATAGATTTGCTAGCTGTCACATAAAACCCTGCTGTCTATTTGACAGCTATGTTCGCCCTGGTGTGACAGCCATGTATGGTTGTGTGTGTAAGTGTGGACTTTACTAGCAGCTACTTCAGTTGGTAACTGTGTCACTGTATAAAGTCCTCTATGTAGTGTCCTACTCATGTGCTGGTATTGCTATAAAAAGATTTTTCAGTCAACTCAACGCCCCCTAGACTAGAAAAATGCTGAAGGCCAATGTATATCAATCGATTTTCCCTCTGCCAACTCACATGCCATTCTCAGTACCTCACATTCAGCTACTTGACTAAAGTGAGAAAGACAAAAGGGTCTATTTCTATAACATTTTCTTCAAATATAACAGTATCCAGTACATGTCTGTCTAACAGTAAAAAAATATAAAACATGAAAATTCTACATTTTCTAGGGTTTCACATTATGTCGTATCTTGTGGTAAAAATCCTACTCCAATGTTCTATACAGAGATGCCTAACCTCCAGCAATCTCCTATCCACCCTTTGTGCATCCATATAAAGGCACTTTTTTTGTACAGGAGGCATGAATCATAAAAACAAAAAAACAAAACAGATATGCAATCTATAAAACATGAATCGTATTTCCACAACAGAACCTTCTGCTTAAAATTAGCAGTTTATATACACATGAAAACAAAACCCCTGACTGTTTCTGTAACTCATGTCAATCTA
Organism: Mixophyes fleayi; assembly: GCF_038048845.1. Lineage (NCBI taxonomy): Eukaryota > Metazoa > Chordata > Amphibia > Anura > Limnodynastidae > Mixophyes > Mixophyes fleayi. The sequence continues at coordinate 207,291,116 of NC_134404.1, forward strand.
GTGTGTGTATCTCTGAATTTGTCTTATGTAAAAAAGAAAAAAAATATGTCTTAGCCCCATTGATGAGACTGTGTATGTTTTTATCTCTACCAGAGCAGAGAGAGAGAGAGAGAGAAAGAGAGAGAAAAAAAAAGAGAGAGAGAGAGAGAGAAAGAGAGAGAAAGAGAGAAAAAGAAAGATAGTGGGGTACTAGCATTTGTGTAAAGAATGAGAAATAAGAAAGCAATGAATAATGGGAATACAAAGATTTGAATACAAACTGTCGAAGTCAGCAAATTGGATAAAGTCATTTCAATTAAAATCGAGCAAACTTGGTTGTCTTGGTCTGAAAAGATGCGTACGGTACGCAATGGCGTAAAAGGGCACGTTACAACGTAAAAGGGCGTACGCACCCACAGAATTTAGTCTTTTTACATACATTCGCACAAACACGCTCACTAGTTGCAACACATAGTCATTTATGTCGAAATATAGTAGTATTTATGTTTTATATTAAAGTTATATGCATATTAGTGAAATATATGGAACAGGTTGAAGGAATCATATCATGTGTGGTATCATAATAAACCTCTTAACATTTGCTACTGTTCGGTTCACTCTGCAAAGGAATCGCAGAGTGCATACGCAAGTTATGAATGATAGGGAATTATGAACTACTTTAGACTAACGAATCTTGGCGGGAAGAGCAGAGCATACCCCCTGGAAAGATGACCCCCTCCTTTGGATTCTTTAGGATGAACTAGCCAATGATTGACAACCCCTTGGACCTTCCTGAAACCTGGACCAATAGAAGCAAGCTATACCATCTCAATTGTATTACTGTATTCCTGTGTGCATATAAGCAGCAGCTTCACATCTAGTGTTCAGACATCTTGTCCCCAGACTTCAGGATTGAATGACTGCACAATGGATCCAGAGCGCCTGCGATAAGTAACGGCTGTACTTATTATCACTTCGCTTGAATATATTATACTACTTTTTGCGAATAAATCTTTGTGCGTTGGAAACACAAATCGAGGTTCGACAATCGTTATTGGTTAGCGACAACACGCACTTAACAATTTAGGGGCTCGTGAGCTTTGGAGGTTTCGTTGCCGGACGATACGCAAGACCAACGGATTTTGGTTCCGCAACAAGGGGTGGAGACGCGTCATATATGGGTAAGAACGCAATGTGTTCAAAACCTGAATTTTACTCTGTGTTGTGAAACCGAATGTCCGTTTTGCATTGTCTAGGGCACGCTAACTAGAACCTAGGGACAAAAGAGAAAACTGTTTCTTTTACTGTCATTGTGCGTTTTAGCTGTATTGCAGTGCTTAGCGTATGTGTATTTCCTGCTGTGCGTACGCAAACTTCCGGTAGACAAAAAATCGTTTTGATAGTTATTATATGTGCATAGTATAATTACTTGTAAAAACCTCTGAGACATTATTACTGTTGTTGGGAACTTTTGATTTTCTGCGCAGAAAAGGTGTATAGTGTGTGATTTTGTAACGTAGATACACTGTTTATTATTCATTGTGCTCAGTTGCTGTCTGACGAGGCGGGTTTTCGCAAAGCGCTACCAATAGATCGCAAGGTTTGCTAATAACTAGTATTGGTAGTCAGTGCGATCTAACCGCACGACAACCGTTAGTGCGAATTGGTGAAGCAGCTAGGAGGAATTATATTGGAAAGGCTGGTTGATTGTATCGACTTTGTTCTCCCAGTTATAATAAACTCAACAGATTTTTTTGTGGTTTAGCCAGGGTATCGAGGAGCTGATAGCCCTTGGGTCCCACAGTGATATTTTCTGTGTTAGGGGTCCTTGTTTAGTACAAGAGGAAGCAAGTGGACGCGGCTTCAGAAAATACGTCCACGGCCAGTAAGAGATCTCTAGCGGTAGAGTGTTTGTAGCAAATTGTTAAAAGTGTTTTTGGAACTGTGGTCTGCATAGATTGGTGTTGTTCAACATGGGTGCTAAGCATACGCTAGAGATGGTCAGTGTACTGCCTAAGGAAGGTCCTATTGGTTCAGCGAGATTTCTCATGTGTAAGAAATATGGTGCATACGCAACTGCATATTGCGACACGTGGGTCAAGATGACCAAAGATTGTGATAGGCCTTTCCCAACAATAGGGAGTTTTAATGCAGAGGTACTAAATACTGTAAAAGATAAAGTATGGTTGATAAAGTCAACGAAAAAGAGAAATAGACATAATGATTGTTTAAAATTGTGGCAAATGGAAGGTAACACGTGGCAGAGCAGCGAATGCACAGCGGAAGTAGGCGTGGCGAAAAGCGCGCGCAGGGCGGAAGTAGCCGCTGAGAAGCGTGGCGAACTCAGCGCAAGCGCGCCCCCGCCACCTTATGCGGCGGGAGGGGTAAGTACAGCCGTTATTAAAACTGAAAAAAGAGAAATTGCTAAGTTGTATCCTGTTTTAAGCCAGTTTAAAACAAGTGTATCAGAGGATGAAGATGAACCCACTGTGATTTCGGCCATTGCTCATGCTGTTAATATGCTAGAGGTTCAGCGTAAGTATGGGAAAGGAGCAATGGCTGAGATAGGTGAGAGTAGTGTGATCACTAGGAGTGATAGCGTTCTAAATCTTGAAACAGCAGATCCGATAGTGACTTCTGAAACCAGTGAACCAGAGGGTGCGTACCCAGTCCGCACAATATCAGTTCCCAATGGGAAACCGGATAAGGATGGTATAGTTCCTTTAAGAAATGTTACAATGCATTGTCCCTGGACTAGATCAGAATTACGTTCCATTATGACTGAATTCCCAGATCCTAGAAAAGAGTTGGCTAAATGTCAGAAGTTTGTTAAAGACTTAGGAAATGCACACGAACCAACCGATAAGGATTGGCGGGTAGTGTTGAGGGCGTGTCTTCCTCCCAATACTAACGTACAACAATTCATCAAAGATTGTTCGTTGGAGGAAGATGACACCTTGACGGATGAGATTAATCAAGAGAATATAGAACAAATTGTTAAACATTTAGCCATCTATTTTCCAGTAGTAACGAATTGGAGTAAAATTTTCACCATCAAGCAGAAAGATAGTGAGACAGCAGCAGATTACTTCATTAGAGCTATAGCAGCGATAACACGGTTCACTGGGATATCAAACATAGGTGAGGACCCACATCACAGAGAGGTAGCTGTAGGAGTATTAATGGATGGCCTTAGAGAAAAATTTAAAGACGAGAGTACAAACCACATTACCTAATTGGAGAGGCATCACAGTAGATTCTCTTAGGGAGTCTGCTGTGGAGCATGACAAAAACCTTTTAAGGAAAAAGGAAGAGAAAAGTGATAGGTTAATGACGGTGAGTATACAGGATCTAGAGGGGATGCATACACGACCACCAGCATACAACCCACATAATAAGAAACATAGAGTGATCAGATGTTTCAATTGTAATGAAGAAGGACACTTTAGGAGGGATTGTAAAAAGGACAGATACAACCTTAGAGGTGGGACACATAGATATCCTCCACGGAAGAACTCACATAGACTAGAAGACTCACATCTACCCGCACATATTATAACAGCAAATATTGCTCGGGAAAATGATAGTCAGCGCTAGGGGTCAGGTCATACCTGTAATCTACAGCCAGTGAGGTTAACTGAGAGTCAGAGTGAAGAACCAACAACGATAGTTGACATAGCTGGTAGGAAACAAACCTTTCTTGTAGATACAGGGGCGGCCCGATCTGTGATAACCTCTCCTTTCAATCTACAGGTGACCAGTAAAACTATTCCAGCTCTGGGAGTAACGGGGAGAGTGTTACATTATCCACTAACTAAACCTGCTGAAGTTACTATCGGGCCCCTGCATACCAAGCATTCGTTTCTCTTGGCTGCGGCGGCTCCTACTAACTTGCTGGGAAGAGACTTGTTATGTAAAATGGGATGTGTCATATACTGTACTTCTGATGGTGTGTTCTTAGATATACCGGAGAAGGTCGCACATGAGGTACAGGATATATTAGACACCACTCAAAGGTTAATGTTACACTCTCCTGTTATAGAACAAAGTCCATCTCAAGTAAAGGGGATGTTGCTGGAAATACCAGGTTCACTATGGACCAGAGATGGACAGGACACTGGACTGATGGCAAACGTAGCCCCTGTCATGGTCAATCTAAAAAGGGGTAGGATAGCTCCAAAAATCCCACAGTATCCATTAAAACCGGAGGTGGAACTAGGGGTATATCCTGTTATTGAGAGGCTGTTACAACAAGGAATTTTAATTCGTACAGCCAGTACAGCAAATAGTCCCATTTTCACTGTGAAGAAGAGTGGGGGGAGGGGCTATAGATTAGTCCAGGACTTAAGGGGAATTAATAAAGTTGTTGAGAGCCAAATCCCCGTAGTGCCGAATCCAGCTGTCATCCTCATGCAGAACCCACCGTCTGCTAGTCATTTTACTGTCATTGATCTATGTTCTGCTTTCTTCTCAGTCCCTCTTCACCCTGACTGCCAATACCTTTTTGCATTCTCCTACCGGGGAGTGCAATACACATGGACCAGACTTCCCCAGGGGTTCATTGACAGCCCCAGTATTTTCTCCCAAGCCTTACATGACTGTTTGCAATCCTTTCAACCCCACAATGGGTCTGTTGTAATTCAATATGTGGACAATTTTTTGCTGTGCTCTGATTCTTTTATGTCATGTTTACATGATACTAAATTGTTGTTACTTCATCTTTCACAAACAGGGCATAAGGTGGCAAAGGATAAATTACAGCCATGTCAGACTAAGGTCAAATACTTAGGACACTGCCTCACAAAGGGGCTAAGACACTTGACAACCGACAGGATTGAGGCAATACAACACATGACTCTGCCGCAGAGCCAGAAGCAGATTCATACTTTCCTGGGGATGTGTGGATACTGTAGATCCTGGATCCCAGGTTTTTCTATTCTGGCATTACCATTGCAGGAGCTAGTCTCTTCCTCAAAACCAGAACGTGTCGTACACACAGAAGAGTCAGAGCAAGCGTTCTTTAATCTAAAAGATAGTCTGACTAGAGCACCTGCATTGGGAATACCTGATTATGAAAAGCCTTTTGAGCTATACTGTACGGAAGCTGATGGTTGTGCAGCAGGTGTCCTCACACAGAAACATGGTGATGCTAGCAGACCGGTAGCATACTACAGTGCACAATTGGACACTGTGGCAAGAACACTCCCAACATGTCTCAGAAGTGTAGCAGCAACTGCTCTTCTGGTAAGTAAGAGCGAGGACATAGTATTAGGACATAATTCAACTGTCTATACACCCCATGCTGTATCAGCTCTGTTAAATTCAGCCCAAACCAGACATGTTTCTTCAGCTAGATTCACAAAGTGGGAACTAGCCCTGATGGCACCCTCAAACATCACCATCAAACGATGTAGCACCTTAAATCCAGCTACATACCTTCCATATGTGTCTCTAGAGACACAAAGGGTGGGAGGTGAGGAGACCCTGGTTGATGATGAGTTAGGAAGGAATATTGACACGCATGACTGTATGGAACACCTGAATCAGACCTTTACTGCAAGGCCCGACATACGTGACACCCCCTTAGAAAATGTAGATTTTACGTTTTATACAGACGGGAGTTGTCATAGACAGACAGAGACGGGAGAGCTATGTACTGGTTACGCTGTTGTAGACTATCAGGATGTGGTAGAAGCTGAACCCCTTGGCCCACTTCACTCAGCCCAGGTGGCGGAACTAGTAGCACTAAGGAGAGCGTGTGAGTTGGCAGAGGGTAAATCAGCCAATATATATACTGACTCTAGGTACGCCTTCGGGGTAGTGCACGATTTTGGGGCCCTTTGGCATCTTACAAACTTTATGACAGCAGCAGGTACGCCAGTGGCACACTCACAACACATAAAAGGACTTCTGACAGCGATACAGTTACCCAGAACAGTAGCCGTCATAAAGTGCAAAGCCCATACCTTTGAAGAAGACCCAGTGTCATTGGGCAACAACAGGGCGGACGAAGCTGCTAAATGGGCAGCAGGGCAACCTATGACTGTATCGACCGAGACTATGATGGTTTTTCAGACATTAGACATGCAGAAATTAATTGAAATGCAAGATTTGTGTTCCCTGCAGGAAAAGGCGGTCTGGAAGGTGAAGGGATGTGGTCAAGAGTCCTCAGGACTCTGGAGGGATGGACAAGGTAAGCCTGTAGCTCCCCAAACGTACTATCCAAGCCTGGCTGAAGCAGCACACGGCCTGACTCACCTGGGTAAAGAAGGTATGTGCAAACTGGTGAGAGCATACTGGTGTGCTCCCGGATTTTCCTCTCAGGCTGGTAAGAAGGCAATGTCATGTCTTACTTGTTTGAGGAAAAATGTCGGGAAAACTATTCCAACTGAGCCATCCCACATCCCTCCTACAGACGGACCTTTTCAGGTAATACAAATTGACTATATCCAATTACCACCGTGCAGGAATCTAAAGTATGTGTTAGTGTGTATTGATGTGTTTTCCGGTTGGGTAGAAGCATATCCGGCAGCCACTAATACTGCTGAGTTCACTGCAAAGAAAATTGTACAAGATTTTGTATGTAGGTTCGGTATCCCTAGAATCATTGAAAGTGATAGGGGTACCCACTTTACTGGTGATATCTTCCAAAATATGTGTAAACTCATGGGAATCGGTAGCAGACTTCACACCCCTTACCGACCACAAGCCAGTGGTAAGGTGGAGAGAGTAAATGGTACTATAAAGAACAAGCTTGGTAAGGTAATGGCTGAAACTGGGTTGGCATGGCCAGAGGCTTTGCCATTGGTCCTCCATAGCATTCGGACCACTCCTAGACCTCCTCTTAATCTGTCCCCCTTTGAGATACTGTTCGGACGACAACCTCATTTGATCGTGAGTCCACAAGACGACTTGAAGTGTAATAATGAAGTGACTGTACAATATCTTATAAGAATGAGTAGACAGCTAAAGCAACAACAACAAAAACTAAAAATGCTGTCACCTGGTATGCCAGAAATGAACTGTCATGATGTTGAACCTGGAGACTATGTTATGATCCGCAATTTCTTACGTTCAGGTTGTTTAACAGACCGTTGTGAAGGCCTGTACCAAGTGCTGCTGACCAGTACTACATCACTGAAGGTTGCAGAGAGAGACACTTGGGTCCATTCCACCCACTGCAGGAGAGTCCATAATCCAGAGAAAGTGCAAGATAAAACTGAGACCGATGACATAGATCTGTCACTTGTGAGTCTGTTCCGGGAGACCTAAAGCCTGCAGTCGGGACACCTGAACCAGAGACGTTGCCCCAGAACTATCTTTCCAGCGATGGAGTGGCGATTATTGTTTTTCTTTTGGTCCAGGATTTTCCTTGTTTTTACTCTTTCTAGGACATTCTATTTTTGTGAAGAAGGATGGAGGACAGAGGAGGGTTCTGGTAGTGATGCGGATGAGATGGAGGCAGACGAAAAGTTATTAGGATACTCAGAGCAGCCCATTATCAAGCTTGGTCTGGGGGTTATGAAAAGGTCTGCTAGCTCAGGAACTCGGAGGCAGTGTGAGGGGCTATTGTCTGATGAGTATTGTATCTGCAAGTTCTGCGACTCCCTAGTTGAAGAGAGATGCATCCAACGATGTCAGTCCCCCAGTACTCTGAATATAGGCGGGCATCCTTTGGAGGATTATCACTCCCTGGTGGGTAAGGTGATAAACCAAACCGAGTGTTGGGTGTGCTCTCACGTGCCGCAAGGGCAGCATAATATAGGACTAGTGCCATTCCCTCTAAACATATCCGAAGTACTCGAATTAAGGGGTGGGAGGCCCATAGACGGGAGGTACAATAACACTAGGTCCCCTAGTCTGACGCTTCGACAATACTCCATAGACAGATCTTTGCTGTGTCTAAATATCTCTCATGCAAAGCGTCTGGAGAATTGGGAAGCTGACTCTTCAGATCAGACCATGGCTCGCCACACTCATTTTAGAGGGAGACTCACAAGGTCACCAATAGGCAGGAATGTTGATGGAAGTCACAAACTAGGGCGTATAACCAAACATAAGAAAGTAGCCATTGGAAAAGTCTCTATAGATAATTGTAAGAATGTCATCCATGCCGACACGTGTCTGGAGCAAATGGAGACACTAGGCATGGGTAGTTTTATCAAAACTCTGTGTGATATAATTAATGGGCATACTGTTCCTTATGTTCTCCCTGATGATGTGTATTTTGTTTGTGGAAGGAAAGCCTATTCCTGGGTGACTCCGAGTTCCAAGGGCTTGTGTTTCTTAGCTAAACTGGTTCCTGAAATCATGACTATTACTCATGAAGAAATGGTTGGTATTCACAAGACTACATCACCACCATACTTACACACACAGTATGAACACCGTGGCAAGAGAAATATGATTCCAGGTGAGAAGCCCATAGCTACAAAATTGATTAGTGAGACCGCAGGGTTTCAAGTAATGGTTGCTCTAGATCTCACCAGGACCGCTCGGGGAACATTAAACTTTAAATATATCCAAGACCTAGCTAAATTAATAGATAATATCACCGAGATGTATGATGACACTTTCAGGTATACTGGAAGGGAGCTACAAGCGTACAAGAAGGAGTTGGTGCAACATAGACTGGTACTAAATTATCTCATCTCTATTACTGGTGGGTACTGTGTTACACTGGCCACCCAGTTCGGTGTCAAATGTTGCACGTACATCACCAATAATACGGATGACCCTAAGGAGGTTATAGACCGGAAGATGGATGAAATTCTGCAACTGAAATGGGAATTTCGAAGGAACCATAATTCTTCGTTATATACATGTAGAAAGGGAGATTTTACAACACAAATGACAGCTGGATGAGACTCTATGGGAAAATGGCTGTATTCATTTCACTAATCCCCTTAGCTATTTGCTAACTATGACCCCCTCCCCAATACATGACTAGGGGGTCTTAACCGTGCAATCCAGTGTCGTCCGTCATTTGTTCATTAAGAACTCGGTATCACATTGACTACATACCTTTTCAACGGACTTTCCTAACTTATTATAGAGAAATGTAAAAATTAACTGTTGATGACTCATCTGAGATACATAAAACGATATTTTGGAGCAAAGTATGTACATACTTCATTTTTTTTATAATGATTCTCGGCCAAACAAATTATCATGAGTCACTGCAGCCTGAAACAAAGAGTGTTCCAATGATGCATTGTTAATTAGTCTTTCAAGAGTAATCTTTCTATTTCTCTACCTCACCCTTTTAAACACTGAGTCTATATTTCTTTTGTGTACCCTTTATCTGTAAGAGGGAAACAAGATAGTTATCTCAAAACAGCAAACAAAACAAACATTTCCATTCTTTACCATCGGCCAGCGATTAGGAAAACAAGCATTTGACAACATAAAACAAGCAAACAAAATCAATAAAGATTACCTTTTAAATCAGTTTTTTTTCCTTCTAAACCTGCTCACCAATACTTACCACAGAATTATCTCTAGAGTCGGCTATGGTTCTCCCCCAAAGTATTAGTTGCTTTGGGGTGTGCAATAAATTGTTGGGGAATCTCTGAGACTTGTGTATGCCTCCTTTGTGGGTGTCTATATGATTTCCAACCCAGGTATCCCTTTTTCTCTCTACACAGTTCCTACTCATGTGTCCCTTCTTAAGGCAGTAAAAACACGTCCTTGTCATGTCTGCACAATCTTTTGCTAGGTGTCCTATTTTATTGCATTGAAAATACTTTCTCAACTCATGTTGTTTCTTTTCCTTAAACCAGGTGTTATTATGCTGTGTTTGTGTGTGCCGTCCCTCTAGTGTTGGGATACTTACCATCATTACCCTATCACTTAGTGCTTTTTCCTCTTTACATATATGTTTATCATGGCCTATAACTGACTCTCTGAGAACACTTACAGTACTTCCTCTCCAGTATGGTAATGAAGTTTGTACCCTTCTTTTCAAGTTTTCCCTGAGGCCATCCTTTAGAACTTTAACAGCAACCTCTCTGTAGTGTACATTATCTTTTATGTCTGATACCCCAGTATATTTGGCCATCGCTATCAGAGCCCTGCAAAAATAGTCTGTTGCATTTTCACTATCTTTTTGCTTGATAGTAAAAATTTTACTCCAGTCCACTATCACTGGAAAATATATGGCCAACTGTGTGATTATATGTCTAATATTGTCCTGATTATCATCCTCGGTTAAGGATTCATCCTCCTCCAACATACAATCCTTAATGAACTTTTGTATATCAGTATTGAGAGGAAGACAGGTCTTCAATAATACTCGCCAATCGTTATTAGTTGGCTCGTACACATTACCATAATATCTAATAAACTTCAGACATTTGGTCAAATTTTTCCTAGGGTCAGGGAAATCAGACAAAATTGAAAATGTTTCAGACCTAGTACATGGATCATGCTTTGCTACATGTTTTAAAGGAACTTCATCATCTCTGTCCGCCTTCCCATTGGGAACTGCTGTTGTGAGGACAGGATGCAGACTTATCAAATCACTAAATCCTGAACTAGTTGTTGAAATTGCTGCTGCAGTACAATGGATGTCTCCCCCTGTGATAACCTTTACATTATTCTCACCACTTTCAGCCGCTGCCCCTGCTGGTGGAACCGTTCCCTTTCCTTGTCCTGAAACATTACTTTTAACTGTCACGGGCACTAGGAGTCTTGCCCAGGATTTCACCAGTTGACTATGCTTACCAGAGGGGCGGAGTTTGCACAGCAGTCCTCTGGCAGCAGGATGAATAGTGGAACGTATATAACAGCAGATGGAGAGAGGATGCCAATGGAATTGATGATAGTCAGCGACTTGCAGCTATATTGGTAGATGAGTCAGCGACTTGCATCTATAGTGGAAAGGCAGGTTTGAACCACGGAGACCAGGGTGGACGTGAGCAGGTGAAGGAAGGTAACAGGAGAGTCAGTGGTCTGCGGATAGCAAGTTGTACCACTGCTGTGAAGGGAAGACTTGTCCAGGTGCAGGTAGGTAGCGGGGAAGTCAGTGGTCTGCGTACAGCAAGTTGTACCACTGCTAGTAAGTGAGGAGTAGTTCAGGTGCGGATGAGTGGAGGCATGAAAAGAGTCAATAACGGTATGAAGACACTGAGAGCACAGAGGAACTTGTTCCAAACAGATATGCAGCCTTTACAGCTAATAGTCTATAACAGTATTTATACCGCTACTGAGTAGAGAGGCTTGCACAAAGCAGATATGCGGGATAATAACTGATAGTCAATCACAAGTATGCATATCTCTGCTGAGTAAAGAAGCTTGTTCCAAACTGATATGCAGCGTAACAACAAATAGTCTATAGCGGGTATGGATATCGCTGCTGAGTAGAGAAGCTTGTCCTAGGCGGATATGCAAAGTAACAGTTGATATTCAATAACAAGTAAGCATACCGCTGATGAGTAGAGAAGCTTGTCCACGAGGATATGCAGGTACAGCGGGAGCGCTGAACGGCTGTAGCGGGTATGGGAACCGCAGGTGAGCAGAGCAGGTAATCCAGCAGACAGCTGAGGATACGAGCAGGATACAGGAGTCTGTAGCGGGTATGGGAACCCCAGGGGAGCAGAGCAGGTAATCCAGCAGACAGCTGAGGACACGAGCAGGATACAGGAATCTGTAGCGGGTATGGGAACCCCCGATACTTCCCTTTAGAATGCAGCTTGAAATTTAATCGCCGAACACGCGGGTGTTGAAGAACCCGCATGTTCATACATTTACCCCCTGGTCTTTGTTTAGCTAGTGTTTAGGTTTACAAGAAACTGTGTGGAATATTTATGGTTTCAAATACTTTACCATCATGACATTAAAAACGAAGTAAAAAGCAAGCAGTTGTTGGCGTGTGTTTGACTAGAAGTCCACAAGTATGCTTTTGCGCAATACATATATATATGTGTATGTGTGTGTATATATACATATATATATATATATGTATGTATATATATATATATATATATATATGTATATATATATCTATATATACACATACAGATATATATATATATATATATATATATATATACACACATATACTATACTATAATACTACCAGTACTACTATATATATTAATGTCTATACCTATATATGTGTGTGTATATGTATATATATATATATATATATATATATATATACATATATATGTATATATTTTAAAAATATATATATATGTCTATATATATATATATATATATTGTGGAAAGAGCCCGCTACTGCAGAAGCACACGGGTACAACTTCTTCCTTTTTATGGTTCTTTATTGTCAGGATGGTAATAATGTATTGACACCGTATACTTGCACAGCAATTATGGAGACCCTCAACGCTTACTATACATAGTCCAGCTCTCTGTCCAGATCAGCCAGCTAGCCCAGCGTTGATCTCCCTGAACAATGAAACAAGCAGGGTTTTATACCCGACACTCCTCCCACAGGCCTAGCTTGATGGACAGGTGACACACACACCTTCTCTTTAAAAGAAAACGCCCATCCCTGGCTCTGTTTAGACTATCAGACCCACCCTGTCTGTTTGTTGAGAGGAAGCAGCTTTTAAATCATGTAAGTAAACCAACTTTTACTACACATATGTTTTTACCTGGTTTAATCTCCACCTAGGTCCATAACTGTGCCAATGTTTTACTCTACTTCCCTGCTTTATCTGCATATTGCCAGCTAAATGCCTCCTTTTTTTTTACAATATATATATATATATATATTGAAGACAAATAGATACACACTGGTGCTTTCAACCACAGCGATAATACTGTAAAAATGTATATAACAACGGTGTATGATGTATACACAATAAAGTCTAAAAGTCTAAAATCGAGAATCCGAAAACTTCACTCATGTGTGAGCGGCAGCCAATAAAGCCTGTAGCCAGATGGTCAGTCCTGAAGAAGTAATCACTGAAACAAAACATAGGCAAGGCGCCTCATAGTGTAATATCAGATGTACAGTGGAACCATGATATGTTTCAAATGTGTACCATATAAAATAAGATAAGATGAGCAGCTTTAAAATATGGTGGATCCTCGTCAGACTGTTCCTCTGGATCTCAGCCAAGCATAAAAATAATGCAGAAAAAGGCAGAAAATAGTGTGATATTGTAATGTATTTCTTAATACACCTCGTGAAAATGAAACACCGATCCTTATCACACAAAGACACCTTATGGGGATTTCACGTGTTATCCCAGATAAAACACTTTGGAGGGTAATGAACCTTTCAACCAGGACACCAACACAAAAAATAAGTAATCTGCGTACCAGATGTCACTTGAATATCAGCATATCTCAGATACTTGACAACGATCTTCCTTATATTGAGGGTGTGTCTGTGCACAGACGCACCCTATTTGTTTGCTGTGAGGAAGGAGCTTTCAGACCATTGATTGGGTTTGGAGTCACACCCCCAATATAAGGAAGATCCTTGTCAAGTATCTGAGATATGCTGATATTCAAGTGACATCTGATACGCAGATTACTTATTTTTTGTGTTGGTGTCCTGGTTGAAAGGTTCATTACCATCCGGAAATTATCTTTCTTGATAAGCATCTTCAGTGTGCTCCTTTAAAAACTTATATTTCATGTCTTATATCTAGTAAGTGTTCATCACTTATTTTCTCTGGATCATTTGTGTCATCAATGAAAAAAGTACAACACTGGACTCCAAATTTAGGGTTAGACAGTACCCTCCAGACTAAGCTGTCAGGTAGTCCAATATTAACCTATTGTCTTGTGTAAATGTAATAATGTGTTGGGCTCTGGCACCATCTGATACACCTTTCTTCCGGAGGATTTCCACAATACTCACAAATACAGTTCTGTATTGGGTGTAAACCCCTATAGTCATGGGTTGCTCATTTCTTTATTTGGTTGGGTTGGCCTTTTTATATTGGAATTTTTCTCATCATGTATAATGATCTCTACATTACTATTGGCGTGAGTCTGGTTCTTCTAGACTGGTACACATCTATAGTCTACAATAAAAAAATAATAATTTGCAATCAATATACCTCCTGCTAATATCCCTTGGATCTTTAAGTAACTTGTAAAATACATTTTACCCAGACTCCCCTTGTCTGAAGATCTTGCAGTGGGAAGCGTGCATCCAGGTGTCATTTCCCTGTACTTCCACTGCAATGGGAGTCGACAATAAAACCTGGAAAGGACTCTCGTATCTGGGATCAAGACTCTTCCTGGCGTGCTTTCTCACGACCACCCAGTCTTGTGGTTGCAGTTTGTGGATACCTGTATCAAAATTAGGGTCTGGAATGGAAGCGAACACTTGTATATGTAGTTGCTGTGGAAAATAACAGCCTGTTATGTGTGCTGTGCCAAACAGGATCTCATATGGTGCTAAACCTGTGTCTTTCCTAGGGGTCTGTAGGGGGTGTGAAGGACAAATATGATTCCCATGTCTTTTAACAGTTCCTGGAATCCTTGCCCTGTAAAGTGTGTCCCTCTGGCACTTTCAATGACCTCTGGTACCCCATATCTGCAGATTACCTCACTCATAATTTTCTTGGCTACTGTTTTAGTATTTGCTTTCCTGCATCATCTTCATCATCAGTTATTTATATAGCGCTACTAATTCCACAGCGCTGTACAGAGAATGCACTCACATCAGTCCCTGCCCTATTGGAGTTTAAATTCCCTAACATACACAGACAGACAGAAAAACAGACTAGGGTCAATTTGATATCTGCCAATTAACCTACCAGTATGTTTTTGGATTGTGGGAGGAAACCGGAGCACCCGGAGGAAACCTATGCAAACACTGGGAGAACATACAAACTCCACACAGATAAGGCCATGGTCGGGAATCGAACTCATGACCCCAGTGCTGTGAGGCAGAAGTGCTAACCACTAGCCACCATGCTGCCCCATTTTCACGCGTCCGGCCAGTGACTAAAGCCTGTGCTGCTTGGGCAAACCCTGGTGCTATCCATAACCTGTTAGTCAGTGCAACCATAGCATCTTTCCCCAGATGGCGGCTTCTCGTGCAGCCTGGTCTACCAGTCTATTTCCTTCAGCCTCAGGGGTAGTGTCTTTGGTGTGTGCCTTCACCTTCATAACTGAGTTTGGAGGGCAGCTGGAATGCGGGGAACAGTGCCCTAATGTGTTCTGCATGCTTGACTGGTTTGCCTGCTGAACCCATAAAGTCCCTACTTTTCTATATAGGGCCTTAGTCATGTGCAATTCCAAAAGCATACCTTGAATCAGTGTAAATGTTTACTCTTTGTCTTTCTGCATATATGCATGCAAGTGTCAGAGCCTATATTTTAGCTTCCTGTGCTGACATGTGACTCAGTAGAGTCTGTGGAATCACTATTTCTGTGTTATGGTTACAGCACACCCTGTATAAGGGACACCATCTATGTAGTGGTATGAACCATCTACAAAAAGAGTGATGTCTGCATTTGGTAATGGTGTATCTTTGATGTTAGATAAAACCAGAGATTCTTGTCTCATTAGTGCTATACAATCATGTTCAGAAAAAGTTTGTGTGTATATTTTTTCATCTTGCTCAAACTAGGATGCCCCCGGATTCCTAGGGGAACCCTGACATGTCCTCCCATCTTTTGAAACATGCAAAAATAATGTAGTAGGATTCAACATTGTGCACCATTTAAGTGTAACATTACTGGGAGTTAGTAGTGCTACTCCATATTTAGTAATTCTGGCCAGTGACAAATGTTTTGTTTGTGCTTGGTTTAAAATTTCTGTTACTCCATGTGGTACCATTAGAGATACTCGGTGTACTAGCACAATATCTACAATATCTATACTCTTTTCAAGCACTACAGCAGCTGGAGCTACAGCTTTTACGCAGGTAGGTGCTGCTGGTATGATTGGGTCTACATTGTGCAGAGTAGTATGCAAGTGGCCTTAGTTTTCGACCATGTATCTGTGTCAGTACCCCTTGTGCATGTGCACTGACTTCATGACATAATAATGGGAAAGGTTTGTCATAATCTGGCAAAGCCAGTGCTGGCGCTGAAGTTACTTGAGCTTAAAATTGGTTAAACTGCTAATGCAGGAGCACGGATAATAGCTCATAAAGTCTTAAGAATTTTTTTATTTATGTACAGACATTGAATTCCCAAGAATGCATTACCATACCCAAGATACAAAGAAGTATTTACAGTATATGACGATTACAGTACAGTAAATAAGGGCAGTGAATGTGTTTACAACACTGATTGGCTTAAAACTATTATGAGGATAAAAATAAAAACCTTTGTTATCTACCATAATTTGACATTACATTGCATTACTTTGTTTCAAACCATCTAACATAAAATTTGGTCATTAAAAAAACAAACCAAAACACCAGTTCATATTCACCTATGTTAGTCTATTTCTCCTTCTCATTTTAAAAACATACCTTCTGACCTTCTACGACATACAGAAAACCCACCTTGTCCATGCATTTGCTATGCGAATAGCCCATAAAGTCTAATATCTCTTTCCAAAACACAGTAGTCATTACCCCACAGAGTCTACATTATTTAAATCCTTCATTAGTTTCTACTTATGTTTGTTGTGGCTGTGGACCAAAACATATCGCAAACTTCTAGTCATTGGGAGTTGGATAAATTCAATCTCGATTTTCTAAAGGGTTTTTCTCTGTAGCTGAAGACCTTCTGTAAAGAGAAAATACTTTGCATAGAGATTAATATTTATTCATTAGGGATTACAGTAACTGTCATCAATTCACATTTCCCAATCAGTGTGTGTTGCTGCATGTAACATGCTTGTCAGTATCAGTACACCATTATCAGGTAACCAGTGAACATTTTTGTGCAGTGAACAGCTGCTAATAAGACACTTGTTTACGTGTTTCTCTGTGTAGCTTAACTGTGATGTTATGCATTCCATGCCATGAAAATATGATTTCCTCAAAGGGGCAGTCCCTAATCTCACAAACAGGGAATGTCAAAGTGATGTGACCTGGGCGAGTGTTCAAAGCCACTCCTTTCTCATCATCACCTAGTACAGCCCTTTTGAATGACTCTGATGTGTCTTCCTGGTTTGTAATCATTCAACAAACAGCCCTCTCAAAAGGTTCCAGGCATTCAGCCATTTTGAAAGCAACACTGCTCATCTCATAAATCAGAGTACTCTCCTTAGACACCTCGCATTGTGTCTGCAAATCTCTCAGCATTTCTCAACAGAATCTCCCATCACCAAATATTCACACATATTTTCAGATTATGTGATTTCCGTATCAAAAGTACAAATATATTCACTTGAACGGGTCTCGCTCACAGACAGCATTTTATCTCGTAACATTTATTTATTGGCATAACAAACCACCCTGATTTCTGAGAACATTCATCAGAGCCATTTTCACACAGATTAAAACCGTTCGTAACATCTGCATGTAAAAGCTCACTCCTACCTTTCTCTTTTAACTTAAAGTAAAAAGCTATTTTTCTCAAATTCACAGACAAAATAATTTTGTTCAAGTACAGAAATGGCTTGTTGGACCCCAGCCAGCAGGAGGTCAGTGTTTTCTCCTGACACTATCTGTACATTATTTACAGTTTTGTCCGGTCACAGATTCATGCAGTGACGGACGAAAGATTTCAAAACTTGTTTTGCATCTCTTTATAAGCTTACACTTAAGCAATGCAGTCATTAGATTTACAAATATACAACTTTTTCAACCTTGAAACATGTCTCTTGTAAAACGGTCAAGACAGACAAATACGCATCTCCATCACATGCAGTAAGACGGAGACAAAAACTCACCCACAGAGGAAGAAAAATTAACTGATATCTTCCAGCCTACTGCTGTGGAACTATAAGTCCTAGCATTAAACTAAATACAAGTCAGTTTCAATACACCACTCCGAACACATTTTAGTTACTCTTGAATGATTGAAGCATACTCAAAGAACCTTTTTAGCAATTTTACATACATTGTCAGATAACAAAAACCAGAGTCCTTCTAAAAGATTTCTTTCACAATGTACGGATAGGAGGAGAGAGATTTGCAGCTTCTCAGCTGCTTATAGCCCCCCTTTTTATCTCAACACACTGAAATCTTTTACTCTTTTACACAGAATTCAGGGGGGCACATTCCACTCTTTCAGCTGCGCAGCATCAAACATACATTTATAGTACACAATCTACTTGATTCATTCATTCTTTGGCTATCCCCACTTTCTTGAAAACTTACTTGCAGACCTTCTACTCCCCCCATTTCCCAAAATCTTTGCGCATCATGTCTATCAGGGAACAGCTGTCATTTATCTGTGTACTATCTATATAATTTACATATTGACACTATTCTGTTGAGTCCCCATAGGGATTCTGATCTAGTTTCTGTGGGTTGTCCTAGTAGTGGACGTCCCGTTCTGTGGACTCCTTACAGTGGATGTCCGGTTCTGTGGACTCCTTACAGTGGATGTCCGGTTCTGTGGACTCCTTACAGTGGATGTCCGGTTCTGTAATATAGCTTCTTAGACAGTATCTGGGACGAAGGTCTGCGAAATTCATCTAATCTTTGGGCAGATTACAGATTCTCCCTTCTTTGATAAATTTCTGGGGATGGTCTCTAAAGTTTTTCACACATGCACTCAAAATTCACTCATCTTTCAAAAATCTAATTACCAATACAATTACAGTAAAAAAATTGGGTCAGTAATTACTGTATAAATCTCAGACTTACAGATCTGCGTGCCTGATACCTTAAACAAACATGAGGAAGATCTAAACAGAGGAGCTTGACAAGCAGAAAACTCTACTCACCTGGGTTATAGTCATAGTCCTGTGTCCAGGGCGACCTCCAATGTTGTCTGTTCTTGGCTCAGGTCAGCAATCTCTGTGGGACCTCCAATATTGTCGGATCTAATCAGTCAGTTCACCTGTGTCAGTTTACCAGTTTATGAGCTCATCAGCCGGAGAGAATAAGAGACACTGCAAGTTCTGTGTTCAATATGCTCTGATTTATTTTTTACAAGTTCACATACTTATGGAACTCTGATTATACAAAATCACGTACTTCAGCAAACTACGCCCCTAACTATCTTAACCAATTATTGTGCATGATTCCTTTACACAACTTTGCTACATTCTTGCAGGAATTCTCCCAAGGGGGGCTGGTGGTTTATCTCCTGACTGGCAGATCCAAGGTCATGGGTGCAGCTTCTTGCAAACAACAAGATAACAATGAATAACTTCTACAAACTAGCTGTATTTAAGCTGTACAAGGACAAAATGACTGACGGATAACAAGATGGCGTCAGCTAAGCAAAATCACATTTCTCAAAAGTTATGACACCTGGTCAGGCTTAAAAGTAATGCCCAAATTTATTGACACCTCTACCATGTCTCAATCTGATACACTGTCACTCACCGGACCGTGAGTGCCTCTGCGCTGGTGCGTGGTTCTCTAGCCTTCCTGCCGGCGCCTGTCCTGAGCCGCGGCCGTCCGACATCTTGATGGACTGCGCATGCGCAGCATCCAAGAACTCTTATGACCTTTGCTTTTAATCTAATTGGTGGATCAGGCACCTCTCCCTATTTAAGGCACCTGTGCTCATTACATCGTTGCCTGATCTTGGAGTCTCATTCCCTGTGAGTCTGTGAGGGTGTCTCCTGAGTCCTGCTCGTGTCTTCAGTTTCCTGCTGATTACCTGCTCTACTCATCGGTGGTTCCCATACCCGCTACTGACTCCTGTGTCCTGCTCGTGTCTTCAGCTTCCTGCTGATTGTCTGCTCTACTCATCGGTGGTTCCCATACCCGCTGCTGACTCTTGTGTCCTGCTCGTGTCCTCAGCTGTCTGTTGGACTACCTGTTCTGCTCACCTGCGGTTCCCATACCTGCTTCAGCCATTCAGCGCTCCTGCTGTGCCTGCATATCCTCGTGGACAAGTTTCTCTACTCAGCAGCGGTATCCATACCCGCTATAGACTATTAGCTGATAAGCTGCATATCCGCTTTTTTACAAGCCTCTCTACTCAGCAGCGGTATACATACCGCCATAGACTATTAGCTATAACGCTGCATATCTGTTTGGAACAGTTCCTCTGTGTTTTCATTGTCTTCATACAATTATTGACTCTATTCATTCCTCCACTTATCCTCACCTGGACAAGTCCTCACCTTCTCGCAGTGGTACAACTTGCTGTCCGCAGACCACTGACGCCTCCTCTACCTACCTGCACTTGGAGAAGTCTTCCCATCACAGCAGTGGTACAACTTGCTATCCGCAGACCACTGACTCTTCCATTACCTTCCTTCACCTGCTGACGTCCACCCTTCTCTCCGTGGTTGAAACCTGCCTTACACTATAGCTGCAAGTCGCTGACTCATCTACCAGTATAGCTGCAAGTCGCTGACTCATCTACCAGTATAGCTGCAAGTCACTATCATCAATTCCATTGGCATTTTCTCTCCATCTGCTGCTATATACGTTCCACTATTCACCCTGCTGCCAGAGGACCGCTGTGCAAACTCCGCCCCTCTGGTAAGCATAAGTCAACTGGTGAATCCTGGGCAGAACTCCTAGTGCCCGTGACATACACCTTGTTTTAGTAGAATGGTGGAGGATTATTTTAATGATAATGTAGAAATTAGCTGGATATCCCTGTGTACCGAACTTGGCCTGTCTGACTACGCTTTGCTGGATCTTCTTGCGTACTGAACGTGGCCTGTCTGACCACGCATTGCTGGGTCATCCTGTGTACCGAAATTCCCAACGACTCTGTCTGATTTTCCATGTACCAGATCCTAGCCTGTCTATTCGCTGCTTGATTCTCCGTGTACCAGATCCTAGCCTGTCTGACTAATCTGCCTGACTGCCCGTGTACCAGTTCATTATCTGCAGACCTTCAGTGCGGTTTATTGTGTGTTCCTGCCTATTCTCTATTACCGACTCAGCTTCTCCAGGATTTCTCCATTTTCCTCCTTGGGCCTAGTGTTACATCCTGAAGCAGTCCAGAGGGCCGCGACCTGCGGATTCCTGGCAGCCGTGCGGCGGTTCTTGGTGAATACTGGTGAATCCGATACACTCCGCGCCTCTGGTCTGCTAGTGCTAACTGGGATTAACACAGGTACCCACTGAGTTGTAACAAAATTATAGTGTGCCTGCTCTTTCAACATTTTTATTCTGGATTCATCCCACCTTTGACTATCTACTTGTCTAAATGTCTACTTATGCCGATCTCCATCTAATGACTTTTTATTCTTACTGCCTCTACACTTTCTATGAGGCATGCTGTCTAACATTAAAAATATAATGTGCTTGGTCTTTCAACATCTTTATTCTCAGTGCAGCCCACCTTCGTCTATCTACTTTTCTAAATGTCTGCTTATGCCACTGTCCATCTAATGACCTCTTATTCTTACTGTATTTTCCCTGTCAGTGAAGCATGCCCTCTAATGTATGCAAAGTAGCATATTTTCACCCATAAGTAGAACTAAGCGTATCTTGAGATGTGGTCAGCTCCACATCGACATCATATGCGCCACATTGATGTCAAAAGAAAAAAAAGCATAATTCTACCCATATACAGAGCACATTCAAACAGAAGGAAATTGGCATTGGCAGCATATCAACCAGTTTCTCGCAGGTGTATTTACACTTAAGCTAAACCAGAAGGCTAATAGCAATTACACACTTACAACTACTAACTCTTAACAAATGACATATTAACCCTTTAATAAGAATGCAGGAAATTTAAGGTTTAAGTATGAGGTTCCCACATATCTGCTCTGACAATTTAAGGAAGTTCATCTTAGTATTTTCAATGGATTCCTTAACGCCTCTGTTATTACACTTGTCATACTATTGGGGTATGTATTGTTTTTTTCTTTTGCATTCTAGCCATTAGATTGGAGCCTGTATTTAAAACTAGCAAACAGATTAGGGTCTGTGGTGTACATTAGCCTTCGACTGGGTGTGTATTGTTCATTAAATATATGATTGCAGTATTTATGATAAACAAGTCACCAGAACTATTGTCTGCTTTGTATGCCTGCCATTTTAATCAACAGTCTATCTTGTGCATACATGCAAGACATATTTCGAGTAAGTTTCTCATATGAAATAGAACTGAGCGTGGACATAATTAGTTACCTATAAACCTAATGTTGACATTTTTGTGAATTGTTGCCTAGAGTCATGTCCAAACGTTTTGAGAATGACATAAATATTATTTTTCACAAAGTCTGCTGCCTCAGTTTTTATGATGGCAATTTGCATATACTCCAGAATCTCATGAAGACTGATCAGATGAATTGCAATTCATTTCAAAGTCCCTCTTTGCCATGACAATTAACTTTATCCCAAAATCAACATTTCCACTGCATTTCAGACCTGCCACAAAAGGACCAGCTGACATCAGGTCAGTGATTCTCTCATGAACACAGGTGAGAATGTTGACGAGGACAAGGCTGAAGATCACTCTGTCATGCTGATTGAGAATAATAGACTGGAAGCTTTAAAAGGAGGGTGGTGCTTGAATTCATTGTTCTCCCTCTGTTAACCATGGTTACCTGCAAGGAAACACATGCAGTCATCATTGCTTTGCACAAAAAGGACTTCACAGGCAAGGATATTGCTACTAGTAAGATTGCACCTAAATCAACCATTTATCGTATCATCAAGAACTTCAAGAAGAGAGGTTCAATAGTTGTGAAGAAGGCTTCAGGGCACCCAAGAACGACCAGTAAGTGCCAGGACCATCTCCTAAAGTTGATTCAGCTGCGGGATCGGGGCACCACCAGTGCAGAGCTGATCAGGAATGGCAGCAGGCAGGTGTGAGTGCATCTGTACGCACAGAGAGGCTAAGACTTTTGGAGGATGGCCTGGTGTCAAGAAGACCAGCAGAGAAGCCACTTCTCTCCAGGAAAAACATCAGGGACAGAATGATATTCTGCAAAGGTATAGGGATTGGACTGCTGAGGACTGGGGTAAAGTCATTTTCTCTGATGAATCCCCTATCAGATTGTTTGGGGCATCTGGAAAAAAGCTTGTCCGGAGAAGGAAAGGGGAGCTCTACTATCAGTCCTGTGTCATGCCAGCAGTAAAGCATCCTGAGAACATTCATGTGTGGGGTTTCTTCTCAGCCAAGGGAGTGGACTCACTCACAATTTTGCCTAAGAACACAGCCATGAATAAAAAATGGTACCAAAACATCCTCCAAGAGCAAGTTCTCCCAAGCATCCAAGAACAGTTTGGTGACGAACAATGCCTTTTCCAGCATGATGGAGCAACTTGCCATAAGGCAAAAGTGATAACTAAGTGGCTCGGGGATCAAAACATTGACATTTTGGGTACATGGCCAGGAAACTCCCCAGACCTTATTCTCATTGAGAACTTGTGGTTAATTCTCAAGAGTTGGGTGGACAAACAAAAAACCACAGATTCTGACAAACTACAAGCATTGATTAGGCAAGAATGAGCAGCCATCAGTGAGTATGTGGCCGAAGTTAATTGACAGCATGCCAGGGCGAATTGCGGAGCTCTTCTAAAAGAAAGGTCAACACTGCAAATATTGACTCTTTGCATAAACTTAATGCAATTTTCAATAAAAGCCTTTGATACTTACGAAACGCTTGTAATTTTACTTAAGCATACCATAGCAACATTTGACAGAAAGGTTTAAAAACACTGAAGCAGCAAACTTTGTGAAAACCAATACTTGTGTCATTCGCAAAATTTTTGGCCATGAGTGTAGATGTCAACCTTGTTATTATTCCCCTTAAAATCATCCCTAATCATTAGGAAAATAATAACTACATTACATTACATTTCTTTGTCAGAATTTGGCCTTAAGTGTTCTGCATATGATCCTTCTATTCCTTTTGTTCCATCCAAAATTTAATCCCACCACAGAAGAGAATGAATTGACATTAATTTTCCCAGCTCTATTTATAGACTGTAGATTCCACAAAATGCACATTTACAAATACATTGCAGAATGGTCATTCTATGGACTGGTGAGACCAAAGTGAAACTCAAAGACTGAATTGCTGGAAATTCACACCTCTGCCAAACAGCAAATTTTGCAGTGAAATTTGATTATTGATGATGCCCTCTTTTCCCAATAATATGTCTGCATTCTAGGAGCCACATATCAGTATTGTTTAATGCCATTTGTAGATAGCAGCTTACCCAGTGAAACAGAGCATTACACAGCAATGGTGTAGGCAGGTTTTGAAGTAAGGGGGAGCAAAGGGTAAAAAATAAACTCAATTTGTTTTGAAAGATGGAATAAAAAAATTGTCATTCATCCATGGTCAAGACCTTTAAGCTTTGTTTTCTAGAAATTCGTTTTTGCATGGTTTTCATCTTCTTCACTATAACATGGAACTGAAGAAGCCTCAAGTCCTTTTCATAGGAACAGCTCCATCTGTTCACTATTTTCAGACTGTGAAAGTCAAATAATTGGATGAAGTAAACTAAATTAATTAATATTGTTTTACCGTGCGATTGCCGTGCGATTTTGATTAGTTAGCCACATGTTATAATGTAATCGCACGGATTAATAACACACACATTTACATTCGCATTTACACTTGTAAATAATACACATTTATTAAGGTCTCAATTCACATATTTATTAGTAAAATGTATTAGAGATTATTTATACATAGCTAAAACTATAGTAATGGTATATATGGTTCAGGTCATCTAAAAGGTAAAGTGTTTGGTCTCATATTAAAGGTTATTTCACCAGCATTAACCCGGTTTCGAAAGAGTAGTGATCGCATCTATTGGTCGCAAGTTATGAGCAATATGAAATTAGTACTCAGAATTACTTTGTTTGTGGATCAGTTTGAATTGGTTATTCGGAGGGAAGACATATAGACACCAGCTGGAGTGAGCAGCCCCTCCTTTGTTAGAAGCTCAAATGAACTGACCAATGACCAGCAGACAACTGGAACATTGTTAAATCTGGACCAATAAAGACCTCTCTTAGTGTTATCTGTGTACATAGTAACAACATCAGTGTTTTTTTGTAAACTGAAACTGCATATAAGCAAGCTTCTCTGGGCCATTGTTCTCTCTTCCTGACAACAAACAACATGACTGTATCTGAACCTGGGCCCAGGGGAATCACATACGTAATGTATTTCGGGTTTCTATACTTTCCTGCTTTATTATAATATCTTTTATGCATTATAATGGCTTGCTGTAAATCCTGCTATATTTTGCAATTGAATATATTGGTGTGCTGGAACCACAGTGTTCGCATTGGACAATGTTTATTGGTAAGCGATAAAATGAACATAAGAATTTGGGGACTCGAAAAGGTACTACACTGCTCAAGGATTCGCAAAACTTACGGATTTTGGTTTACCAACAAAGGGTGGGAGACGTGTCATATACAGGTGAGAACGCAAATAGTTCTATGCCTTTATATCATCCGAATATATATGGTTTGTGTAATCTATGAGGTGCTCGTGAGGACTTAGAGACAAAGAAAAAAAACTGTTTCTTTTTCATGTCAGTTTGCGACTTAACCGTAGTTTGTTTGCTTAGCATACACATATGTGTCCATGTGTTGCCACATGTTTAAATGGTTGTATTAATAGATAGTCCTGTTGTATTTTATAGTGAAATGAATTGTTAAAACCTTTGAGAAGTTAATGCCGCCATTCGGGAAAGTATTTTTCTGCGCAGAAAACAAATGTGTATGTAAATTGTGTGATTGTGAAGATAAAGTAAAGTTGATGCCGGTTGCTGTTTGACGAAACAGGGTATAAAAGATAACCGAGGAAAGGTATACAAAGAAGGTATACTGTGTTTACGAAAGCAGGGTAATTTCGTGACCAATCGCAATTGTATATTATACAGATAGCTTAGTATCTATATGCTACGCGATTGGACTGCACGTGTTACATACATAACAAGTGATTGAGTGATTGGGAGCAGTTAGAGGAAAGTCGCTGGAAAGGCTGAGTATTCATCAATATGCAGATCTCCCAGTTTTAAAGTGCCCAAACAAGTGTGCTGGAAAGGCAGGATATTGCAAGGTTGATATTATTGTTCTCCCAATTTTCTGTGTTAGGGGTCCCTCGCTGTGTACGCTTGGCATCGCATTAGGTGTTAAGTTGTACCCAGTTAAGAAGAAGTGAGTGGATGCAGCTTATGGAATTCGTCCATGGCCACCACAAATCTTGTGCGGGTGTTTTATGCTGCAAAGCGTTGAGGATTCCATTTCCACACGGGCACTAAACAAACGTGTGAGATGGTCGATATGACCGACGTACAGGTCAAAGTAGGCCCGATAGGGTCTGTGTTTGTGAGTAGAGTCTGTAAAGTAAGTATGTAGTGGCATACAGTAACATTAGGTATTCAATGGCGTACAGTAAAGGTAAGTATGCAATGGCATACTATGATCAGTAGGTCAAGATGAATGTGTGAAACCCTTTCCCATGGTTGGTAATATTGATCAAGAGGTAGTGAGTATGGTTAGAGATAAAAAAAAATTGTGAAAACTGAGAATTTAAGCTGACTGTTTAAAACTGTGGCAACAGTAAGGGAGCAAGTGGCAGGATAGTGCGTGCACAGCAGAAAGTAGCGAAGCGAGTGCAAGCTGGGAAAGTATAAAACGAATAAACAAAAATCTTATTAAAAATAGCAAATGTTACTGATATTCTATATTAAGTGTGTAAATGTTCAAAGGAAGACGAGTAACTTATATGTATTTTTCTTTTGTGTTTGTTTCTGGTTATGTGTGTGTGTCAAAACCCTGCAATAGAAGCACAGTTAGAAAAAGAAAAAAAAGAGGCAGTAATGGAATCCAGTGAGACCAGTTTTTCAAACAGTCTGGAGGGAGGCTTCTATTCCATTAATAGGCAAGTTCGATATGTAAAGTGACATTCCTCACCTTATGTGAATTATTAAAGTACAGCCATGTATTATTATTAGTTAAACTAAATTTGTCTTGTCACTGTAATGGCTTAGATTCAGAAATCCTTAAAAGGAAAAAAATTAGGTTTCACATGTATGTGCTATTAGTAGGTGAGAGATATCCATTGTGTAGAGATAAATGGTTTTAGCTTATTGACCCTGGCTGCAATAAGGCTATATAGAGTTAGAACAATACAAAAAGACTAGAGATAACAAGTGCTAGGAAATTATTTTGCATAAGAAACAGTTGCCAATGAATAGATACAGTCTGAGTTGGGTTTTTTTGTTGTTGTTTTGTGTTTGTTTTCCTGTTGTTGGTTGATGATAATTATTGAAAGTAAAGAAATGAAAATGCGTCGGTTGTTTTCTGATACTAGCTGAACTTTGTTATTTCTCTTCTTCAGACAAGGACAGCCAGAGAGAAAAATGTATTAACTATGGGGATTGCAGAAGAAATACAAAATTTTCCCTTATAAGACAATTAACATTGGGTCATTGTAACACACTTTCTTCTTCTACTTGCGGTGGCTCATGATAACTTATTTGGCTGAGATTTATTATTTAAAATTAAGTGTATACTCTGCTTCTAATGTTGTTTTTATGTATTCCAGGAAGACACTCATGGGAGATAGAGTATGTGTCACATGAGTTAATTTTGCACTTCACTGCTATAGTCACAAGTCCATCACAGGTTGTATAGTTATTGCGATCCGAGATACTGGGTTTCATATGAACGATGGACGACACTGTATTGAATGGGTGATGTACCTGTTAAATTTAATAAGAATGGGGGAAGGGTCATAGATTAGTTAAGAGTCAAGGGAATTAGTGAAATAGTTGAGAGCCAATTCCCATAGGTGCCCAATCCAGCTGTCATCTTGCTGTAAATCTCCTTTTCTGCTTTTCTGTTGTTCTGCAAGTCACTTCAGTATTATTATTATTCTTTGCTGACTTATTTCTCGTTCTTTACATCTCTAACTGTCAGTATCTCATTCTTTTCTTATAAAGAGGTACAAAATACATAGACATTGTCCCAAAGGTCCAATACTTGAGATATTGTCTCACCCATGGGGCTAAGACAGTTTTGACAACGGACAGAATTAGAGGTACACACACTACACTGACATAGTCACAAAGTTAGCTAAAAGTTAAGGTTTTTATGCTTACAAAAGCTGCTGATTTTACACAGGAGTTTTGTTGTGGGAATATTATTCAAGTTTTATAGATTGCACGCGGTATCTGTCCTTCCAAGTTCTGCATAAACTACATGTGTCTCCTGAGCAAAGTGTACAAAGTGTGCCTCTAGATGCACAAAGGGTGGAAGGAGACAGGAGATTAGTTGAAGGTGAATTAGACAGACATACAAATATGCATGACATAAATGAAACCCTTTAGAAAATGTAAAATTTTCATGTTTTTTTTATATTTTTCATAGTCAAACAAACATGTACTGGATATTGTTATAAATGACGAAGGTACTATAAAACCCCTTTGCCCTCCTCTCTTATCCAAGTAGCTGAACTTGTGAGATTGAGAATGGCATGTGAGTTGGCAGAGGGTAAATCAGTTGATATACATTGGTTTTGAGTACTTATCTAGGATAGGGGGCAAAGTTGAGGTGACAGAGGAAATGTTATGACAATAGCAGTACATGAGTAGCACACTCACATTACATGAAGGACTTGTGACAGTGACACAGTTACAAAATGAAGTAGCTGTTATTTCATTTAAACTCAACACACATGACTGTACATAACTTTAATAACAGGGCAGGTGAAGCTGTCAAGTGGGCAGCAGGTTTAAATATGACAACCATCAAATCAATGTTTTTTGGGGTTTTTCTTAATTGTAAATACACAAGAATTAGTTAAAATGTAAGGTTTGTGTTCCCTGCAGGAAAAAGTGGTCTGGAAGGCGAAGGGATGTGGTCAGGAGTCCTCTGGACTCTGGAGAGATTGACAAGGTAGGCCTGTTGCTCCCAGAGTGTATCTTCCAGGCCTAGCTGAGGCAGCACATGGTCTGACTCATCTGGGTAAAGAAGGTATGTGTAGGCTGGTAAGAGCATACTCTTGTGCACCAGACTTTTCTTCTCAAGCTAGTAGGAAGGCAATGTCCTGTCTTGCTTGATTGAGGAAAAATGTCAGGAAGACAATATCAATAGAGCCATCCCATACCCCTCCTATAGATGGACTTTTTCCAGGTAAAACAAATCAACTTCATCCAATTGTCACCTTAAAGGATTCTCAAGTATATACTGGTGTACTGATGTAATCTATATCTGGGCAAAGGTTCATCCAAATGTGTGTAATATTGCTGTGACATACTCAGGATTTTTGTTAGTAGATATGGTATCCCTAGAGTTATATAGAAAGTGATAGGGGTATTCATTCTTGCTGGTAATAACTTTTAGATAATGATAGTAAGTTACATCAGCCACAAGCCAGTGGGAAAATAGAGCAAACGGTACTATCTAGAACAAATTGAATAGAGTGATAGTTGAAACTAGACTACAGTGGCCGGAAGCTTGGGCCACTAGTCCCCCCCCCCCCCCCCCCCCCCACTATCAGAATCACTCCTAAACTGCCTCTTAACCTGTCACCTTTTGAAATACTTTTGACTTTTTCCTGGGATGAGTTTATAATGGAGAGACTGTTGAAAATCCAAGTTCATAATGGAGAGACTGTTCAAAATCTTGTAAAGGAAAGCAAATAGTGAGACAGTAACAAAGGCGAAACACTGTCTCCTGAGATGTTACACTAACTATTTATGAAGTTGGACTGGGAGAGTATGTTATGGACTGTAATTTCCAATGCTCAAGTTGTTTGACAGACAGGTACCAAGTGTTGACAACCAGCATCACATCCCTAGGAGTAGCAGAGAGACACTTGGACCCATTCCACCCACTACAGAGGAGTCAACACCTGGAGAAGGTTCAAATTACAGCGAGAATGACATTCGTGAATCTGTGAGGGAGACCCAAAGTCGCAGTTAATAACACCCGAGCCAAGGACTTTGCAAAAACTGTTATCCAGCATAGAGCAGCGGTTTTTCTGTTTTACCTTTCCAGTGTTTCTCACATCTTATTCTCTTTCCAGGACAGTCAATTCTTTCAATGGTGAACAGGTGATGGAGACTGGTTCAGGTAGTGATTCTAAGGGTGTGGGGATGAAGGAGAAGTTGATAGAACAATCGGTCCAGCCAATTACACTATTCAATTCAGGGGTAAAAAAAAGTTTTGCTAAGGAGCTCGGAGACAGTGTGAGGGGCTTATGTCTGAGGAGTATTGTGTCTGTAAGTACTGTGACCCCATATGTACAAAACAAGGAATGCAGCGCTACAGACCTAACTGTCTCAATAGAAAAATGTGGTCTGGGTCACGAATAATGAAATAAAATTTTGTTCTGTTAAAACATCAATGTAAGTAAAACCTATAATACTAAATGACATATTGTATTTACATCTCATATCCCACAGTGAATATATCACAGTGCACTGCGATATATATTATATTATACCAAAGAGCTCATGAGCAGTAAATGAGTAGCGCTACTATATCAAAATAGAATAGGACAGCTGTCTCGTGATAACTATATTAACTATATAGATGTGAGCATCCAAGATGGTCATGTAAAAGGGGGATGTATATAGTGGCACAATTGTCCGTGATAAATGATGAGCCGTGATCAGATGGTCAATGAAATCCAGATATCTGAATAAGCTGTTACGGTTCTGCAATCCGCAGAGAGATGGTGTATAATCAATGTAGAAACTAGTTCATCGGTACATAGATGTATGAGCCAGCAACGTGTATATCGATATGATACACTATGAAGATCTATAATTCACAATTGTGCCACTATACATCCCCCTTTTACATGACCATCTTGGATGCTCACATGTATATAGTTATTATAGTTATCACAAGACAGCTGTCCTATTCTATTTTGATATAGTAGCGCTACTCATTTACTGCTCATGAGCTCTTTGGTATAATATAATATATATCGTAGTGGATTGTGATATATTCACTGTGGGATATGAGATGTATATACAATATGTCATTTAGTACTATAGGTTTTACTTACATTGATGTTTTAACAGAATAAAATTTTATTTCATTATTCGTGACCCAGACCACATTTTTCTATTGAGACAGTTAGATCTGTAGCACTGCATTCCTTGTTTTGTACATATCTGTGTTTCTCAGGTGGGTGCAGCCACCTGTGTATTTGCAGCAGCTTGACCTTCTGTACATGTTTATTGGCATTTTTTAATCGTATCGGCGCCATTCAGGGGTTTATCTGTTTTTTACTGTGACCCCATAGTTGAAGAGAAGTGCATCCAGCAATGCCAATCCAGTAATAATTTGGATTTGAGCGGGTATCCATGAGAAAGATAACAGAGGGCTGGGATTAGCCCGAGGTAACATAAACGCTGAGGGGGCAGGTAAAAGAAAGTAACAGTATAGCAAGAGTTAACTCCACTGAGGGGCAGGGGTCAGCCAATCAGCAGGAACGTAGGGGGCAGGATTACAGGAATGTAGTGGGGGAAGCAGGATAAGGTACAGATACCAGCAGTCAGCTTCCCCTTTCATTGTCTGGAGCGTTTTGTGGAGGTCCTGCCCTGCTCTGCTCGGCTGATCAGATGAGTTACATATGGTATATATGTTCCTATATTGTGCTGTTTCTTTTTCTCGCTGTCCTCTGTGTTCAGCCGGTTCCCCCCCCCCCCCTTTTTTTTTTTTTTTGTTTCCTTTCTGTGTGTTCTTTTCGTTTCTTCCCTCCTATGTTGCTAACCCTCTCTCTCTCCACATTTCCCTCCATTGTACCCCCTTTTCCATCCCTGTTATCCCCTTATTTTCCTCCTCCCCATCCTTTAATAACCCCCCCTCCCTAGTGGTGACTCTTCCCTCGGTGTCCCACGTTTTATTGTGTAATTCCTCCCCTGTTGTTTTCATCCGTTTCACCCCCACCAACTCCCTGGTTCCTCCCAACCTTACCCCCCTTCTCCCCCGCCTTACCTGCAAAGCTCAGAGCAAAGAAGACCGGAGCAACCCTCCCACCCCCCCCGACTACTAGAGGCCTCTTCCTCCTCCCCGGCGGGCGGGCAGCGCGTGTCCATATTGGAGAGGCATCGCTGGCAGGACCACAACCCCCAACCCCCCTCCATGGCTCAACTAGCGTGCAAACGGGCCGCATCCACGGCGCTTCCTTTTAAGCTTCATATGACTTTACTATTAAGCCAGCAGGTCACACCCCCCCTCCTAACAGCCCAGTTTAATAGAATAGCGAGAGGAGGTGGGAGTACTATTAGCGGGGCCTCCAGTAGCACCCCCCCTAACCCTTTGCCATTCCTAGTTCCCGGCCCGTGCCCGTAACATTAGGGGCCTAGACATGAATTGCTTTATGTTATGGTTTGACTGCCCACAGACCACAAAGTATATGCATTTTTGTCAATAATAGCCAGCCAGTTGGGCTTAAAATCCCTGCAGCCCTCAGTATGGCCAGTTCCTTACCCACCTACAGGCTTTCAGAGGCCCCTCCCTAGGGTCAGCCGAGAACCCTTATCCCTCCCTACAGAGACATCCTACCCCCGCCCACCCTGCCACATCCGCTCCTTTCACCTCTACAATTTTCCACCCCCCCCCTCCTCATTATTCAAAGGTAGTTAATCCCACCCAGCAAGCTGGTGAGATTATGGCTCTTGAGCCCAGATTACTAGAGTATAATTTGGAAAGGTCATTGCGAGGTCCAGGGAGCTCTCTTTCTGTTTCCTCCTCTGCAGGGTGGACCAGACATACGTAATCGAGCCGGGGGTCCAGTCGCGCTTTTTATGCGGAAGCCGCCTCTACGGCTGCGGCAGGAACATCACCAGGAGGGGACGGTGGTGGCTGCGAGCCAGTTAGGGAGCATGCCAGTGGGATGTCGGGCATGAGCTGAGTCCAGCTATTCTTCCTCTGAGAGCGAGGTTCCAGCAAGGTCCGAGAGTTTGGACACAAGGTGGATAAGGCGGCTGGAGAGGAAGTGGAGTGGTACCCGCCGGTGAGCGGTGTTGGTGAATAACAGCCTCAGTAACAGGTTGACGGGTGATGAGGTGGTGCGCTGTTCTAATACAGCCGTCCCGCAGGACATGAGAAATAGGGTGCGTGACAGATACGCATGGGCCGGTTTGTATATATGTTTGCCATTTACAACAAGGCGAAGGACGATTTGGCAACAGCAATGTCATGCTCTGGCATGGGTAAGGTGGTTTATGGGAGTTTTGCCAATTGTTTGGAGCAGGGTGCGTGACTGATACGCACAGGCCGGTTTGTATATATGTTTGCTATTACCAACAAGGCTAAGGACGATTTGGCAGCAGCAATGTCACGCTCTGGCGTGGGTAAGGAGGTTTATGGGAGTTTTGACAATTGTTTGGAGCAGGGTGCGTGACAGAGACGCATGGGCCGGTTTCTATATATGTTTGCCATTACCAACAAGGCTAAGGACGATCTAGCAGCAGCAATGCCAAGCTATGGCGTGGGTAAGGAGCTTTATGGGAGTTTTGCCAATTGTTTGGAGGGTTTCCTGGTGTCGGCAGCCTGTTATTCGGTGAGTAGGCCAGAAGAGCACATGAACATTATAGAACGCATTCTCTTGATACAGGGGATGTACACCGCTCCAGCGGTAACATGTGGTGACGGTATGATGAGGCATTTCACAGGAATCAAGATGGTTACTAATGATGGATTTGGTGTAAGGATATGGCAGCTCCCAAGCAGTTTGGCCCAGCCCTTTCGGGGGAGATGTGTTGCATATAACGTGAGTCAGTGTGACAGAGGAGCGGCTTGTAGGCTGAAGGAGGCCTGTGCCGCGTATGGAGGAGGACATCCCAGAACGGAATGTCCTAAGAGGAGTGGCTCATGTGCCACAGATAGACCCACCTCAAGTGCTTACGTGGGTTAAGGCCTTTTCTCCTATTGCGTTGTCTGAACTGGATAAACGGCTAGGTTGGTACCCCGATAGACCAGATGCAGAGTTGTTAAGTGTGGTTTTAAGCATGGGTTTAAATTGCGGGGAAGTGGAACTGTACATACGGGGTCTCCTATGAACCTAAAATGAGCTCTAGAGTTGCCTTTGGTTGTGCAGGAGAGAGTGAATAAAGGGGTTGAGTCGTGCAGAATGTCCGGTCCCCCCCCCCCAGTTCAGGGCTTGGTCATGTCCCCGGAGGTAGTAACAAAGAATGAGGCGGGTAAGTTTAGGCTGATACAGCATCCGTTTAACCCACATGGTATGTCCGTGAGTGAAGTGATTACAGAATCTGAGTGCTCGGTGGTGGATCAATCCTTTGAGGACGCGTGTTGATAGTCCAGCGCTGCGGGCCCGGGGCGTATCTGGCAAAGCGGGACAATGAATCAGCATTTAGGGTCCGCCTTTGCTTGCATCTTCATGCAAATTCATGGGTGTTCGTTGCCAGATTGCTATTATGTGGATGAATGTTTGTCTATGGGAGGTTCAATGTCTTGCGCATTTTTTGAGTGTTTCAGCAATTTTCTCCATTGGTGTGTCGTTACGGGGACGGGGCATCAAAAGGTGGTCCATTACCTGGATGATTTCTTGTCCATTGGGCCAAGTGGGTCCTCGGTGTGTCTGGAGTTGTTTTCCGCTCAGTCAAAGTTAGAATTATGGAAGTTCCAGTGGTGGTGGACGAATCGGAAGGTTCATCAGAGAGATTGTTATACCTGGGTAGAGGAAGTGTCACTAGAGCAGGGTGCTGTAGGTTGCCCAGGGAGAGTGTGGCTAAGTCGAAGGGTGTCATTGTCTCATTGCAGGGTAGGAGCAAGGCTCAGTTAAAGCACATATCATCCTTGCTTGGTCTACTTAACTTTGCTTGTCGCGTTATTCCCATGGGTAGGGTTTTTGAAGGAATTTGGAGAGAGCTACAGTTGGGTACATAAGCTCGTCACCTGGTTAGGATATCCTAGGAGATTAGGGACGATCTGGGCACATGGCATTTGTTTTGGTGAACTTCAATGGGGTGTGTGGATCAGGAAGGTGTCATGAGGAATGTCTGGTTGGTGGCATTGTTCACAATGGTGGTAGCAATGGAATTGCGGTGTAATCACCATGGCGATAAGAATTCAGTTTCCGGTTGTTACATTTGGGGGTAGTGCATGCTTTTCGTCGGCTAGCCCCTGGGGCTAAGGTGATTGGTGGTTTATGCCCTGGTTTTGTCTGGCAGATTATAAGACGGTATAGTGGACCTGGTAAACATATGGTAGCAACGGGACCAAGTAGAAGTATCAGTTGACTTGGCAGTCCTGGGAAGGGCTTGTTCATCGAGGGAGTCCGTAGGTATGCCCGATCAGCAACGCATACTGTTTTCTTGTTGGGTGGCATTGTTTACATGTAGCCCTATTTGAAGCCCTATTTGTTGTCAGCTTTGGCAGGTATGTCCTGCTGTAGGCAGTTGCACGGTGGTCATGAGGTTGCAAGCAAGTTTGGGCTCGCAGGGCATTAAGGGGTTGGCTTAGAATGTTTAGATAGATTGTTGGCCGGTCTTGTGAACATCATTCCGGAGGTAGCTAGCGATGTGTTTTGAGGCTGCTTGGATTAGGTTGGCTGTTGCTCTGGCCTTTTTGTTGTTTGGAACATTCAGAATAAGTAAAGTGGTGGCGCCCCCCAGACTGGTGAGCGGGGCGGGGTTATGTTGCAAGAATGTTGTGGTAAGAGCGAAAGCACGGCGTGGAAAATACATAGATATGAGACTGATCCGCAGGGGAGAGGGTGGGGGATTACCTTGCATCGCAACAGGGACAGTGCAGTTTGGTCAACTGAGCTTGCTAGGTTGTATTCGGTCATGCCTCCCCCCCTCCCCTGGTGGTAATTGGCTTAGACACCGTGATGGGTACCCCTCGCAAGGTACTAGTTTTCAGCTGTCTTTGAAGTGCGCTGCGAAGCTTGGCTTGAATACAGCAGGTTATGGGCTCATTCGTTCAGAATAGGAGCAGGTACAATGGCGGCTGAAGTTTGTCCACCTAGTGAGCTTTAGTGTATTGCTGCAATTTCGGGAGGTTGACCCATGACATAGGTTGCTTACCTAGTTGAAAGGGGGTACGGAGGGTTTCGCCATTTTCTTTTCTTCGGGGCCCTGATTGGCTGTTGGCACCCCGGGGTTTCTGGTTTTACCTCCGCATGGGTCACCCTATCTCGCACAAACAATGGTGTGCCTTTCCGCTATTTATTAAGTGTGTATTACGTCCCTGGTTGACGCACATCTCAATCCACATTGCAGGTTCTCGGCAGGATGGGCAAAGTATTTGGCTGGTTAGCCATTCAGTCAGCTTTGGGTCAGTAAAAGTGGGCCCGCTCATAACTGGGCCAGATCTCCCCAGGCAAGTTTGGTGGATAGGACACAGGGGGACGCTAGTAAGGTGCTAATGAATAGCGAAGTGAGATCTAGGCGCCCTTCTTACAATTTTGGTAAGGGTAGGTCTGGAACCCATAGTAGTATCCAAGCAGTTATGAGGGTTGTGAGGATACCACCCTTAGCTGGGATGGAAGTTACCCTCTGTGGGATTCAACTCACTCAGGTAGACCAGGATATATCCAAAATAAGACTTTATTATGACAGCACAACACCACAAGACGTTCACAAGTTACAGGGTAAATGGTAGCATGTATCCTCCAGCAATATTACCACTACCGTTTAGCAAAACAGTTATGGTGTCTCCTAGCCTGGGTTACTAGCTCACACCAACCCTGTCCTGGTAGTGTTCCCTCCAGCGGCACCACAATGCCTGGCCCAGAGTCCTTTTCACTGATGTCTTCTACACCAGGATCCTCCAAACTAGAATGGCTCTCCTGGCATTCTCCCTGCCCTATCTTATTTTCTGTATCCACAGGAAGTAGGGTCAAATGTCTCAAAACCTCCCCTTTACAGAAGGGGTCTCCCAGTCAACAATTTAGCTGCTAGACATACTATCCCTGTTTTCTTGATTAGACAATAGAATGACTTGACTCAATTAGCTGTTTTGGCTGGATACACTACACATGGGGTTACAATAGTACATCAAGGAATGACACTGCACGCTTACATGGAACAATAAGACTTTTGACATATTATATCAGCAGTATTACACAATATAAGTCTGTGATACCTTTTGATACAATTACATTTATATTGATACATTTCTCCATGCTATTTCAACCAATATATTACCGTGGAGGCACATTTCATGTCATTAGAAGTTCTAACCTCATTACCTCTCAGGTTACCTGTTGACCTAGCTAATTAACATGGGCTGCCAACTAGTTAACTCAGACATTGATTTGATTACAAACCACATCTCAGCTGCTCCCCATACAATAGACATTTTAGACAAATGGTAATTACATTAGCTAGCACAAGCAAAATGACTGCTGTTGTTCTGATATTTTCACACAGTATGGCAATATTCTTTATATTTATACTACATACAATATTCCAGGTAATAGTATGGGCGAAATGTATCTAATAACATGAAATAATAATACACATAATACACTGATGCTCTGGTATATATACTTAGACTGGGCCAAGGATTAAAAAGTACCTTAAACCGTGAGAAACGGGTGATGAATACAAAGTTCTCAATCCAGTAGCAGCCCGTTTCCTCACATTCCTCCCCTACTTTTTAAACTTGAGCCCCAGTCTCTTCTGCAGACACTACTGCAGGTTTTATGTGGTCTCCCACGAGATGAACCAATTTCCTGCTGGGCTGTGCGCAGCCTCCAGCGTTCACTTGCTGCACCTTGTTATATTCTTGTAGCCGCCAGCACCTATCAATTCCCAGAGCCTCTGCGGGAAGTCTCG
Source organism: Mixophyes fleayi (assembly GCF_038048845.1). NCBI lineage: Eukaryota > Metazoa > Chordata > Amphibia > Anura > Limnodynastidae > Mixophyes > Mixophyes fleayi. The sequence continues at coordinate 207,328,833 of NC_134404.1, forward strand.
GTCTCCTGCTCCAGTAGCTACTCTGAGCCCTACTACCTGAGAGCCCTACCGACTGCCTTTCCCTGGTTGTCTGGGGTCCTATCTGGGTACGCCTCCCCCTTCCCCAGTTCCCTTCTGCACTGGGATTACTAATTTCCCCAGTCTGCACCCGCTTATGCACAGGGTTCTTGCAGGAATCCTGCTGCACACTATCTCCTGCAGGGACTACTGAGAGTAACATCACGCAGTCATCAATGTCCTGCTTTCTATGCTGCCTTCTCCCCTCCTGTGTCCGAATGTCACTGTTGCAGCCCTGCCCTAACATATTCTTGCAGTCTGCACAGTTGGCTACGTAGCGGTCTACATCCCTCGCTAAACCTAACCACATGAACTGCTGTCTGAGCCTGGCTCGTGTTCTCCTTTTCCCTCTGTGATCGGTACCCCCCTTCCCCATGGGCCTGAGCTATAAACCGATCCCGATATTCGGGTGGAACTACCAACCTGTACTTATGATTTGGGCTGGACACCGTATACAGTAACCCATCCAACCAAGCACAATCCTCTACCACCCCAGTCTTATACGACATATCTGCTAGTGCCCGCATCCCTTCTAGATCTGGATCTAGTAGCTGGGCTTCTTGCAGTTTAGATTTAATAATCCTCCCCCAGGACTAACCGCCCCTCAGGATGGTCTTGGCTACTCACCCTCAGAGGCCCGGAGATGGTAAAGAGAGGTTGCTGATACCCGTTAGTTACTGGCGTGTAGAAGTGGTTGTTCTTCCTCTGCCTGGGGCTCACCTTTCTATGGGCTTTTCCAACAAAATAATTCCTGAGGTCTTGCCCCAAATCATTGCCCAAAATCACCTCATTGGACATTCCTGCCATAACTCCAACTTCCACCAGGTTGTTACAATGGCCCCAATGCAACTGGACTTGGGCTGTTGGAATCTCTGCCCATCGTCCATCCTAATTTTAAAGTACTTGTTGGGGATAATTCTTCTTGAATCCACCAACTCGGGGCGTACCAGGGTGATGGCTGCCCCACAGTCCCTAAATCCTTGGGCTTTTCTGCCATCCACCCATACAGGTTTCAAGTGCCTGTAAAGGCGTCCTCCTGTTGTTTGCCTCATGTCAGCCACAGCATTGCAAGTGGCCTTTACCCCCCTCGCCTCTGGCGCATCAGGGTGGTAGTGTTTGTTTTTCCGGGGGTGGCTCCTGCCAACAATCCCCGTGGGTGGTAATTGGTCTAATTGACCTCCTTTCCTGGGACACTGCTGTTGAAGATGTCCCCAGTATCCACATCGATGGCACCACTTCCAGACTTGTCCCAAGTGTGGTATTGCTTGTCCTTGGCTGCTGGGTCTCCTTGGGCCTTCACTCTGCCCCTTTTCTACTTTCTCCCAGGACTGTGGGTTACACTTTGCCACCCAATCCTGAAGGCTGGGAAATATCTCAGTTAGCCCTGCTTTTACCAGCTCAAGCCCTTTTCTCCGGATCCACTGACCAAGGACATGCTGCAGCTCTTGACGAAGCTGACCATAGTCATAGCTTCCACTGTGCACTGCTGACTGGCCTGGGGGATGTTTGTATTGTAGCTGCAATCTCCTGAATCCTTACTGGCTGCTCCTGGTCCTTATACAACTCCTTGGCTTTCAGGATTTCTGCAACATAAGTCTCAACTTGGGTGGCTTCCACTGCTGGGACGTCTGATATTTCCTTCCTGCCCGCATTATCGAGTAGGCACAGGTCCCATTTGCGTAGTTTTTCAACTAGTTGTGGCCTGAAGTCATCCTGGATAGTAGCAATTTCCCTTGTCCGGCATAATCCCCGGAATTCATCCAGTTTTAGGGAGTTATACTTGTTCATGGTTCACGTTTCTTGCAACTCCTCTGATAGGCTTCCTCTGGGTGCTGTGTAACCGGTGCTGTGCTGTACCTACAAGGCTCTTGGACCGCAACCGCTTGCGTCCTTTGCAGCCTTCCCGGTTCTTGTGACACCGGGTCGAGTGATCCCACTGCTTGCCACCAAATGTGAGGATACCACCCTTAGCTGGGATGGAAGTTACCCTCTGTGGGATTCAACTCACTCGGGTAGACCAGGATATATCCAAAATAAGACTTTATTATGACAGCACAACACCACAAGACGTTCACAAGTTACAGGGTAAATGGTAGCATGTATCCTCCAGCAATATTACCACTACCGTTTAGCAAAACAGTTATGGTGTCTCCTAGCCTGGGTTACTAGCTCACACCAACCCTGTCCTGGTAGGGTTCCCTCCAGCGGCACCACAATGCCTGGCCCAGAGTCCTTTTCACTGATGTCTTCTACACCAGGATCCTCCAAACTAGAATGGCTCTCCTGGCATTCTCCTTGCACTATCTTATTTTCTGTATCCACAGGAAGTAGGGTCAAATGTCTCAAAACCTCCCCTTTACAGAAGGGGTCTCCCAGTCAACAATTTAGCTGCTAGACATACTGTCCCTGTTTTCTTGATTAGACAATAGAATGGCTTGACTCAATTAGCTGTTTTGGCTGGATACACTACACATGGGGTTACAATAGTACATCAAGGAATGACACTGCACGCTTACATGGAACAATAAGACTTTTGACATATTATATCAGCAGTGTTACACAATATAAGTCTGTGATACCTTTTGATACAATTACATTTATATTGATACATTTCCCCATGCTATTTCAACCAATATATTACCGTGGAGGCACATTTCATGTCATTAGAAGTTCTAACCTCATTACTTCTCAGGTTACCTGTTGACCTAGCTAATTAACATGGGCTGCCAACTAGTTAACTCAGACATTGATCTGATTACAAACCACATCTCAGCTGCACCCCATACAATAGACATTTTAGACAAATGGTAATTACATTAGCTAGCACAAGCAAAATGACTGCTGTTGTTCTGATATTTTCACACAGTATGGCAATATTCTTTATATTTATACTACATACAATATCGCAGGTAATAGTATGGGCGAAATGTATCTAATAACATGAAATAATAATACACATACTACACTGATGCTCTGGTGTATATACTTAGACTGGGCCAAGGATTAAAAAGTACCTTTAACCGTGAGAAACGGGTGATAAATACAAAGTTCTCAATCCAGTAGCAGCCCGTTTCCTCACAAGGGTAATTAAGCTTCAATGGTCAGCGGTGCACCTCATCTGGGTACATTGGTTCAGATGCAGGGTTGTCGTTTTTGGTAGAGCAGATTTTCAGTGCTTTGGCTATGAGAGGTCAGTGGGTGGCGGGCTCAGTTTCCTAGCGGGAACCCAGCTGTGGCTGTAAGCAGTCCAGTCAGCGGACAATTGGTCACATTCAAGACGTGGTTGGACTCTCCCCTAAAGGGATTGGGCAATTAGTGAGAATAAGCCTTCAGGGTTATGGGGCTCCGCTTAGGCGGGTGTGCCTCAGCCGTACCCAATCTATTGAGGCAGGGATTATAGCTCATGGGTCTGACCTAGGGGCTGATTGGTCTGCTTATATTTGCTACCTCTTCGCAATATATTAATAATCTCAATAAATTGCTGACCTTTCATTTTAGCCAAAACAAGTCTCCGTATCTTTATTTTTTAGTGGTATATTAACTCTGTCAGTAACAATGTACAGGTAAGATGTCGCCCGTTAAGCGGATTATGACTATCATTCTTTGGTGGGTAAGGTTTTAGACCAAACTGAATGCTTGGTGTGCTCTCACGTGCCTCAGAGACTATATTAAGTACTAGTTCTCTTTCCACTAAATATTTCTGAGGTACTCGAATTATGGGGTGGGACGCCAGTCGAAGGAAGGTACTACAGCTAGGTCCCTTATTTGAAGTCTCCCAATATTCGGTAGGCCGATAATTGTTTCATGTACAAGAAACTTGAGTATTGGGAGACTGGACAGAATGAACAGACAACAGCCCGCCCCAGAAATGTTGATGAAAAACCTGTTGATATTATTAGAGTGTATTTAACTACAAAAGATTGAAAGAGATCATAAATGAGATTATGTTAACAGACATAGGATGATGTTATTGGTATAAATTTAGAGTTTAAATGTCATATAAGCTAAAACATGCCTCAGAGAGATGGACACGCTAGGCATGAGGAACTTTATTAGAATATTCTATATTGATGTTACATATTTTATTGTACCTTGTATCCTTCCAGATAATGTATTACATATGAGGGTATAGGGCATACAAAAGGTTAACTGCAAGCTCCAAAGGTATATGTTCCATAGAAAAAGAAAACGGTTTCAAGAATTTTGACTTTATGGTAACCTGTCTGATATCCAGACAGTGTGGTCATACATAAGAGGGACAGTTGGTGCAGTCAGTGACTAATCGAAGGTGCTACAGTTGATTGAACGAACGTCACTGCCCCTTTTGTAGTAACATGAGTCGTGGTCCTTTTGAGTGGATTACCCCTTGGCGGATTTGTGTGGGTCATCAATATTTGAGTCCAGATGGGGAGCAGTCACACTGATGCCAGAGTTTGGCACTGGCCAATAGTAAAGATTTAGTCTTAGTCATACTCACCTACTTTTGAAGGCTGCTATCCGGGAGGGGGTCCGCCGAAGGGGTGTGGCCACGTGTGGTGTGCCGTTAGGCTCCGCCCCTGTCAATCCTATGCAATTTCAGCCAATCGCAGCAGGGGGCGTGGCCACAAGGCCTCGTTTAGCACCGCCCCCACCCATCCTCAACAACAGAGACAGCTGGATCCGGGATTATTGCCTGCTCTCTCGGGAGCCCGGGAGAACTCACAAAAATTCGGGAGTCTCCCGGACATTCCGGGAGAGTAGGCAACCATGGTCTTAGTACAGTGGTAAGAGGATTTGTCTCCCACTGTTTTGGGTTAATGATTGGCTGTTAGCTGACTGTCTTGCTCTCGCCACCACCAGAAAGAGAAATATTTGAAATGATTAATAAACTGCAACATTTTTTTTCCAAAGTTATTAATGTGTCCGTGTCTTTATTTAAGGTTAAGTTACAGTGACACATATACATACAAAGGTCATTTCATGTGCAGGAAAGAAAATACATTAACACTATGCACTTTATGGCTTATGAATGATGATTATAGTTGTCTTACCCATGGTGTTCAGTGAGTGAATGTGTGCATATCTGTATCTAGAGAGCTTTTACTAAAGGAAGTGACCAATAAAAGAATATTCAGATTTGTCTTGAGCTATGTAAATTTGAAAGGCCTCTGTGAGCACATATCTGCTTAGGGAATGGCCTCTGCAGGTCATACTTCTAAACCAGAAAAACTGGTTTGCTAAAGGTGTGACAAATAGAAATTACTGAAGAGGTATCCTCTTTATCAATCCCCCTGTGTCGGTTTTCTGTCATTACAGTTAAACTGACAAAATTGTCACAATGTCAGTGTTTCTTTATGTGCAAGCATGTATGCAGATGGTCAGTGTGGAATTATGGTAATGCATTTTGCAGTACAAAGTATCAAGTAACAAAGCGAAGAGAAGCAAAGGGTCCTCAACTACATCAGCCTGATAGATAAAAAAAACCTGTTGCCTTAAAATAATTGTTTGTTAATTTGTTGTTGATATTTTCTTTACTGACACCAGGAAAAATCTACATGTCGAGGCTTGCTACATTTAAATTATCCCTCAACAATTAAATCTAAAATCTAAGAGTTGTTCCTTCTTTGGTATGGTTTCATGGTGTCATGATCTTGGCAAAGTATGAAAGCGGTCTTGCATATCATCTGTTGGCCTCTGGTTCAGGTCTCGCCATTCAGTGTTTCTTACGGTCATTTTAGGGTCTCTTGTGTCACCGTCAGAGATATCATCTTCTACAGCTGGGTGCCATCTTGAAATCCGCACCTAGTAGTAAAGCAAAAGAAATCAGTTCTTTTGAATGTTTCCTTTGCTCTTACCCATCTCTTGTCTTCTCCATTATGTCCGCTTGCAGACTTCTGATATTCTGCAGTTGTTCACTTTCCAGTTCCTGCCATGGGAAGAAAAATAAGAAACTCTTCTGGGAACACTTCCTTCTGAGTGTGATTGTCTCATTCTAACTCCTCTGATAGTTTATGATTTTATTCCAGTTGTGACTACCATTCTGGAATTAAAAAAACAACATATTTTGTTATCCTTTGCAAGTATTATGGACTGAACTTCACATATTTATAACCAGTAGGTGTCATTCGGGATCTTTGTAGACTGCCTTATCTTTTTACATCGCTATACAATTTCCTCCAAAGTTTCCCTGCACCTGGGAAATTAATTTTTTTTTATACTCTTTTTACATTACCAATATCCGCCTTTTCTCCTTTCCAATGATCTGTGTATCAATTGGGGAGGAAAAAGTAGAGGAATTCTGTTCTTTGTAACCTGTGCAGACAGAAAGTAATGTGAGTATACATAGGGGGGTATTCAATTGTTACCGTCAACGGAAAAAAACGAGCGCTCAAAAAATCTTAGCGTTAATACGGTAATTACTCGCGGAATTTCAGCTCGCCTGAAATTTCCGCGAGTAAACTACCGTATTAACGCTTTTCTCGCGCAATATTACCGTATAAACGGTAATATTTTTTGACCGCTCGTTTTTTTCCGTTAACGCTAACAATTGAATACCCCTAATAATGTCACACAACATCATTTCACTTAATCATGTCTCCAAGGACACACACTGTTTAGAGATTTAACCATTTAGTATATCGGTGATAGTAATTTCCCACTAAGGAACCTCATTAAACATTTGAACTTTTAAAACATCTTTTAGATGTAAATTAACACCTTTATTTGGTAGCAGATTTTTATATCCACCATTGATTTACTTTCTATCTAAAACCAGAGTTCGTGATATTAGTGCCCCTAATGGCCACATAAGATTAATACAACAAAATAACTAAACTACCACTTTTGTTTTTTCTTAAAAAACAAACAAAACTTTTTACTGCAGTTTCAACCATTACTGCTACAAATTTAAATGGTATTCTCATTTATTTTTATGATCCACTTCGGTCCCCCTTCGTGGGATACTATAGTGCGACTAAGAAAACGCAGACATTGACAGCGACATGGTAATCGCAAAGCTGTCATTCCCGACATACTACTAATCATAATGCAGGAGAATTAATTGTTCTCCCAGGAGTCCAGGAAACTTACCCGGATTTCGGTCCACGAGAGTTGCCAAATATGCCATAACTATGCACTGTTCCCTTCCCTAACATACTGTATACTGATATTTGTGTCTCTTAGGGTACATTGCGGATTCATTAGAAAATGGAGTGTACTGGCCCAGGTTATAGGGCTGGAGGTTTTGAGTGAACTGTTGGGACTCTAGAAATGCCCCCATAGAAACATCAGCACACTGTGTTATAATCCTGGCTCAGATACTGAGCGGGGATGTCGATAACATGCCAGAATGTGTGGTCCTCTTCACTGCTGTTGCAGTGCTACATTGTAGGAAGTGATTTGTATTTCATCCATTTAGAAAAGCAGTGTCAGGAGTAGAGATGCTCAGGCTTGGATCCCCGAGAACCGAACACACCGGAACCTAGCAGATCCGAATATCGAGCTGAGCCGGCTCGGTACTTTCACGCCCACATCATCTTTACGTTGTCGGATCTCGCGAGTTTTAGATTCTATAAGAACCACCCTCCACGGCAATCCAGCGCCATTTCACAGAGGGACACAGAAGGGTAGCACAGTTCTTGGCAGTCTGTAGAGCAGAGGGACACAGAAGGGGTAGCACAGTTCTTGGCAGTCTGTAGAGCAGTTGGGCAGCATCATGGGTAGAAAAGAGAGAGGAGGGGTAGCAGTGTTCTTCAAAGTCTCCAGTGACATTCAGTAGAGCTCCATTGCTAATTGTCATTGCTGAAATAGAAATACTAGGGCTGGCAGGATTGGTCTTCTGAATTTGCAGTCAAATTGTACTGTGTTATATAGGTTACACACAAAGAGGAGAGCTCCATTGCTAATTGTCATTGATGAAATACAAATAATAGGGCTGGCAGTCTTGGTGTAAATCTGCAGTCACATTGTACTGTATAATATAGGTTACACACAAAGAGGAAAGCTCCATTGCTCCATTGCTAATTGTCATTGCTGAAATATAAATTCTAGAACTGGTAGGCTTGGTCTTCTGAATTTACAGTCAGATTGTACGGTGTTATATAGGTTACACACAAAGAGGAGAGCTCCATTTCTCTATTGCTAAATGTCATTGCTGAAATAGAAATACTTGGGCTGAAAGGCTTGGTCTAAATCTGTAGTTACATTTTACTGTACCATAGCTCACTCAGAAACAGGAGAGGTGGCAGGGTTCAGTGCTGAAACAGAAATTGTAAATCCTCAAATCAGGATGTCCCTCCAAAATCAGCACCATTGGGTGGTTATGTTAAAGGTGAACGTAGTGGTCTGCAGGACATGTGAGGAGATCTGTGGGGCATGTGGTCTGATAGCATGCAGAGGGTATGTGGGAAGGTCTCAGGGGACTCTGATGGCCATGTAAAGGTCATGGTTGGACATCTGGGGGGCATACTGTTGCATACTGTTGCTCAGGGTGTCATGGTAACATGCTACACCTCTGTGTTCACTGAACTGAAGGGGGGTTGGGGATGGTCAAAGAGAAAGGGGTTTTCATTTAAAGGGGGGCCCACAATTTCTGATGGCAGCCTTGACCCCACTAAGTAGTCATTGACCGATTAGTGAGGGCTGTATAAGCGAAAAGGCGTTTAAACACATTTGCCAGCTTCTATCAGTCTTTATCAAGGTGACTTTTTTAAGTCAAAACATGTTGGAGCTTAGAAGCTGGATACCATATTGAATTTTTTTGCACATATTGTTTTTTATATGTTTTAATGGTGGAACAATGTGAGTGCAATATTTTAAGATTAAAGAAAATATATGTTTAGTTTAAAAATAACGATTTCACCCTGATGTCCCTCCTTTCTTTTCTATATATGATGTATGGTAGAGTACATATGATGGAGGGAAGACAAAGTCTAACATTGAAGTGTCTGTCTAAACTAAATTCTAGTGGGTAGTCTGACACTAGGGGGCAGCACACTGGGGAGGATTATTACTATCTTGAAAACTTTTCGGTCATATGAAGGAAACACTTTGGTTGAGAGAACTTTGCATGGGAACATATATTTTTTGAACTGTTATTTAAGGATGTTTTTTTGTTGGAATTACTTCTGCCCAAACAGTATCACACTATTGTGATTTTGTATCTATCCATGTGAATCCGATTTGGGGAATATACAACATATGAACGAACACGTCTGGGAACATCATTAGGAAAGTATACTTTATGAAATCTGATAAGAAATACTGGCTTCTGATTTTAGTTTGCATATGTTTATGTGGTAGATCTGTGTATGGTCTAATTGTAACCTATCAGGCAGCAGTCAAAAGTGAAGCCCATACTTTTTTCATTTTGTTTTATTACTGTGTTTGCTTCCAATTATGAGGCAATTTGCTGGCACTATATAAATAAATGTTGCTGATCATCCTGTACTTTTAAGAGTCAAAACACTTCTTATATATAGTGCACTGAATATAAAGATTTAAAAAGCATGCCAATCCCAATTTCTATTTCAGATCCCCAATTAGCCCCAGCGTTGATCAGACTGGGCTGATTTCCATTGTAACAGGATATCCCCCCAGTATAATAGATGGGAGTTCCCTAAGATTCCTATCTGTTACCCCAAAAGAGTGTAAAAAAAACTAAATCAAAGTTTTCAAATAAACTGTAATGTAATATGGTAATACGGACTCACGAAAATATTTTTCACCACTTTATTAAATATAAACTAAAATATTCTTGTCTATTTTGTGCCTTCAAGGTTCAAACAAGAAATTAAATATTATTTTCTTCATTGTTATTGCTTTATCTGTTGTAGTCCAAATGAAATGCTTCACCCAAAAAAAAAAAACAGGCTGAAATGATCAAAGCTAGGAGTTCCCATGACTTTTCATGACCACCAGCCAATCACAAACATTTTCCCACATGGCTGCTGCTGCCGTTTACCAGCATGGTAATAGTCCCATCTATTATCACAATAATCCTCTTCTACTCCTAAAATATTGCCTCCTTTATTATATAATTTATGCCTTAAATAATTCTTGAATGCATAGAGACTTTGGGGCTGTTTTCATTTCATGTGTCACATTTGTACATTTTAATGTATTTATTATATTGCTATTTTGGTGCAAAATACATCCCAAAGAGAGCCAACACTGGATCCCCTTGTGACAAATTAAGGGGTAGTCCAGGTTATAAATAATCAGTGTGCATCATCTCCACCGTCCATTTGTTTGATCAGACACCTGGTTCTCAGGTGCTTGAGTTTGAATATCTTTTTTAAGGTTAAATGTTTCACTGGTTGAGAACTCCATAGCAGATACTTTGTCTAGATTTAATTGGACAAAGTTTTGGGAATTAAAGCCTTGGGTGAATCCTGTGGGTGTGTCATGTTGTCCTTATTTTTGACAGATTATCAAGCTGGCCTAAAGTTTTTAACAGGGACGGTGCTTACTCCATCTACCATGAAATCATAGAGCTCAGCATGGAAGGAATGGGTGAGGTGCAGCCAAGCAGGGGAGAATTTAGGTGAGGAGTAGCAACAAGCTATGCTTTCTTTGTAATGGGACTAATATAATGGCAGAAGGACTAAGCTAGAAATGAATAGAGTTTTGGCTGGGATATCATTTTTACTATTCTGATAAGTAAAGCTTTGAAAGGTTGGTCAAATGAGAGGCCAGTTAAGAAAGATGGTAGATGGCCTACAGGTAAATAATATATCACAATCTGCCTGTTTGCAGTACAGCATCTCCTCTGTGGATGCTGCCTTGCTAATACCAGATCCTGCCTACAAGGGGTTGAATTCTCATCATTGGATTTGGATCCTAATCACCTGTGTCTAGCCTTTATAAGACTGCCTTTTCCAGCAAACTGGGCCAGTTCATCAATTGTTACTGTTGTTGGTCTGTCTTAGAAACTCCTGTGATCTGATTCTGATTTGTCTTCTGGTATCTGACTTCTGTTTGTCTCCTTGCATTGCACCCTTTCCTGTGACCCTGACTCAGGCTTCTTTTGACTTAGCTCCCTTTTACTCCCTTGAACTGTTGTGGGTCCTCTAAACTCTGACCCTGGCTTGCCTGATCTTCCTCCTGTCTGATCATCCATTTCTCCTGTTTCCTCAGCTAAACCTGGTATTCTGTACAGGCAGTTCTCCAAATGTGCCTGGTATCCAGTGTCTCCTGCTTCCTCAGCTAAACCTGGTAATCATGTACCTGCAGTTCTCCAATCGTGTCTGGTATCCAGTGACTTCTGCTTCCTTGGCTAAACCTGGTAATTCTGGTATCCTGTACCAGCAATTGCCCACTCATGCCTAATATCCATTGTCTCCTGTTTCCTCAGCTAAACCTGATAATCCTAGTATCTGTACTTGCAGTTCTCCAATTATGCCTGGTATTCAATGACTCCTGCTTCCTAGCAAACCTGGTAATCTTGGTACCCTGTTCCTGCCGTTTCTATGGACTAGTGCTAGCTGTTTTACAATTAACTGCATTTATTCCTGACAGTAGGAACTAGGCAAAAAATTAGAGCCTGCAGATTGCACACTTTCTGCTGTAGAACTAGGGTTCCTACTGTGTTGGATTATGAACTTAATGTTTGGTATCCCAGAGACCAAATTCCTCAGTACCAGATGCTTGAAATTAATATTTTACAACTTCCCTCCAAAATGACACAGGTGTCTACATTATTGCTAGATTTGCTTAAACAGCTTCCTGTTTCCATTCTGTGTGGTTCTTGTTCGAATACTAGTTCAGAAAGAAATAATTTCTTTGCAAAGAGAACAATAAGACCGCAGTACCCACTCCAGAGTCTTCGTTCCACTATAAAAATACTTACTGATCTGAACCTCCTCACATGCATATGGCCTCTGCCACTGAGGATTCCAGGTCTGCAGACCACCCACGTCTTTCTTTGTCAGAGAAGGAACGCACGCAACGAAGAGTTAATCACATATGTCTCTTCTGTGCCAGCTCACAGCACTTCCTAGTGCAATTCCCACTGCGTAAAACCAAATCACCATCCAATTACCCCAAGGGTTCTCTTGTCTCTGAATACAAGTGTATCCTGGGACTGTTCACTAAACCCGATTCAAGGATAGCTACCCTCCAGCCTGCTCCAGAGAAGGTGCTGTTCCTCCAGTCTGTACAGCCAGAGATGCCTCACAGCACTGTTCAGCAATAGATGCCTCACAGCTCTGTTCAGCTAAAGAAGACTCATGGCTCTCTTCAGCCAGAGATGCCTTGCGGAAATATTTGGTCAGAGGTGCAGCACATTTTGTTCCAAGGTGCTTCATAGTGCTGCTTGGTCAGAGGTGCCTCACGGCTCTGTCCAGTCAGAAGTGCCTCATAGTGCTGCTCGATCAGTGCTGCCCAATCCAAGTTGTGTGCTCAGTTCAGGCATTCCAAGTTGTGTACTCAGTCCGGGCCGTTTGACATATGTGCCTAGTCCATCCGAGTTGTGTGCCCAATCTGGGCCACCCGAGTTGCGTGCACAGTCCAGGTCTTCCGAGTTGTGTCCCCTTTTTGGGACTTCGGCCAAGTGTGCCCGTGCCGTGTCTTCAGGCTTATGTGTTCTCTCAGTAGGGGACTCCTGCCCTGCTGTTCCAGTCAGGGACCTCTGCTCTGCTGTCCCACACGGGGAGTCTCACTCTTGGTATCTTGTACCTGTCGTTCTCCAGTTGTACCTGGTATCCAATGACTCCTGCTTCTTAGCTATCCTGCTAATCTTGGTACCCTGTTCCTGCGGTTTCCATGGGCTAGTGCTGTTTTACCATTGACAGCATTTAGTTTATACCTGTGTGATCTGTATTCAAAATAAAGACAGTTTCATTTACACTAATCTCCGTGGTTTTCATACTGGGAATTCTGACACAATTATTGGGCAGGCTGATCTTTGTTGTTAGGGAAGTAGTGAATGATTCATTTGAGGCTGTGCTTTTTACTTGGCTTTTTGCATGGCTTTCTTTGGAGGTTTTAGGGTGAGTGAGTTGGTAGCATCCTCAAAGAATTCATCATAATCAGATTGTTATAAGCCGCCATCGCGGTGGTCCGGCTGGAGCTGTTGCTGAATGTGCCCCAGGCAGCCGGCACATCACTTGCACCCACAGCGTTCCAGCCATTACCAGGGCGACCGGGACGCTCCTCTCTCTCTGCTTCCGCTATGTCCCAGCCATCAGCTACAGCTGGGGTGCACGGCGATGGTGTATAATGATTGCCTCCTGAGCGACTAAGGAGGTGTGTGTCCTCTTTCCCTCACTAGTTGGTCCTTAGCTTCCCTGCCAATTATAGTGTTTGTGCCACACATATACTGACCTGCTCCTGTGGATACTCTTCCAAAATTCTGATTGACTCTTGTTGTGACCTCTGGCTTGTTTCTGGACACTGCTTGAATTCTCATTCTCCCAACTTGCAACCAGCCCTCATCATTTGGCTTGTCCCTATCCTTCTTGCTTCTGACCCACGACTCTTGTCCTGCTCCTGGTATCTGTCTGTTTTGTTCCAGTTATTCTGCCGCCTACCTCTGAGCAACGGTGACTGAACATAAGCCATTACTACATTAGAGTTAAGTCCTGGGGGCATCCGAGTACCTGTCAGTGCAATTAACTCTACGGGAAAGGTGACTCTTTTTTTACCTTTATCTGAGTTAACACTCTTATTCCCAAGCTGGCCAGTGCTGTGTATACATTTTTACGTTAGGAGACAGTGGTACATTTTGTGGTACAGTTATTAAAGGATGAACTCACCCATTACAGGAGGGGCCGCAAGATTTCAGGAAGTCTATATTGTGGGATATTCTAATGTTCACTGGGCCTCCAAGAATGTGGCAAAAGAGACGGCCATCTTCCTTAGGTCTAAGAGTGTCAAATTGTAAGAGTCGAAGGGTATGTATTGGTGCAGCTTAGAAGCCTGATGGATGGGGTGGCTAAGAGATTGACATTCCCAGCACTGTGCATTTAGTTGTGAACATCCTGGGAATGAAGAAGTCCATCTTACTTTGAATATAAAGGCTGATTTGACTGCGTTTTGGGGTTTATACCCAGGAGGTTTTGGCGAGGCACTAGTGGTGGTGCATGAAGGAAGGTCAATGCAGCGATTGGAAAGTTTATGTTAGGGTAAGTTGGTCATGTGGCGAGGCATCCGACGATTCATTTTCAGTATGATCATTTACATAGTCTGGATGGGGTGCACCTCATAGATGAGTTTAGTTTTGTCTATAGATCGGTTGGTTTATGGGTTAAAAGGGGTCGAGATTGATGGCAGGCTTCATTTCTGGGTGGGAACCTTGCTTTAGCAAGAAAGTAGGGCACTCAGCAGCCTGGTTTAGGAACAAGACGGTCGTGGAGCATTCTCCTTCATAATGCTGCTGTAAATTATGATACCACTTGTGTTGGGGGGTCCTGATTACCATCCTTGCAGGGTTCCCAGTATTGAGCCAGGGAGAGTGAGTTCTTCATGTTCTGATAGGTCTCCCACCCAATGGTTTACTTGTGCTTTCTTTGCCACCATTCCAGATAATTAAAGCCGTGACATGTTTTTATCACCAAAAATTCCTCATGATCTTCATTTTATTATAATATTTACGGCTTGTGTGTTTGTAGTTATGTGCAGAGGGGAGAACATCCATCGCTTATGCAATAGCATTATTAGCCGAGAGCACTGTACCATTCTTATTGATACTAGCAGGTTCCTGAAAGCAAGAGGGCACAAACAAATTATTGATGACTTTCCAGATTTTTGAAGGATTTTAAGAGCTTTGATAAAAAGTAATATTGCTTATAACATGTATTCCGCATGTGCCTATCAGTGGTAAGGCAATAAATTCGGCAGTAACCCAAGCATGGTGATCCCTAGGAACTTTAACCCTGCAGAATGGTACATTAGTACACCAAAGTTTTAGAAACTGTGATTGAAAATAATGAAATGCAAAATTAATGTCAGTTATCAAATTAATTCTGTACCAGGATAACGCACAGCTTTATCCTCCTAATGAAATGTATCTTACATTTGAAATGATAGAGCTATGCCCCATAGTCTCATATTCATTTTCTATAGCAAACACAAGGCGTCACATTATAGGGAACACACAAACAGCCATGACAACACGGACACCAATGGCAGCTGTTCTTTCACAGAGCGGAGAAGAATGGAATTACCTCAGAGTTCAGCGGGTGTAGGCTGGAAACACGAAGCTCAGTGATTGGCTGTGAGCGGCTACAGGGCTGGGATAGACGCGGAAGGGGAATGAGTGCAGGGGTTACCTAGTTCGCTCATCTACTTCCAGGGCATCGTTCCGTCAGAGGGAATCACAACAGACAGTACCGGTTCGCACGGTCCACCGAGGAGGTATGTCATTGTGTCAGGTCATCACAGGCGAGATCTCATAGAGGTTATGATTACGATGTGTTGTAAATTAATGTGAAGCTGTGTGTTTACGTCATTGTTGTCGCTGGAGACATTAGTAAACAGCCCCTGACTCCTATACAGTAAATAGCCCCTGATTCCTATACATTGGGGGTCCTCAGGCGTTGATCACTGTGTGCATTCTATACATAGTATGTCTGCTGCGTGATGCCATAAACAGGCAAAGCGATGTGTTTACCTGTTGTATCCATACATATGCGATTTGTTTTTCTCTATATTATACAATAGATGTAAACACGGCATATAATATAGTTGATGATCGCCTGTGCCTATCTATAAATAGTAATTATTACAATTCATTGTTATAAAGATGCTCATTTCCTTGTCTGGTTCTGTCACTAGAGGAGTTGCCAAAAGTCAGTGGTCCCCTCTTAAGTATTAAAGGACATGGGGGTATATTTACTAAACGGCAAGTTTGAAAATGTGGAGATGTTGCCTATAACAACCAATCAGATTCTAGTTATCATTTTGTTTAGAACATTCTACAAAATAACAGCTAGAATCTGGTTGCTATAGGCAACATCTCCACATTTTCAAACCTGCAGATTAGTAAATCTAGCCCATGGTGTGTCCTCCACTTGTTACCTTTGAGTGAATGGGACAAATTGCATAGAGATTGGGTTGTCTGGGAGGAAATGAACAGGCTATACCAGTGTTTCTCAACTCCAGTCCTCAGGGACCCCTAACAGTGCATGTTTTCCATATGTCTTTGCTGGAGCACAGGTGTATTCATTACTAACTGACACATTTTGAAAGATACACAGGTGGTCCTAATTATTTCTCTTGTGACCTGGAAAACCTGCACTGTTAGGGGTCCCTGAGGACTGGAGCTGGGAAGCAGTGGGCTATATTCTTCTAAGTCTGTTGATAAATTGTGACTTGTCTAAATATAATGTTTAATCCCATGTAGGACAAATTTAAGGCACACTAACCCCATTTTTTAATGTTTTCTTTGCCATTATCTAAGGTGAACATTTAATGCACATTTTTAAAGCTAACAAATTTCTTTGCCCAAAAACAGTCAATTAAAACAGTATTTCAATATTTGCTGTCCTGCACGTAACATGTAAATTAATGTAACATTTGGAGTTTAGTGCTCCCTTTAATGTAGGATTTAGATACTAGACATTTTAATTTATAAATCACCAAAGCTAGACATGTTTAAAGATGGTATAACACAAAAAAAAAAACCAAAGCAAAGAAAGCAAAAAAAATATATCCCTTTTATAGGCACTATACAAAAGTTGCTTCCCAGGCTTTGTCCAGCTCTGTGGTAATCTCATACTTGCCAACTCTCCTGGAATGTCCGGGAGACTCCTGAAATTCGGGTTGGTCTCACGGACTCCCGGGAGAGCTGGCAAATTTCCCGTATCCCGCAATTGCAGGTCTAAAATGACG
Source organism: Mixophyes fleayi (assembly GCF_038048845.1). NCBI lineage: Eukaryota > Metazoa > Chordata > Amphibia > Anura > Limnodynastidae > Mixophyes > Mixophyes fleayi. The sequence continues at coordinate 207,345,699 of NC_134404.1, forward strand.
CAATTCGTGAAGAATCGCGTCATTTTGGCCCCGCCCCTGGGAAAACAGCATATTTGTGGTGAGGGGCTGGGCCAAAATGATGCAATTGGCTGCACCCCACCCCTCCCGCCCTCTAGACACACCCCTCTCCCGGATAGGACTTCCCAAATGTAGGTAAGTATGGGTAATCTACTGCACAGTTGTTTTAACTAACTAACTATTCATTTTATTGAAATGGGTGGTCCTGTTACCCTTTTTCATTACTACCCCTCAGATCTAGCAATCATCCACTGTAACTTAATCACCACCACCACCAAACAATTTGCAACCATGGTGAACAAAGTGATCTAGTCACTAGAATACTGGATAGGTTGAAGTCTTCAGTGGGCTAGAATGTAGCTCTGCACCACATTCATTGTACATCTTCTATCCCTAGTCACTCCAATTCTATGGATGCCACCAGCTCTGAAATTTTCATGCTTGCAGACAGTTGAGTATGGCTGTGATTGTCTGAAACTTACTCTGGGGCCTGTGCGGAGTTGCTACATGGGGTTTATATTACTAAAGAGTGGAGGAGTCATTAGTGATCCCAAATATAAATTAAATTCTGCATTCGGTTGTATGTATATCTTTGTCAGCTCAAATGATGGTTTTTTGCCATATTTTAATATGCCACAATATAAATTGTATCTTTTATTGTATCAAAATATGTTTATATTTCACCAATATTAGCGTTTGTTATGCCATACGCATTCTTTTCTCCAGGAGCTTTTTGGGAACAACTTTTGTATTTTGATTCTTATTTTCAGACGCTTGCACTATTGTTATGCCTGCTGATGACATGATTTTGTTTTTTATATGTCTGACTGATTCTACAGTAACTTGTCACTTTTCCACCCAATATTTGAATAGGTACATGTCTTAATTATGCCTAATTAAACCTGTATTTTATAGATACTTTTTACTTTACACTTTATAAATAACTGCTGTGCATTTTATCCTCCAGTTTTTTTCTGTCTAGCGAACCTGACCATTGTGCGGGACTGTTTTGCAAAATTTATTGGTAATAAGATCCATTACTTGTGCCAGTACATCTAATCTAATAATATTGAATGTAATATCTGGTCATATCAGATTAGTAGACCATTATAGTGCCCTCACACGAAGCAGTTTATATTTGTGTCAGGATCGTGTTCAATTTGGAAATGTTTAATATAAAATTCCTAAAGAAAAATCTATTGTTTGCATGTAGGCCAAAGCAGGATTACATAATGTAGAATTAAGATTTCAGTAGGTAAAATCTAAGATATTTTAAGGAGCCAGAGAGGATGATCATCCATTGACCTAAATAGAAATGACTCCCAAAACTTAGGGTCTAGCAGTAATTTTTTAGATGCATTGGTTACATGGCTCCAGGGATTTGTCCAGCCCTTATTAGCTTTAGTCAAGCATTATTATTTAACAACTCTTGCATACATGGCACAATCTAAATAAAATATAAGTGAGCTTCTAAGTTTGTGCAGAAAATAGGTCAGAAAGATCATCACAAAACTACTGCATGTTCTAATGTTTCAATCAAAAAGAATGCTCTTTAGAACACATATTAAGCCAGTTTCATACCAATTTCCATCTGGATTTACTAAATTTTCAGTGTGTACAAGTAGGTATAAAAAGGGGCTTACAATGTTGTTCCAAAGCTTTCTTCTTTTTTTTTTTTTTTCTTTCCCTTGGGTTTTCCCAACTATAGTTGAAGTGCAAGCAACTGAGAAAAAGAATGCATATAAACAAAGGAATTCCCAGAAGCTCCATGTAGAGGTAAGGATAAAAAGTGTGATATCATCAAGTCAATTTTATTTATCCATTTCCTTGTGTAAACATATAAAGAATAGGTAACCCTTTAAAGAAATGTAGCATTTTTTTTGTTGTTGGTATTATATTGATTAATAAAAGCCAAATGCAAAACATTTTAATTAAACTTGACACAGTATTGTTAGTCAATAGAGTGCAATATTGCAGATACCAGGGATTTGACATAATATCACTTTATATGTGGCTCCAAAACCGTGATGAATACCAATAAAAATCGATCTGGTCATCGATCGGCATGTTGATAAATGCATCAGGAAGGTGACTTATCTGTACAGTCATCTTTCAACCACCCTAACATGCCCTTTTTACACCGGAGGAAATGACTGCATCTTGCCACCCATCTATGTGCTCAAATAAGGCACAATTATCCTGTTTTTTTTGGGATGAGTGGCAGAATGGTAGCACCTAAGACCAACTTTAAACTGGAGAGGGTAGAGAAGATAATGGGTCCTGCTTATCCTTTTCTTCCTTGCTGCATGTCTATTAAAATAGCTCTCCAGCTAAAGCAGCCGACCACTTTGCTAGCTTGCCGAGCACAGTGAGTTTAGCTCTGTGTTCATCCATTGTCATACTCCATATCTGTCTTTGGTCCTACAACTCTGTTTACTGTGTCCTTGCTTTTGTCCCACAAAAAGAACTCTGTCTGGTTCCACAAGCCAGAAAACAATTTGTGTTGTACTCCTAAGAACCACATTGTTCTAGCATAATAAACCCATAAGATACATGCACAGATTTCTCTGTTTTATAAAGTATGATTTCTTGAGAAGCCTGAAACACCATTGTTAACACCTATGACAAAAGACAAAAACTCTAAAACATTTCATGCTGACCCCCCACTTGTATGGATCAAGCATTGTCATCAATTTCCTGAGAGCATTATAATGTATAAAACAGTGGTCTCCCCAGAAAATTTTGCCAGCCGAGTGGCATTAAGAAGCAGCGGGGTGGGGCCATTTCTAATACTTTACAATAATAATGAAAAAAGTTGGAGGTTATTGCTCACACCTGCCAGGACTGGTCAGACTGGTGGTACCAGTATGTTTTTGGAGTGTGGGAGGAAACCCACGCAAACACAGGGAGAACAAACAAACTCCACACAGATAAGGCCATGGTCAGGAATTGAACTCATCACCCCAGTGCTGTAAGGTAGAAGTGCTAACTACTTAGCCACCGTGGTCTAACACACACTGCTGGCTGTGGTACTCACATATTGCATGTTCCAATAGGAGAAACAATTGTTTATTCACTAATAATAGGGCTCTGTTGAGCTCCAAGAGCTGGGTGGAAAGTTAAAAACAGCCGGGTGGAGCACCCGGGAAATAGGGGTTGGGGAGGACACTATAAAACGTCGCTGAACAGCTCTTAGAGTCCTGGTAGAATTACCTCCAACAGCCTTTTCCTTTTGTCCTCTCATTGGCTTAATAATGCCACAGAAGATAGATATATATTATACATGCTGAGGGCATGTAAACTTTTATAAAATCTATACGTACATGTAATATAGAGGTTTTAGGTGACATTGTACAAGACATACATGTCCAAAGATCAGAATAGGCTCATGATCATTTCAGTTTTAAGAACAATGCAGCACTGTTTTCTCTGTAACTAGGGATAATATTGTCCAGATCCTGCATACTAAATGAGGCTTTCTACAGATGGCCGACTGTTTGTAGTTGCTGTGGAAAAATATTAGTATCTTGTAATATTATTAAGTCAAGTCGAGAAATAAACGGGATATAAAAATGCACAAGACAAAAATGTGACTTTATCACTATATTCTCAGATAAAATTAAGCAATGTACAGTATGTTTAAATCCTTTTCAATAGTCACCCAGTAGTCTTTTCTGATGTAAAACTAGAATTCAAAAGTCATCTTTAAGAATCTATCATTTGTAGGTTAAGATGATTAAAGTTTGAATGGGGTACAGAAACAAAAAATAGAAGTGTTTCAATCCTTTGTTGGTATTTTTTTTTTTAACATTTTCTGCTGTTTGTTTGTGATCCCTCCTACTTTGTGTGGGAGGATACTGGGCAATGCAATGTCTGTAGGTCCAGTAAGTATAAAGGTAATGTAACTACGAAAAATGTCTGTTTTATTGTGTTTGACATAGCGGTTTGTGCAGCCACTTGAGAAAAAAAAGTGTATCTCCTTTCAAATTGGTTTGTTAAATATGTCCAGATATGTAAGCAATCATCTATACCTAACATTTAATACATCTAATCTCATGTGACAAATAATCTATAACAGTTCACCCTGTCATTCTTTATGCAACAAAATATGTCAGCCTTGAGAAGCCACGTGTTCAAAAAAATAAAGCTATATTCTCTATATAAAAGCAGAAAATTTGTCTTTCTTTTTAATATGCCCGTATAGGCTAGTCAAAGGTTTATATTATCGCTATATGTAGGTTATGAGCAAACTTGGGGTATTTGTAACTGCTATCTGTCAGTCCTTTCTTAGCTGACTCCAGTGATGTCTCAGAATTTACCACTGGACCATGCTCCAAAGGTATTGTGAGACTATTATCATACCTTTAGAAGATTAACAGGAGAGCTCTTTGAAAAGATAAAACGAGTATGGGTAAAATAATTCAAACAATGTTAATCGTACAGAATGGTGATGTGTGCCTGCAGACTTCTAGTTTCATTGTATACATTTGACTTTTAATATTTTCATTAGAAAAATACAAAGGGAACATAAAAAGTGGTGCTAGGTTGCCATTTAAATATCTTTACATTCTTTATGAAGCACCATGCCTGTTTTCACTAATCTGTGCTTTGAGATCATTGTAAAATCGGCACAATATTCAACAATAAAATGAGACAATGTGTGATGACCTAAGTCATGCTCGGATGAGACTAAAAACATGGGTATGCCTGTATCATTATACAATTGTTGCTGATATCAGTAGCAGTTTATTTTGTAACAGTGCTGTCTCTCTGGATGACCACTGAGCTAAAGAATTCTACATCGGAAACTTCACTGGAGCCTGTTTGTGTGGTTGCAAAATACACACACAGGTCAATGGCTATCAACTGCAGTATACATTTACCAAAATACCCGATAATGATACTATGTATTTTGATTGTCATTGGGCATCATGTTTATTACTTCTGCATGTCAAACCCCAAAAGGTCTCACATAGGTGTGGTCAGCATTCATACACAGTTCATTGCATCAATTATGTTGTTGCTGCTTTGATTTGGGCAATGTTCTCCTTTTCCAGCTGATGTAAGCCATTATAACATACTAATATATTAGTCTGATTTTGCTGATTTGACCCTCAAAGTGGGTAGTACTGCTGTTGGCAATAAAAATCGTTGACAAATATTTGTTTGACTTGGGATGGTGGATGGTACTTATCCGAATGATTGTTCTAATTCTAAGTATGTGCAGTAACATTCCATTAAAAGCAATATTGTAAATTACAGAAGCTTAAAGCTACACTACAACCTAATATAAAATTTTACTAAGTTGCTCGTCCCTCCTTGATTAAACCCCATGGGCTGCCTCGTTGAGCCTTTTTTCTGGGCTCTGCCAAACCATTGCTGTTCGCCACACTAAAATAGCAGCAAAAGTGTAAGCAGGAGAACCAATTATTTCCTCCATCACCCTGTTTTCACCTGGAGCTATAAGAGGAAAAATTGCTGTCCCTGGAGAGGAGCATGTTAAAAAAAAATATTTTAAGTAGGTGGTTGTGCAGTTTTAAGGAATTGTTCTACTTTAAATGCGGTAACACAATAATGTGCAGGTATATGGTATTGTGGCTTCTTTTAGTTAAACTGTATTTTTACCAAAACTAATAAAAAAAAAATTCTCTCTTAAATCAATAGGATGGCTGGTTGTGGTGAAGTTAGCCACACTGCAAACATGTTGCCCACAAATAAGAAGCTAGGAGAGGCTTGTTCCAATGGTGCACCAAACCTTGCAGTCCCTGAATGTGCCATCTGCCTACAAACCTGTGTACACCCAGTCAGCCTTCCTTGCAAGCACATTTTCTGTTACCTGTGTGTGAAAGGAGCCTCATGGCTTGGGAGGCGATGCGCACTGTGTAGGCAAGAGATTCCTGAGGACTTCCTTGACAAACCTACTTTGCTTTCCCCTGAGGAACTAAAATCTGCTAGCAGAGGGAATGGAGAATATGCTTGGTACTATGAGGGAAGAAATGGTTGGTGGCAGTATGATGAGAGGACAAGCAGAGAGCTTGAAGATGCCTTCACAAAAGGCAAAAAGAATACAGAGATGCTGATTGCTGGCTTTCTTTATGTAGCTGACTTGGAAAACATGGTGCAGTACAGACGAAATGAGCATGGTCGGCGTAGAAAAATGAAAAGGGATATTGTAGATATACCAAAAAAGGGTGTTGCTGGTTTACGACTGGACTGTGATGCAGCTAATGTAAATCCAGCTCGAGAAAGTTCAGCAGATGGTGCAGACAACATTGCAACACTTGGAGCTTCATCAGGTCAACCTACTTCTACTTTACCTGTAAGACCACACACAGCCCTTGGTAGTCAAACTGCAAATCCAGCCCTTCCACATTCTGATGCGAGCACTCCACTTGATAATGCATTTTCCCAACTTCAGATTGGAGATAATGCTACAGGTAGAAATAACATAGGGGAAGGCGAGGAAGGACTGCCACCACCTGGAGGCAGAGTGTCCGTTCCTGATTCCACAGTAGATGACCCTGAATCAGATGACAGCAGTACCCAAGGAATTCTTTCACTGCAACAGAACGCATTTCTTGTTCAACAGAGACACACAGTAATAGGGGCTACACAGCCACCACCAGATCATGCAGCTGCAGCAGCTAATGGTGCACAAAGTACCATTGTAAGGTCTAGAAGACCTGACGGACAGTGCACGATTACAGAAGTCTAAGTGAGGTTCCTGTGCTTCTAAGAGCCATGTAAGATGTCATTGCTTTAGGATTGAGCTCAGACCGGGACAACTGGTTGTTTAAAAAAACAATGAAAATATTGACCCCCTAACATGAAGTATATCTTGAGTTATTTCAGTTTTAAGCTGGAAGGTGTATTTATAAGTAGATACCTGAAGAGACTGAGTGGGCTTAACCTGAGTGCTGAATTGGCCTGCAATATTCTGTATTATATTTTCGTAGTGGTGCTAAACTAGAAGGTATGAATCATTTAATTCAAGGAGTTTAAATATTCCTTCTTGTTTATTGCTCTCTAGTAAATACAACACCATATAACGAGGTGCATTTATGAAAGTGGAATAAGGAAAAAAAAACATTTGTATTCAGAGGAGTTATTTGATGGTCATGAGTAAGAAATTCTCAGTTAACTATCCCCCCAAGCTCTCCATTTCCCTTTTGAGTGCACATTCATAAACTAAAGATGTTTATCCTTCTTCCTACTACTCCTCTCTTCTCACGCACCATATTCCCTATTGTGGGATCACACAGATATACATAATTTGCAGCAGGCATCAAATATTTCAGGCCTATTCAGCAAGGTAGAGGAGTTTAGTTTTCTCTTACCACTCTGTCTTTATGTCTTATGTGTGTATGTGTGTTTTGCTTTGTGATTGCTTCTGGTTCTTTCTGAAGAATGAATGTCTTATCTATAAAAATAATAAAAAAAAAATTCCCTCACACAATGCTAAGTTAATAATGGTTGGCGTAACAGGCTTCTATTCCATTAAATTTGCTACTACTTAATGCTATATAAATTTAAAAACAATCCTTCTACAACAATGTTTGCAGATGCTCACCTTGTCACTGTGTAGCTTGGCATGTCCCCTGACCTCTTACCACTGTGTGATTGTTTTAATTGAATTCTTCAAGGGAAAGAGAACTATAATCAAAAAGTTATCTTTCCCATGAAGCCCAAGTGTATTTCAATTAACTCTGCATGAGTTTGACTGCAAGAATGTGAGGAAACACTTCTAAAAGTCCAGGAGCTGAGTAAATGTGTAATTTAATGACATGTAGTTGTAAGTTTGAAGTAACGTGGTTTAATAAGCAAATGGCTTCCATTTTAGATCAACCTTCCAGCAGCATATGTATAGAGCTAATATTGTTTTGTTGACAATTTTTACACCTCTTCCTCTTCTTAGACTTTGCTGTCTAGTCTATATTTAGAAATTTTTCCCCTTCAAGTTGTCTTGTTTTTGTTACAAAATTTGTAATTTAATAAAGATTACATTTTATCAGCAACAACCTGACTTTTGCATTCCAGTCATTGTGTGCCTGGTATTACATCAGACTGTTAGGAACATTCTGAGATTTAATATAGCCACATGGCAGAAGCACAATTTTTTTCATTTGGATCCTTAGGTAACCGACACACGCAATAAAGTAGAAACTAGCTAAGAATTCACAAAGCATGAAGATGAGGTAGCACAGATGAGTACGAGTAATACTGTGGGGACTCACAGAATATAGCAAGGGACATATGAGGGAGACGAACAGTAGACAGACATGAGACACTAGGTAGAGAGGACCCTGCCCGTGAAATCTTACACTCTAGTGGGCGGGGTGGTAATAGACAGAACCAAAGAAATAGGAGGTGATGGATAGGGGTGGTAGGATAGGCAAGCTTGAAAAAGTGAGTTTTAAGTTGGCGTTTGAAGGATTGTAGGTTGGGGGAGAGTGTAGTGAGACGGGATAGGAAGTACCAAAGATGGGGGGGGCAATATGGGAGAAGTTTTGGAGGCGAGAATGGGAGGAAGTAATGAGGTTAATTGAGGTAGGGCCAGGTGGGGATGTACCTCTGTACCTCAAGACAAGGTCAGAGATGAATGGGGGAGAAGTGTTGATAAGGGCTTTTAAGTGAAGGTAAGGAGCTTGAACTGAATTCTGAAACTGAGCAAATTTATTTAGAGAAGTAATGAAAGAGGAGCAATGAAAGAGGAAGATGAGCAGAGTTGCAGCATTCTGGATAGATTAAAAGTAAGTAAGGCGAGAGCCAGGAAGCTCAGCGAGAAGGAGGTTGCAGTAGTCAAGATGAGAAATGGACCAGAATTTTGATTACTTCCCGAGAGAGGAAGGGGCTGATTTTAGTGATGTTACAAAGGAGAAAGTGGCAGGATTTGGTGAGAGGCAAAGCTGAGGGCACAGTAACGGATGAATCCAAGGCAGTGGGTTTGGGTGCAGTATAGAGAGTTGTTATCATCAGAGAGGGAAATTTTAGGAGGGATAGTAACATTAGCAGGAGGAAAGATGAGTTTGGATTTAGAGTATGACATGCATTAAAACCGTAAATAACAGTACAGTTGTCCAGAGTATTAAATACATGATTGCAATTACCGGAACAAATCTACAGAACAAAATGCAGCATAAGACATATGAAGGGGGACAAACAAAGATGAGAGAGAGTAGACAGACAAGATATATAAGGTAGAGGACTGAGACCTTACATTCTAGAGAGAGGTGGAAGTGAGAAATAATAGGAGCAAAAGGGACATTTAGCCAATAACCATATATGTTTACAAGAGAATGTGTTCTAGTTTTTATTAACAGAGTAAGTGTTTGTAAGTTGATTGTAATGGAGAGTTATAAGACTTTCCTAGGCATAGGTTAAATAGGGGCAGCACCACAGTCCACTACATAAGTGAGATCATCAACAATTATTGACATTTCCTTGAGAAAGTCCCAGTCTTTCGATGAAATGCACTTGAAGGACATTGCAAATGTTATATGCATGAACTCAAAATTAAGGACACCTTCTGACGGCAGTTGCAACAGCGATATCAGAAGGCTGGAGGAGAGCTGAAATCCAGCAGATGCAGAGTAAGCTGCTGTTGCAGAGTTCCTGGGACAATTGGAGTCTTTCACATAGATTCAAAGTGACCATGTATCTGATCTACATGTAAGTGAATATTAGTTTGTAATTTTAATAAAGAACTAACAAAGAGGACCGGATTCTTTAAGGGAGCAGTGAACTTTTGGGTGGAATTTACTATTATCTACAATAGGTTTGTATATAAGACACAGTAACAACCGTGACATGAGACTGTACACAACAGAGGCACCAGGTTTTAAAGTGACATAATAGTGCCGCACCACAGGGACCAAGCTCAGGTCTGAACAATAGTTTAGGTTGTGAACTGTGCTGTTTCACCAAATAGGGCTCGCATTGGAATTTTACTTTTTAAACCATGCATAATTCCCATGTGTGGATCAAACACAGATGTTACAATGAACCAAAAACATCTGGTCCTGGCCAGAACACATTTAAACCATACAATGTTCACAATAATATCACATGGCTTCTCTGTAATACTACTGAATAATAATTTATCTGTAGCACAAACAGTGAAAAAAGACGTTAAATCACAGAGTGATGTCAACGACTGCTAAAGCGCCTGGTGAGTAAAAGTTGCTAACGACCTGCTGATTCCATAACTGAAGAGTTCCAAACTTCCACTAGCATTAATGTAAGCACAAAAACTGTGCGGCGGGAGCTTAATGGAATGGGTTTCCATGGCCGAGCAGTTGCATGCAAGCCTCACATCACCAAGACCAATGCCAAGTGTCAGATGGAGTGGTGTAAAGCACACCGACACTGGACTGTGGAGCAGTGGAAACGTGTTCTATGGAGTGACTAATCACGCTTCTCTGTTTGGCAGTCAGCTGGCCAAGTCTGGGTTTGGTGGATGCTGGGAGAACGTTACCTGCTTGACTGTATTATGCCAACAGTGAAGTTTGGTGGAGGAGGGATAATGGTATAGGGCTGTTTTTAGGGTTTGGGCTAGGCCTCATCTCCAGTGTAGGGCAATCTTAATTTTTCACCATACCAAGTCATTTTGGAGAATGCCAGGCTTACAACTTTGTGGCATCAGTTTGGGGAAGGCCCTTTTCTATTCCAACATGACTGTACCCCAGTGCACAAAGCAAGGACTACAAAGACATGGTTTGATGTTATGGAAGAACTTGACTGGCTCACACAGAGCCCTGATCTCAACCCCATCGAACACCTTTGGAATGAACTGGAACAGAGATTTTGAGCCAGGCCTTCCCGTCCAACATCAGTGCCTGACCTCGTAAATGCTCTACAGAATGAATAGACACAAATTCCCACCACTCCCAACATCTTGTGGAAAGCCTTCCAACAAGAGTGGAAGCTGTTATCGCTGCAAAAGGGGGACCAACACCATATTAAAGTATAGGTATTTGAATACAATATCATTACAGTCCCTGTTGTTGTGATGGTCAAGCATCCAAATACTTTTGTCCATATAATTTATACTCTCTCACATTTTTTTGAGGGAAGCGCAGATAAGACTACTTTCTTTGTCTACACGAAGCACCAACTTCTTTTCAGGACAAGAATACTTTTATGTGACAAAAATCAGTGTTTCCCAAACTCAGTCCTCAGGTACCCTATGTGATAGGATGGACCGAATATGCCAACCTGTCTGTTGCTGCTGGGAACAAATTCCAATACAAGTCAGTGCTTTTTTATAAAAATTTGGACACGGCCTCAAAGGGTAAGCCAGCCACCTTGAGGTCTGAGCTCCTTTTAGAATCGGGATGCAATTTGTTTACCCAAACATAGATTTACATGCAATGAAAAGCTAACAAAATTCACACTTATCTGTGATATCCTAAAACTTGCTGTGATTTCCTGCATCTTGTGCTGTGTACAATGTTCAGATTCTAACACTCTGGACAAAAGGCACACAGTACTTAACCCCCTGCTGGGCCTTCTGCCAAAGCAGACATTTGACACTTAATCTCAAAAGATGTAGTTAGCATGTCCTGCCCTCAGACTCCCTCCCCACATATGCCTAATTGGAGATTTCCTCTAACAACGTTAAAACAAAAAAACTAATTTTCTCCCCTGGTCTCAGAAATAAACATATTTCCTTTCCCAAAATACACACAATATCAAAAATAAGTACATTTGCAATTTTATAAATAAGTTCCCTGTGCTATTTCCTTTAAATAAATTTATACCATAAGTTACTTATAAGTGATCCAGTCACACCATAACAGTGCAGGTTTTCCAGGTCACAAGTGAAATAATTAGTACCAAAAAAAAAATATGTCCATTTGTAATGAATATATCTGTGCTCCAGCAAAAAGAGACATGGAAAACATGCACTGTCAGGGGTCCATGAGGACTTGGTTTGGGAAACACTATTTTAGACAAATGTATAATTTGAACACATTTGTTAAATAATCACTTCATAGATTAAATGCATGTAACTAGACAGCCTGGTCACTTAGACAAGCATTCAAGTAGACAGACGTCTCTGCATTAAGGTTGCTTTTCTTGTGACAGTGCATAATTATTATCACTAGTCAGGTTATCAGTAACAAAGAGGAACACTAGTAAGGTTGGGTACACAATAAAGGCTTTTCAGCCAAATACTGTGCCAATTACAAGAGAAATGACTATTCAGCCCGGTATTGCATTAGTGTGTACACTGAAAGGATGAATGATTATCGTTCCAAAGCTCATTGTATCGTTTCATTTGATTTTTAAACCAGACTAAAAATCTTGTTCAACAATGGAACGATGTCGTTCCAATTCTGCAGAGTGTATGCACTCACAATCAGGATCTCCATAGAGTTTACAGTCATGATCTTTACAGCAGATGCTTGACAGAGGAAGAGGGTACATCTTTTAAAACATGTTTAGTGTGTACACATGAATCGGTATGCTGATTGGGACTTTTTATTTTTATTTCAGGCATTGGTAAAATCATTACCGATATGGCATAGAGAGAAATTTTCTGTAGTGTATACCCAGCCTAAGGTAGCTAGCTGTTGATATCATCTATAGGTGTTTTTCTAATTTACAGACAGAAAAAACAAATATATGTTTAGTTTTTATAAGCCCTCACAACACACAATATATGTGAATCTATTGTAAGTGCATGTGATTATTGGATGTTTTTACAATGTGCTTTGAATGCATATGGTGTGTTCTATTTATATTGGTGTCTGAATATTAGTACTATTGTATATTATATTATTCATTATACATCTAGACTACGTCCACATGTATGACATTGGGATAGATAAGTCATGCCAAACTAAGTAACTGAATTGGCGGCAGTGGATGAACGTATACTTTCGTGCGACAGGTTACCATACGTTTTGTATTTTTTCTGTAATTGCCAGTCATGCAGAATAAAAGGTGGTACTGTATATTTTGTCCATACATAAATAATAAATGATGTTGGAAATATAGGCAACACAAAAAACATGCCTAGTGTTACTGTGCATTTGAATAGTGTAGAAAGAGAGTCTAGACCAGGGATTAAAGCTACCACATCCTTTATCACAGTCAGTCTTATCTGTGATTTTTCATTTTTTTTATAGCTACACAACTCCTATACAGCTCCCTAATCAATGTCCCAAGGGCTGCTACTTGCAGCCATTTCTACCAGAGCTCTTCCATTCTTATCCCAGCACAAACTGAAAAAAGAAAGACTCTGGCTTCTGATTGTTCCTCTTGCTCACTCCTCACCTATCAAGGGATACTCCATATTGCCTTATTGGTAAGCACCAGACCTTGTCTGGACACACAGCCTCAACATTTACAAATGAATGCACTGCACAGGTTTCGTCCCACATCTAACAAAACCAAGAAAGGGTCTCTGCCCTTTTGCAGATGGATAGTGAGAAGACATCAAATCCCTCTCCCATCCACTTCGCCACCAGGCATACACAATGAGTCTAGTACCAAGATATAAAAGTAAAGCTGAGAATGACCTATTGTTGAAGATATTAATATACAGATATATCGCAATGGTTTATTGATATGGGATTGTAATGGATTAAGGAATATTGTAGATTTTGACACAATGATTGATTTTGCAAGATTAGTTATGCAGAGGTTGATATGATGTATGGGAGCAATGTGATGTGATTGCTGGCAGTGGTGATGTTCGGTGATGTTATATGGGGCAGAGCAATAAAGGAAAAGGTTGTACACCTAGTGTTACTATTGAGTACATGCAATATATGGATATGTGGTGCTTAAAAATAATATGGAAGCTGGTTTGTATTGTGCGTAATGAAGTTGTCCTGGGCGCAGTGAAGTTGTAGTACTATTATGGGAACATAATATTGTATTTGATAAAAATCAATAGTATGCCAGCACTTATTAGTGTATATAAAATGTACTCTAATGCAGAAATCAGTGCCTAATAAAAATGTATTTAAACATATAGTAAATTGGTAAAAGCAATTGTGCCAACCAAATCATAGATGAAGCTTTTATTGTTGACTTTTCCTTCTGATGAGTCAGTAAAATACTTGACGCGTTTCTTCATCTGTTCCAAGTTGTTGATTGCCACCTTTATCTTCTCTATGGGAGCTGCCTAATATAATCATTTCAGCACTCAAGTGTGAAGAGACTTTTTACCAAAACTAAAGCATGTCCATGAGTGGCAAGATTTCTATACACCAGGATATAAGACTCCATAATTTATATTTATCACGGCCACTCCTATTTAGAGATGGGCGGGCTCGATTCCCCGAGAACCGAACCCATCCGAACTTTGCCTATCCGAGTACCGAGCCGAGCAGGCTCGGTACTCTCCCGCCCGCTCGGATTCCAAATCGAGCCCGAACGTCATCGTGGCTCGGTTCTCGCGATAATTGAAATCCATAAATACCCACCTCCACAGCAATCCAACACCATTTGACAGAGGGACAGAGCAGGGTATAGTCACATGCTGATTAGAGCAGGGACAGAGAATATACCTTATTCTTCATCCAATTCTGATAACAATTCTGATTACAATTGGTAGAGAAGAGAGGAGGATAGAGGAGTCTTTTTTTTCAATATTTGGCACTACAAGTGCTTTGGGGTGTCCCCCATTCTTTTGCATTAATATTTCTGGCTGTCAAAAGTCCTTATTGTCAGCAGTATCTAAAATAATTTGTAGCACTACAAGTGCTTTGGGCTCATAATGGATTCAAAGCAGTCCACATATGAGCAGAATGAGCAACCAGGTTCTGTCACCAGTCCTGATGGTAGTGTTCCCAGTACGTCATCTGGGAAAGGCGATGTCAAACTACACAGTCTTTTGAAAGCAGTCAAAAAAACACACACCCAAAAATTTTTTACAGTGTTGAAGGAAAAAAGAAGTGTAACTGAGAAAAAGTTAACTGCCGATAAAAAAAAAAACATTGCCAACATGCCATTCTACACACGCAGTGGCAAAGAAAGAATGAGGCCTTCTCCTTTTTCTATTAGTGGCAGATCAAAAAATGTTACTGAGCCTTCTTCTTGTACGGACACTCGTGACAAAGCAAAACCAAGTAATTTGGAGTCTTAAAGTGGTGCACAAGTACTCTTACGCGTGAAAGCCGAGCTGCAAGAAAACAGTAAGGCATTAGAGGATAATGTATGCTCTGAATCAGAAATGACACCAATCCCTGTGGAGAGTCCATCCACCAGTGGTATGTCTACTCAAGAGCATTCTGTTAGTGACAGTGTACCCATTGTTAGGAACCCCTCCAACCGGCACAACACAACCCGGAATCTACTCTGCCAGTCAGGTGTTCACTGGAGCCCCTGATGGTGGGGACAGACTGGGCCGCAGACTGGCAGAGGGTCGTGAAGTGCGTACCGGCTGGGGAGAACCCAGGCAAGAAGAGTCAGGTCCACGCAGAGGTCAAGGCCGGCAGCAGACAACAGTATCGATGGAAAGGCTGAGGTCAGGGGTCACAGGCAGATAGCAGAACGGGTAGACAGGTCCGGGATCAGGGTCACAGGAAACACGAGCGAAGTCCAATTCAAGCCAAGGGTCATACACGGGGAGTCAAATAGAGATATCAGGATACAGGAACAGGAACTAGCAGGTCAGCAGACTGGAGCACAGAAGCTATAACCGGCAATGAGGCAGCAGACCTCATTGCCTTAAATACAGACAAGGACCAATCAGCAGTGGAAGACACTCCTGCAGAGTAATTACAAGTATCCAGCAGGGCCAATCAGGGCTTGTCCCTGAGCTACCCAGTTGCAGGCTAATGCCTGGTAATCAGCCCTATAGACTGGCTATTAATGCGCATGCGCCCGACTACCAGCACCGCCGGGACGCAGCGCTAATGAACTAGCGTCCGGCAGTTGCCCTGGTGACGGCCGGACAGGAGGAGGAAATGACGTCCCGGTCGTCAAGGTGACGGCCGGGGCGCATGCCAAGCGAGCCGCGGCGGCTGTGAGTACCGCCACGGCTCGTGACATCCATAAAGAAGGTTCCTTTCAGCAGTTCTGCTGATGTGTGCCTTAACAGCCCGAGTGTAGTCGGTGATACACCAATTAAGGATGCCACTTTTGAATTAGAAGAGGATGAGGGGGAGATTTGTGTAGGCGACAAAGGCAATAATGATGATGTTGATGAGGGGGTCTGATGCAGACAGATACCAAACTATCTTTGTCCATTTATTTTTACTTTCTAATTCCACAGTTTATGCAGGCTGCTTTTTTTCTATTCAACTACAAGTGGAGGGTGTATTATACACCCAAAGACGATGGCTACATTGGCAATAATCAAAGATGGAGGAGGTAGACAACCAGGTTTGTCTGTATAATTTGCAGGCAAGTGTTCACATTAAGGACGGCCTACGAGGGATTAAACTGTTTTTTTCATAATTTATTAGCTTTAGAATTACCTCACTTATCCAAGAAACTAGTGGAGCACTGAATTAGGTTATTTTAGACCAAAAAATTTTAATTTTTTTAAAAAATGGCAAAACAAATCCAAACAAGACCAAAACCAAAACAAGCAATGACGGTTTGACAAAACCAAAACCAAAACACGGGGGTCAGTGAGCATCTCTACTCCTATTATACACCGGCTCACCTAAAGGCTTCTAGGGGGGTATTCAATTGTTCGGCTTGACGGCCGAAAAACTCGCGCTCTAAAACTATTACCGTTAATACAGTAATTACTCGCTGAATTTCAGCTCGCAGCTCCCTGAACTGCGAGCTGAAATTCAGCGAATAAATTACCGTATGAACGGTTTTTAAGCGCAATATTACCGTATTAACGGTAATAGTTTTAGAGCGCGAGTTTTTCCGTCCGTCAAGCCGAACAATTGAATACCCCCCCAAGTATGGGATGTTTTTTTAAAAAATGAGCACGTGGGATTTGGTTGGTGAAATTGATTTTATCATATATATATATATTATAATATTTAGATTAGTGCTGTGCAGCCTGTGAACACAGATGCGCATGTTACTGGGCAAAGTGCTTTTTTTCCCCGTTTTAATTTTATTTGATTTATTATTATTATATTTGAAACTGAAGCCAGCCCTCTAAAAGATGTTCATCCATTTGAGGAGACTGTTAGTCTGCAGAGGAGAGCCTGAGTAATTAATTATGACAAGAGGATGACTGGATGAGGACTTGGATATAAGGTGATCTAGGCACCATACTTTGTATGCTTTGAGAAAGTTTATTCCGAACGAAAAGCGTCAGAAAGGATTACAGAGAGGTGGTGAGGGATGGCTGTCACTTTCAGTGAAAGTTTTGTCTGAATCTGCACTTTAGCTGGTATCGTAGGACATATGAATGTAGTCTTCCGTTAACCGTGTGTTGGAAGTAATATTGCGCTGTCTGAAGGAGGCCCGAAACAAAGAAAAGAGAGGAGGATTGATTCAGGTGGCCACCTGTGTTGGAGAGCATAGCGGAGTGGACAGAACCGCAAGTACTGTTTTAATTATTATACCAGGATCTGGATAAAGTTGAAAGCACTATGAATTTGAACCAATCATTGTACTATATGCTTACTCCTTAAACAGTTCCTAGCTGATACAGTCTTAATACGCATTGAGAGACATTTAGATTTCTATAGTAAGTCAGTGCTGTGCTAATGGGACAAATGACTGATTTTGTCTTTAAAATTCATATGGAAGAGGAAATATCTACTGAGAGCCTTTCTGGCTAATTAATATTCAGTTTTTGAAAATTCTGCGATTTTTTTTTTTTTTTTTTTTTTTTTTTTTTGCTACTCTTACTGCAGTTTTTTGGTGTTTTAATTTTATATGTGATTAATGTAAATATAATGCAGTATTTTGCATCTTGTATCTATAACTTTGCACTTGTGTTTTACCTCATCAATTTACATTAGATTTAGAGCGCTGTTATTTGTTTTTTTTATCTTGCACATACATTAATCTACCTTATTTTTCAGATGCAATTTCAGCAAATAAATAATTTATTTAATTGTGCTTGGTTCCTTTTGTCAAGGCCTGTAAATTGGCTGGCCCTCCCCACACTGTTCCAAATATATCTTTCTCCAGCCTCAGTGCATCTTCAAGTAGCGTTTCTCTCCCAGCGATAATTACTTTTTTCACTGCTTTATTTACATCAGTTGGTCCTTTAGTGTATGCTGTTATCCAGTCCTGAGCTTCTTCCAATGTTCTGTCAGCAGGAGAAGATAAAAGCTCATCAGCGAGGCCTATGGTTAATGCATATTCAGGGTGAACCCGAAGAGCAGTGCTCAATAATTTAAGAGCAAGTCTACTTCCAACGAGCTGAATTAATCTTGCTGCTCCGCCCCAGCCTGGAACTAGTCCCATGTGTTTGTGGACAAATCTTATTTCACTTCCTTCAGTCATCAACCTGTACAATAAAACATACAGTCAGTGGGTTTCAGATTTGTTTTTTTTAAATATTGGATTAAAAAGGGACAGTATCACTTTACAGTTGAATTTATGAAGTTGTTTTAATAGGTACAGCACTATATATAAATATTCTACTAAATAAAAAAATATGAGCTAATGGAGATGTACAAGTCCTAGCATCCTGGGACTTTCCTTCAACAGCAGTAGAGAGGTTCTACATTACAATGTTTTTTCTTCATTTTGGTTTTCTTAGAATTGTGCTAAAATAACAGTCTGTGCTGCCCTATATTGGAACGAGAGCATAAGAATTAAACTGCATTGTTTGGTTTTTTTATTTAGTCAATTGAATTAAAACTTATGTAACAAGTGTGTCTATTTCTAACTTACTTTTTTAGTCTGATGGACTCCTTTTCAATTATGCAGAGACTAAAGGGGTGAAAAAGTTGCTGCTTTGGAGACCCTTTTATTGATTACTTAGATCTCTGGAGTCTGGGGGCAGGGAGACTTCTGGTAGGGCCACATGCCTGGTAACCTCTAATAGTGTTTACAAATGCTACAGCCGAAGTTGCCAGTGTTTGTGCCTCTTCCATAAGTTTCTACTCTTGCTCTTACATATGAGCTGTGGAGTCTGGATAATGAATAGGACTCTATGAATAGCGACCATCCCTGTGGTACTTGTATAATGCACTAAGAGCTCATAAGACCTCTGTAAAAGGAAGGTAAATAAGAACACACCTACCTCTCCTACATAAACAAATTATAATTGATCAAAATTAATACATAGCCTTGTCACGAGCCGTGGCTCCACTGCTGGCCGCTGTGGCTCGCCTTTGGCTGTCACCATGACCTCACTTTCGCCCACACGTCCCGGGTGTCATCTAGACAACAGCCGGCACTCTTCTCTCCTTCACTGCCGCGGCCTGGAGAAGTTAATTAACATCCTTATGGGCTGATTAGTATATATGTCTTCCCCTATTGTGATTGGCCCATCTGTGTATAAAAGGCAGGGAGGGCTTAGCCTCCCTGCCGGTTATAGTTCTCAGTTCCTGTTTACTATCTTGCTCCTGTGCCTTGTACCTGTTCTCTGGATTGGATTGCTTGTGTATGACCCTTGGCTTTATTTACTGGACTTTGATTCCTTCCCTGTTGCCCTGACCTCTGCTTCGTCTCTGGACCTTCCTTGTTTGCTGCTAGCCCTAACATCTTGCCTGTTCCTGATCACGCTTTGTTTACGATCACCCACTACTCTGCGCTGGGGTACATTCATAAACTTGTACTACTCTGAGTATAAGACCTGGGGGTATCCGAGTACCTGTGAGCGTAACGAGTTCTATGGGAAAGGCAGCTGCTAGAGGTGAATACCTCTCCATCTAGTTCTCCAAGTTCATGATAGTAACCGCTAGCTGTAACATTATAACCAGCCAGTGAAGAAATTGGAAGAATTCACTTGGATGAAGGCGGGATGAATCCCTCTCCAGCCCAAGTCCTGGCAAGCCAGATTCAAACTTTATCACAAATGGTTCAAGGTTTGGCGCAGCGATGGTCTGCGCAAGAAGAAGCCTCCAGAACCTCGCAAGCCCACCAAGTTTCTTCAGGCCCCGCATTGAAGCCCAAATTTAATTTGCCTGATCATTTCTCTGGTGATAGAGCCTCTTTCCGCAATTTTAAAGAGAGTTGTAAACTAAAGGAAACCCGATTATTAAATAGATAATCCTCTGTTTCCTCTTCCTCCTTCATGACAGCACACACCAATGGGCAATAACCAAACAGTTACTTCATTTAGTGAGAATTACTTCTTTACATTTTAACTGAAGAGTGGCAGTCTGCTTTTTAATTTGTTTTTTGTTTTTTTAAATAAAGACAGAAGAAAATTGGGCAAGAGTTCCTTTCACACACTCTCTGTGCTTTTTATGCCTTCTGGCACTGTTACTACTTTAATCTTATATACCTGTAGGATCATATCCACCTCACAATAGATGCTTTTGTGGCAGTTTTGCCTTTCCTTCTTCCGTCCACCAAAATAAACAATTGTTTGGTTCTTTAGTTCTGTCCAGGTAGATCTTAACGGTTCTAACTAAGTCTAAACAGTGGAACTTTATACCTAGTGTTCTCCCCAGCACCTATTTCCTGGGTGCTCCACCCGGCTCTTGGATCCTAACAGAGTCCTATTATAGAATAAACCATTGTTTCTCCTATTAGAACAGGCACTTTGTGAGCACTACAGCCAGCAGTGTGTGCTAGACTACTGGCCATCAGTCTGACCAGTCCTGGCAGGTGTGAACAATAACCTCAACTTTTTTCAATATTAATGCAAAGTATTACAATCCCCCTACCTTGTAACTTCTTAATGCCACCTGGCTGAAAAGATTTTCTGGGGAGAATTGCAATACCCTTCGATTTATAGGCGGACAGGTGCATAACTTGTGTAAAGCAGGCTCTGCGCGGCCAAGAGTTGTACTGTTATACCCTTCACTCTATGCATTTTTATTTTTATCAAGTCCTGTGCAATCATGGGTATTTCTGGGAAAACATACCCCAGCTTGAAACGCGACCATGTTGTGAAGGCATCCATTGCTTTTACTATATGGTCCATGTATCTGGAAAATAATTTACTTTAGTGTTCTCTGTTACCATCATGTCTATTTGTGGGAAAAGCCACATCTCCGTTACCTTGGTGAATACCTAATTGTACAGCTCCCACTCTCCAGGATCCAGAATATGTTGACTAAGGCGATTCGCTGTAACCTTGCTGGCTCCAGCTATTTGTACTGCTGACAGTCCTTCAAGATTGTTTTCTAACTGTATTAACAGGAGACATACCCTGGGGTCTGTGGGATATCAATTGTAAAACGCTACGGAATTTGCTGGCGCTATATAAATAAATGTTGATGATGATATCACAGCCTGATCGTAGAACAATATGTCCTGATTTAGTCAGTCAATGTCCCTCCTAAAGTATAAACATGTCTCTCTTACTGCCTTCATCTCTCTATGGGGCACATTTATAAATCATCTGCAAAAATGAAAAATAGTTATCAATCCTTATCGTATGGATAAGGATTGAACTATTTCTCAAATTTATTAAAAACGGATCAGAAACAGCAGTTCCTATAAACTGCCGTTTCTGTGATAAAGAAATCACACTTACCCCGCCTCTTCGGAACGCGATGTCCTCCAAGTCCTCTTCATTTGTCTTCACACTGGAATTGCGCATGTGCAGTTCTTCGAACTGCACATGCGCACAGACATCTCCGCTCTTTCTCTGCAACTATAGTTGCAGAGCGAGCGGTGAGTGACAGGGAGGTATCATGTGATCCCTCCGCAGATGCGCTGTCCAGCTCTGCTCTTCGGAGCAGAGCTGACAGCACTGAAAACTTTCAATTATAATAATGTACGCCAGCTTCAGACAAAATGTTTTTTTGAAACTTGCTAGATTATGGCTGGGAGCAGTCACCATATTGCTCCCACAAACGAAAAGGAATGCAAGGCAGCAGATACCCATGATATCTGCTGCGATGCAGCCTTCTTAAATATGCGAGGGACACAGAGGGACGTTTTTTTAATGATAAGTGCACTATCATTATTTGTTAAATATGCCCCTATATTTGAAGATGAGACAAACATTTCTTTCTGCCACAGTTTTTTGGGCTGCAAGGTGCACAGCGCATGACATCTGTGCTCCCTGGCATCTGTTGAAATAACTTGACTGTCCCCCGTAAGCATCTATCTCTTTCCAAAGTCTTGTCTGCGGACCACCACTGTAAGTCTTGGCTGACTCCTTTTGACAATCTTCTTAGTTGATCTCAGTCCACTGTGTTCCAAGTTGCTGAGAAGCATTCCTGCAGATGTCTCAGATGGAGCCTGGATCATGGCACTACTTCTGTGGGTGGCATCATAAATACTAATACTCTTAAGCAATCCTCTGTTGTTATCTATGGTCTTTGTCTTAGTTGTAGCACTTGTTTTAGCTTATGTTGAAAGGCTTATCTTTCTCAAGAAAGACAAGTCTTTCCTAAATCTCCACCCAGCCTCATTGCTAGGAATTTTAGTTTTTAGTGGGATGGCACTAGATGTCTTTTTTCTTTGCTGGGCTGAGACATGTGGCTACAGTGTAGTTAGGGCGGCGGTTCCCAAAGTGTGCGCCGCGGCTCCCAGGGGTGCCGCGGCGCTGTCACAGGGGTGCCGTGGGCCAGGCAAAAAAAAAAAGAAAGAAAACAGAAACTTACCAATCCGCGCGGCGCCGGGACCCAGCAGCCTCCTCTCTCCCGCAGCAGCTGTCACTGACGTCATTCAGTGACAGCTGCGGGAGAGGAGGCTGCTGGGTCCCGGCGCCGCGCGGATTGGTAAGTTTCTGTTTTCTTTCTTTTTTTTTTTTTACCTGGCGCGGGGCAGAGGGAGGGGGACAGAGGGCAGACCGAGGGCAGAGAAAGAGGAGGACAGATGGCAAAGGAGGAAGACAGAGGGCAAAGGAGGAGGACAGAGGGCAGACCAGGAGCACAGATGGCAGAGGAGGAGGGGGACAAAGGGCAGACCGAGGGCAGAGGAGGAGGAGGAGGACAGAGGGCAGAGGAGGAGGGGGACAGAGGGCAGACCAGGAGCACAGATGGCAGAGGAGGAGGGGGACAGAGAGCAGACCAAGGGCAGAGGAGGAGGGGGACAGAGGGCAGAGGAGGAGGGGGACAGAGGGCAGAGGAGGAGGGAGACAGAGGGCAGACCGAGGGCAGAGGAGGAGGAGGGGGACAGAGAGCAGACCGAGGGCAGAGGAGGAGGAGGGGGACAGAGGTCAGACCGAGGGCAGAGGAGGAGGAGGGGGACAGAGAGCAGACCGAGGGCAGAGGAGGAGGAGGGGGACAGAGAGCAGGCAGAGGAGGAGGAGGAGGGGGACAGAGAGCAGACCGAGGGCAGAGGAGGAGGAGGGGGACAGAGAGCAGACCGAGGACAGAGGAGGAGGAGGAGGACAGAGAGCAGACCGAGGGCAGAGGAGGAGGAGGGGGACAGAGAGCAGACCGAGGGCAGAGGAGGAGGAGGGGGACAGAGAGCAGACCGAGGGCAGAGGAGGAGGAGGTGGACAGAGAGCAGACCGAGGGCAGAGGAGGAGGAGGGGGACAGAGAGCAGACCGAGGGCAGAGGAGGAGGAGGGGGACAGAGAGCAGACCGAGGGCAGAGGAGGAGGGGGACAGAGAGCAGACCGAGGGCAGAGGAGGAGGGGGACAGAGAGCAGACCGAGGGCAGAGGAGGAGGGGGACATAGGGCAGACCAGGGGGGCAGAGGAGGAGCACAGAGTGCAGAGAAGGAGGGGGACAGAGGGCAGACCGAGGGCAGAGGAGGAGGGGGGGACAGAGAGCAGGCAGAGGAGGAGGAGGGGGACAGAGAGCAGACCGAGGGCAGAGGAGGAGGAGGGGGACAGAGAGCAGACCGAGGGCAGAGGAGGAGGACAGAGAGCAGACCGAGGGCAGAGGAGGAGGGGGGGGGACAGAGAGCAGACCGAGGGCAGAGGAGGAGGAGGGGGACAGAGAGCAGACCGAGGGCAGAGGAGGAGGAGGGGGACAGAGAGCAGACCGAGGGCAGAGGAGGAGGAGGGGGACAGAGAGCAGACCGAGGGCAGAGGAGGAGGAGGGGGACAGAGAGCAGACCGAGGGCAGAGGAGGAGGGGGACAGAGAGCAGACCGAGGGCAGAGGAGGAGGGGGACAGAGAGCAGACCGAGGGCAGAGGAGGAGGGGGACATAGGGCAGACCAGGGGGGCAGAGGAGGAGCACAGAGTGCAGAGAAGGAGGGGGACAGAGGGCAGACCGAGGGCAGAGGAGGAGGAGGGGGACAGAGAGCAGACCGAGGGCAGAGGAGGAGGAGGTGGACAGAGAGCAGACCGAGGGCAGAGGAGGAGGAGGGGGACAGAGAGCAGACCGAGGGCAGAGGAGGAGGAGGGGGACAGAGAGCAGACCGAGGGCAGAGGAGGAGGGGGACAGAGAGCAGACCGAGGGCAGAGGAGGAGGAGGTGGACAGAGAGCAGACCGAGGGCAGAGGAGGAGGAGGGGGACAGAGAGCAGACCGAGGGCAGAGGAGGAGGAGGGGGACAGAGAGCAGACCGAGGGCAGAGGAGGAGGGGGACAGAGAGCAGACCGAGGGCAGAGGAGGAGGGGGACAGAGAGCAGACCGAGGGCAGAGGAGGGGGACATAGGGCAGACCAGGGGGGCAGAGGAGGAGCACAGAGTGCAGAGAAGGAGGGGGACAGAGGGCAGACCGAGGGCAGAGGAGGAGGGGGGGACAGAGAGCAGGCAGAGGAGGAGGAGGGGGACAGAGAGCAGACCGAGGGCAGAGGAGGAGGAGGGGGACAGAGAGCAGACCGAGGGCAGAGGAGGAGGACAGAGAGCAGACCGAGGGCAGAGGAGGAGGGGGGGGGACAGAGAGCAGACCGAGGGCAGAGGAGGAGGAGGGGGACAGAGAGCAGACCGAGGGCAGAGGAGGAGGAGGGGGACAGAGAGCAGACCGAGGGCAGAGGAGGAGGAGGGGGACAGAGAGCAGACCGAGGGCAGAGGAGGAGGAGGGGGACAGAGAGCAGACCGAGGGCAGAGGAGGAGGGGGACAGAGAGCAGACCGAGGGCAGAGGAGGAGGGGGACAGAGAGCAGACCGAGGGCAGAGGAGGAGGGGGACATAGGGCAGACCAGGGGGGCAGAGGAGGAGCACAGAGTGCAGAGAAGGAGGGGGACAGAGGGCAGACCGAGGGCAGAGGAGGAGGGGGGGACAGAGAGCAGGCAGAGGAGGAGGAGGGGGACAGAGAGCAGACCGAGGGCAGAGGAGGAGGAGGGGGACAGAGAGCAGGCAGAGGAGGAGGAGGGGGACAGAGAGCAGACCGAGGGCAGAGGAGGAGGAGGGGGACAGAGAGCAGACCGAGGGCAGAGGAGGAGGAGGGGGACAGAGAGCAGACCGAGGGCAGAGGAGGAGGGGGACAGAGAGCAGACCGAGGGCAGAGGAGGAGGGGGACAGAGAGCAGACCGAGGGCAGAGGAGGAGGGGGACATAGGGCAGACCAGGGGGGCAGAGGAGGAGCACAGAGTGCAGAGAAGGAGGGGGACAGAGGGCAGACCGAGGGCAGAGGAGGAGGGGGGGACAGAGAGCAGGCAGAGGAGGAGGAGGGGGACAGAGAGCAGACCGAGGGCAGAGGAGGAGGAGGGGGACAGAGAGCAGACCGAGGGCAGAGGAGGAGGACAGAGAGCAGACCGAGGGCAGAGGAGGAGGGGGGGGGGGGACAGAGAGCAGACCGAGGGCAGAGGAGGAGGAGGGGGACAGAGAGCAGACCGAGGGCAGAGGAGGAGGAGGGGGACAGAGAGCAGACCGAGGGCAGAGGAGGAGGAGGGGGACAGAGAGCAGACCGAGGGCAGAGGAGGAGGAGGGGGACAGAGAGCAGACCGAGGGCAGAGGAGGAGGGGGACAGAGAGCAGACCGAGGGCAGAGGAGGAGGGGGACAGAGAGCAGACCGAGGGCAGAGGAGGAGGGGGACATAGGGCAGACCAGGGGGGCAGAGGAGGAGCACAGAGTGCAGAGAAGGAGGGGGACAGAGGGCAGACCGAGGGCAGAGGAGGAGGGGGGGACAGAGAGCAGGCAGAGGAGGAGGAGGGGGACAGAGAGCAGACCGAGGGCAGAGGAGGAGGAGGGGGACAGAGAGCAGACCGAGGGCAGAGGAGGAGGACAGAGAGCAGACCGAGGGCAGAGGAGGAGGGGGGGGGACAGAGAGCAGACCGAGGGCAGAGGAGGAGGAGGGGGACAGAGAGCAGACCGAGGGCAGAGGAGGAGGAGGGGGACAGAGAGCAGACCGAGGGCAGAGGAGGAGGAGGGGGACAGAGAGCAGACCGAGGGCAGAGGAGGAGGAGGGGGACAGAGAGCAGACCGAGGGCAGAGGAGGAGGGGGACAGAGAGCAGACCGAGGGCAGAGGAGGAGGGGGACAGAGAGCAGACCGAGGGCAGAGGAGGAGGGGGACATAGGGCAGACCAGGGGGGCAGAGGAGGAGCACAGAGTGCAGAGAAGGAGGGGGACAGAGGGCAGACCGAGGGCAGAGGAGGAGGGGGGGACAGAGAGCAGGCAGAGGAGGAGGAGGGGGACAGAGAGCAGACCGAGGGCAGAGGAGGAGGAGGGGGACAGAGAGCAGACCGAGGGCAGAGGAGGAGGACAGAGAGCAGACCGAGGGCAGAGGAGGAGGGGGGGGGACAGAGAGCAGACCGAGGGCAGAGGAGGAGGAGGGGGACAGAGAGCAGACCGAGGGCAGAGGAGGAGGAGGGGGACAGAGAGCAGACCGAGGGCAGAGGAGGAGGAGGGGGACAGAGAGCAGACCGAGGGCAGAGGAGGAGGAGGGGGACAGAGAGCAGACCGAGGGCAGAGGAGGAGGGGGACAGAGAGCAGACCGAGGGCAGAGGAGGAGGGGGACATAGGGCAGACCAGGGGGGCAGAGGAGGAGCACAGAGTGCAGAGAAGGAGGGGGACAGAGGGCAGACCGAGGGCAGAGGAGGAGGGGGACATAGGGCAGACCAGGGGGGCAGAGGAGGAGCACAGAGGGCAGAGGAGGAGGACAGATGGCAGACCAGGAGGGCAGAGGAGGGGGGCAGAGGAGGAGCACAGAGGGCAGAGAAGGAGGGGGACAGAGGGCAGACCAGGAGGAGGACAGAGGGCAGAGGAGGGGGACAGAGGGCAGAGGAGGGGGACAGAGGGCAGAGGAGGGGGACAGAGGGCAGAGGAGGAGGACAGAGGGCAGAGAAGGAGGACAGAGGAGGGGGACAGAGGGCAGACCAGGAGGGCAGCGTGAGAGAGGGCAGAGGAGGGGGACAGCGTGAGAGAGGGCAGAGGAGGGGGACAGCGTGAGAGAGGGCAGAGGAGGGGGACAGCGTGACAGAGGGCAGAGGAGGGGGCCAGCATTGCGGAGGGGGCAACGTGAGAGAGGGCAGTGTGCCTGGTTGCAGAGGGGGCAGTGTGCCTGGATGCAGAGGGGCATTTTTGCATACAACTAAATAAGTATTTCTGTCGTGACCTAAATACTTATTACAACTTTTTGACCCAACTACCTCTAAAACAGGACTGTTCAGTAATTATTTTGGAGGGGTGCCTTGAAAAAATTTGGAGACTCTAAGGGTGCCGCAAACTGCAAAAGTTTGGGAACCACCGAGTTAGGAAATTGACGAGGAGACCTGAAGATACGGATTTAAAACCATTTTGCAGGACTTTCTTTGATTATTGTCCATCCATGTAACTCAACACCTGCAATATCCTTGCTGTGATCTGTATTGCGTCTACCTTGGATGCTGCTGTTATCGGACGTGTAGTGCACCAGGGCCAAAATGTTTCTTTACCAAAAAAAAAAATCTTTATTATTACCCTACACACCTCACCCAGGGTGTTTGGAAAGAGCCCTAGTGCATTCAGCTGGTTACACCTAGAGTAGGGGAGGGGGAATGGAGTGGTCATTTTTTTCTGCGGATCAGATCTCGTTAGGAAATCGAGCTGCGTGCTGACCGGCCTGGGGCTGGATTGGCATTATGCCCAGGCTGGCAAAGATTAGTGCTCACAATAGAAGAATTGGGGGTGGACCCCACGCTTATTCCCCCCCCCCCCCCCCCTCACCGATTTTGGTAGTACCAGCCTAGGCTGGCAGCACTAGAGTTAGTTATGGTTTTTGCCTTTTTTTTTTCTTCCATGTATTGCAGTTTTAAATCTAGTCATTTATTTCGTCATTTTGACTGTCGACTTTACAACCCTGTTGACATTTTAACTGTGTCGACATTATGACGATCAAAATTTTCACTGTCGTCTTTTCAATTACATCCCGTTTTCATATGGAAGAAATGTTTAAAGCATTTAAATAGCACGTTCAGAACCTTTATAAGCAGCATCCGATTTCATTTTTCTTAGCTATCCTCCTAAAAATCATAACCACCTTTTCAAAAACTCTCTGGTTGGCAAAACATAATGTGGCTGCCAGACATTAGCTACACAAAGGCTCAGAATTGGCAGCACTAGGATTAGTTGTTTGGGGAAGGGGATGGGGGGGACAATGTTTTTTGGTATATTTAGTTTCATTTTGTTTTATTTATTCCTGTACTGCAATGCCGTTGTAAATCTACTGAGTTATGGCGACATTTTGACTGTTGACTTTAAAAACTGTAGACATTCTGAATGTCTACCTTTTAACTGTGCTGACATTATGACTGTTGACCTTTATATAATGTAGATCAGAGATGTACAAACCCAGTCCTCAAGAGCTACCAGCAGTTCATGTTTTCAGGATTTCTTTAATCATGCACAGTTGATTTAAACTATTTGGCTGGGTCAGTATTTATCCCATCTGTTTCTACAGACAGAAATCCTTAAAACATGACCTTTTGGTAGCTCTTGAGGACTGGGTTTGGACACCTCTGATGTAGACATTGTGAATTTCAACATGTTCACTTTTGACATTGCATACCCAAACACCCCCAACACTAATAAACGTAATGAAGTAGTACATTAAAAATTATGAGGATAGTACAACATGAAAAATATACTGCTAGTTTTGGGGGCTTCACATGCTGCAAACTAACTGTCACATATTTACAAAAATGTTGATAATGAGCAAAAAATATGACTTGGCTAACAAGTGTGGATTAATTAAAGGGGTGTGATTTTACATGGACATATTTCCCATTGTAGCAAACAATGAAGACCCCATTCTGGTGACCCCAGTAAAATGCAGGAATCAGCTGCATTATTTTTATTCTGATGAAAAGTTAGGGAGCTTTATCAGAAGATACTAGTACAGATGATAGAAGGTCTGCTTAATGGTTTTCACTAGAAGCACCAGGGTAGTAAGAAATCTGTTCCTTGAGTGGCTTTATGAGAGCTTTCAAACATATTTACAGGGTGTTACTGCACATCTAATTGCTGACAGTAACCATGACAGCATATTAGAAAACAAATTCCAATGAACCAGTGTGCAGATTAAATACAGAAAGGCACAATTGATTTAGGAAGAGAGAAATCTAAAAAAAAAGTACTAATTTATTGCAAATTTTATTCAACATATAAAAAAAACCAACAAAAACAAAACGATACAGCAAATGCAACATACCTAAAGTCACAAGCTGTGCATAATTCAGCTCCACCCCCTAGTGCTTTTCCTTGAATTAATGCCACACTAATGAGTGGTAATCTATAAATAAAAAACACAAATAGCATTTTTATGCGCAGCTTCTTCAGAGTAAACTACATCATATATCTTAGGGCACATGAATTTGAGCAGTTTGATAAGTCAAGGAACTTTTGCAGCTACATAAAAACATTGATTAATATATTTAGCATCTACAGATTCAAAGCGTACAGTTGATTAAATAATACTATTATACTTAATTTAAGAAAATGCATTATATGAATAGTTTATTTTCTCTGAAGTGGTCAATAAGGCTTGTGGCCTGGACCTATTTTTTTTCAGAGCATTTTCACATTAGCCTTTTTACATCAAATAGTAATGTGCTAATTATTTCACCCTTGCTCTAGCAAAAATGACAAGAACTTATCTTTTTTTTTTTCAGATTCTTCATCTTCACTGGACAGTGTGTATACAGTCTACTGCTTGCCTTTAATTCAATTATGATACTAGCACAATGGGGCCCAGGGACCAGTACCTTTGCAGCCTTGTCAATGTGTTCTGCATTAACATACACATCATTATCCCGTCCTATGGACACAATGACAAAAGCATAACTGTAACAAACATGCAAGACTTGACTTTAACAATTTACAAGTGTTTTATTGTAGTTTTGGAAAGAATATTTTAATCCATTTATGTTTACAGGAAGCACAAATGAAATAACCAATGGTATGATAGCAAGGGTGTCACACTTACCTGGGGATTAGAAATAGCTTTAACAGCATTCAAATCTGAACCGGAGCAGAATGTGTTCTGTGCACCATGAACAATAAGTCCTTTTCCTTCCTCCCAGTTCTCCAGATCACTAATCCGGTCTGATAATTCTATCATCATATTTCCTGTGATACAATTTCAATGTCTGTTAGAAAATCCTAACACCATTTGTTGGCAGCAAAACATAACTGTTATGGAGGAACCAAAGTCATCATTTTGAGCACAAGGTGAAGTGAGAATATCAGAGAGCATGTGAAGTTTCATACTGGTATTTTCTATCATATATTTTATACACACACACACATAAACCTATCAATATATCTATCTATATGTAGTGTTCCTCTAGCACCTCTTTAAAAGAGATTAGTCCGCCATTATAGTCAAATCTTGAAAGTACATGTATGAAAGAAGTCAAGTCCTGCCTCAAATTCAAAACTTTGGTATAGTTTTAGATGACGAATCCCTTCCTAATTAAACATATGGATATATACAGTATGTGCGTGTAATGTGCTATATGTGGATGGAGCCACTTCTGCATACACTGAATATCATCAGGATTTTTATATAAGGAGAAGAACCACAGTCTTGCAAAACTTAGATCAGCTTTTCCACAGTATCCTCTAGTGCAGTGGATCTCAAACTTTTTCAGTTCAAGGCACCCCTAAACCAAAATAATTGCTAAGTAGTCCCCCGCCTTGCTTACCACAGGCTCTGGCTGAGGCACCCCTGTGAGAATGCCGAGGCACCCCAGGGGCCTAGGCATACAGTTTAGGAACCACTGCTCTAGTGTAAGATTAGATGTCATTAAAATCTAAGCCTGTGATATTCCATGCTTGTGTAGTACAAATAAAGAAAAGCTATAAAAAATATTAATAGTAAACCTGACAAAAGTAGACATATTTGGGCTCGTGCGTTGAATGTACATTTGTGGGGTATTTTTGCATTTATAAACATTGCACATAAAAAAAGTATGCATACATTCATGGCCAACAGTTTTGGTGTTCACAAAGTTTGCCGCTTCAGTGTTTTTAGACCTTTTGTCAGATGTTGCTATGGTATACTGAAGTAGATATACAAGCATTTCATAAGTGTCAAAGGTTTTTACTGACAATTGCATTAAGTTTATGCAAAGAGTCAATATTTGCAGTGTGGACCCTACTTTTTGAAGACCTCTGCAATTCGCCCTGGCATGCTGTCAATCAACTTCTGGGCCACATACTGACTAATGGTTGCCCTTTCTTACCTAATCAATGCTTGGAGTTTGTGGGTTTTTGTTTGTTGTTTGTTTTTTCCGCCTCTTGAGGATTGACCACAAGTTCTCAATGGGATTAAGATCTGGTGAGTTCCTGGCCATGGACCCAAAATTTCAATGTTTTGATCCCCGAGTCACTTAGTTATCACTTTTGTCTTATTGCAAGGTGCTCCATCATGCTGGAAAAGGCATCGTTCATCACCAAACTGTTCTTGGATGGTTGGGAGAAGTTGCTCTTGGAGGATGTTTTGGTAACATTCTTTATTCATGGCTGTGCTCTTAGGCAAAATTGTGAGTGAGCCCACTCCCTTGGCTGAAAAGCAACCCCACACATGAATGGTCACAGGCTGCTTTACTGTTGGCATGACACAGCACTGATGTTAGCGCTTATCCGAAGAAGGAAAGGTGAGCGTTTTTCCAGATGCCCCAAACAATCTAAAAGGGGATTCATCAGAGAAAATGACTTTACCCCAATCCTCAGCAGTCTAATCCCTGTACCTTTTGCAGAATATCAGTCTGTCCCTAATATTTTTTTCCTGGAGAGAAGTGGCTTCTTTGCTGGCCTTCTTGACACCAGGCCATCTGTGACAGGATGGACCGCCTTTGCAACCCTGTCTGTTGTTGCTGGGAACTGGCTGGGCTTACTTTGCCAATGTTTCCTTTCGTTATCCGAAATGTGCCCTCTCACCGCAGTAGGAGGGTCTTACAAATGCTGCCACCACTGAACTCCTTTACCGGCATCCAGAACAGAGTTTCTTTTGGATAACCGAAGCTGTGAGTGTACCCCGATTCTGGTGTACCTGGGCTGGTACTCCTGACCTCTTCCTAAGGGTCAGGGTTGCTGTGGATGGATCCCCCCTGGCATCTCACACTGCTCACAGAGCTGCTGGGTAGCGGGCAGAGCGGTGGTACTGGATTCTGGGTCGAAACCTCAGACAGCCGGAAATGGATTTGATTTTGAGTCTAATCTGTAGGTCACAGATTTTCAGCATGGAAGACGTTTTCAAGCAGGTCTTTGAAGCAAGTGATTTTTTTTTGCAGTCACACTTATTGAAGGTATCAGTGATCAGGTCAGATGGAAGTAGAAGCGCAATTTTCAATACAACTTTTTATACAGATTTGAACACAGCCTCTAAGAGTAAGCCAGCCCACTGAAGTCTGAGCTATTTTTAAAATCAGGATGCAATTTGTTTACCCAAACATGAATTTACATGCAATGCAAAAGCTAACAATATTTACGCTCATCTGTGATATCCTAAAACTTGCTGTGATTTCCTGCATCTTATTTTGGACACAGGAAATCTAACAGCAGTCTAATTAAACCTTCCTGTGTCTTCAGGTGCTAGACCGTCATATATCAATAGGTCTAATTTGTTACGAGCCGCAGCGGTGCCCAGCCGCCGCGACTCACTCACCCGCGTCCCGGCCGTCGCCATGGCGACCGGGACGTCATTTCCGGCCATAACCCGGCCGTTGCCGGGGCAACCAGCAGACGCTTCAGAGCTGCGTCCCGGCAATAGGAGAAAGCCGGGCGCAGCGTTCTACAGCCTGTGGGCTAATTAATATGGGCAGATTATAGGAGGCAATTACAGGCATTAGCCTGCAACTGTGCAGGCCAGGGGCAAGCCCTGATTGGCTCTATTAGTGACTGCTCTATTAACCTGCAGGAGTGTGTTTTACCTGTGATTGGTTCAGCTGGGTATTTAAGGCAATGAGGTCTGCTGCCTCATTGCCGGTTATAGCTTCTGTGCTCCAGTCTGCTGACCTGCTTGTTCCAGTTCCTGTATCCTGTATCTACGTTTGACTTCCCGTGTATGACCCTTGGCTTCGTATTGGACTTCGCTTGTGTTTCCTGTGACCCTGATCCTTGGCTTGTTTACCCGTTCTGCTACTTTGCCTGTGACCTCTGACCTCAGCTTGTTCATCATTACTGTTACCTGCTGCCGGCCTTTGACCTCTGCGTGGACCTGACTCTTCTTGCCTGGGTTCTCCCCAGCCGGTACACACTTCACGACCCTCTGTCAGTCTGCAGCCCAGTCTGTCCCCACCATCAGGGGCTCCAGTGAACACCTGACTGGCAGAGTAGACTCCGGGTTGTGTTGTGCCGGCTGGAGGGGTTCCTAACATTATAACCGGCCCACTCACGGAGACAAGATTAGGATGGATGCAAGTGGATCCACACCGTCTCCGGCACAAACCCTAGCAGGCCATGTTGAGTCTTTGTATCAGATGATGCAGGGATTGGCTGAGCGTATGTCTGTTCAAGAAGAAGCCACAAAAGCTTCACAATCTCCTCCAGATCCCATCTGTGAGCCCAAAATGAATTTACCGGATCGGTTCTCCGGAAATAGAACCTTGTTTCGGAACTTCAGGGAGAGCTGCAAGCTCTATTTTCGGATGAGACCCCGCTCCTCCGGTTCAGAGCAGCAACGAGTTGGGATTATTATTTCCCTTCTACAGGGTGACCCCCAGTCCTGGGCGTTTTCTTTGCCACAGACCAGTCCGGCCATGCAGTCCGTAGACTCCTTCTTTGAGGCATTGGGTTTACTGTATGATGACCCGGATCGAGTGGCCTCCGCGGAAGCTCACCTACGGTCCTTGAAACAAGGCAGACGGTCGGCAGAAGAATACTGCGCGGAATTCCGTAGATGGTCACCTGACAGTGGATGGAACGACCCTGCCTTACGTAGTCAGTTCCGTGTCGGCCTATCTGAACAGATTAAAGATTCGCTGGTGCAATACCCGTCTCCTAGCTCTCTGGAGGATCTGATGCACCTCTCCATTAAAATTGACAGGAGATATAAAGAGCGGAAAACTGAAAAGGAAACGTCATCACCTCCATCCGCCTTCGTTCCTATCTCCCAGGATGGTGAGGAACCAATGCAATTGGGAGCATACCGTCTTTCCTCTGAGGAGAGAGACAGGAGACGGTCACAAGGCTTATGTTTATATTGTGGCGCAAGAGGCCACTTCTCCCGTTCTTGCCCAAACAAGTCGGGAAACGGGCATGCCTAAGGAACGAGGGGAGAGTTCACTTAGGTCTACAAATTGTCTCCCAGAAAAATGCACTATTGGTCCCTGCACAGCTCACGTTCAGTGCTCGTTCTACGAAACTATCAGCCTTCATTGACAGTGGAGCTGCTGGCAACTTCCTTGACATCGAGTTTGCCCGCTCTGCTGGGATTCCGCGGATTAAACTCCAATCTGCCATTACGGTATGTGGCTTAGATGGTAGTCCGTTGCCAGGCGGCAAGATTACTTGGGAGACCCCACCATTACAGTTGAACATTGGCGCTCTCCATTCGGAATCCATAGTCTTACGTCTTATCGAATGTCCTTCGGTTCCTTTAATTCTGGGCCACCCTTGGCTATTCTGCCATAACCCCGTCATGGATTGGGCAAAGGGAGAAATTGTCCAGTGGAGCCCCCATTGTACACAGTCTTGCTTGACACTACCTCTACGTATTATTCAGTCTATTCCGGAGCAGCTCCCTTCTCAGTATCATGACTATTGGGATGTTTTCTCCAAAAAGGCTGCTGACACACTACCACCGCACCGCAATTTCGACTGTGCCATTGAGCTCATTCCGGGCTCTAAATTACCCAAGGGACGCTTGTATCCTCTCTCTGGTCCAGAGACCAAATCCATGCAGGAGTATATTGACGAAAACTTGGAGAAGGGCTTCATCAGGCCATCCAAGTCCCCAGTAGGAGCGGGGTGTTTCTTTGTACCCAAGAAGGACGGTGGACTCAGACCCTGTATCGATTATCGAGGGCTGAACCTTATTACGGTTAAGAACACCTACCCCCTTCCCCTCATCTCCGTTCTTTTTGATCAATTAAGAGGAGCCACTATCTTCACAAAAATTGATCTTCGTGGGGCCTATAATCTCATACGTATTAGAGCAGGTGATGAGTGGAAGACGGCTTTCAACACGCTCTCAGGCCATTACGAATACCTGGTCATGCCGTTTGGCCTTAGTAATGCTCCTGCCGTATTTCAGGACTTGATTAATGAGGTGTTACGTGAGTTCCTGGGACACTTTGTTGTTGTTTACTTAGATGACATCCTCATATATTCAAATTCGTTGTCTGTGCACCAGGGTCATGTCAGACAAATCCTACAGAAATTACGGGAACATCACCTCTACGCTAAACTCGAGAAATGCGAGTTCGAGGTCCAGAAGGTATCCTTCCTCGGTTATCTAATCTCCTCAGAAGGTTTCTCCATGGACCCAACCAAGGTCCAAGCAATTCTGGATTGGATACAACCGAATAACCTCAAGGCGGTCCAGAGATTCCTGGGATTCGCCAATTACTACAGGAGGTTTATTGGCGGCTTTGCTGATATCGTGGCTCCTATCATCACCTTGACCCGCAAAGGAGGTGATCCAACTGTTTGGTCACAACAGGCAATAAATGCATTCAAAACCCTGAAGAAAGCTTTTGTGTCTGCTCAGGTTCTCAGACATCCGGATCCTAGGGTACCGTTTGTTCTTGAGGTAGATGCGTCTGACGTCGGTGCTGGGGCCGTCTTGTCACAAAAAGACCCCCAGACCCACCGCTTACATCCATGTGCCTTTTTTTCCCGTCAGTTCTCATCAGCGGAAACCAACTATGACGTGGGAAACCGAGAATTGCTGGCAATTAAATGGGCCTTTGAGGAATGGCGGCACTGGTTGGAAGGCGCTGCACACCAGATCTCCGTTATAACGGATCATAAAAACTTACAGTATATACAGTCAGCCAAACGTCTGAACCCCCGACAGGCTCGGTGGTCGCTGTTCTTCACTCGGTTCAACTTTATTATCACCTATCGTCCTGGTTCCAAAAATATTCAAGCGGACGCCCTGTCTAGAAGTTTCCTGGCACATCATGCTCCGGTCACCTGCCCAGAGCCTATTGTTCCTGTGTCTATGATTCATGCCGGATTAACTCAAGATTTGAGCTGTACCTTACAAAGGTTCCAGAGGTTGGCTCCTGATAACACTCCGGCAGGATGTTTGTTTGTCCCAGTTCATCTAAGGAAGACAGTCCTTGCTGAGGCACACAACAGTCGGACTGCTGGGCATCCTGGAGTCTACAAAACACTGGAAATCCTTTCCCGTACTGTATGGTGGCCGTCTCTGTCTGCTGACGTCAAGAGTCATGTCCGGTCCTGTGAAGTTTGTGCCAGGAACAAAGTTCCCAGGACTCGCCCGGTAGGTCAGTTAGTTCCGTTGGCCGCCCCTGGTAAACCTTGGACACATCTGTCCATGGACTTTATAGTCGATCTGCCACCCTCTGCGGGACACAATACCATTTGGGTCGTGGTAGACCGGTTCAGCAAGATGGCGCATTTCATTCCACTCACTAGGCTTCCTACTGCTCGAGATTTGGCAATCTTGTTCATTCAACACATTTTCCGCCTCCATGGACTCCCTACAGACATCGTCTCCGATCGGGGTTCCCAGTTCATAGCGCAGTTCTGGAGATCATTCTGTACCCTCCTGGGAATCAAGGTCAGTTTATCATCTGCATACCACCCTCAGTCAAATGGGCAGACTGAAAGGGTTAACCAGTCCTTGGAGAAGTTCTTGCGATGCTACATATCGGAGTTCCATGACAACTGGTCCTCCTTGTTGCCCTGGGCAGAATTTGCCTGTAACAACTCCTGTCACTCATCCACGAAAACCTCTCCGTTCTTTTGCAATTATGGTTTCCACCCCAGATCTAACTCTTTGTATTCACTCCAGTCCGTTGGTATTCAGGAGATCCGTTCCACTGCCAGGGATCTCAGAGTTGTCTGGAAGAAAGTACATTCATCTTTAAAACAAGCCTCACTTGTTGCAAAAAAAAATTCGGACCGACACCGTACCCCCTGCTCCCTTAAGGTTGGCCAGAAAGTCTGGCTGTCTACAAAAAATATCAGGCTCAGACAACCTTGCAAGAAATTGGGCCCTAAGTTCATCGGGCCGTTTCTTATCATCAAGCAGGTGAACTCCGTCGCATTTAGGTTAAAAATTCCAGGCTCGTTAAGAATTCCAAACACCTTTCATTGTTCTCTATTGAAGCCAGTGCTTTATCCTGGTCAAGCCCAGTCTTCAAGTGTGCCTGGGAGAGGTTCCAGTGGGCCAAAAAAATTTGTGATTCAAAAGGTCCTTGATTCTAAAAATGTTCAAGGACAGGTGCATTTCCTTATACAATGGAGGAATCGCGGATTAGAAGAGCGATCTTGGGTTCCGCGGAGACAACTCCATGCCCCAAAGAAACTGAAGGAGTTCTTCAAAAAATTCCCTAGAAAACCAGGATGTCGGGGTCCCTCGACCCCTCCTCAAGGGGGGGGTACTGTTACGAGCCGCAGCGGTGCCCAGCCGCCGCGACTCACTCACCCGCGTCCCGGCCGTCGCCATGGCGACCGGGACGTCATTTCCGGCCATAACCCGGCCGTTGCCGGGGCAACCAGCAGACGCTTCAGAGCTGCGTCCCGGCAATAGGAGGAAGCCGGGCGCAGCGTTCTACAGCCTGTGGGCTAATTAATATGGGCAGATTATAGGAGGCAATTACAGGCATTAGCCTGCAACTGTGCAGGCCAGGGGCAAGCCCTGATTGGCTCTATTAGTGACTGCTCTATTAACCTGCAGGAGTGTGTTTTACCTGTGATTGGTTCAGCTGGGTATTTAAGGCAATGAGGTCTGCTGCCTCATTGCCGGTTATAGCTTCTGTGCTCCAGTCTGCTGACCTGCTTGTTCCAGTTCCTGTATCCTGTATCTACGTTTGACTTCCCGTGTATGACCCTTGGCTTCGTATTGGACTTCGCTTGTGTTTCCTGTGACCCTGATCCTTGGCTTGTTTACCCGTTCTGCTACTTTGCCTGTGACCTCTGACCTCAGCTTGTTCATCATTACTGTTACCTGCTGCCGGCCTTTGACCTCTGCGTGGACCTGACTCTTCTTGCCTGGGTTCTCCCCAGCCGGTACACACTTCACGACCCTCTGTCAGTCTGCAGCCCAGTCTGTCCCCACCATCAGGGGCTCCAGTGAACACCTGACTGGCAGAGTAGACTCCGGGTTGTGTTGTGCCGGCTGGAGGGGTTCCTAACATAATTAACAGGAGATTCCCTTCTTCAGAAAGTCGCAGAATACACTTTCCTAAAGAAAGGTACAAAACCTCAAACAAGTCATTTCCCCACATCACGATACACAAAAGACCTCCTCCACAAAGGCTTATTGTATCAGATACCTCAGAAATCATGCATTTCCTCTAGCAAAGATAAAACAAACAAATTTCTTCCCGGTGTCTCAGAAATAAAGATATCTCTTAACAAAATACCCACAATATCAACAATAAGTACATTTGCAGTTATATAAATAAGCTCCATGCGCTATTTCCTTTAAATAAATTTATCACCATTATTACCATAAGTTATTTATAAGTGATCCAGTCACACCATCCTCCAAAAGTCTTTGCCTCACTGTGCATGCCGATGCACTCACACCTGCCTGCTGCCACTCCTAAGCAAGCTCTGCACTGGTGGTGCTACGATC
Source organism: Mixophyes fleayi (assembly GCF_038048845.1). Taxonomy (NCBI): domain Eukaryota; kingdom Metazoa; phylum Chordata; class Amphibia; order Anura; family Limnodynastidae; genus Mixophyes; species Mixophyes fleayi. Next base: position 207,384,768 of record NC_134404.1, read on the forward strand.
CCGCATATGAATCAACTTTAGGAGACGGTCCTGGCGCTTACTGGACATTCTTGGGTGCCCTGAAGCCTTTTTCACAACTATTTAACCTTTCTCCTTAAAGTTCCTGATGATCTGATAAATGGCTGATTTAGATGCAATCTTACTAGCAGCAATATCCTTGCCTGTGAAGCCCTTTTTGTGCAAAGCAATAATGACTGCACGTGTTTCCGTGCAGGTAACCATGGTTAACAGAGGAAGAATAATTATTTCAAGCACCACCCTCCTTTTAAAGCTTCCAGTCTGTTATTCTAACTCAATCAGTATGACAGAGTGATCTACAGCCTTGTCCTCATCAACACTCTCACCTGTGTTAATGAGAGAATCACTGACTTGATGTCAGCTGGTCCTTTTGTGGCAGGGCTGAAATGCAGTGGAAATGTTGTTTTGGGGATAATGTCATGGCAATGAGGGACTTTAAAATTAATTGCAATTCATCTGATCACTCTTCATGACATTCTGGAGTATATGCAAATTGCCATCATAAAAACTGAGGCAGCAGACTCTGTGAAAAACAATATTTGTGTCATTTTCAAAACTTTTGAGGCCAAACTTATTGTATTGTTGGCAGCTCAGCAGAGTAGGTATGCAAGACCAGAATAATTATCCACTGCAGTGCCAAAATTACAACCACCAGTGATGGTTACCTTATTATCCATTTCAGACAATTACAGGTGTTCAATCACTATACTATATATTGCATGTCCAGGAATACACTCAGTGCCGACACCTGTGCCTTCATTCTTTAATAGTGACTGCTCAATTTCCACACCTATTACCTCCACGGCTTCCCTCCTTATTCTCTTCAGTGCACATGCAATTAGAGGAACAGGAGGGAACATGTGCCCCAGTTTGAACTTCCAAGGCTTTGTTACAGATTTTATTCCTTCTGCTTGTGAGAAGAGTAGAATCTTGTTACTTATATTGGTTGGCGACAAACTAATATATCGATCTGTGGCCATCAAATCTATCTGCGGGATACCGAACTTCTCTATTTGCTGAAAAACTTCTCTGGATGCAGCGGATACCAATCGAGATAATCTGCCACCTTGTTGTATTTTCCCGCAACATGAAGTCCAGAGAAGAACTTTGCTTTGTTTTCTGTCCATGAAATTATTGTACATATCTTTGCCATCATATGTTTGCTCTTGGTGACTTCTTGTCTGCTTATGAATACTACCACCATCTTAAATGTTTGTGTTGCAATTGAGGCATAACGCTTTGTATTGCACAACCCACTGCTCTTCTTTGCAGGATATTTGCATGTAATCTCTTAACACTGGTGCTTTGTTTCTTACTGGATCGATCTGTTCTCTCAGGAATTGCAGCTGTTGAGAAGGTACCTCTTGTTGAAGTTTATTATCCAGCCATGCTTCTGTAAAAACGCAATTACATTGAGTGCCTTGGTTTTGCCACTGTATTCAAATGTTTCCTATTACCAAAATACGGTCCAGAAATGGCAACACTGCAATTCCTCGTTTGTTGAGATCAGCCATCTGGACCACCAGCATCTGTGTGAATGTCCTGGGAGAAGTTGAGAGGTCAAATGGCATCTTTTATGAAGAATATGAGCAAACAAATATGATTTGCAATTGAAATGTGAAGATAAGCATCCTGTAAGCATATTGAAATCTGAGGCAGAAGAGTAGTCAGGGTAGCTGAAGTCAGAACCAGAAGATCCACAAAGACTGAATCAGAACCAGAGAAGAACTGTGGATCCGATAGCACATAGGAAGCATAACTAGAACTAGACCACAGTGGAGCAGTGCCAGAGTCGGCCTTAAATAGCAGTCCAATTACAATTCTGTCAGTCAGTGACATCAGCTGATCGCCAAAAGACTAAAGCTGCTTCCCATTGCCTAGCAACAGGTGTGCATACCCAGTCCGCCGGACAAAGCACCCAGAAGTCAGGTCCCGTTGCAAGGTGATTGGAGCAAACTGCCGAAATCAGATGAGCGCGGCCGTCAGGAAATACCGTTTCCAGGACCCAAGGTTTCCCAGCATCACACTGCATCCGCCGGCTTGCCTTCTTCCCATAGGGCATCTTGGCGACATCTCTTCCTCAGGTAAACAATGCACACACAGCTGGCCGTCCACATGATGTAAAAAAAAACATGATTCATCAGACCAGGCCACCTCTTCCATTCCTCCAAGGTCCAGTTCTGGCTCTCATGTGACCATTGTAGGTGCTTTCAGGTGTGGGTAGGGGTCAGCATGGGCATTCTGACTGGTCTGCAGCTACACAGTAACCTGCGATGCAGTGTGAGCTGACACTTTTCTATCATAGCCAGCAGAAACTTTTTCAGCAATTTGTGCTACAGCAGTTCTTCTGTGGGACAGGGCCAGACGGCTAACCTTCGCTCCCCACGCGCATCAATGAGCCTTGGGCCACTTTTGGTAGGTACTAACCACTGAATATTGATAACACCTCACAAGACCTGCCATTTTGAAGATGCTCTACCTAGTCCTGTAGTCATCACAATTTGGGGCGTCAAAGTCGCTCACATCCTTCGCTTGCCCATCTTTCCTGCTTCCAACACATCAACTTCAAGAACTGACTGTTCACTTGCTGCCTAATATATCCCACCCGTTGATAGGTGCAATTGTATCGAGATAATCAATGTTATTAAATTTACGTGGCTTTAATGTTGTGGTTGCTTGGTGTATATTTTCCACCACTTTGCAATTCCTCAGTGGTACAGGAGGAAGTGAGCTTTGATTGTTCCACTTTCTAAATATTCCAATGATGCAGCATTTTAATATTCTTCCTTGACCCTTCTCATGACAAATAAACTAGAAGGATGCGTCAGAGAGCTCCTAGGGTCTTCCTACTATCCTCTCTCTTGTAATTTCTATAGCTTACTTGATGCATGGAGCCACATTATTCCCAATATGAAAATGTAGTCATGCTTCTCTACTTCTACATGGCTTTATCATCTAGATTTAATGCTGGTATTCAAGTGTCTCCTACATTGCTGTTCTTCCCACTGATGTGAACTACTTTTTTAGCTGAAAAAAAAACCCCCAAAACAAAAATTTATTTTTTTTATCCTGCAGAAAACACTGAGAAAGAAATGGAAAGTTGTTGTTGCTTTTCATTTCTCCTCCCCACCTTCGATCACCTCTATAATAAAAACAAAAGGCAAGGCCCATGTGCAACCTAAAAAGAACAATAACGTCTTTAGGAGATTATTATTCATCTCTATATTCCACTACATTAACCTGCTTTACGATTGGCAAGTCTACAAGTATTCATTTACAGACATTATTTACAAATATCAAGGGCTCAAATGATGATTTTGGTTCAAAGGTTATGGTGTGACTTGATGCGGGCAAGGCCCATCGCTCAGGTGGTGAGTGGTGGTACCTCTGTAAAGTGTAAAAATGCTTTGGTTTGGGTCCTGTCTTTATTAACTCTGTATTGATTCTTTATAACTCCTCTAAATCTTGAGTCTGTACCAAAGTGTAACATGGGAATCACTATAAATTGGGCTAACTATATAAACTGTACCATAAACCCAGATCCTTATATATATATACAGGCCAGCATTTTATGTACAAGAGCTCCATATACTTCTCACATCATTATGGTCACAGCAAACACTATTTGCAATTGCCTACGCATTTAACAGTTTCCACCAAAGATAAAAGTTACTTGTAACGGATGTTTTTTAATGTATATGAAAATATATATAGTGATCCAACAAATTGACTGGAGCACTGAACAGATGGATCTCATTATAGAACACTAAAACATGTTTCTTATGGGGTAACTACAGTTTGCAGTTGAATTATATGGAGAAATTATATTTGTTGTCAGCTATTGTCCAATGAGCAAACTGAAAGAGTTCACTTGGATCATACAAAATACTGCACATTTTCATTTGCACATTCATCAATGTTTGCACGTTTTTCCGACTTAGACTGTTGCATTGTTTGAGAATCTTCAAATCACAGAGTACAACAACAATTTAAACATTTCTGAGTATGCCAAGTATCTAAGATATTTGAACAGAGTATACCTGTGAATGCGTTCATTCGAACTGGATTATTTATGTACAGCTCTGCAATTCCATTTTCTCCTTTACAGAGTTCCACTGATCCTCCTGGAAACTGAGCAAGCTTAGTCTTAATCTCTGTCTCATTAAAACCATGGCTATTGTTATATAGAGACATATATCTGTGAAGAAACCTTCTTGTTTCTGCTCTTTTCACCACACATCTCCATATGGAAGCCGCCATCTCTGGAAATAAATATATTAAATGGACATGAGTGTTACACTTATTGTTCTAAAATATTAGGCAATGAAAGGGACTGGGAGTCTATGGCAAATGTAACATGCATAGAGTAAAATTCACAATTTACTGTACAGTGAAGCGACATAAGCATATATTTCATACTCTAGTTGTCAAGTTCAGATATTTTGCAATAAAATAACACATTGCAATGTGTATTGCGATATATTTGTAAAGAGGTGTCTTGTCTACGCAAACCAGAATATAAATATACAGTGAGTGAACATAATATAAAAACAGAATAATATCCTGCAGACATATCTGTACAACAGTACACTGCATTATGGAATGCATGTCCGATATATAATGGATCAGTCATTAGTATAGTTTGGCCATGCACTACACTCCCAGTGCAACACTGACATGAAGGAGGAGGAGCAGCAGCCAGAAGCTTCACATGTAAGAAGCTGCTGGCTGCTTCGCCTTCATTCCAGCGGTCGGCACTCAGTGTGGGGGCGACGCAGGGGCATTAAACACACTGGATGAGTGGCATTATGTCAATCATACAGTGTTTTAGGCGCACCTTAAGCACTGGGGCCCAAGGCAACTGGTTAGTTTTGTCTAATAATAGCGACGGCCCGGAGAGATAAGTAGAAAGGCTGGGAGGATGACAGTGAGGGTGGGGAAAAGAAAATTTCACCTTTAAAAAAAATATCATTAAATGTTGGCGACCTAACATGACCTATATATAACCTTAACTTAAACCAAAAAAAAGATTTTGGATTATTTAACAAATTTTTACACACTATCCATTAGACAAACCATTATTAAAGATTTGCTTTGAACACTTAATTGTGTATAAAAATCAAATGTCATGGACAAGTTCCAACTGCACTTAATAAAACATTTGCACCCAACAAAATCACAGACTTGCACAATGTGGTTTATATTCTCTAATTGCATTGCATCAGATCAAGCATTGAAAACGCATGTAATTTAAAGTAGCAATCCCATGAAACTACCATGGTAACCACAGTCACATTCAACATGATGTAGATAGCAGTGAGACTTTGAAACACCCTTAAGTTCTGTCTTCATTGCAACATCCTCCTTCTTTCTCTTCTGCAAACACATGACATGTGGAGAGCCTGTGAAGCAGATTGACTGTATCTGGCAGTCATTTTTGTTTGCCAACCAGAGAGCTTTTGAAAAGGAGATAATGATTTGTAGGAGAATAGCTAAAAATGCATGCATAAACAATGTACTTGACTTACTATTATAAGAAATAAAAATCTTCTATGTGGAATTGCTGCTTTAACATACAGTGGCATATACATTATTTACATAGAAATTATATCCATGAGAGGAACCTCTCCTATGGACCCCATACCAATTCTCTACCTAATAGTAATGAGAGATGAGTCGATCTTGTCATTCCATATTTTAGGAAATTTATCGGGGTACTTTCTCTTTTACTTCATATTTTTCTGTAGGACTTTCTCATAAGAAAGACCTGCACTTCCCAATGGTTTCAATAATGCTAACATAGGTGATGGCGCTGTCATTCATTTTAATGCAGTTGAAATATCTGCAAAGAATAAAGTTTATATACAATATTAGCTAGTTTGTCTTTGCCTGGCAAACAACAAATATGCATATTTTGGGATCTATGTGAACATAGGTAAATGGTGATTTTGGAGGCATTTCAGAATAGGAATGTTAAATTATGTTAATAATGTTTCATTTATTTTAAACATAAAAAGGTTGTGCCCCTGTATTTTCTGCAGCAGCATGCTTTTTTATTACAATCACTGAGTGCTACAAGATAAATAGGAGCTTTGGCAGTAGTTTAATTTTTAATTAACTTGGTTAGTCCCAATATAAGCAAACTTATATTTAAAAACATTTAATGGTGGGGCGTGGCCTGGCGGAGCATGGTGTAAGTTGCAGATACCGGAGCTCCCCAGCCTAAATATCCTGGTCGGACATCCTGATGACCTGTAACTCCCTCTTACCGTAATAATTTTGTGGGGGAACTGTCCTGGCACTAGCAGAGGCAAGTTTGGTGTATGCTGGAGGATCAGGGCGGCTGTGAGAGTCACGAGTGACCGGAGCGCTGCTGAGGCGGAACCTGCTGGCGGGGAAAAGACTGAGCTCTAGCCGGAGAGTAAAACACTGAAGTACAACACTTATTTGTTCAGAGTGGGGACAGCTGGCTCTGTAGAGAGAAGATATCTGGCAGTTGGAAAGGAGTGGAAGGTCAGTACTCGGGTTCCCGCCGTGAAGTGGTTTGAGGCGCCATCTTGGGAGAGTATTGTCGGAGGGAGGCAGAGTATATACATCTCTGTATGAGTAAAGGCTCAGCTGACAAAACCTATCTGGTGTGGGGCTGCTGTTTGTGCCACAGTGAAGAGAATACTAGGTGTATCTGAAGGTTCTCCCTCTGTGAAGTGCCTGAATACAGGGGCTGCCTGAAAGTACATGTGTCTCAGTGATCACTTAACATAGTGCTTTTATCTCCATTTGAGACATCCAGGGTGCTGTGGATTTGAGGACTGGGTGTTCTGCTATAACATCAAGTTTATAAGCTGAGCTGTAAGTGAATAACCTAAGAGTGCAACTATCAACATCTGGGCATAGCAGGTGCCATCATGGGAAAGCACACTGCAAGTAACACTGCTGCCAGCAAGCTGGAGAAATATGCTCGCTCTAATCCTGCTACAGCGGCAGGGGGAGCTCCTGCATCTGAGCTGCGGGTACCCCAGTCTTCTACAGACGCAGAAACACCTGCTGATTCTACTCTTCAGGAGGTCCTGAAAGCCATCGCTGCCTCTGAAAAGAAGGTAATGGATAAAATCGGAGAAGTGCAGGTTGATTTGTCATTGATGCGGCAGGACTTTCAGAAAATTAGGGAACGTGTGTCGGAGACAGAGGCTCGCATCTCTATACTTGAAGATACTACAGTTCCTTTACCGCAGAAAGTTGCCGGTCTGGAGGCTCAGATGGTGTCGGTTAGACAGAAAATGTCAGATATGGAGGGTCGCCTCAGACGCAGTAATATTCGACTGGTGGGTCTCCCTGAGAAGGCGGAGGGAAATGCTCCGGAGACATTTCTGGAGAACTGGATGATCCAGCTATTCGGCAGAGAGGAGTTCACGGCCCAGTTTGCGGTGGAAAGGGCACATCGGATCCCGACACAGAGACCACCTCCTGGTGCACAGCCGCGCACATTTATTGCCAAGATGTTGCATTATAAAGATCGGGATGCTATCCTGCGATTGGCTCGGATTAAGGGCCCCCTGATGTATGAAAACCAGAGAGTTGCTGTATTTCCTGACTTTTCGGTGGATGTGCAAAAAAGCAGAGCTCAATTTATACTGGTGAAACGTCGTCTTCGTGAAATGCAATTGCCATATGCTATGCTCTTCCCGGCAAGATTGAGGGTGATTGCAGATGGGACTACCCTTTTCTTTGGATCATCGTCTGAGGCGACTCACTGGCTGGATAGGAGAGCTCCTAGTGGTCTTCGTCCGGATTGAAGATGCTCCTGGTGATGTATTGGTCTATTGAACTGAGATGATACCATTAAGGACTATGTGCCTTTGATAGCTATAATGTTTGGGATAATATATATCACTTGGATGTATGTTTATATAAAATTGAAATACTGTGATTAATATTGTAGGTATTTGGATACTTATGACAATGTTATGTATAAGGTGATAGTATTTGAAACTGCTGAATTCTGTTGTTGGTGCTAATAGATGGGAGGGTTAGGGGAGTACTAGGGGTGAATTTGTGGGTTGGGGAGCTTCCCTTGCTTAAAGGGTCGCGGTCTCCCTCTTCTTTTTTTTCGGCGCATATAGGTATCTCCATAAGTACGGGGAGATAGGTGTGTGCGTTGTCTAAGGAGATGTGGGATAGTTATAAGGGGATCCAGGTATGTCTGAGTTGGGGGTGGATATACGGGGAGGGGGGTTGTTTAAATAGGGTAGGGAGGGATGAGTTCTTACAATGCAGTGACAAGTGTGGTACTTTATCTTTATGCAAATGCTTTCGGATGTTGAGATTGTCTATCTTGGTAAATGCTAATGTGGCTGGTTGGTGGCTGGGTGTCTGCCTGGGCTGGAAGGGGTTGACGGTTATGGTGAGATGCTTCATGTGTATTCCCTTGTGTTATGGCGACTGGGAAGGTGAATAAGGGGTCTATTAAAATCCTGACCTGGAATGTACGTGGTCTAAACGATAAAATTAAACGGTCTTTGGTCATATCCCAATTGAAAAAGTATGGGGCAGATGTTATATGTTTAACTGAAACTCATTTAGTGGGAGGTAAAGTGTTGGCCCTTAAGAAACCGTGGGTTGGATGGGCATATCATGCTACTCATACGGGCCATTCTAGAGGGGTATCTCTCCTTATACGAAAGAAAGTAAATTTTATTCTGGAAGTGGTGGAGTCGGATCCATTAGGTCGATATGTTTTTGTAAGGGGCTTTTTTGATTCCAAACGTATAAACTTGCTGTCAGTTTATGTCCCCCCCCCCCTATAGTGGTGAGGTCCTAAAAAAGTGCAGTGATTTTATTTCTCTGTCTCCTGATACTCCAGTGATCTGCTGTGGGGATTTCAATAATGTGTTGGATTCTAATGTTGACAGGTGGAGGGAGGTGGGGGACAATACACATGCTAAGAGATCAAAGTTTGCTGATTTGGTGGCAGAAATGGGTTTGGTGGATGTGTGGCGTCTGAGGCATCCGGCAGAGGTTTGTTTCTCATGTTTCTCCACTTCATATAACGCCTTCTCCCGAATTGATCTAGGACTCCACAGAGACTGCGCTGACCAAGGTTGTTAATGATCTGATCACTGCTAAGACTGAACGCCATTACTCTCTCCTAATTCTCCTTGATCTCTCGGCTGCATTTGACACCGTTGACCACTCTCTTCTCATACAAACACTGCAATCCCTAGGTCTTCAAGACACAGTTCTATCCTGGTTCTCATCTTACCTCTCTAATCGCTCTTTCACTGTTAATTTCTCTGGAGCCACCTCTGCTCCGCTTCCCCTATCAGTTGGAGTACCACAAGGCTCGGTGCTAGGTCCTCTGCTGTTCTCTATCTATACCGCTTCTCTTGGAAATCTAATAAGTTCCTTTGGCTTTCAGTATCATCTCTATGCGGATGATACCCAAATCTATCTATCCTCTCCTGATATCTCGACATCTGTGTTGTCCCGTGTAACTGACTGTCTTTCTGCCATTTCATCTTGGATGGCCTCTCGTCAACTCAAACTTAATCTTTCTAAAACAGAGTTAATAATATTCCCACCCGCCAACAAGAGCATACCTGACATTTCTATCTCTGTTGATAACATGACCATAAATCCCACCCCACAAGCTCGCTGCCTAGGTGTAATCCTTGATTCACGCCTATCCTTTGTTCCCCACATTGACTCTATATCTAAATCATGTTACATACATCTAAAGAACATTTCCAGAATCCGCACATATCTCACACAAGACACTGCTAAAACCTTAATTCATGCACTAATCATCTCCCGCATTGACTATTGCAATTCCCTCCTTACTGGTCTTCCCAAAAACAGACTCAAACCCCTAAAATCTATTTTACATGCTTCGGCAAGACTGATTTTCCTTGCAAATAGCTATTCCTCTGTTGAATCACTCTGTATGTCTCTACACTGGCTGCCTGTCTTCTACCGAATCCAATATAAAATACTTTTACTAACCTACAAGGCCATCAACAAAGCTGCACCAACATACATCTCCTCTCTTGTCTCAAAATATCTCCCAACTCGGCAACTCCGTTCTGCAAAAGATCTGCGTCTCTCATCCACCCTCATTACATCCTCCCATTCCCGGTTACAGGACTTTTTTCGGGCTGCACCCACTCTATGGAACTCTCTCCCTCGCACAATAAGACTCTCCTCTGTTCTACAAACTTTCAAGCGTTCTCTGAAAACCTACCTATTCAGACAAGCTTATAATATTCCTCAACCACCATCTTAACCTCACTACCTTTAGCCTGTTACACAATTTCACACAAGACAACTACCCCCGGAATAACATTGTTGTGTGACAGGATCATTTGCTTATGAGTCCCTACCTTTGCAGTCTGGCTGGGCCAAGATGCAAAATGTATACTTAACCTCATGTGTCAATCTCCCATTGTCCCATAGATTGTAAGCTTGCGAGCAGGGCCTTCTCACCTCTTTGTCTGTTTTACCCAGTTTGTTTATTAGTTTATTACGTTTGTCCCCAATTGTAAAGCGCTACGGAATATGTTGGCGCTATATAAATAAATGATGATGATGATGATGATGACTTGTATCGGGGGAACTGCTGCCGGCTGTCTCTGGTGTCGCATATTTGCCAAGGGGAATTTCAGATCATTCTCCATTGATATTAACAGTTGAACTTAATGTTTCTCGAGGTCAAGCATTCTGGAGGCTTAACCCCTTTTGGTTGACATTATTACAGGATGGAAATATTTTAGAGTCCCAATGGGAAGAGTACTTTGCTACCAATGTGGATACAGCAGCTCTGTCTGTCGTTTGGGATTCCTTTAAGGCGTTTTTAAGAGGCTCTTTAATTAGAAGCATCAACTGTTTCAAGAGAGAATCTAGGTTGAAAGGCGATAGATTGGAAAAAGAGGTTGTGCGGTTGGAGGAAGTATATCTCTCCTCTCATGCGGCTTCTGATAGGATGGCTTGGTTAACCGTACAGAGAGAGTGGTCGGATTATTTGCTAGATAAATCAAGGCGTAAGTTGTTATTTGCTAAACATACACAATACTTTGAAGCGGATAAGTGTGGTAGGTTTTTAGCTTATTTAGCTAGGTCTGAAAGGGCGGCGGCTGTAGTGGCGGGGATTACTGATACTTTGGGTGTCGTACATACCGTGACTGAAGAGATTAGTGATGTTTTCTATACGTATTTCAAAGAGGCTTATGCGTCAAGAGCTGAGTACTCAGATTCTGATTTAGATACGTTTCTGGCGGCTGTTTCCATACCCGAACTGAGTATAGATGGTAGAGAAAGTTTGGAACTGTCAATTTCTGATGAGGAGATTGTAGCTGCAATATCATCGTTCCCAAATGGTAGGGCTTCGGGCATAGATGGGATACCCATAGAGCTGTATAAGAAACATCTGGGTTTTTTTGTGCCTCGCCTGAAGGACATGTTTACAAGTTTTAGAGATCAGGGGTGTGTGTCTCCGTCTATGTCTGAAGCCATTATAGTTCTTAACCCTAAAACGGGAAAGGATCCCTTGTTTCCAGAATCATACAGACCGATATCGTTACTGGCAACGGATATTAAGATTTTAGCAAAAATTTTGGCGACACGGTTGAACCGGGTGATTAGTGAGATAGTGCATCCTGATCAAACTGGTTTTATGCCAGGAAAATCTACGGCCATAAATCTGCGAAGGCTTTTTTGTCATTTACAGTTGCCCCATCCTGCGGAGGAGGAGGCGGTGGTGGTGTCCTTGGATGCTGCTAGGGCCTTTGACTCTATGGAGTGGAGGTACCTGTGGGCGGTGCTTTTGAAATTTGGGTTTGGACCGTTTTTTATTCAGTGGATTAGACTTTTGTATTCTTGTCCTACAGCTAGAGTCTGTGTAAATGGCTTTATGTCCCGCCAGTTTGTTATGGGCAGAGGTACCAGACAGGGATGTCCCCTGTCCCCTGCTCTGTTTGCCCTTGCCATAGAGCCATTGGCATGTGTGGTAAGAATGCAGTCAGATATTACTGGTTTAAGGATGGGCTGCAGGACGGACAAGATTGCCCTTTATGCAGATGATATGCTACTTTTTTTGTCATATCCTGATAAATCGTTGCCAAATCTACTCCATGTGGTCTCGGTGTTCGGTAGATACTCTGGACTTTTGATTAACTGGGATAAATCTAGTGTAACTCCGATTAGGGGAACCTGCCCTACGGGCCAAGTTCTGCAGACTTCTCTTAAATGGACTCCGGTATTTAAAAAATCTTGGTATCAAATGGATTTCTAGTGATATGGGTCAGTATATTCAGCGTAATGTTCAACCTCAGATTGATTATCTTAGGAGCCGAGTTGGGGTGTGGAAGCAGCTGCCATTGTCGGTCACAGGTAGAATTAATCTGGTCAAAATGATAGTTCAACCAAAGTTTCTGTATGTTTTGCAGCAGTCGCCGGTCTATATCCCCCATAGTACATTCCGTTACATAGAACGTCTTATGGCCTCTTTGGTATGGGCGGGCAGGAGGGCAAAAGTTAAACTCACTACTTTATATCGTTCTCGAGGATCGGGGGGCTTGGCTTTGCCAAATCTACGGCTTTATTTTTCCTCCCAGTTAGCACATATTGAAATTTGGTTTAGGTCAAGGCTGGGTCTAGACTTGCATGATTTTTTGGTTTCTGAGACAGGATCTAGTCATACACATGTGCAGTTTCTTCTGGCCGGAAGAAAAGTTGGGAGGGACCCCCCTTTATTAATACAGGCCATGAAGGTTTGGAGATTGTCATCCCAGATTGGAGGTGGATTGGATCTGGATCCATGCACTCCACTATGGGACAATTTGGATTTTGGAGAACTAACTAAGATGGAGGGGGCTGGAGCTTGGCGGAACTACAATATAACACACATTGGACAATTGTATGAGAACGGTATATTATATTCATTTGAGCAACTTCAGACACTACATGAACTACCTAGGGGTTACTTTTATAGATATTTGCAATTAAGACATGCTCTGGCCTCGCAGTTTCGGGAAGCTACCCCGAGCTTTAACGCAGATTCCTTAAGGGTGCAACTGTCAAGGTTGGGCCAGAGGCGGAAAATCTCTTTTCTGTATTCAATTTTGGTGGAAGGATCTGGCGAAGGGGGCTTTCCGGAGCTGCGATGCAGGTGGGAGGGAGATCTGGGGCGTCTTAGTGATAAGGCATGGGATATGGTGTTATGTAGCCCAAAGGAGGTCATCGCATCAGTTAGATTTCGCCAAGTTCAATTTTTTCTGTTACACAGAGCATATCTCACCCCTCTTCGGCTTTCTAAGTTCAGTGGTGGTCAGAAAGTGTTGTGTCCCAAATGTAGGAGCGAGGAGGGGGGCTTCTGGCATATGCTTTGGGAGTGTCCGCTGGTTTCATCCTTTTGGGGAGAAGTGGAGGACTGTATTAAAAGATTGGAGGTGGGAGTGATTGCCCTGACTCCAAGGCTCTGTATATTCGGTTTAGGCCTGAACAAAAAAAACTCGTAGACTCATTAGATTGCTTATCAATACGTTACTCATGCTGGCAAAGGTAGTGATAGCTAGGAAATGGATGGCACCAGAAGGTCCAACATTGAATAGCTGGATTGACCTTGTTAACGATACAGTCGGCCATGAAAGGTTCATGTATACCAGCAGGAATTTGGTGGATAAGTATGAAAGAATATGGTATAGATGGAGGATATCCCCGTATGTCACGGAGGGATTGAGGGAAGTGGAACTCTCCTGATTGAAGCTTGGGGCAGACATCCAGCCACCTATTATGTTATTAAGATCAATGATTGTACCTTGTATTACCAAAGCTGTACCATTATCTCACTATATCTTGAAAAAATGTCTATATCTTTACTTGGAAATGTGAATGTCAATGTTTTTTGCTTTTTCTAACTGCATGGTGTATAAATACTTGACAATGCTTGTATCACTGTATGGGGTATAGTTGGGGGGATAGCCTACTGTGTTGGGCTTTTTTGTTGTTTAAAGGAAAAAATGCAATAAAATTTTACCTGATTTAAAAAAAAAAAAAACCATTTAATGGTGATTCAATGTTATTGGTAAGAAACTGAGGTAAAGTACATGTTATCAATCCCCAAATATTAAAATGTATTTTCAGAGAGCACTTAGGTGTGCATTTTGCTTATATCAGAACAGCCCAAATGAGAAACTGCGGACTTTTGTCAGTTCATGCATAAGCTGAATAAAAAACTATTAATAATTTGTGCTGCCAGAGCCAATGATCAGTCAGTGTATTGAAGGTAAACAACTATGTCATAGGCATATACTCCTTATACTTCTGGTACTGGATTCAGTAAAGCTTCATAGCCTAATGGTCTAGTCCTCAATTGATAATGCAAATAAAATAGCAGACAGTCACTTTTGCCTGCTGCACCACTGTTGCATAAAGTAGCTTGACAATAATTATTTAATATGTTAGCCATAGGGATAACACATAGTAGCCAAACTCATACATCCCCAGAGGAAGCTCCATTATGTGGAATCAAAATGTTGAGCTACATCAAGTGATGTTAAAGCTCTATGATATATCCACATGGCCCACTAGTATTTTCCCATACAACAAATGTCTGCGCAGTTTAGCAGAATAATGAACAGCTTCATAAAAGTTAGGAAGAACAGTTTCTCTTTGTCTTCTCAAGGAACAAGAGTTTTCCCATTTTACAGCCATCCAAGCTTTTTTTTTTAGGTGGTTCTGTGGGATTAGAGTAATACAAATACACCCACTCTTTACTCCTTATCCATTTAATACATGGCATCTATGATTTAAAGCACCATCTCACATAAGCTTTTAAGCATCTCACACGGATCTATACTTTGCTGAGACAGCGTTCAATTTTATGTACATTGTTAATTGATGTTTCCTTTTGTCCAGTTCTTATGTAGTCAGACGGCATATAGCTTGCACAAAGCACTTGCCATGCTTGTTTTCAGCAAATTGTGGAGTGGTCCAAAATTGCCCTAAGCAGATATATAACCTCTATTAAATTTAGCAATGGACATCTAGTAAGAAAAATATAGACCAGGGGGATATTTACTAAGCGGCGGTTCCACGAACCACCGCTTATTGGGTCTTTTCAGTTATTTTCTTAAAAGAACAATTTTATTAAAGCTTTGTCTCAAGATTTGAGTCAAGTGATCTCGCTAGTGATCCATAACTATGTTGCTCTATTCTACATCAAACACTGTCGAGACCTTGGAATTAAAGTTTCTTAAGCCAAAATTCTTTGAATCCTCCAGATACCTAGTTGTCTGCTCAGTCTGGCAATTCCACTGCACACAGGTTACTTTATCTCATTCTCTTCCTTAATTTTTATTTTAAAAACTATTTTTATATGAGTAGGTGTTATTCTTTGGGATGATATAAATTGATAACAACAAGCTGTTGACTGAGATGTAACTTGTTAATAAAAATGCCTGTTTAATAATTCTATATCTCATTTCCTGTCTGATAATTCTGTAGTAAAAGTTGCTTTATTGAGATTTGAACCCCTGTATGTACTTTCATATCACTGTGACACTCTTCTTATTGTGTATCTAGCTGTAGATCAGTAATTGCTCACTTTATGGCTGGGTTTCTGAACTTCTCAATTAATGTTTTGGTTGTTTAGGTCTTTGAAAAGCATTTTAGCACACTTAATGCAATGCATACCAAATCGACATCTGGCAAATTTTGAGCACGTTTTCTTCATTCAATTCTAACACCAGCTATTGAAAAGAACACCTCTACTGAAAAGACCCTTCGCTCAACATTGCTGGTTCTCTGACACAAATTATGGAATCATTTCAAAATCATAATCCTTATTTCCCCCAGCTTTCCTGTCAGCATAGTCTTACATGCATAATTGTTATAAGAACAGATGTTATCAGTGTCTTTTGCGGAATCTCCAGTACCAGTCTTCTGGTTTATCTAGGAGCTGTGCATGAAGTGTCTTAGGGCTTTGTGCTAGCAAATTTGACAATGCTTTTATTTTCACCAAACTTGGCTCAAATGGTGGCACGAGTATAGTAAACAAATAATCACATACATGCACACAAGGCTTGAGTACAAGTTTTATTGCAAAAATTTAGTAAACAATGTGTCCACCATTAATGTTTGACTGTGATACATCATTGAGTCAATGATGATCTGGATACTTTCCTGCGGGAAGTCAGACAGTGCGGCATTTTCAAACAATGTCCCATGTGTATTTAACAGATCAGGGTACCCAGTAGGTCACTCAGTACTAAATAGGACTAGACATACTTCCCTAATGAATGCAGTACTATGTTGCTACGTATTATTGTACTGAAAAACTTCACGGTGCCCATGAAAGGGATGTCAACAGGGTCTATCACTGTTACTGTAAAGTCATGGTGGCCTCAACGACAACCTACTAATATCTGATTTCATATGCTATTACATCCCAAAACAAGATGCCAGGTCTTGGTAACATATACTTTTAACCACTGTCTCTAGAAGAGCCCATTCTGCAGACAAAACTTTACCAATCAAAAATGAGGCCCATGACTCAATACAAATCAGCAACGCTCTGCTACCTATGGCAGTCTTCCTGGACACCAGAAAAGTATTTGCTTTCTGTTCTGAGGTGCCAAAAAAAAAGACATTGCATTGGAATTTAGTATTGCAGATTAATATCATACAGATGGCGGTTTATGTTTTGTCTTGTGACACAATGTTAGCGCAGAACAGATTTGTGCAGTTGTCAATCTGCAGTCTGTAATCACCATTTAGTATATATGCCAATCTTCCCATGGCTGTTGTCCTTTTGGATGGTCCAATAACTTTGCAATATCTAATATAGCCATGCCACCCTTACTCAGGCCAATGATGCAAACCCTCTCAAAGTCTGAAAGGCGCTAAAACAGTGCTCTTGATGAAAGAGATATATCCATTAAACAAGCAAATTAAGGATTACTTGTTTTTTTTCCACAGACAAACATTGAGTCGTTTGCCATAAGTTACATTATAATTTATTCATCTGTACAAATAATAGGCTGAAACTTTAATCATTCAAGAAGGTACCAATCAGCATTATGCATGCAAAATTTGATAGAAATCACACACAATGCTTTCAATTCAGAACGTAGAATTTCACACTAGCAGAAAAATGCTTATGGAAATTGCTGGCTATTGTACAGACTGGGTTGCAACTATTTATTTGTCTTAGAATTGCAGTGATTCCAGAGTGACAATAGTAATTAGTATATGAAACCTCTCTCACTGCCTTTTCCATCCACGCACCACTCAGTCTAAGGTAGGTCTGTCCATTTCACAAGCTGCACATACGATTTCTAGATTACACAGCAGTCACTGACAGGTGGTTATAACAATATCCACCGTCTCAGAAAAGCCTGGATCATTTTTTGTTTGCTTTACTAAACCAACAGTGCAGATTCCACCGCTGTTAAGCATATTTGTGTACTCCCTGAAAAGTGTGGGGGACTCCCACACTCTTAGCAGAGTGGGGCACCATCCTGAAACCAGGCCCACTTTCTTCTAAACAGGATGGGGCATTAATGGCACAATTAAATGCAAATCGTCTCATTATAACATGACATGACATGAATCATTTCATTTTGAGTAGTGGGATTTATGGCTATGACAATGCAAATCATGTTGTCACGCCTCCCTCACTTCGGAATCTTCCGGAGGGGGGGAAACAAAAAATAGGCAAGTATGCTGATAAATCTGTGGGCAGTCAGCAAGAGCTTAACCATGAAAGTTAGGGGACACTGGGATTTTTATCACATTGTTTGAAATGTACAGCTGAATACTGAATTATAAAAAGAAATTCAACGTAAAAGATATAACCTATTAAATACGTACTAGACACCTCAGTGACCAAGGGGTATACCAGAACAAGGACTATAGAGGTCAGATATGGATGCGGGCATATACCAGGCGGCAGTAAGCTGACAGAAGAGAGGCAACAGCATATCATACTAATAACTACACTACAGAGCTGTTCAACAAGTCATTGCAGTTTTGTATTCGATCATTAATAAGAACTGTCCATAGAACTCACCACACTGCAGCGCCGATATACGTCCGGAGGGAAACACGCACTGCACAGAGGGTTCCACTTGTACACTGACTAGAATCACTGACAGGACGCTGCTACACTCAGTTTTCCAGGAACTCTCATAGTATAGGCAAAGCTAGAAAACCGTTCACCTTTCTGGGGGTATAGGTGAACAGAGGAGTTGTACTTCTGGAACTGTATTCAGAGCCAAATAATGAAAAAGCGAGACTTGCATATTGGTTCTGGTCAGCAAGTTTTTTCTTTTTTTTCAAGCACTTGATCAATAAAATGAATTGATCTGTGTTTGATTTATTCTAAATATGCCCCCGTCCATATTTTGATTGCCTGGGTATATCCAATGCCATGGACTTTGAAAATGATATATGTAATTTAATGTTTTTACTTGTTAATTATATAGTATATGTATGTATTTATGCATATATATATATATATATATATATATATATATATATATATATATATATATGTGTGTGTGTGTGTGTACATGTATGTATATATATATATGTATATATATATATATATATATATATATATATACATATATATATATATATATATATATATATATACATACATGTACACACACACATATATATATATATATATATATATATATGTGTGTGTGTGTGTACATGTGTGTGTGTATATATATATATATATATATATGTGTGTGTGTATATATATATATATATATATATATATATATATATATATATATATATATATATATATATATACATACACACGTGTGTGTATATGTGTATATAGAGGTACACATTGAATAGTTGAAATATTCACATTTTCGGAATGGATAGGGTATTTGCATTTTCAAATTGTATTGCATTTTTAATCCAACAATTTCCTGGCTTACTCCAAGTAAGTAATTATGCAGCACCAGCAGGGTACCACACCACATTCTTGGAAATATGTATATACCATACCTCCCGACATTTGGAGTTTCGAAAGATGGACAGATAAGCCACGAACAATATCCAGCCCAATCACCGGCCATGAACTTCCTGTTTGCGCAGTAGCGCATTTTGGACAGACGTCCTGCCCCACTTCCTCCTAGACCACCGTGGAAACTGGCTGTTATGGAGTTTGTGCATGTGCAGTAGCACTTTTCGGACAGACGTTCTGCCACACTTCCTCCTAGATCACCGGGAAACTGGCTGCTATGAAAACGGAGTGTGGCACTCCGATACCGGGACAAATTGTAAGTTGAGCGTGACAGTCAACTGAAATTGGGACTGTCCCACTGGAATCGGGAGGTATGATATACACTAGTAAAACAGTGCTCAGGAGCAGTACAGTTATTAGTAAACCCATTATGTATAGTACTTAAAAATATGCATGGTCTGATTCAATAAGGGATGCATACAGAGAACAATGTTTTGTAGGTCTTCGCTTTGTCCATGTATTTGCTGTAGTAATTCAGATTGTGTGGGTTTTAGTATGATATTTATTATATATGCATTTTTTAGTTTGTTTTTAGCCTGTATTTTATCTTTGACGCGATTCACTGGGAATCACATCATTTGCAGAGCAAATTGCAGTATGCAGGATACTTGCCTACCCGGATATTGGGAGTACATTCCGGGAGAGTTGGCAAGTATGCGTTTTTTTTGTGACACTGCTGAAACGCAGCTTAAGGGGTATTCCTGGTCTGTATCCTTCGATTTACAGATAAGCTGATTTTTATTTGTCATATTGTGAGTGCAATAAGTTTATGTTTATTAAAGTATATCTTTGTTTGGAAATACTACATCATATCTGTTTTTTTACCTTGTTTGCAGGTGTTGACGACCAATATAGGCGGCCAAACAATATTGAGAGATAAAGATGAGTGATCTTTATTCCATATCCAGTACGCATAAACACAATTGGAGTGTGAGGTGTGGGGTTGGGACTCACCTTTCTTAACAATACTACACTGTTATTTGTTTCTGTTGTGTTCTCGTGAGATGACTATGAACCTTTAAAGAACACTCACTGAACCTGTTGGATTGATCGTCTACTACATGCCTATGATCATATTTATCTAGTACGCATTCACGATTATCTATTCATGGTACAAAGATGTTCTATCAATACTACACTATTAGGCACCTACCCTCCCCATCTTTTTTTGTAGATAGTAATGTGTGTTTGTTTTAAAACACACATAAAGTAGGTCTACTTTAGTAAACAAGACACTGCAGGATACATCCAATGCATATGTGGAATATAATCTCACAAAAGAATGCACAGAAAAAAAAGAAAGCAATTCAATTAATGTCACCTATTAATAATATAGGTTCTAATGTTTAAAAAAATAAAACAAAACGTTTTTTAATTTTTTTTTTTTCATGAAATACATTTATTAAAATGTTATGAATGTCTACTGTACATAAAATACATTTTCAGAGTTGCTCCTGATTGCAAACACATGTCATACCTTGCTTACACAGCCGTCATCACTAGTAATTGGCACTTAGACTAGACTTGTAGCTGGAGCAAGAGATGCAGCTGGTAAACAATTGAGAGATTCCCAGAGTTTGAATCGAACGCTGCTGTATACGCTTGTGTTTGGCACACCTTTACTGTTCATTGACTACAGGCATCTTCCCCTTCCCCCACCCTGTTCCCTGTCTGAAATCATAGGCTGTAGTAAGTGTCCTTTGCACTCAAAGATGAATTGAACATTGCTGCGGTCTGTGGCATATTGTCCGGTTCTGGGCATGCGCAGAGTAATTGTGTGGATTATGGGCCTGATTCATTAAGGAAAGGAAAGCAAAATAAATTAGTAACTTTGCACCTTGGCAAAACCATGTTGCATTTTAGGGCAAGATAAATTTTTAAATTGTGGGACAGATTTATAGTTGGAATATGGTATGTCCTACCTAGATCAACTTTAAATTACAATGTACAAATAAAGCTGTCAAGTATTTGTGTGCTTCATTAAAAAACAGACAATATTTAACTTATGTGCAAAATAATAAACTAATTTGCACCCCTTTCACTGTAACATGATTTGTCCTGGAGAAAACTAATTCCCTTTTTTGCCTAACTTTCCTTAATGAATCAGGCCCTGTATTTATTAGATATAAAATAATACATTTAAATAGACATTCACGCAAACTAAGGTGTCAAAAATGGCAAATTTCAATAAACACAGTGTTAAATGGCTCAGTCTGTTTCTCCCACCTCACTTGGACCATTTCTAATAAACATCTGTAATATAGGAGGCTAATTATCCACATAGGGGATCTTTAGAATGTCCTTTCGTTATGCTGTTTGTAATGCTCTGCTTTTCAGAAATATTCAGGGAAAGAGTCCAGTTGTCCTTGATGGCCATCCATTTCAAATTCCAGTCTCTGGATAAAATGTTTTTATGAAAATAAAATCTTTGAGTGTAGCCAATTCCTATATAAGTGAACTTTGCATGTTTTTAAGTACTATATGTTGATTTACTAATAACTGTGTTGCTCCTGAGAGCTGTTTTACTAGCGTATATACTGTAAGGATTCACTTACCTGCTCCCCGTTTTGGGTCCCATCTCATCGCCTCCTTCTCCACTGACGCCGGCTGTTTACTGGCCGAGCTGCTGCCGGGTGACGTCACGATCATGTTACCGCTGGGCAGGGAATTTATATTTCCTTCTACTTAAACTGGCTCTGAATACTGAACCAGTGTCAGAGCAACAGGATTTCTTCCCCAGCGTCTGACTTCCAGTGCTTTTATTCTATTCCTGTGTTATTTGGCTGTTTCCCTGGGCATGATCCTGGCTTGTGTCCTGACTACTGCTTTTGGTGTTCCCTTTGTACCGCTTTGCCTGTTCGTGTACCAAACCCAGATTGTTGACTACATTTGCGGCTCCTGCAGCTAATTCACTTATCACGTCAGAAAGCCATTCAGATAGCCGCAACCTGCAAACCTTTGGCAGCAAAGCCCATACTGCCTTGCGGCTGTTCTTGGTCAAGACCTGGGAATTCGTTAGACTCTGTGCAGTCGGTGCCAACTCTGATAGTATGCTCGGTTCTGCCTTACCTGGCGTGACATATACATAATTTTTCAATTGTAGAGGTCTGTAAATTTACCTCATATGGCAACTGGGAGCACAACCACCAGATAATAATAGATATTTGTGTTTGCGCAATTAAAATTAGATTAAAATTTATATCCTTGGAAATAAACTTCACGATTGTAATTAATTGGTATGGCTTTTTTCAGGAGCTTGCTTGTTAAGGCCTTTGTAGTCCAAGTATTGGCCAGGATTCTTATTGGGAACAATGGGGCATTGAACTAACCGACTGCAGACCTTATGCTGCTGACCCTCAAAAACTTTACAGTGGTCTACACTATTTCTTTTTTAAAAAAACTTTTTATTTATAACAGCAGATGGATATAAAGCACAAAAGTACATGTCAATGACAGTAAACAAGTACCAAGAATACAAAATATAAAAACTCGGATAGAAAAAATAAAAAACGCAGAAAAACAATAGAAAATATATAAATATAGTTTTCACATCATGGTGCATTCCAGGTGGAAACTGGGAGTTAAAGATCTACGGTGTGATTATAGGAGTAAGGAATTTTCCCAATTCCAGAGGTAGATCATGTACTGTTGTAGATATAAAGCGAATAGAGCAAACTGACGGATTTTGTTTTATTTTTTGTTGGGGGTAAAGGGGGAGGGGACTAGAGGGAGGAGGGAGGGACAGTCCACGTTGGGTATATGTCTCTGTCTGAGAACCCAACATGCCAAGATGATAGTAAAAAAGAGGAGAGGCGAACAGAAGGAGCAAAAAGAGAGTAGGAGGAGTAGAGAGTCTCAAAGATTGGAAAAAGAAGGGGGGGAGAGCATATAAAGCTTATAAGAGGCCTGGCATAGAACTGTTGTTAAAGCTATACCAAGGATCCCACACTTTGTGGAACGTGGGAACTGTGTCATGGAGAATACTAGTCACATATTCCATGGATGCAGTGTGCCAAGTTCTCTTCATAACACCCTCTCTAGAAGGTTGTGAGGCCTTCTTCCACTCACTAGCTGTTTGTAGCTTAGCTGCTTTATATATGTGTCGGACAAGCTTATCCGATGCCTTAGTGATGCCTTTGATAGGTTGGTATAGTAGCACCGAAAGTGGATTCTTAGACACATTGATTGAGGTAACCTGCCGAACCAGTGATATTACATCATCCCAAAATCTAGATACTAGAGGGCAATCCCACCAAATATGAAGGAAAGTACCCACCGCTCCAGCAAAGATCTGAGGTGTGGGGGAAGATAGAATGTAGTCTCTCAGGGACCATGTACCATCTGGTGTAAATCTTGTATGTATTTTCACGGCTGGCTGTATTAATAGAAGACCTCGAAATCCTTTCACGAATGAGCAACCATCTCTCCTTGTCCAGGGTCACCCCAAGATCCTGTTCCGATGCCAGCTCAAACGGTTCCATGGGAGGAGATGAGGAAGACACGAGAGAACTGTACAGGATCGATATATAGCCATGGCGACCCGAACTGTAAATGCAATGCCTCTCAAAGGGTGTTGGTAAACGCAACTTAGATGATTGTGTCTGGGCTTGTATAAAGCTTTTGATTTGCATATAGTGAAAATATAAATTACTTGGAAGAGCGTATCTCTCCCTCATGTCTGTGAAGGAGCCTGGTGCATGTTTACCCATCAGGTGGAAGAATCGATCTAATCCCACTTTCCTCCAAGGGTCAGCAAAAGCCTTAATGCAGCCCTGTGGGAAACAAGGGTGTCTCCACAGCTGAGTGAGAGGCGAGGAGTAGGGGGCCAGTGCATATTTTTTGTTCAATTTGTCCCATACCTCCAACGTAAAACGGATGGAGGGCTTAACAGTGGCTAAGGCTGGTCTGATACTCCTAGGGATCCAGGGTAAAAAGCACACTCCTATATCTGAGGACAGCAGTTCTTCAATATCCACCCATTTCTTGAGTCCTACCGATGAGAGCCAAGAAATGAGATGAGTCAATTGTGTGGCTTGGTAATATTTGTCAAATAAGGGAAGGCCCAGGCCACCATTATATTTGGATTTAGCTAGACAAAGTTTACTACGTCTGTGTCTCTTACCCTGCCACACAAACTTGCCACATATAGATTGAATAGAGCTTAGGAAAGAATCAGGAACTCTGACCGGGAGGGTCTGGAATAAGTATAGTAGTCTAGGTAAGACATTCATTTTAATGGTGTTGATTCTCCTGAACCACGAGATGCAAAGAGAATTCCAGGTCAATAAGTCTTGTTTTATTGTAGACAGCAAAGGGGGGTAATTAGCCTGAAACAAAGTTTTCTAGGAAGTTGTTATATAGACTCCGAGGTAACGAATTGCTCGGGGACGCCACTGAAACTCAAAGTTAAGTTCCAATAACTTCTTTGTGTGAGGTGAAAGGTGTAACGCAAGCGCCTCTGATTTGGAATTATTCACTTTATGTAACAGATTCTGGATACTATATTACTAATCTTGATTAGCACTGGCTTACCTGAGGTGCGGAGTCTAACGATGTCCCCGGTGTTCACCAAGAACCGCCGCAAGGCGGGGTGGGCTTTGCTGCCAGGAGTCGCAGGTCGCGGTCCCCAGGTTCGGCTCAAGATGTAGTACAGCGGAATGAAGCGGTTTTAGCGGAGTCAAACAAGCCGGTTCGGTACACAGGAATGGAGTCAGGCAGAATCAGAAGGCAACTCGGAGTCAACAAGCCAGGTTCGGTACACGGGTCACAAGAATAGGAGAATGGTCAGCAAGCCGGGTCGGTACACAGGGATAGGAGAGCCAGGGAAGTCAAACAGGCAGAGATCAGCACACAGGAAGACACTGGAAACTGGAAGACACTGCAATCCACGAAGAGCAGGAGCCAGGAATAGGTAAGTGTTGCTCTGACACTCAGCGAGTGTCAGAGTGAGGTTTTTATACTGAAGGGAATTCAAAATCCCCGCCTCTAGGTTTGTGGTCATGTGACCGCCTCCGGGTGCGGTCACATGGTCCTGAATGCGGAAGTGCGGCTGGACGGAGCGGCGGGGATCAGGTAAGTCCGTGACAGTACCCCCTGCCATAAAGGTGGACTCCGAACACCTAATAGAGTTTCAAAGGAAATTTTTTATGGAAGGATTTAAGTAGACGGGGAGCATGTAGATCAATGGCTCTTACCCATGAGCGCTCCTCAGGGCCGTAACCCTTCCAATCTACCAAGAATTGTATGGCACCTTGAACTTTACGAGAATCTAGGATAGTTTTAATCTCGTATTTAACTTGATCCAGATCCACAGCAGGAGGAGGAGTTCTAGATGAGGTGGAGAATCTGTTGGTTACCATCGGTTTTAACAAGGAGACATGGAAGACATTGGGTATGCGTAAAGAGGGAGGCAGACTCAATCTAAAGGCTACGGGATTAATAATATCAGATATAGCGAATGGGCCAATAAACTTGGGAGCAAATTTTTTACTGGGAACTTTTAAACGAATGTTCTGGGTGGATAGCCATACCCTGTCACCAACTGCAAAACTTGGAGTCATTCTTCTCCTTTTATTGTAGAATTTTTTGGAACGGGTAGTTGCTTGCTTTAAATTTGTCTTGGTTTGTTCCCAAATATCAGAGAAGTTACGAAACAGAGAGTCCACTGCTGGAACTTCAGAAGATGAGACTTGAGAGAAGGTGGGTAGTCTAGGATGGCAGCCATACAGAACAAAAAAGGGGGAGTTAGAGATGGCCTCATGGAAATGGTTGTTATGGGCGAACTCGGCCCAAGGGAGAAGGTCCACCCAGTTGTCTTGGTTACTAGAGATAAATATTCTTAGAAACTTCTCTAATTCTTGGTTGGTTCTCTCAGTAGCCCCATTGGACTGGGGATGATATGCGGAAGAAAAGTCAAGCTTAATCCCGGATTTATTGCAAAAAGACCGCCAAAATTTTGATATGAATTGTGATCCCCTATCGGAGACAATATGTTGAGGACAGCCGTGGAGGCGAAATATTTCTTTAATAAAAATATCGGCTAAGGAGGAGGAAGAAGGAAGGCCTTTGAGAGCAATAAAGTGGGCTGTTTTAGAGAAGCGATCCGTGACCACAAGCACTACAGTACAGGATTTGGAAGGGGGAAGGTCCGTGATAAAATCCATGGAGATCTGTGACCAAGGGTAATCAGGAATGGGTAATGGGAGCAAGCATCCATAAGGCTTCTTCCTAGAGGTCTTGTGTTGAGCACATTTGGAACAAGCAGCAACAAAACTCTTCACATCCTCCAGCAAGGAAGGCCACCAGTAGCTTCGGGACAATAAGTCCCAGGTCTTGCGCATGCCGGCATGCCCAGAGAAGAGTGAGTGATGAGCCCAGTGAAGGAGCCGGGTGCGTAGATGTGGCAAGATGAATGTTTTGCCTGGAGGACAACCCTTTTTCAGGTGTGTGGCTGCCAATACTTGACATGGATTTACAATGAATTTATTATCTTCCGAGGATTCCATGTCAGCTGGATCAAAAGAGCGAGATAAGGCGTCTGCCTTCGTATTCTTAGATCCCGAGTGAAAAGTGATGTTGAAATCAAAGCGTGAGAAGAATAAGGACCACCTTGCTTGTCGAGGGTTTAGACATCGAGCAGTGCGTAAGTAAAGCAAATTCTTATGGTCGGTATATATGGTGATAGGAAACTGCGCTCCTTCTAGTAAATGTCTCCATTCGGAGAGAGCCAACTTGATGGCCAGGAGCTCTTTGTCGCCAATCCCATAATTCCTCTCAGCAGGTAAAAAGCGACGGGAAAAGAATCCACAGGGATGAATTTTTCCAGAAGGACCTCGCTGTGATAGTACGGCTCCTGTGCCAACAGAAGAGGCATCTACCTCCAGGACAAAAGGACGAGAACAATCTGGCTGTTGAAGAATGGGTGCAGATGAAAAGAGAGACTTTAATAATATAAAGGCTTGGATAGCCTCAGTGGACCAAATACCAGCATTAGTAGATTTGCGGGTCAAAGCTGTGATGGGAGCCACGAGAGAGGAGTACCCCTTGATAAATTGACGATAATAGTTGGAGAATCCTAGGAAGCGTTGAGTGGCCTTAAGGCTCGAGGTTGGGGCCAGTCAAGTATGGCTTTCAATTTTGTGGGATCCATCTGTAGACCGGTGCCCGAAATAATATATCCCAGGAAGGGAATTTGTCTCTGCTCGAAGGTGCATTTCTCCAATTTGCAAAATAACTGATTTTTTCGGATACGAGAGGGGACCTCCAATACATGAGTACGATGAGATGCTAGATCTTGAGAAAAGATGAGAATGTCGTCCAAGTAGATGACTACAGATTGGTACAAGAGGTCTTCAAACAGCTCATTCATAAAGCTCTGAAATATGGCTGGGGCATTGCATAGCCCGAATGGCATGACCAGATATTCAAAGTGGCCGTCTCGGGTGTTAAACGCCGTCTTCCATTCCTCCCCCTCCTTAATGCGTATAAGGTTATACGCTCCTCTGAGGTCAAGTTTAGAAAAGATGGTGGCACCCTTAATCCGGTCAAATAATTCGGAAATCAGTGGCAGTGGATACCGATTTTTAACGGTAATGGCATTCAGGCCTCTGTAATCAATGCAAGGGCGGAGGCCCCCATCTTTCTTTTTTACGAAGAAGAAGCCAGCCCCAGCTGGGGAGGCAGACTTACGGATGAAGCCCCTGTTTAGATTTTCTTGGATGTACTCCTCCATAGCCTTAGACTCCGGGAGGGAAAGGGGGTAAACACGGCCCCTGGGAATGGGTTTACCAGGTATCAGATCAATGCCACAGTCCCAGATTCTGTGAGGAGGAAGTCTAGTGGCCTCTTGTTGACAAAAAACATCAGAGAAGGTTTGGTATGGCTCAGGCAGGAGAGTCACAGGAAATTCTTGGGAACGTCTGGGACTATTCGGGGGAACCACTCTCTGTAGGCAGCGAGAGAAGCAGGACTGTCCCCAGGACAATATGTGACCAGATTTCCAGTCCAAGGTGGGAGAGTGGACACGAAGCCATGGAAGTCCTAGGATGACTGGGTTGGTAGATCTCTGTATTACTAGAAAAGAAATCTTCTCCCGATGAAGTGCTCCTATCTGAAGCAGAAGAGGAATAGTGCGTACCAGAATGGACCCCTCAGGAATTCTTCCCCCATCAATGGCCATCAGAGAGATGGGTTGTTCCAAAGCTTGTGTGGGAATAGCGAATTGTTTGACTACTGTGGCAGAAATGAAATTTCCTGCGGCTCCGGAATCTAGAAGAGCCGACTGCGGGAAGGTCTTTTGTCCTAACTGAAGAGAAATGGGGATAGACAGGCAATCATTACTATTGGGAACTGACTGACACTGAGAAAAGAGGCCCAACGATACAGCTCCAGAACTCGTTAGGCCCTGTAGTTTCCCGAGCGTTTGGGACAAGAACTCAGGAGATGGCCACTCTCTCCACAATATAAACACAACTTGTTCCGAAATCTCCTCTCCCTCTCTTCGGCTGATAGGCGGGTCCTCCCAAGTTGCATGGGCTCTTCAGGGGGAAGAACAGGGGTTTGGAAGTTGGGGGCCAAGCGAATCATACTACGCCGCGACTGTTCCTTCTCGGAATTACGTTCTTTGAAACGCAAATCAACTTTGACACAGAGGGAGATAATGTCGTCCAAAGACGTAGGGAGTTCCTGGGATACCAACTCGTCTTTGATTCGGTCTGAAAGGCCCTGCCAGAATGTAGCTACTAGGGCCTCATCGTTCCAGCGAAGTTCAGAGGCCATAGTTCTGAAGTGGACCGCATACTGCCCCACAGACTGGTTTTCCTGGCAGAGACGTAGTAAGCCGGAAGCGGCATTGGACACCCTTCCTGGCTCATCAAATATTTTCTTGAAGGTGGACAAGAAGAGGTTGAAGTTATGTAGAATGGGGTCGTCCCTCTCCCATAAGGGGGAAGCCCATGCTAAGGCTTGCCCGGACAATAACGAAATCACATAGGCCACCTTCGTTTTCCCGGAGGGGAAGTTCCCAGGTAGAAGCTCGAATTGTATGGAGCATTGATTTAAAAATCCTCTGCAATTTTTAGGGTCTCCATCGAACTTGGGTGGGTTAGGTAACCGTAGCTGCGAGGAAGAAGCTGCTGCTGCGGCCTGAGGTACAGGAGCCACTGCCGGCCCAGGTGATCCACCAGCCACTAGGGTGTTCTGGACAATATCCAACCGAGTGGATAGACTATTGAGGAATTTTAAAAGTTGCTCTTGATTAGCTTCTTGCTTATCCATCCTTCCTACTAAATGCTCCAACAGATCTTTAGCTGTGGTATCCATGGTCAGAGCAAACTGTAACAGATTCTGGATACTATATTACTAATCTTGATTAGCACTGGCTTACCTGAGGTGCGGAGTCTAACGATCTCCCCGGTGTTCACCAAGAACCGCCGCAAGGCGGGGTGGGCTTTGCTGCCAGGAGTCGCAGGTCGCGGTCTCCCCAGGTTCGCCTCAAGATGTAGTACAGCGGAATGAAGCGGTGGTAGCGGAGTCAAACAAGCCGGTTCGGTACAAAGGAATGGAGTCAGGCAGAATCAGAAGGCAACTCGGAGTCAACAAGCCAGGTTCGGTACACGGGTCACAAGAATAGGAGAATGGTCAGCAAGCCGGGTCGGTACACAGGGATAGGAGAGCCAAGGAAGTCAAACAGGCAGAGATCAGCACACAGGAAGACACTGGAAACTGGAAGACACTGCAATCCACGAAGAGCAGAAGCCAGGAACAGGTAAGTGTTGCTCTGACACTCAGCGAGTGTCAGAGTGAGGTTTTTATACTGAAGGGAATTCAAAATCCCCGCCTCTAGGTTTGTGGTCATGTGACCGCCTCCGGGTGCGGTCACATGGTCCTGAATGCGGAAGTGCGGCTGGACGGAGCGGCGGGGATCAGGTAAGTCCGTGACACTTTATAACCAGAGAGAGAACCAAAATTTAGCATTTCCGCAAATAGATTAGGAAGGGAGGTTTGAGGTGATGATAAAGTGCGGAGAACATCATCTGCAAACAACGAAATCTTGTATTGTCTACTCTTAACCTGGATTTCCTTCACATCTGGGTTCAGTCGGATCCGAGCAGCAAGTGGTTCAATACATAGTGCATAAATAAGAGGGGAGAGAGGGCACCCTTGTCTCGTCCCATTGTTAATGCCAAACACGGATGAGCTCAAGCCATTTGTCGAAACCAAGGAGGATGGGTTATGATATAGAGCTTGAATACCTTGAAGAAAATTACCAAAGAATCCAAAGGATTGAAGGGTTTGAAACATGAATGGCCAGGAGAGCCTATCAAAGGCCTTCTCTGCGTCTAATGTTAAAATTACAGAAGGGAGTTTGGTTTGGTTTATGTGGGAAATCAAGTCTATAGTCCTCCTGGGGGTAAATGTATCAATGTCCGGACTCTTCAACTCCGGCGAGATCGGCGTCTTCAGCGCTTAAATTTAAAGCGGTGCTGCCTTGTAAAGGGAAGTTTCCTTTTACAAGGCAGCGCCGCTTTAAATTTAAGCGCTGAAGACGCCGATCTCGCCGGAGTTGAAGAATCCGGATACATTTACCCCCTGGTGTTGTCCAGGGCTTGTCTGTTAGGAACAAATCCAACTTGATCTGGGTCTATAAGTTGTGACAAATGATTGTTCAACCTATTTGCCAGGATTTTAGCAAATAGCTTTATATCCATGTTTAGCAGCGAGATGGGCCAATAATTAGCGCAAATTGTGGGATCCTTATTGGGCTTGGGAATTACTATAATATTGGAACGTGTGGTGTCTCTATGAAATTGCTCCCCTCGAAGAATCGAGTTTAAAATAGAAAGTAGGTGCGGGGTCAGAATATGCGTAAAAGTTTTATTGTATGAAGTGGTAAATCCATCAGGACCAGGAGTCTTGGAAGTCTTTTGGAATTTAAGAGCTACTTTAATCTCCTCCTCACTGATATCCTCATTCAGTTTAGAAGCTATGTTCTTGTCTAGTTTTGGAAGGTTACATGTCTTTAAGAATTGTTGGATAATAGACGGTGAGGGGGGTATAGGGGCCTCTTTATTCAGGTTATATAAGGATTCGTAATAACTATGAAAAGAGTCGTTGATGACTTTTGGGTTGTAATTCAACATACCTTTTTTGTTTCTTATTGCCATAATTGCCTGAGCTGCTCATTTGGCTTTCAGTTTATTTGCTAGCATAGTGTCAGACTTGTTACTTTTCTCATAAAATTTTTGATTGAGCCAACGGAGGGCTCTTTCGGTCTTTTCCGCTAACAATTATTGAATTTCACCTCTAATGGAAAGAATTTGCTTATAAACTAGTTTTGAATGGTTTTGTTTATGAATACCCTCCAGCTGTTGCAATTGGGCAGTAAGAGAATTTAGTTTCAAAGTTTGTTGTTTTTTACGAAAAGAAGCAAAATTAATAATAGCCCCTCTAATGACTTATTTATGCGCCTCCCAAATCGTGGAAAGAGAGGTGTCAGGCGTCAAATTAAGGTCAAAATATTTTTGAAGGTGAGAACCTATCTGCTCTTTAAACACGGGCAGTTTAAGCAAAAATTCGTTTAATCTCCAGGATGAGCTGCTTTTAGATTTATTCAACAGATCAAATGAAGCCGTGACTATTGAGTGGTCGGACCAAGGGTTGGGGAGTATGTCATTGCGAGTAATCATGTCAATTCTGGAGTAGGAATTGTGTGGATATGAGTAGAAGGGATAGTCATGAGAGGAGGGATTATGGGTCCTCCAGGAGTCAAACAGACCACCCCCAGCCATATGTTTAATCAATGCTTTTGATTGAGTAGTAGGTGGGGGGATGTGCCGCATACCGGACCTGTCCAGTTCCTCTGATAGAATAGTATTAAAGTCCCCTCCTATCAGGAGAAGACCTCTCTGTATTTTACTTAGCTCAAGAAAAAATTTGTTAAAGAAACTAGACTGCCCTGTATTAGGGGCATACACATTCCCCACAGTAATAGTTTGATGTCCTACCTGACCCACCAAAATAATGAAGCGGCCCTCACGGTCCATACTAGACGCTGTAAGCTGAAAAGGCACGGAATTCTTAATCATGATGGCAACTCCACACCTCTTGACGGGCAGGGAGGCATATTCCACAGTGGCGAATCTACGAGAGGACAAGGAGGGATGGTTGCCCTGTTTAAAATGCGTCTCCTGTAAGAATACAAAATCAGCTTTCAAATCTTTTACACTTCTATGTAGTAGTGACCTCTTTTGTGGGGTGTTAAGCCCTTTAACATTAATAGAAGCAAAGGTCAAAGACATGGTACTCTACGGAAGTACTAGGAGACGTACTAGGTTAAGCGAAGGGAACAAGGGTAAACGAGTAGAACTTAGCGGAAATAAAAGAGAAAGAAAAAAAGAGAGGGGGTGGAGGAAAAACAAAAAGGAAAAGGACTATTGGTGAGGGGTAAGGGTAAATAGTGGTCGACCACCCCACCCAACAAAGTATGGGAAAGAGAGGTGATCACTGAGGTTGAGCCCACGGAAAAGTGGGAATTCGAACCGTCTCAAATAGGACGGGTCGAATGGGCTCAAGAGTTGGGTTTCAAGTATCTAAAATGAAGGTATTGTAAACAAGAAAATTGTGAGGACTATACTGTCCGCACACTCCTAAGACCCAAAGTATGTGGCGTACAAGGTCGGGCAGACAAACCCAGCCCAACCCACCCAGAAACACGCATTACAAACAAAAGTATAAACCCTTATAGAATGTTACAATATAACAGTAAAGTAAATGCAGGAACATCTTATTAAAGACTTAAAGCATGAGCGCTAATTCCAGGGGACCTTAAGTCTCCACAAGACCCCTGGTATTGAGAGGCGGCCACGCCCCGTGAGCAGTCCATCAAAGCCCCAAGTTCCAACTGTAAACAGGACCACAGCGTCCACCTGCTTCTACAATTAGGCGAAAAGGAAAGCCCCACTTATATTTATATCCATGCTCCCATAGAGTTCTCGTGACCTCCTTTAGTTCCCTGCGCTTCAGGATTGTGGATGGAGCCAGATATTGGAAGATTTGAACCCTGGAATCTTCAAATAGAATATAGGGAGCGTTCCTGCTTGCTGTAGTTATGCTTTCCTTGGTTTTAAAGGACAAGAATTTAAGGACAACATCCCTGGGTGGTTCTGCGTCTTTAGGCTTGGGGCGCAGGGCCCTATGAGCACATTCAATACATATGGTTTGATCCGAGAGCTCAGGGACTAATTTTTGAAATAAACAAACCAAATACGGTTTTAACTGCTGGTGGTCCACCGATTCCGGAATATTACGAATCTGAAGATTATTCCGGCGTTCTCTGTTTTCAAGATCTTCTGATTTATCTTTGAAGAACAACAGCACCCTATTAAGATAGTCAATATCTTGCGTCGTTTCCTGCAGCACTTTGGAGTTTGATTCCCCTTTATGTTCAATAGAGGCAGTATGTTTAGTCAGCTGCGCAATTTCGCCTCGGAGATCCGCCGACAGCTTTTGAAATTCCATTGTGAAGATATTCTGAAGTGAAACCATCATAGCCTGAATAGTGGCTAAAGCATCTGCGGATTCAGTCGGATTTCCCGCTGAGGCTTGAGGAGATGAAGGGGGAGAGGTGGTATGCACGGGAGAATCCTGTGTTGTCATGTGTTGGAGGATTCCCATCTGTGTCCCCCTTTTGCCTCTGGAGCTGTTCTTATGCATGATTAGTAGCAGGACTCCAAGCAGGATTTATAGGCAGGAAAAAAGGGTGTCTCCGGGTGGGCCAGCCAGATAGTGTTATTTAAATGGGTATGACAGGAGAGCAAATGCCCACTCCAAAATGGAAGATGTTGTTTAAGACTTAAATAAGTGAAAAGAAACTTGTCTGTGTTAAACTCGCTTCAGCTGAACTATTACTGTTTGGCCACTAGATGGCAGTGTAGGCACATTAACGTAGAAACTGAATTGTACAGCAGGTATGAGACAGCAATTTCAATTGCAATTTTCGAGTTAGACAGTAGAGGGTGGTAAATCGTCACTCCTCATATAGGAGCAGTGTAGAGCTGAATTTAATTGATGTTGACCTCTTAATGCCTTGGGCCTTTTTGTATCTGTGGTCTGCGGAGAACTGGGGCCACAGTATCACTAGACCCCCCACTGGGGTGTTCCCGTGGGTTTATATGTTGTTGGCACAGATCCCCCTGCAATATTTTGTATTGTACAGTTTGCCCTGGAGTGCTAGATTTGAAAAGGATCACTGAAATCACCCTCCACGATCTGGGCACACAGCTGCAGGGACAGAGCACTGATCCCCCTATCTCCCCTGGGGACCGTCCCGTCGCACCGCACACACACCTCCTCATAACAGAGTCCAGCCGCCGGGGAGTAATACAGGTCCCGTCTTGTGGAGTTCTTATGGGGACACAGCTGGGCTTGTAGAGGATGGGACACTCACTCTTCAGGCAGAGTTTTAGCGGGGTGCGCCGACCGGAAGTCCAGCGCCGATAACCGGAAGTGCGGTTGGCCAGTCACCGATGGAAATGGTGACCACGGATGAGGCGCTGGGTGAGGGCCGCAGACGGCAGCAATGTCGGACCAGGTGAGGGTCCCTTGCTTGAGTGTGTGTGTGCCAGGGCCGCCGATGGAGAAGGAGAGTGTCAGTGAGGTGCCAGGTAGGAGGGGACCAGCCCTAGAGCTAGCGGCTGGAGCTATGCTGGGTGAACAGCCGGAGGTGGGTCCTTCTCAGCCCCGATCTGCTCCACAGGTCCCCCGATGTCTTTTGTCGGGCAGTGCCTCCCTTGGATGCGCCGGTCAGTGAGCTGGGACGGGAACGCTTCAGAGAAGCGGGCGGCTGTGAGGGAACTCCAGGCGCGGCTGATAGAGCTGGTGGTGACCTCACCAATGGCGGATCCGGGCTCCAAATGGATCTCCACAGTCCAGGGGGGTTCTGGATTCCCTTCTTGCAGGTCAGGGGATTAGGTGGGGGTCTTTTTATGGTCCAAATTAAGCCAGCACAAGCGGAGCTCTCTCTAACTGCTGCCGTTCACAATGGCTGCCAGGCCACGCCCCGGTCTACTCTATTTCTATGAGGCCTTCTGGTAGTTTGTATGTTTTAAATGCACTAGACCCTGAGGTGGAGGAAAGTATGGGAAACAATTTTGCCTCTCCCCTCACCATAGTCTTTACTGGTTTCATATGATATTGTATATGTAGGAACCCAAAATTAAATTTTCCCTACTCTGTCTCTACAGTCTGTCCCAGTAGGGCATACATCCATTCCTTGGTTTAGTGGAGGATAGAGACCTACACCTAAATCAGAACAGTAGGCCCTCCTGCTATTGAAAATTGCACTTGTTCACATTTTGCATGTTTGATGTCTCCACTCAACCCTTCTACTAGAATATGTTCTTACTTGTGGCATCCTGGGTTCCCATGCAGCAAGGTAATCTTGGCTCCCCTGCCCTTGAGGGCCATTGCATAATTAGGACTTATCTTTAATTCCCCCTACCACCACATAGTCACTTTTTTATATAGGTATCTGTGGCCACACCTTTCGGGTTAACCTTCTGGAAGCCAGGAGGATGTCCCACCCATTCCTCAGAGGGAAGGAGTTAGGGCCTATTTACGGTCTCAAATTCGGTCTAGGCTTGGCTGGTTTCTGGGGACAGGAAGTCTTATACCTCTCCACTGAAGGAGCCTATATATGCTGAACTTTCTGCATTGCTTTGGTTTGCTGTTCACCTGTATTGCTGTCTAATGCTTTGGATCCTCATAATAAAGTTCCTGTTTAACCCCGACTCAAGACTATGGTTGATGACTTGTTGCTATGCCACTACATTGTCCATCCCCAAGGATAACCTTAAATCGCTTTTGCCACTGGGCATTCATTAGTCTGTCACTACCCAATTTATTTGATTCACAAAGCAGGATATTGCATTCAGGAGTGTATATATTATAGGATTTAGATTTAGACTGTAAGCTACATTGGGACAGTGATTGATATGAATGAAAAATATTCTCTGTGTGGCACTGTTTAATTGGTGGCAAATAAATAACCTGTGTAACGCTGGTCACTGCAGTCACCTTAGACTTCTATGATATATGCAATGTGACCCAATTTAACAAGATTTGCTTTTCACCGCCATTCTAAAAAAACTACCGCCATCTTGAGATGGTGTTGCCTCACCTTTTTCGCCACCGAAAAAGTGCCTCTCTGTCCGACGTCAGGGTCCCATATCAATGTGCATGCGCGACCTTAGCCGTGCATGCACAGTAGCCACTAGGGGTCAGATCCTCCAACGTAACACTGCCGGTGTTGACTGACATCTACTGCCCAACAATGTTAAATAGACCTCAAAGTATATTACAGCTGGTACCTGGTCCCAGCCAGATGGTACCTGGTCTTAAGCAAAGTGACCACCACAAGAATACTTGGGATAAACATGCAGTCCAAATCATCAACTCAGGCCGGTGTCTAATAGCCTCTTATTGGAAATATGCAGACTCTCTTTCCTTTTAGCAAAATCTAGCAATTGGCTGTGATGGAAAAAATTAAAGCATACTTCAATAAATCCCACAAATTTTCCCAAATATGTTGATTTTGGTATTTGTTCAATTAACCACTTCCAAAGCTCCCCCAGCCAAAAATGTCTGATCTTTTGTTCTAGCACTCTTTGAATTTCCACCAACATTCATATATTGCATGGATCTTATCATTTTTTTTTATTTAAACAAAAACAACTTAATGCATGTTTTCATATGCCAATACACATTAAATTATCTGTCATTTTTAGTTCACATAGCTTAAACCCCCCCTAAACAAAACCCATCAAAGGTTATCAAACCTTTGATGGGTTTTGTTTAGTTTTGTTGTATGTGTTTTGTACCTCTCATATAATATACTGTGGCAAATAGGCCTCTTTGCCACAGTGCCCCTATAAGCAGGGCTGCCAAGAGGAATTCAGGGCCCCGGTACAACAAATTCATGGGGCCCCCCTTATAGTCGAGTATGCTAATGGAGCATACTTACGGCGGCGCAAAAATTTTCGGAGGTGTGGTCATGCATTTGGGGACATGGCAAATGAGCAATTGGGCATGGCTAACACATCAAAATCACTAGGCTCTCAATTCGCCGGAGCGTCACATATGTCCAAGCACTCCTGACTTTCAGGACATCTAGCACCACAGTGTAGTATACAAAGAATGCAGTGTGTACACAAAGAGTTCAGTCTTGGCCTGCACCTTACATTGGGCACAACACTCACCAAAAATTGCCATTGTCCCTACTAGAATCACAACATTTCACATATTGTCCTGCTCTCTCCTACCTGTTCTTCTCACTTTCACCACCTGTGGCTGCATGTTTCTTTAGTTGTGACTTTTCTGGATCCTGGAATGCTGGGGGCCCT
Source organism: Mixophyes fleayi (assembly GCF_038048845.1). NCBI lineage: Eukaryota > Metazoa > Chordata > Amphibia > Anura > Limnodynastidae > Mixophyes > Mixophyes fleayi. The sequence goes on from NC_134404.1 coordinate 207,422,223, forward strand.
ATTTGAAAAAAAAAATGGCTACTTTTAGATAATTCCAAACAACCCTGGCGTTAAATGAATACCCTTCACGATTAATAATTAGGCCTTCCTCCAGCTCCAATGTTACAATAATGTGCCCTTTCATCATCGCCATGCCTTATGATCACACTGCGCCCTCCATGCTGCTTTTGCCCCCTTCACCTGGCTCCCCTTCATCACACTATACTATGTTGTCTCCCCTTTTTCAATCCCACTGTGCCATGCCTCCCCCCTTTTGATACCCACTGTGCCATGCTGACCCTCGTTTTTTAACCCCACTGTGCCATGCTACCCCCCTGTTTTTTAACCCCACTGTGCCACGCTGACTTCTGTTTTTTAACCCTACTGTGCCATGCTGACCCATTTTTTAACCCCTCTGTGCCATGCTGACCCATTTTTAACCCCTCTGTGCCATGCTGCCCCCCATTTTTTAACCCCACTGTGCCATGCTGCCCCAGTTTTTTTACCCCACTGTGCCACGCTGACCCCTGTTTTTTAACCCCACTGTGCCATGCTGACCCATTTTATAACCCCTCTGTGCCATGCTGACCCGTTTTTTAACCCCTCTGTGCAATGCTGACCCCTGTTTTTTAACCCCACTGTGCCATGCTGACCCCGGTTTTTTAACCCCACTGTGCCATGCTGACCCTGTTTTTTTAACCCCACTGTGCCATGCTGACCCCTGTTTTTTAACCCCACTGTGCCATGCTGACCCCTGTTTTTTAACCCCACTGTGCCATGCTTGTGCCATGCTGACCCCTGTTTTTTAACCTCTCTGTGCCATGCTGACCCGTTTTTTAACCCCACTGTGTCATGCTGACCCCTGTTTTCTAACCCCTCTGTGCCATGCTGACCCCTGTTTTTTAACCCCTCTGTGCCATGCTGACCCCTGTTTTTTAACCCCTCTGTGCCACCCACCCCCGTTTTCCTCCCTTCACTTACCTTTTCTTCTCTCTTCTTTCTTGGTCTTCTCTGCTGCTCTGTGCTCCATTGCTCCAGACTGACTGAATGCTGGGCGTGACGTCACACCCGGCATTCAGTCAGTCTGGAGCAATGGAGCACAGAGGAGCAGAGAGGAGGGACGCCGGCACCGCGATCACGTGAGTATGTTTTGTTACCCTGCCTCCCCTCAATGACCGAGACCCCCCTGCCGCCGCCACAAAAAAAAAATAGGAAAAATTTAGTTTTGCAGACAGGGTTAAAGGTTCCCTGGGACCCTCTTTTAGCACACACACACAAAGGTGTTCCACATGGGTGTGATTGGTTTGCTGTGATTTGTTTGTAGTGCATGGGTGGAGGATAAAGACGCTGTCTGTATGTGTGGGTGGGACCACCGATGCCATTAAGTGGCCGGCTTGCAAACATGGAAGTAATGTCTAGCCAGATATAGGTGGTGGGGATTTTTGTGTACTGTTACTGGATATGATTGTTGAACCAGCGTTGGAACTGTTTACCATCCTGACAATTGCTAATAAACAGTTAAATGGTTCAGCATACCTGTGTTGGATTCCTGTGAATGCTGTACATTCTCACATTTGGTGTCATTGTGGGTTCTGTAGGACAGCTAAAACACAGCCGACCTCCCAGCCTCCAGACGCAAGGGTGGTGAGGGAAGTCTGTTAAAAACAGCTATAATACATCAAACTGTTGTAATGCTTTGTATCAAATGTATTGCTGTAAAGTAGAGATGGGCGGGCTCGGTTCCCCGAGAACCGAACCCACCCGAACATTAGGTATCCGAGTACCGAGCTGAGCAGGCTCGGTACTCTCCCGCCTATTTGGAATTGAAATCGAGGCAAAATGTCATTGTGACGTCGTTGGATATCGGAGCTTGGTTCTTGCGATGTTTAAAATGCATAAATATCTGCCTCCACAGCAAACCAGCGCCATTTGACAGAGGGAGAGAGAAGGGTTAGGTCGCAGCATTAGAGCAGGGAGAGAACAGTTATTATTACAGCAGGATGAGAGGACGATAGAGGAGGCATTTTTGCAAACATTACCAACTGTTTGGGGTGTCATATTCCCTCTTCAAAAAACTATTTTCTGCCTGAAGAAATAGTAATACACCATCAGTATATATTTTGGAATTTGTACTACAAGTGCTTGGGGTGTTACATATTGCCCTGTTCCAAAAAAAAATCAATTTTCTGGTGCTGAAATTATTAGATACCAGCACTATATTATTCTGAATTTGCACTACAAGTGTTTGGGGTGTCAGATAATCCCCAGTTCTAAAAAAGCAATTTTCTGGTGCTGAAATTATTATCTAGCAGCAGTATATCTTTCTGAATTTGCACTACAAGTGCTTTGGGTCTCATTAAAATGGATTCATAGCAGTCCACATATGAGCAGGATCAGCAAGCAGGTGCTGGCACCAGTCCTGATGGTAGTCTTCCCTGTACGTCATCTGGTAAAGCCTGTGTAAAAGTACATAGTCTTTTTAAGTCAGGGAAAAAAACACACAAAAAAAAACTTTGTACCATGTTGAAGAGAAAAATAGTTGTAACTGATGAAAAGTTAACTGCCGAGAAAAAAAAAATGACAACATGCTATTCTACACACGCAGTGGCAAAGAAAGAATGAGGCCTTTGTCTTTCTCTATAAGTGCGAGATCTAAAAATGTTACTGAGCCTTCTTCTTGTAAGGTCACTCGTGACCATGCAAGACCAAGTAATTTGGAGTCCAAAAGTGGTGCACAACTACTGTTACGTGTGAAAGTCGAACTGCAAGAAAACAGTAAGGCATTGGAGGAAAATGTATGCTCAGAATCAGGAATGACACCAATCCCTGAGGAGAGTCCATCCACGAGTGGTATGTGTAATCGTGACACTTCTGATAGAGTAACCATAAAGAAGGGCCCTTTCAGCATTTCTGCTGATGTGTGCCTGAACAGCCCGAGTGTAGCCGGTGATACAAATGAGGATGACACTTTGGATTTAAAAGAGGATGAGGGGGCGATTTGTGTAGCCGACGAGGGCGCTAGTGAGGATGCGGTTGATTGTGTAAGTGCTGCACCAGTGGCAGCAGTGTGGCACCAGTAGCAGCAGTTCTGGCACGTGAGGTTCTGGCACCAAATTGCACTTTCCAAACAGAAGCAGGGATGACACAGGTGGCAGACCACAACAGTTTGACATCTAGGCTGGTTTGAAAGATTTTACCAAAAAATGTGTGACCTTGCCCATAACTCCAACCAATCCTACTATTAACATGCAAAGGATGGTGGAGGGCCTAACAGGGATTAAACTGTATAATTTGAACTAATAAGGTTTGGGTGTAATATACACCCAAAGACTAGTGCCCAATTGCTAAAAGTCATTGATGAAGCAGGCTTGTCTGTAGAATTTGCAGGCAAATTCTACAGCGTTATATAGGTAACACCCAAAGAGAAGAGCTCCATTGCTCCATTGCTAATTGTAATTGCTGAAATAGAAATTATAGTCCTGCCTGGCTTGGTCTAAATCTGCACTTACATTTTATTGTACCATAGCTCACTCAGAAACAGGAGAGGTGGCAGGGTTCAGTGCTAATCTTCCTTAAACAATACTAAATCATCCCACCATCGTAGAAGTCTGTGTACTATGATGTAATTGTCGATAATGACCTTCCGAATGGAATTAGTAGTTCATTTAAGGGCATAGCTGTCACAATTTTTGGCCAATTCTGTTACAGCAGAGTAAATATCAAAATGTTGTGCTGACTCATCTGCATCACCACTGGGTGTCTTGTGAAAGCTACTTTTTTTATCGACAAGCAGTTGCCAGAGAAACTGAAGGAGTAGACGTCATTACAAGATGTTGATAGCTCTTGGATCCTGGCGAAGTGAATTAAGTAGTTAATCTACAATTAAAATATAGTTAGCACTTTTACTTTCTTTTATTTAATCCATTACATTTCTGTAGCTCCTTCTCAAAATGTATAATTAAGGCAATCACTTGACTCAAGCTAACCGTGTGTTCACAGGTGACTACTTTGCTGGACTAAAGTACATTCCCCTCAAATGCTAGTCTTTTTGCAGCTGCTGCATTCTCCTACATGATGTTGCAGAATCCCGAAAATGTCCCTAAATTTTTCGGGACACAAACAGCATCTCCTGCCTGTCATTGTCATTTTTTAAAAGTTCTGTAGCACAAAGTAGATTGTGTGAGCAAAACAGGAAATGGGATGTAATTCCCCCCCCACTGTAATGCTTGAACAATATTGGTGTCGTTATCAGAAATGACATATCCTCAGGAGAGTACAAGCAGGATTAGCCATGTTGCAATGACATCCCTTACTTTTTATAACAGATTGTCAGCTCTATGCCTCTTACTGAAGCCGCTGATACACAAAGTAGCCTACTTCTGAAAAATGTTACATACTTGGGTACATGCTGCTGCTGTTCCTGCTGGTGAAGGCGAATCACCAACCCAGTGGGCTGTCACAGTCATATAATCTTTAGTTTGCCCAGTTCCGCTTGTCCACATATCTGTGGTTAAGTGTACAGTGGGTAGAGTGGGTAAATTACATTTTTGTGAACCTTCTGGTAGAGGTGAGAAATAGCTTTTCTAGTGAAATGGTGTTGTGATGGAATTTGGTAATGGGGACACAGGACCTCACGTAACTGTCAAAAACAGCTGCATAAATAGTGGATATTGGACGCAGATCTAATATTAGCATAGTCGCCATGGCATCTGTGATCCGCTTTGCGACTGGATGACAGCTTTCATACTTGCTTTCTCTTGCAAAGGATTGTTTAACAGTCAAATGTTGTAAACTACTAGTAGTCTTCTTCTTGGTCTGCTTCTGGGATGAAGATACACCCCCAGCAGCAGCAGCAGTTGGGACTACCATTCAAGAATTCTTCTGAGGAATCCAGGATAGTGGAGGAGTCATCTAGCCTTAGCAACTTGGATGCAGGACTAACTCCGATCGCTACTGAGGATATTGATAAGGACGGTGTTGTGAGTGTAGATCGTAGGTGTCGGGATCTAGCTGACAGAAGTGACCTAGCTGATGATGGACTGCTTGTTGTTATTTTTTAGCATAAGTTTCCAATTTTCCAAGCTTGCCATGAACTCACTTCAAATGGCGAAACATGGATGAGGTTCCTAGATAGTTAAGGTCCCTACCTCGACTGACTGTGGCTTTATATACACTACAAATAGCTAGACAACTGTTGTCAGGATTTGGGTAAAAATAATTCCACACATAAGAGGTATATGTGTATCACTGGCTACACTTGGGCTGTTCATGCACACATCTGCAGAAATGCTGAAAGGGGCGTTCTTTATGGGTACACTATCAGAATGGTCAGGATTACACATAGCACTCGTAGATAGACTCTCCTCAGGGATTTGTGTCATTTCTGAATCTGAACATACTTTTTCCTCTAATGCCTTACTGTTTTCTTCCAGCTCGGCTTTTACACGTAAAACTATTTGGACACCACTTTTGGAGTCCGAATGACAAGGTCTTGCTTCGTCATGACTGACCTTCCAAGAAGATGCCTCAGTTGCAGAACTAGCACTCGTAGAGAAAGGCGAAGGCCTCTTTATTTCCTTGCCACTGCGTATGTAGAATGGCATGTTGGCAATTTTATTTTTTTCTGCAGATAACTTTGCCTGAATTACAGGTCCTGATTCCCTGACGTACAAACACTTTACACTTTAACATAGTTTACCAGATGATGTAGAGGGATTACTTTCATCATGACTGGTGCCAGCAACTGCTTGGTGCTCCTGCTGTTCTGTGTACTGCTGTGAATCCATTTTGATAACACCATACAATTTGACTGCAAATTCAGAAGACCAAGCCTGCCAGCCCTAGTATTTGTATTTCAGCAATGACAATTAGCACTGGAGCTCTTCTCTTTGTGTGTAACCTATATAACACCGTACAATTTGACTGCAAATTCAGAAGAAGAGTCTGCCAGCCCTAGTATTTCTATTTCAGCAATGATAATTAGCAATGGAGCTCTCATCTTTGTGTATTACCTATATAACACAGTACAATGTGACTGCATATTTACACCAAGCCTGCCAGCCCTATTATTTGTATATTAGCAATAACAATTAGCAATGTAGCTCTCCTCTTTGTGTGTCTCAGGACATTATTGATCAAGTATTAGGAAAAATTATGAAAATCTGCAATTTTTTTTATTTTTTTTTTACAAAATGCTTGATTAATAGTGCCCTTAGTCTCACGGACTCCTTCAAACCTCCAGTCTAACACAGTGGCTTCACTGGGCCATCCACAAGTTGTTTCTGTCCTTCTCCTTGCAGGTCTCAGTTGTTTTTAATATCTAGCATCTGTATAAAGAGCAATGACTAGAGAATTGCAATATGATTTGCTCACTTCAGAAGGGCCATTACTTTTGGAGGATTCAGAAATTCCTCTAAATATGGTATCAGGTATGTATAAATGCCAATATCATTTTAGTTTAATCAAAAAATGCTTGAATATTTGATTTTTGTTTTTATACTTTATAATTTGTACTTTTTTTATTAGCTGCAATATTGTAAACTTCATGTAACAGATTCCTCAAAAAAATAAAAAATTTTAAGGTTCAAATTATTTGTTTTCTTCATCCCTTGGGCCTGATTCATTAAGGAAAGTAAAGCAAAAAAAAGGAGTAGCTTTGCACCTTGGTAAAACCATGTTGCATTGGAGGGGAGGTAAATTTAAAATGTGGGGACAGATTTATAGTTGGGATAAGGCATGTTCTTGATCAACTTAAAATTGAATTGTAAAAATAAAGCTATCAAGTATTTGTGTGCTACATGAAAAAGCAGCCGGTATTTTCCTTATGTGCAAAATAATAAACTAATTTGCACCCCTTGCATTGAAACATGATTTGTCCAGGATCAAACTCCTTTTTTTTTGCTTTACTTTACTTAATGAATCAGGCCCTTTGTGTCTTCTTTGAATGGTGCAGTATTCTTTATTACCACTAGGTGGAAGCATGTAGTTAGCCAAAGTATTTTCAAAGGATTTGGATGTTTTATATTCCTATATGTGGCACATTCAACCCGTTATCCTTACTGATATTTGAAACATAGACATACAATCAATGTCTAGTTTTAATACGTACCAAATTTGCAGACCTAAATTGTTTAAATACTAAACACCTCGGGTCTGATTCATCTTCGGACCTAAGTTCCTTTGCATGCCATTTCTTGCGTGAAATTGCTCTGCACATGCTCAGAAACGGACTTTACACCAACGAGCGCAATTGCTTGCTATTCATGTCTTAACGCAAGTGACCTTACTACTGTGTATGTACAGAAAAGGCGTGTCAATGCAAATGTGGCCGATTCAAGTTCTGGGTCTCTCTTAAGTACATGTCTTTTAGCAGTATCATTTGAGAGCGAGAGGGCAGGTGTAAGTGCCAACTGATATTGATGACGGTCACGGCATTGTCTTTGTAGTAAGTATTAAAAGTATGCGTTCCACTAGATAGCACACAACATGTGTATGCAAACTCTAAAAATGGATTTGATGTACAGTACACATTAAAAACACCCTGACTTTAAAAATATTAAAATAAAAAACATCTTGTTTTAAAAACTCATATTTTTATTAATGATTATAGTATTATGAGTTGATAATTTAATTTATAAATTATATTATATAATAGTTCTGATTGGACTTGATATTGAATATATGTGTATCCTGCAGTCTCCTCTAAGTACTGTTTAGGCTAAACGTGCTTATAACCAGATTCAAATGGAAACGTATCTTTAGATCCACTAGGATTGTATACGGGCGCACGCATGCAACTTGCATGAAGGTTGCGTTCAAAGATTAAGCAGGCCCTCATACAGTTGATTTTATGGAGATATACATTTGACATCATTTACACCGCTTTGTTTGTGGGAATTTGTCATCTGATCCAATAGCCGGAATCTGGTGGAATAGAGCTCGTTTTCGTCAACATTTCTACATAGAGCAGCTACCACTATTTTGGTCTTAGAGACAATTTGTTGAATGCAAGTATTCATGCCATTCCATGGAGATATCTGTTTTATTATATTATATATACATAGTTCCCTATGAGCCTGTGGATCATTTTATGTGATTATTGATTTTATTTATGTTTATGTACTGCATTTAGTAAACAGAGATATAATTACATTATGAGCATTTGTATATTTATTTTTACATGTATTTATTTTGATTGTAACATCTCATGCGCAATCTGCTTTTTGGTTGATTAATCAGGCCCTCATGTCTAACCTGTACAGCTACACTATAAAAATATTTACACACATTTGCAATACATTTCATTCTCCCTGCAAAGAAATGTTATTACCGCGCTGAACATGATTCAACAGTGTGGACATCTGGCATACCTATCTCAGTTCTATCTGCAAAGGCATCATTGGTGACACAAGACAAAACAGGATCAGGTAATAATGGCCTTTGGACTAGTTTGTCATACTGAGACCATTTAAACTGCACAGGAAAACACCTGATACAATGGGGCTCATTACATGTGGACGCATTTGTGTTCCGAACTTCCGTAGGAAAAGACACATGTCATAAAATGGTACTTATTGGAATATGTTGATTCAGATGCATCTTAAGATGCATCCAGCTCAAAACAATAGCATTTGCACCAGACATAATCGGGTTGTAACAAGTGGGCTTACGTACACTCCACGATAGCATAGATGGCTTGACAGGGTTAGTATTAAATGCTAAAGTCGCATTATCCTATTTATATACAATATAATAATGTAATAAAGTGGTATATATACAAGAGGGAATAGTGTTTTGACAGTTAATGAATGTGAAAGTCATTTTTTTTTTATTGTAAAATGGAATTAAATACAAACACCTTAACATCTATTTTTGACCCCTTTAAAGATTCAACAGGGATCATCTTTTCTACTGCAGTCCAGATAGAAATGACAGTCAAGTAATGGAAATGACTTACTATAATATAGCCATGACGCTAATGATTTAAGTACTATCTGCTGGAGGGATTAATATTTAAGCAGGCAATCCAAAGTTGCTAGATAGTGCTGCTAATAGATATCATCAACGTCATTGCGTATCATTTGCATATGCCCTCTAGTATCAGAAGGAGATCTGCGGATGTGTGGATGCATCCACATCTCATTGAGTAGCAATTCTGTGATCATGCCCTTACTCTACTCAGTCTATGCTTGCCCGTCTCTGCCTGCCTATTACGTCTCTCCAATTGCAAGGGGACACTAGTCAACAATATGCACAAATCTATATACAGAAGTCGGTGGTTGTCATATTTCCAACTCTGAATCTGTCCACATAATCTGGCGGCTTTACAGTTATAAGAAACAAATATAAAAACACTAATAGTGACAATGCCATGGGACTGGATTCTCTAGGGGTACATAACCCCATGCGGGAAGCACTAGGGCTCTTCCCACACCTCTAGGCAGTGGATGTGGGGGTAATAAAATAGATTTTAATAATAAAGACACCATTTTGTGTTTGTGCACTACAGGTCCCAACAAACCCAGGCTTCCATTAACAGTTTGGGCATGCTGGTGCTGGTCCTATTTTGGGCTGCTGGACTGTCCGGTGGCTGGCCCCTCCTCCGGGACCAGCCACCTTTCATGTTGGCCGTGGATCCTCCTGATCCGCCCCCCCTTCCTACATGTGGCCTTTCAGTGAAAGGGCAGCTGTCACATGTGATGTGCACCACATGACATAAAGTGTCCCATGTGAGAAGTGCTACAGAGAGCGCGCAGAGGGAACAAGGTAAGTGTGGGGGTATTGTGTTTGTGTGTGTGTGTGTGTGTGTGTGTGTGTGTGTGTGTGTGTGTATGTGAGGGCCAGTGTGTCAATATAGTGTGAGTGGGGGCCAGTGTGTAAGTGTAGTGTGTGTGTGAGTGGAGGTCAGTGTGTTAATGTAGACCTCTTTTGGGTATTTTTACAATGGTAAAAAGACCCAACATTCATCATCATCATCAATTTATTTATATAGCGCCACTAATTCCGCAGCACTGTACAGAGAACTCATTCACATCAGTCCCTGCCCCATTGGAGCTTACAATCTAAATGCCCTAACATACACACACACACACACACAGATCGAGAGAGACTAGGGTCAATTTTGCTAGCAGCCAATTAACCTACCAGTATGTTTTTGAAGTGAGGGAGGAAACCGGAGCACCCGGAGGAAACCCACGCAAACACGGGGAGAACATACAAACTCCACACAGATAAGGCCATGGTTGGGAATCCAACTCATGACCCCAGTGTTGTGAGGCAGAAGTGCTAACTACTATGCCACCGGGCTGCACATTGACTTGAAACCTTGTTTTTTCTGCATCTATGGCTTATATGTGATGTTATGTACTCAGCTTTACAAAAACAACGCAGACCACAGTTGAGCCGCTAGCACTTCTGCCTTACAGCACTGAGGTCATGAGTTCAATTCCCAACCATGGCCTTATATGTGTGTATTTTGTATGTTTGCGTGGGTTAACTCTGACATTCTAAGTTGATGTACGATATGCTTTTTCTCAAATTTAAATATGACCTCAGAATTAACATTTACCTCCCACTCCAATGCAACATGGTTTTGGGAAGTTGCTAATTTTGAATGGCCTTTGGCATATACCTACCTTAATGACTCTGGCCCCCAGGGCACATTATGTGTATGATATTACTATGTATGGGCTACCTCTTGGAGGGGGGGGATTGTAGTTTGAGGGCACATGTTCCTTTTTGTGAAATGCAACTAACAACTGCAAACCTGCAAAATTAAAAAAAGTAAAAAAGCTTGTTATGAGAGAAGTTGATTCTCATCTTTTCCTTCTAGTCTATTTCATGCACATATTGTTTCCACTTGCACTTTTGGTGTAGTGGTTAGAAAATCCACCTTTTAACAGTGGAAACCTGAGTTCGAATCCTCATGAGCGTCCTTATCTCTCTGGAGTTTATATATACAGTTCGTCTGGATTTCCTATGTGTCCCTTATGTAAGCGTACGCTTGGTTTAAGTCAGCACAAATTATCCGTACAATTTTTTTAAAGTAAGCTGTTATGCTTTTATATTATTACTAGCGTATTGTTAGCTGTTTTTAACAAATATCAGCAACTAACTGTTGACATATCAGTCACTTTACAGTGTGATTTATTACAATGGTGGTTGCTTTTAAAAAAATGTACACAATGTTTAATGTTTAATATAAATATAAAATAAATTTAAAAAAAATATATTTTTTTTTATGTTAAGTGTATTAAGATGTATGTTGTACATATTTAGTTGTGAGTGTTTTAAATATGTGATGCTTTTAGAACAATATTGTTGTTACCCAGCGCTGCTGCTGTAGCTGCTTTGGATTTATACATGACCCTGAGCTTCCTTAAGTTTAAGCAAGGAGTTAAGATAAAACTCACAGGTTTTTTACTTAACTATCCGATGGATACGGAGGTAGCGCCTACTCTACTTAAGTCACTACAAATAATGCCTACTCTTTTTAACTTATTACGGATCTCCACCCATTCTCCTCCCATTCCCAACCCTTTTTTCTTAAGTGGTCAGAAAACTTCTTAAGTGCAGTTACGATGGATTTTAATGTTAACTTAAGAAATTCTTAGCATACGCAGCGGATTTTTCTTCTTAACTCCCTCTTCTGGGCATGCGCAGAGAAGATTTTCGTAAGATTTTTCGTAAGCAAAAATCGGCAAATACGATCGCTAATGATTCAGGCCCAGTGACTGCTAAAAGAATGTGCAAATAGATACATTATAAAAGGTGCTTGCTTGGCACTGACTTTTATGAACGTTATCTGCGCCACTTCAATCAAGGGAATTTATTTTTTTGACAAGGGGAGGCAGCCCCCACGCTGCTTATTATCTTTGCAGACAGGAGGGAAGGACAGTAGGTGGCATCTCCTGTTCCTCAGACATGAAGGGTGGTGCTGAAGTATGACATCATAGCCAAGTGCCACACTCCAAGACTCACAGACATGTAGGAACAGATAATAAGCTATCGACTGCTGCCAGCCATGGTCACTTAGTGTTTTAGAAGCCCCCTAACAAGTGGCTAGGTTTGCCTAAAGATAGCACCAGCCATGATGCTGCTAGATCCCCCTACCCACTCGCTGTAGGAGTCCCACAGGGCTCCGTTCTCGGCCCTCTACTCTTTTCGCTCTATACTTCCTCCCTTGGTGCTCTCATCTCCTCCTTTGGCCTTCAGTATCACCTTTATGCTGATGACATTCAACTTTACATCTCTTCACCTGATCTTTCCTCCACCCTCCTCGCTCAGGTATCTGACTGCCTCTCCGCCATCTCCTCCTGGATGTCGGAGCGCTTTCTCAAAATCAACATTTACAAAACTGAACTCATTGTCTTTCCTCCTCCCAGCCTCCCATCCCACCATGACCTCTCCATTGTTGTTAACAACACCACCATCTCCTCTGTCACCCAACTCCACTGCTTGGGTGTCACCCTTGACTCCTCTCTCTCTTTTGCCCCCCACATTCATTCCCTTGCCAAAGCCTGTCGTTTCCAACTACGCAACATCGCCCGCATCCGTCCCTTTCTCTCTCAGGAGGCCACCAAAACCATCATACACGCACTCATCATCTCCCGCCTGGATTACTGCAACCTCCTCCTCACCGGCCTCCCCCACTCCCGTCTCTCCCCCCTCCGCTCTATACTCAATGCGGCTGCAAGACTCATCTACCTCTCACGCCGCTCCTCCTCTGCCTCCCCTCTCTGCCTTGCCCTACACTGGCTCCCCTTCCCCTACAGAATTCTTTTCAAACTCCTCACCACCACTTACAAGGCTCTCTCCCACTCTACTGCCCCTTATATCTCTAACCTCCTCTCCATTCACACTCCCACCCGCTCCCTGCGCTCGGCCAATGACCGCCGCCTCTCCTCCACTCTGATCACCTCTTCCCATTCCAGAATCCAGGACTTTTCCCGTGCAACCCCCTTCACTGGAATGACCTCCCTTGCTCCATCCGCCTCTCTCCTACTCTGTGCTCCTTCAAACGTGCACTCATAACGTACCTCTTTCTCAAAGCCTACCAACCATCCACTTAACCCCCATCTCCTCCACTCATTCTCCCCTCTCTCCCATTGCCTCAACCGGCTCCTTTTGTGCCTGGTCTGTCAACCCTTCCTTAGGATGTAAGCTCGTATGAGCAGGGCCCCCTCCCCTCCTGTCTCCTTACCCGTTCTTCTGCTCCGTGTCTATTGCATCTGCCTGCCTGGAGTTTCTGAAGTATTGGTACTTTTTGTTTATTGTTCTGTACTGTTATACCCTGTATAGTCTACTGTTTGTACTATGTGCGGCACTGCAGAAACCTTGTGGTGCCTAACAAATAAATGATAATAATAATAATAATAATAATAATAGTTGTATGTACCATATTTGGAATTATCTACTCTTCATTGACCACAAATGAACAATATGCATGGCCAACACAGCCACCTTAGGTGGTTCCCGGACTTTCCTCTGGCACCTACTCCAATACGCGCTGCCCCACCCCGCCCCCAACCCACTTCTTGCCTTGTATGGAGCATATTCCAGATACTGCTTCTATGCTCAAGCTTCAACAGTCAGAAAATGTTTGTGGGAGAAACTTTGCTGTCACCATTTCAGGAGACTCATAATATTCAGGATTACAAAAGAGAAGAAGAATTAGATTACCACTTGCTTTTTAAAGGGCAAAACACAGGTGTTATTTAATTTGGCTTTATTCATTTTTTTATTTTTTTTTAATGTAATATAATTTGAATTTGTGTTTGCATTCAGTTAGATTTATTTTGAAAATGTGACTCTGTTATTAATAACACAAAACAACATTAACTTGTCTTCTCACTACATTACTATGTTGTGCACAAGTAGGGTAATGCAACTTTAGCTTTTACTCCTAACCATAGCTTCCATATTTCTAGGTTACCATGGGATTTAAGTATACTCACTTGTACACCTGACATATGTCTTGTGCAAATGCTACTGTATTTTAGTTGGACACATCTTTAGATGCGCGTCCGACTGAACATATTTACGCTTTTTTGTGTGCGTCTTTTCTCCTGCGCACATGCTGTTCACATTTGCGTCCACCTCTAGATGTATATCATGTATACCTTTTTAGATGTGTATCAAAAGTTGGATACATTTTTTTAATTTCCTGTATAAACACAATAAAAATCGATTCATGCAAATCCATTTATAGGTTACTGTTGGGAGACACACAGATTCTGTATAGGTAATTACTGTGCATATTCTTAGTTAATCTTTGATTTTGTGAATGAAGCTGCAGTGTTGTGTCATGCTGAATAGTTGTATAAACACTGCAGTGCTCTCTGCTGTTTCTCCTTTATGTTCACTGTCACATCAGCATATCCTGTGCTTGATGGGCTGCTACATTCCAGATTTCCTTATTTAGTAAAAAACTAAAGTGAAGGAGCAAGGAACATTCATTATAATGTGACAGGTTTATTCAGTGGAGACTGGAAAGGTAACCACTGGAGCAGGATGTAAGTGGAAGGAATAAATTCAATCTACTAACTTTGTTGCACAAAAGGTACATAAAAAATGAATACCTGATACTGAACTGACATACAAAGTGAGCATACAAAATTTTTGCTTGTACAATTTATTTTAATGAATTGGGTGAATCATAGAAACACTTCAGGGTTCCAGTTTGAGGTCTTATTCTTTAAAACGTACCAGGAGACTGTAGGCAATGTTTTTTGGTGCATGTTACCATACAGTACAGTTAAAGACACTGTAACCCTACATACAGTATATGTTTTACATTTTCCTTTTGCATCCGTCTAAAGTAAATATTAAAGGATGAATATGATGAATAAAAGAAAATATAAGGTGAGTCTAAAGACAATAGAATTGGTCCTCTGCGCACTGCTGAATACATTGTGTCCTATGTATGTCTACTGTAAAAAAAAAGTGTAATTATGCAAATTAGAACTGCACAGAAACAAAATACAATTAAAGTTATGCTGCTAAAAGATATCCTCTACAAACCTTAAAAATCAAAAATACAGTAAACACTATGCCCAGTGCATATATAAATAATAATCATATGCAAAGTTGATTGAAAAATGACTACATTTAATGACATACTGTAAATAATGTACCAAAACATATATTTTAATATAATTGTATACACCATTCAGCCTCAACATTAAAACCACCGACAAGAGAAATAAATAACATTGATAGATCTCGTTACAATGGCACCTGTCTAGGGGTGGGATATATTAGGCAGCAATTGAACGGTCAGTTCTTGAAGTTGATGTGTTGGAAGCAGACAAAATGGGCAAGCGTAAGGATAGACGACTGGGTAAGGGCTTCTGCAAAATAGCAGGTCTTGTGGGATTTCACTGTATGGTTGGTACCCACCAAAAGTGGTCCAAGGAGGGACAACCGGTGAACCAGCCGCAAGGTCATGAGCACCCAAGGCTCATTGATGCACTTGGGGAGCGAAGGCTAGCCTGTCTGGTCCAATACCACAGAAGAGTTACTGTAGCACACTTTGCTGAAAAAGTTAATGCTGGCTTAAATAGAAAGGTTTCAGAACACACAGTGCATCACAACTTGCTACGTATGGGGCTTAGTAGCCAAAAACATCTACAATGGTCACGTGAGCGCCAGAACTGGACCATGGAGCAATGATAGAAGGTGGCCTGGTCTGATGAATCACGTTTTATTTTACATCATGTGGATGGCCTGGTGCGTGTGTGTCGTTTACCTGGGGAAGAAATGACACCAGGATGCACTATGGGAAGAAGGCAAGCCAGCATAATCAGTGTGATGCTCTGGGCAATGTTATACTGGGAAACCTTGGGTCCTGGTATTCACCCTTTCATGGCAACGGTATTCCCTGATGATATTCCTCTTTTAGCAGGATAATACGCCCTCTCACACTGTAAAAATTGTTCATGAATGGTTTGAGGAACATGACAAAGAGTTAAAGGTGTTGATTTGGCCTCCAAATTCCCAGGTCTCAATCCGATCGATCATCTGTGGGATGTGCTGGAAAAACAAGTCTGAGCCATGGAGTTCCCCACTCGCAACTTACAGGACTTAAAGGATCTGAGTAACGTCTTGTGCCAGATACCACTGGACACCTTTAGAGGTCTTGTGGAGTCAATGCTTCGACAGGTCAGAGTTGTTTTGCTGGCACGAGGAGGACCTTCATGAGGAGGCAGGTAATTTTAATGTTGTGGCTGATCGGAGGATATTGCAATAACACATGTATGTTCCTCCATATTTGCTTATTTGTAAACATCTCTGCAGTTATAACCTTGTGAAGAGTTGCTAGACTTAGGGGTCTATTTATTATAGGGATAAAAGCACTGCCTGTTTTTTTAATTGCTTATTTATTTATTATTTTACCAAGTGCACTGTGTATGGAAACTGCTTTGTCCCCATAAAAGTACAGGAAGATGTCCGTGGAATGATTGTGCATGACAAAAAGCTACTCTTAAAATGGACTCTCTCCACCCCTTTATCTCATTACAATAATCTTGCTCTACAAGCCTTATGAAACTAAGAGGTATCTCAGGCCCACTTATCATTGTATTCACCAGCAAAACACTAGTTGTTACTAGAAAGCATAAAGCATTCTCTAATTGTGGTATTCAATAAACATATGCTGCTGACGCCCTTAAACTCGCTCAAACAATGCAATACAGAAATCATGCAATGAGACAGTAATGCAGTAATAAATGTCCAAATCTTAGGTATCCTGTAGTATAATGGCACATATACTTGCACACTTGATCCAAGATTTTAGGAACATGGATGCAATTCAGATGAATAAAGAAATAACACAGCTCACTTGATGCACCAGGCTTGGCAGATCATACAAACTATCAGTAATAAGACACAACATGCAGAATCTTTCCTTCAGAAAGAAATATATTTCAAATGAATATAACAGCCAACACTTCTTCTCACTCACTTGATATTTCTCAAAATGGTGGTAGAACCTGCTATAAACAAAATAGTGACTGCTCCCTCCTATTAGCTATAATGATGAAACTCCACCAAAATGCTTTTTTGCATTTAACAAGCTATTTCTTCTAGATATCTCAGTCCCAGAATCCCTGCTTGCAATCTTACCATTAAAACTAAAACACAGTCCTGCAAAATGGTTTTAAATCAATATCTTCAGGTCTCCTCACCGATTCCCTGTCTAACTACACTGTAACCACACGTCTCAGTCCAGCAATTAGATAAGTCTAAATAAATAAGCAGTACTTCAACTTTCTCTTTCAGCATGGCTCCTCTCAGAAATGTGGTCTTTCAGCCTGACTCAATCGTCTCCAAATTTCCTCACACTCCACAAATTCTCCTATAGTTCCTCCCTCTCCTTGACTGTGCCTCAAAGTATTGAACCTGACACCTGGTTCCACAGTGCAGCTTTCTCCGATTCTCCCTCTCTCAATGGCTCTGGTTTCTGGCTCCAAGCTTCTCTCATCTCTCTAGCTCCTCTTTCCTCTG
Source organism: Mixophyes fleayi (assembly GCF_038048845.1). Taxonomy (NCBI): domain Eukaryota; kingdom Metazoa; phylum Chordata; class Amphibia; order Anura; family Limnodynastidae; genus Mixophyes; species Mixophyes fleayi. The sequence continues at coordinate 207,439,707 of NC_134404.1, forward strand.
CTTCATCTTTGTTCTCTCTCCTCTCACAAAAGCCTGACTCTGCTCCCTGTTTTAGTGTCTTTTTCTCTCCATTTAGGCAGGCATATACTCTGGGCTGGCTTAACTCCTCGTCTGGCATCTCCCCAGGAGCAGTGGAGCTTGCTGGGAGATGTATCTTTCTCATTCATAGTTGCACAGCTGCGCCTGTGTCACATACAAAATAATATATGATAATTTGATGACATGTCCTGTTAATTAAAAAAGGTCAGAAAATCAGTACATTGAAAGAGATTGCAAAATGTTGTGCGTTTTAGTGATGCCTCTTTTAATGTAAATCAGAGCATCATAGTATCTATTGTATCTATTCTTCATCAAAAGCACATCTGTGTATCTCAAATTTTTTGAAGCCATCAGGGATTAAACAACCAGTAGCCAACACATCATATGAATGCTAACAGCTGCACAGAGCAGTTCAAGAAACAAGTGGGTTGATCTTGTGTGAGGTAGTGACTTTTCCACTCGTGAGTGCATTAATTTAGCCACACACATTGCAATTTCAATCAGTTCACTCTTTATTGAACTTAGAATAAAAGTATGTTGGTGACAATTTATCCAGTTTAATAAAATGTACATGCCCAAATCTATTGATAATCCATCGATCATAATAATTTTCATCCAGAAGAATCTAACTAAAGCTGAAGGTTGCATAGTTTAATTGCACAATTAAAATTTAATGATCAACCAGCTTTCCTACATTTCACATGTATGAAAAATGTTTGACTTATAATCTGATTAAAAATACTAAACAGTGAGAGCGTAGCACTCTACATGGACAGCATATTGGTCTTCCTCGAGGAGCCTGATGGGTTCTTATCTCACCTTTTAGAGGTGGTTGAGGCCTTTGGTTCATATTCAAGACTCAATATCAACTGGGACAAATCTGTGGTATTACCATGGGTTGGCTGCCTCCGCCAGGTGCTGTGTACTGTTAGTCACTTCTGTGGACCAACAGGTTTAAATATTTTGGTATCTGGTTTACAGCCCATGCATCTGATTATGTAGCTTTAAATATTGATCCAATAATGCAGTGTTGGCTAACCTGTGGCACTCCAGGTGTTGTGAAACTACAAGTCCCAGCATACCCCCCCAGCAATAAGCTGCTATATATTGGCAAAGCATGCTGGGACTTGTAGTTTCACAACACCTGGAGTGTCACAGGTTAGTCAACACTGCAATAACGGAATATTTAAAGGCCAAAAGCCACACATGGCATAAGCTCCTTCTCACAGTAACTGTAAGGATTAATCTAATTAAAATGGTGATCCAACCAAAATATTTATATACCCTCCAGCATTGCCCGGTGTACCTTCCGTTGAAGGTTTTCCAAAACATTAATAAACATCTAATCTCCCTGGTCTGGTGTGGTAAGAGAGCTAGGGGGCGCTTTAATATACTATGCAGAACCAAAAATTTAGGAGGACCGGCTCTGCACAGTCTTAGAATTTACTACCTTGCTTCTCAGCTTACACATTTGGTCACCTGGTTGGGCGCCATGCATAACACCTCTCTAGGACATTTCTTGAGCGAGCAGACGCCCCCCCCTTGGAACTTTTGAGGATTAAGCACAGACCCAGTGAGGTGACCCCTATAATACAACAGGCATCAGTGATTTGGGCAATAGCACATGCCCTCATGGGAGGTGAAGGGATAGACCCGGACACTCCCTTGTGGTCGAATGCTGGTGTCAGCTAGCTGGTTGGGTTGGAAGGTTCAGTGTTGTGTAGAGGGGCGGGAGTTCACACCATTGGTCAAATATATATATAGATAATCAGTTAGCTACATATGAACAATTGAGAATGGCCTTTCTGTTACTCAATAGCCAGTTCTTCCGGGCCGGTATCTGCAGCTGAGACATACTCTGAGTGCCTAGTTTCCTGGGGGTTTGCCTCAGATATCAGATTCTCTGGTCAAAAATGTATTGCAGTCTGTTGGGTCGTGTAAGACTATGTCTGTGCTCTATGCCTTACTGTTGCCCCAGGTGTCCCTGGGAGGTCTAGATCCAGTCAGAATGAAATGGGAGGCTGATCTGGGGGTTCTTTCTGATGAGGAGTGGAATATCGTGGTGGGAGGGACCAGACATGCCACCTCTTGTCTTAGGTTCAAGCAGGTCCATTTTTACATGGTACATAGAGTATACTTAAAACATGCTAGGCTGCACGCGATGGGGCGACACCACTCTGCAGAGTGCCCCAAGTGCGGTAACCCTAAGGGCACCTTTTGGCATCTTCTATGGTCATGCCCAGTAGTTCAATCCTTCTGGGTGAAAATTTTGGAATGTATCTCCCTTACAGTATCTGTTATCCCTTCACTGTGCCCTACCAACTGTCTGTTCGGCACCACACTAGAAGAAAATCTGAGTAATCCACTCTTTAAATACATATTTACCTCAGCCTCCCTGGATAACGTGATTATAGCTAGGGGGTGGATGGCGGCTGAGCTACCTAGTGTGCCTTATTGGATCAATCTAGTTACTGAAGTCTGGAGGCATGAGCAGTTTATGTATGACAATAGTAAGTCCATGCATAATTCCTATAAGGTATGGCACCACTGGTATGAATCAAGCTATGTTATCTACCCTCACCAGGATCATATGGTGGGTTTGGGGAGTCAGCTAGTAGGTAGTTAGTTCTCAGCCCTACGCGGCTTCAATGGGTTTGACCTGGAGTGCATTTTCTCTTATTGTATAGAATTGGAGACAATCTGATGGACTTATGGTATTTATCTTGTAAATGTGTTACTGAGTAAAGTGCTATGACGGTCTCCTTGTTCTAAAAGTTCACACATTACTGTACAATGTTTACAGCGACAGATGTAGAGATCAGGGTTAGTTAGATAGGATGTTAGGTATGTTATTTGTATGCTGTAAATTAAAATCTCAATAATAATACTTTATTTTAAAAAATAAAATAAAAAAAATAATGTCAGGTGCCGTCTCCGCGCTCTCCACAGGCGCCGGAGATGGGCACCTTCTCTCCGCAATCTACGTCCTGTTGCCTAGCAGCAGAACTCTATCGCTACTCACCTGTCTGCAGCCAGCATGTCTAAACCGGCTAAATCTCCCTAACCCAATCAGGAGGCACCTTAGAGTACTTAAAGCAGCCTCTAACACGTGTCTAGTGCCAGAGTATTGGTTCTACCCTGCTCCAGCACTTAGTTTGCATTCCTTTTCCTGATACTCCTGTGTATAGACTCCTTGGCTTGTTTGACCTCTCTTCCGGAATTCCCATGTACTTCGCTGCCCGCACTGGTATTGACCTTTGGACCGTCCCTGACTACTCTTGCCTACTCTCCGTGGTACCTCGCTTCCTTGGTTTCGACTCGGCCTGTCTGACTACCCTATTCGCTGCACTGGTGACTTCCTGGGAGAACCGCCACCTGCACATCGCACGCAGCCAAGCCCAAACCTCCTTGCGGGGGTCCCTGGTGAACACCGGTGGTGTGTTAGACTCCGCGCCTCTCAGGTTAGTAGCGCTAATACTAGTCGGTGATATTCTCTGTGTAAAAGTGTGACAAATAAACAGTTTTATTTCAATTTATGCATACGTGAACGAGTTGCATCTGACATGGGCAGTGTCATGATGTGAGAAGAGGATAACGTAAATAGGAAGGCAAAAGCTGAGAGTTAGATAAAGGAAGTGACAGAGTTCCCTAATAGCACAGAGTAAAAATGTGAGGTTATTGTCAAACAAAAGCAGGGTTGTGGTGTCAAACACACCTTGGTATAACTTCATACAGACAACTTGTTTGTTATTTTTGTTTATAAAGACTCCAGATTTTGGTTAAAATTCTTATGGGATAAATGGGGTGCAATGGGTAGCAGTTGGTGAGCTAACGGTGTTTGAATTCCATTTGTCTGTTATTTACTAATTTTTTGTAGAGTTATAATAAAATACATTTGACAACAACACATATAAACACACCATAGCAGAAAATAAATATTCAATCCTCTGTGATTTAGATAAACTTGTTATGTTCTTCCGTTCTGGCATAAGCACAGGTCACTTCTGTAATTAGCCCTTCATAAGTATCTAGGGTGCCAGTGGTAGCTGCATTTAGACTTGACAAGGTCATCAACATGCCAAGTAATTCCTCTTGTATGACCTAAAAATGTGATGGATGTAGGGGTATCAATGCTGTGGCTCCAATATAAAATGACAGCAGCATGGCAAAGGAATGCCTCAGGAAGCTATCAGTCCTTTTGAACTTACTCTTAACCACAGAGAGATATTTGAGATGAGAATCTCATGTCTTGTAATATATATATATATATATATATATATATATATATATATATATATATATACATACATACATACATACATCAAAACCTGCTGTAAAAGACAAGAAATGCCAAGAAATAGAGTATGTTAGTGTCACTTGCTACAGCATAATACTGTACTAGTTTAATACAACTTTTCTGCAAATAAGTTGAAAAAAATTATATTATGCAAGTGTACTCCAATCCTATTTAATATTTAAATAAGAGGCACTCCTGCCACCTCTGGACGGCTGCTGAACCTGGCCAAGCTTGTGACATTTGCACAAATCCCAGCCTAAGTCGATATTTTGAATTCATTAAGGCTCATTTATTGACACAATATCCTTATTTAGGGTTGAATGCAATTTTGCCTCCTGAAAGTACATGTTGTTTACAAGCCCCCAAATTGTGTTCTTACCGGTGTATTTTGAGTTGAACATATTGTCACGGGCACTAGGAGTCTTTGCCCAGGATATCACCAGATGTAGTCTTACCAGAGTAGTGTATGCACACAGTGGTCTTCTGGTAGCAGGGTGACTAGCGGAACAGGAGAATCAGCAGATGGTGAGAGGATGCTCGAGGAAAGTCTATGACTAGCAGTAACAGGTTATGAGTTAAACAATATGAACACGAGGATCTTGATGGACGTGAAGACGTGAGGAAAGTCAGTGGTCTGCGTACAGCAAGTTGTACCACTGCTATAGTGAGAGGAATGTCCAGGGATAGATAGGAGGTTGTGAAGTCAGTGGTCTGCGTACAGCAAGTTGTACCACTGCTTGTAATGATGGGACAGGTTCCAGGTGCAAGTAGGTAAGGGGGAAGTCAGTGGTCTGCATATAGCAAGTTGTACCACTGCTTATAGTGAGGAAACTTGTAACTGGTGCCAATAGGAAACAGGGAGTCAGTGGTCTGCGTTCAGCAAGTTGTACCACTGCATATATAGGTGAGGATAGGCACTAGGGTAGATGAATGGAGCATCAAAGGTAACACGGAGAGCACAAGGAACTTGATTCCAATGGTATATATAATACAATAGCAAATGACTAGCGCTGCTTGGAGATACAAAGTCACTACTGAGATCCAGGACATATGAGACAAAGTCAAAAGCATCTATAACTTCGTGAGATAGAGGACTCCGTAGATGAGCAGAACACAGTCCAAGCGGATATGCAATAAACTGGTAAAGTCAATAAAAGATAAGCATACCGCGGTTCAGTTGAGCAGGCTGTCACGAGAGAAACACAGGGATAGCTGAGCGGCTGAACGCCGACACGAGTAGAGACCACAGGAGAGTGGTAGCGGTAATCCGTGTCTGTGAAGCACACAGACAGAGAACATAACACGAGAGGAGCAATGATGATTCTTGCGGAGGTCAGCAGGAATAGTAGACACGATGAAACACAGGAGAGTTGAAGCGGTCTGGCAACCGGCAATGCAGTAGTCAGGAATCAGCTAGGACTGAAGACACGATGAACACAGGAGAGTTGAAGCGGTCTGGAAACCGGTAGTGCAGTAGCGAGGAATCAGCTGGGACTGAAGACACGATGAAACACAGGAGAGTTGAAGCGGTCTGGAAACCGGTAATGCCGTAGCGAGGAATCAGCTGGAACTGAAGACACGATGAAACACAGGAGAGTTGAAGCGGTTTTGAAACCGGTAATGCAGTAGCGAGGAATCAGCTGGAACTGAAGACACGATGAAACACAGGAGAGTTGAAGCGGTCTGGAAACCGGCAGTGCAGTAGCGAGGAATCAGCTGGGACTGAAGACACGATGAAACACAGGAGAGTTGAAGCGGTCTGGAAACCGGTAATGCAGTAGCGAGGAATCAGCTGGGACTGAAGACACAATGAAACACAGGAGAGTTGAAGCGGTCTGGAAACCGGCAATGCAGTAGCGAGGAATCAGCTGGAGCTGAAGACACGAGGAAACACAGGAACACCTTCAGAGACTCACAGGGAATGAGACTCCAAGATCAGGCAACGAGGTATTGACCACAGGTGCTTAAAATAGGGAGTGTTGCCTGATCAGCCAATTAACTAAAAGCAACAGGTCTGAAGAGTTCATAGAGGCTGCGCATGCGCAGACCATCAGGATGGCGGGCGGCCACGGTTCCTAACAACGGGAGAAGAGGCACTCACAGTCCGGTGAGTGACACATATCTTAAGATACGCGCAATTCAAAATAGTGTTTAACAATGCAGCTGCATCAAGATACACTAAAAGTGTGTCAAGATGCACATTAAACAAATCTTGATGCAGCCACATACTAAATATGCCGAACATTCTCATCAACTTGATGATGGTGAGTGGAAAGTAAAATCATTAAATAAAATAAAATTAACCTTCCCCCGCATAAAAGCACTATCGACTGTCAGGGTCAGGGATAGGTTCCTCTAGCCAAAGCGCCAGCTTTCGCCCTCTCAAATCTCCCTTACCATAAACAACACCACGATTTTCTAAGTCTTTCATAACCGCTGCCCTCGTGTCTCCTTGGAATCCATCCTCCACTTTACTCCACTCTCTCTTCCAGACCTTCAAAATGTTGCTAGAATACTCCCTTTGCTTATCGGAGTACGTAACCAAAACTCTCAACATCTCCGGCCTGAACTACTTTAACCTCCTCCTATCTGGCATTCCCTCCAACCACCTATCCCATCTTCAATCTATCAAGACTGATCTTCCTGTAAAATCCCTGCACTCAAGAACAGTACTCCTTCATACATATCAAACCTTATCTAGAAATATTTTCCCTCATGACCTAAAAGATCTGTCTCTGACTTGCACTTTGGTAACTATTTCTCATTCCCGCCTATAAGACTTCTCCCATGTTGCTACTCACATAAATCATTCTCTACCATGCATGGTCATACTCTCCTCCAGTCCACTCTTACAACTGTCCCAATCTCCACTCTGAGCCACGCAGGTCCCTACCCTTTGTTTTCACACCTGCATTTATTTTGTCTACCTTGTATGACCCAGTTTTTTGTATGCTTTGTTTTCCCATTTTCATGGTACTGCAGAACACTGTGGTGCTTTACAAATCAGTAATTGTAATAATAATAATAGTGTATGCTATTTTGTCTTCACACAAACATGCAACTGCGACACATATTCTACTAATAAAGCTGTTGCTTTTAAGGAGCAATACATGGTTGTTGACCACGGACATGGTTCTCCTCCTAGCACTGCCTATATCACAGCACATACTAAATACACTAAATGTACTTACGCACACACAAACACACACCCATTGTAGCTACTCCTCACATAGTTTTGAAAATTCTTGGTATACTATATAGGGCATATCCCCTATGTTCACATGCATACTCATGCACAAATATACAATGCCATACCACGCACCAGTTATTTTCCTTCTTTCCCTTGTCACATCAGTCCATGGCTTGAGCAGTAAAGAACTAGCTAGAGACACCTGAGTACTTTAAACAGGATCCTCATATATGCTGTGCTGTTTCTGCAGCAAACATAATGTACATGGCTGTAACTTCCTTGCTCTCCCTGGCCCCTGTTGAGTTAGTCTGTTGCTACTCTAGAGAAAGATCAAATTAGGTACAGTAAACATATAGAAGACTGTATAGGCTCAAAGTGATAGGCATTGTATTCATACACTACAGCAGACAGTCTACATGTGGCTTTAGAAATTTGTTTGCCAACAGAGAGGTCGTTATAAATCATTCACGTTCCCTTGCCAGTGAATTCACAGCAGGAGTCATGTACGGTGAAGCAGGGGACTAATTCTCCTGTGGCTGTGCTGACTTGTTACTGACAACTCTGACACTCCTTTCACACTAATGCAGGAAGGGCTCTAATGTTTCCTGCAATTGGATCCCTAACATTCATATTTCCAACAGCTATAGATTATAGACCACACACGAGTTCTACAAAGGTCTTTAAAAAAAAAAAGAGTGACAAGAAGGTGGGCACCAGGCTCATCAAGGTCGCAGGTAGCTGCACTAGGGACACATAATTACATATGAAAAGGTTCAGATGACTGTAGTGTAGAGAACTAGGCACATGCATAAGTGTCAAAACTACTACAAATAATAACATTTACAGTACTTTCAAACAAATAACAAAATCTTGAAATAAATATATATCAAAGTATGTTACATCAATTCTCAAACACTGATACTCTCTTTTCAACATTTATAATACATCACTTCCAATTTTTTGCCCTTTTTTTGGCACAAAGCAGCACCATATGTAATACTGAGGGATTACAAATAGTATAGCATAGCTCTGCTCCAAAACAGAGGTCATGAAGGATTTCAGTGGAGGAGGGAGGGAGCGGTGCAATAGATTAATATCATGATCATGAGTGTGCACCCTCACCCAACCCAAGAGCACTGTAAGCATTTAAACTGCTTACATATTCAGTAATCGTCATCTGTAGCAAATGGCCTTCTTGTACAAACTCAAAATCACATTTCAGCTTTCACATCTTGATTATGCAGCTGTCGGGAACTAGAATTATTTTATATTGCGTCGGAGATGCATTGAGATGACTGATCAAACATGGCACTAAGTTTTGTGATCGGAGGATGCCCAAAAGATAAGTTTGTTCCATTGAAGATCTACTCTAGTCAGTGACTGAGAGAGTGAGATGGATATAACATTGATTGTGACATAAATTTAGCCGAGGGCAAGCAACATTAACACAGAAAATTCTCAAAAACAACCAATTTGTGACATTTGTTTAAATGACTTTGGTAAATTAACAGAGCTAACATAGGTGTTGAGGCTTATTTCTAGTTTACCCTGCATACAGTATACAATGGATTTTTACTATACTTTAACATATACTTGCCAACTCTCCCGGAATGTCCGGGAGACTCCCGCATTTTTCGAGAGTCTCCCGGACTCCCGGGCAAGTGTGGCAATCTCCCGAATTCTGCCCACTTCACTAGGAAGTGCCCACTTCCTAGTGAAGTGGGCAGAATTAGATCCCAAAGTCCACCAAACATGGAAAAAGGTTCCAATCTGTCATGAGCCACCGTGCTACTCGCTATGGCTATGCTGTTTCCCCTGTTTGCATCCCAGCTGCTTGTTTCACAGCTGGGACGTCACTAGGGCAGACTGCTGGGGCGCATGCGTGGCAAACTAATTAAGCTATTAATCACCTCCTGTGGCGAGATTAGGATTATCCCTGACCCCCATCTGATTGGTCATCAGCACTATTTAAGGCAGGGTGAGCTTAGCCTCCCTGACAGTTATAGCTTCTGTGATCCATATTGCTGACCTGCTCCAGAGTTTTTCTGAGTGTACTCTGCTCATTTTTGGACTGACTTCCGTTGTGACTTCTGCCTGAATACTGGACTTCACCTGTTTGCTTGTTGCCATGACCTCTGCCTGAATATTGGAATTTGCCTCAGACCCGCGACCTATTGGACCGTTCCTGGACTGGCTTCTGGCTCACGGTACCCCTCCTACCTCCAGTGCTACAGTATCTAAACATAAGCTGCTACTATTTAAAAGTTAAAGACCTGGGGGCATCCAAGTTCCTGTGAGCAATACTAGCTCCATGGGAAAGGCAGATGTGCTTGGGGAAGACCTCTACTGCCTGTTCTAGGAGTTCATGTTTAAGCAACTAGCCGTAACAAATCTGACCACATTCCCTCCAGCATGCAAAGGTTCTGGAGCTATACACGAGAGGTAGTTTGTCTGGAGTATACTGCCATCTAAATTAAATTTTATATGTGTTTTCTTTAATTAAGGTTGAGATGGAGCTAGAAGCAATATTTTCCGTTATAATTTACCATTAGTCCTCTTCTGGGGTAAAGCAAGATCCCCCTCCCAATCACATTCATGCCTTGATTGGGATCCCAGAATAGCATCCAGTAGGATTCTGTAGAGAGAAGAGGTCATGCCTTGCCATAAAGGGGAAGATAGATAACGTATTTCAAACTGAGTAATGGTTACGGGGTATGCAGGTTACTGGATCATTCTCAAGAAATATAAAATCTGAATATAGTCATTGAATTTAGGATTGAGATTGGGAAATTTGGCTTTCATATCATCAAAACTCAGCCAGGACCCCCTGACCAAGAGACCAGAAACAAATCGTACACCAGCTCTAGTCAATGACTGGGAATTTGCATGTGACTGACCTGGGGAGAAAGCTAATGTCCCACAATAAGGTTGGAGGAGAATATGATGTTTGTGAGAGAAGCAGGGATTAACATCTTTCCCAAATCTTAAGAGAGAGAGAATCAAAGAGTGGGGAAGGGTTTAGTCAGGTGCGTCCTCACTGACTTCGCAAGTCTCCAAATTTTGGAGAGAGAGATGAATCTGAGGAGCTCAGATTCAATGTCAAGACAGGACCGGGTGGCAGGAAGGACAAAGCAGGTCGTAATTTGGCTAAAGTGGGTGGTCCAATATTATGGTTTAATGTCAGGGAAACTTTTGATGTCAGCTCTACTGCCACATCGTGTGGGTTTTTAAGAATGGAGAGTATGATTATGGGTCGTTTGTTTTTCAGATGAAGTTGGAGAGATTTTCCTGAATGAGCAGGAATTCTGAAAAATGGTGCCTAACCAGAAGTGTTTGAAATATGTAGAGCTGTTATGAGATTTTTAGAAATTGATCTTATAAGCAGTCTACCATAGGAGTCCAGTAATTTAAAAATGACAGGGAGTGATATTCTGGGTTGCTGTAGAGTTAACAGGACATCATCTACACAAAGTAATACCTTACTCTCAAGGTGCCCCACCATCACACCCCGGATATCTAGTGACGAGCTAATTATTGCCAATAGAGGCTCTATCACAAGGACGAAGATGAGGGGAGACAAGGGACAACACGGCCTACTACAATCCGTAATGACAATATGGTCAGAGGGAGAACCATTGACCACTACTTTAGTTGAGTGTATAGGGCTTCGACTCCTTTGAAAAAGCTTCCTGAGATGCCAAAATGTTGTAAGGATTGTAACATAAATCACCAGGATATCCTATCACAGGTCTTCTCTGCATCAAGGGATAGTATAATTGCCATTTTTTTTTCTGAAATTTAAAATGTGGATCAGTTCAATAATTCTCCACATATTGTCCCCCATTTGCCATCCGGGGATAAAGCCCACCTGGTTGTATTGCACTATCATAGGAAGTACAATGTTGAGTCTGCTAACTAGGGTCTTTGCATAAAGTTTTATACCGTTATTCAAAAGCGATATTGGGTGGTAGCTCGAACAATCATATATCTTTAGGACAAAAAGTATCAGGACTATAATGAAGCGCTATCTGTTTCACATATGTCAAAAGGATTAATAAAGAAATGTAATACTTATATTGATATGATGAGTTGAGAGATTCCCACATATTCCAAAGGGGTGATCCACAACATATAAAAGACACAAATACAAATAATAGTGCAGTTGTATAAGGTATTATTATCACATATAACATACTAAATTTTCCGAATAGCAAGAGTCCAAAATGAATCTCCAAAGTGCAGACCCCCTTTAGTAGGAAAACTTACACGACGCAAACTTGTATAATTGCCTTTAGATATTTAAACATGGATGTATCACCATTCATCGTGAGTTTCTCCCCTTAGGTATAAGGCTTATTTGATTTATTCTTGAGATTCGCATATATAAAGATCTTTCTTTATTCTATAAGGGCAGTCCAAGATACTGGAATCTCCTCAAAGGGTGTTTGTTACCAAAAAAGTAAAGAATAAAACAATCTAGTGCAATATATTTTGGATATATTGCAAACAAATCTTTTATTTTTAACACACTAGACATACAATAGAAACAAAAAAATATAGAGTGCAGGTACTCCTACAGGATAGAGAAAAATAACAGGCACATCACATGAATTTTTGTTCAGTCCTGGGTACTAAGTGACAGCCGATTCTTCTCCAAAGTTGTAGTTTTCTCAGTTGGAGGACCTGTAATTCTCTGCTTGCACTGACTAACGTGTTTCGACCCAATATGATGGTCTTTTTCAAGGTAAGTGCAAGTCCTCTGTATCGGCATCCATTTATAGTGTCCATTAGGATCACTTGATCCAAAAGGTCAAAACATCCCGAAAGAATATCCACATAATAAAAAGCAAAAAATATCCATATTGAAACTAATATCTAATGCACAATCCATCTATATTCATATATAATAAAAATAAATTCATTTCTCATTTAAAAAACAGTTAATAACATACTAAAACACAATTCATTCATATATATATATATATATATATATATATATATATATATATATATATATATATATATATAAAAATCCCAAATAATTCACATAGCTGTATCACAAAAAAATCATATTTTTTTAATTTTTTCAATTTTTATTATTTTTTTTTTCAATTCTGAAATATGTATGTTGGGGTGGAGCATAAAAGGAATAGCCTGTAGCAATGAGGTCAGTAATTCTCCAGGAGTCATGAATATTATGAAATTTTATGAAGTCCTGGAGAGCCCAGTCCTATGGGAGTCTCTACTATTTGGGGAAGTACCAGGTGTAGTGGATCTGTCAAAGGTCTTCAAGAGGACAGCATTGAAATCTCCTGTTACTATTAGGTCACCTTGCCACAAATGAAAGACCATGGAGCCCAATTTCTGAAAAATATGTGTTGATCTTTGTTTGAGCCATATATGTTAACAAGTTGAAATAGCAGGTGGTTAATTTATCAATCAGGATTGTGAAACTGCCGTCTTTGTCTTTACCGATTTCCAAATTTGAGTTGACGTGCAATTAAGATGGCCACCCTGCGATTCTTCCAATTGGCATAGCACGCATTTTTTGGAGAAGAATTAGGTCACTGTCAGAGACTGAAGAGACAAAAGGACTTCTGGGTGATGTCGAGCCCCTTAGTATTATAGGAAATTACCAGAAGAGCCATGTGAAAGGACTGAGAAAAGCTTCTGGTGGAGAACCTGGGAAGGCAGTGTTAGGTATGCAAGTGACAGAGGTGTCTAGGGGGATGGTGTGTCTTTTTGGGGAGAGCCAGTTGGTGATGGTTTCAAATAACAATGGACAGGTACCAATATAAGGGTGCTGGGGAAACAGGAGAGATTGACTGGGTGAAGTATGTGACACCTACATATGTAACTGGAAGGGAAAATGTGATGACACCATGGGCATCAGGTGACCAGCTATGAGCCTAGGACTCTGGGGGGAATGTGGAAGGTAGAGACAAAGTGTATGGGTGTTGCGCAGGAAAAGAAAACAGGGGGGAAGAGAAACATGTCTTTCTCCAGGGTGGACTAGGTGTAAATTCTTGACTAGGGGCCAAAAGGTGGCCAAGAAGCCTATTATGCTAAACAAATTATAAGAGAGAGATATGGAGAAACAATATAAACATAAAACATATGAACATTATAGGTCAGACCTTTCACATTCTAGAAAAGTTAAACAGAAGGTCTCTTCATTATCTCAAAGGAGTAGAGATTGTCACAAAGCAGTTAGCCAGGGTCTGCTAGAGCATGAGAGAAACAAGAAAACATAACAAAGACAATGACCTCGTAAAGACGAACATAAATAACAATATAGCAATAACAATAGTGGATCCTAAAATTTATTGAAGTGTAAAAACCGTCAGGTATCATTCATTTTGGGACAGAAGAGCAGAGGCCCTTTGTATTGATAAATAGGAGAATGATCAGAGTCTAATATGAAGCTGAGTACATATATATATATATATATATATATATATATATATATAAAAGAAAAATATGATTTTCAACAGCTCTTCACTATCAACTGCAACTAGAGCATCCCTACTTTAACTATACATTGGTTGAAAAAGTAAGACAATTAGAATAAAAAGATGTAAGGAACATATACAGCGGTATTTATATCTCATATGACCAATAAAACATTGAACCAGAATAATACTTATGTTTTGTTGATGGTGAAATTAGAATCACATGTTTGATGTGCAAGCACAAAGTGGGCCTTTTGTAAGTTCACACACAAAAGGTGTATTACAGTCTGAACAAACACCTGAATCCCATGGAAAAGAATTATAATTATTTATTGTGATTCATTTTGTATACATTATTTAAACAGTTTTGCACCATTATTTGTTTTTGTATTTTCTTTTTTGCATGTTTACTGAGGATTTATGATGAATTCTAACTTCACCATCACCAAAACATAAGTATAATTATGGTTCAATGTTTTATTGGTCATATGAGAGATGAATTGTGCTGGATATGTTCCTTACATCTTTTTGCTCTACATATAGATATACAAATATGGAGATCAAAAGAGAGAGTGAAGGTCTATATAGTGAAGGTACCTTAGCAAGGCCTAGCAGGTAACTTTCAGGGGTCAGGCAGTCAATGTCTTGCAGTCCACAGAATAGAAAACCATTCCTTCCTGGGAAGCATCTGAGGCTTCCTGGTAGAGGGGGGTCCATCAGTGGCGGTGGATTTTTAAGGATCCAGGGGAGCTGTCAGGCACAAGGTCCAGTCTGTGGAGTAGGATTTTACCTTCGTATAGGGTTCTTACAGAGGGTTGATGATCTTGATGCCATAGGAGAAGGCGGAAAGGGAAACCGCAGTAGTAGCAGATATTGTTCTCCCTGAGGATTATTATTATTATTATTATTAATTTTATTTGTAAGATGCCACAAAGTGTCCGCAGCACTGTACAGGAACAAACAGTAGGAGAGTACAAGGTATAACATTACAATACAATAAACTAGCAGCACTATAACTCAGGAAGCTCAAAGCATAGCCAGGGCCGGATTAAGGGAATGGAGGCCCCTGGGCTAAGGGGGCCTCCATTCCCCCGTGAGGGCCCCCCCCCCCCGAGATCTGAGCCACCCCCTGGTGAGCTGAGCCGCCCCCAAGGCACTTACCTCCTTCTCCTGGCATTGCAGTCCTTCCCCGACACGCTGTACACTCTTTACTGAGGAGATCTCGTGAGAGTGAGACTCACGAGATCTCCTCAGTAAGGAGACTACAGCGCGCTGCGGAAGGACCACAATTAAAGTGCTCAGCAGCATTGATCGGGCTGGGGGCTCCCCCACCCCCGACCGATCAATAATGTTGCTGAGCACTTTCAAGGCCCACTTTCCGAGGCCCCTGGGCTGTAGCCCAGTTAGCCCTAGGGTTAATCTGGCCCTGAGCATAGATAATAAGAAAGGGTGAGGGGGATTCATCACAGCAGGAAACCTGTGCCCAAGAGTGTGGGAGCAGCTAACAGGTTAAGAGCCACTGAAAAGGTGCAGAGAAAAGCAAGAGTGGAGTCAGTAGGCAGAACTCATAAGAAGGAGGTGGGCAGAGTAGCTATAGATCAGAGTTAAAAGTGGTGGAAACAGAAGGAGAGAGGACCCTGCTCAGAGGAGCTTACAATCTAAATGGAAGGGCAGACAAATCAAAGACATAAGGGAAGTGAATTGGAGACAGGGTCATATGGAGAAGGAGGAAGAAGGGGAGAGAGGGAGAGGTAATCAACAGGTGGGGATTGAGGTATGCTTCTCCGTCGAACTAGGGTGGTTGGAGAGAGATCCTGAAATATTTGCAGAGTATTACCTTCTTATATAAGATTCTACACCTTTCTGAGAATACAAATGTATCTAGAGAATAATACGTAATAACAAGAGAACATAACCATTAGATCTAGAGTGACGAAACTTTTAATGCGTACACAAATTGTGGACTTGAAAATGGTCTAGTGTCCCTATATGTACATTGAGTCTTTATAAATAAAAGTAATTACTTAGCAATAGGTAATATATACTCTGTGGCCACCCTAGATGGCATTCTCCACTGGAATTCGACACACCCAACCACAGCTCTTTTTACATTAGCAAACAGCTAGAAGTTTGGGTGATATCCCCACCTCTGTTTGGTTTGGGAGAGTGGTGCAGAGCAGACATCATAGCCCAGTGCCACTCTCCCAACCCATCACCGACACAGGAGCAGCAGCAGACTGCTTCACAGATAAGACACTTTTGTCTGTTTATCCTCTATGCAACTATGAAGAGGTGTCTAGCACTGCAGAGGAACTTACCAGGATGTTGAAGAGCAGGTAGGGACCCCTCATCTTCTTCTGGACCTGGGCCAAACAAATCTGTGATGATTCGCTTTGGTGCAGTCAGAGGTCTCCGCAGCGAGCAAATTGGAGCTCGCTGTGGGCAGCTTGAATTTGGGTAGCCACAGCAAGGCAATCTGATTGTCGCCCCATTATCGCCCCAGCCAAGCCACTCAGTCTCCCGATGGTGAAGATATACCTCAGAAGTGCACCGGATAGAAGGCGCTGAGATCAAGCCAGAATGTGGTGGGGCATGTCAGAAAATTTACGGCTGAACATTGAGGACAGCAACAGACAGCAGAGAGCTAGTGAATGCCAGGATCAAGCCAGAAAACTTTGGAGACCCAACAAAGACAGCAGGGGGTGGGTAAAGAGTTCATTATCACTGCTCTCCCCTACTGACACTGAAAATTACTAGAACAAGGTAAAGCATCTGGGTATTATCGTTACAGGCCTGAACATTCAGTCATTTTACTTCCATTTGGGGCCTGCAGGCACATTTTCTGGCACTAAATCCATTGCACAGTCAATCGTGTGCAAGAACCAGGGCCCCTTTAGTTATGCAGTAGACACCCCTGTTGTCTGGACACATTCAGGCTTTAAGCCTCTTCTCTCCTTATAACTCAGGTTTAGAGCCTTGGGACACTGTGGGACCGCACCCAGTCTATTCCCACCATTTTGGACCCTGGCTTCCAGACAAAATTCCCTGGCAGCCATTTTGTTGGTGTTTGGAACTGCTTTCGCTTTGGGGCTGCCGCCTGTTCATTGTCCCCCTGCATCTGGCTGCTTGGCAACCAGCCGCTATACTTCCGGCCGGCTAACCGACTTCAGAGCGCATGCGCGTCCCATTGCCTAGCAACCCATAATTAGCCACTGCTCCTTTCTATCCTTAGGGTGCCAGAGTATTTGGTCCAGTGGACAAGTGCTCCAGTGTTCCAGTGTTGCAGTGTGCTTACACTCATTGTCCTTGGTTCCTGACTTTGGCTATTCTCTTGACTATTGTTTGGATTCTCCCTGGCTTGTTTTACTCTCGTGGAACTTAACCTTTGGCTTGCCCTGACGCTCCACTTGGATTCGGATTCGGTACGGTTTCTGCTTGCTCTGTTCAGTCCTGAACTACCTGACCATTCATTATCCTGTTCCCTGCATTTCTGCATCCTGTAGTCAGGCCCCCATTAAAGGTAGGCTGCTGGAGTGCACTCTGTGCCTTAGGAACCTCAGTCAGGCCCCCATTAAAGATAGACTGATTGATTGTGTATTTATTTTCATTTGCTTCCTACACTGTATGACATATTGTTTTGTCTGTATTGTGTCTAGTCTATTTAGTCTCTATTGCATTGCTTTTGCATTGTGTGTTCATGTTTTTCTTGTGGGGTGTCAGATTTAGTCAGGGTAGTGCACAACACCTAGGGGTAAATGTATCATACCCCGGTTTTGTTAACTCCGGCGAGTTCGGCATCTTCGCAGCTTAAATTTAAAGCGGTGCTGCCTTGTAAAGGAAACTTCCCTTTACAAGGCAGCGCCGCTTTAAATTTAAGCTGCAAAGACGCCGAACTCGCGGGAGTTGACAAAAACGGGGTATGATACATTTACCCCCTAGTCTTGTTGTTAGTTGCACTGCAGTGACCACATAGTTATTGTTATGGTCAATGCGCTTTGTGTGACTAGTGTGGGTGCCACACTGTACTGGTGTTAGTAGCTCAGCAGACTGGGTCGTTGTTCATGTATGTCATCAGGTGCAGTGGCGTAGAAGATTGATCTATGATCAAGAGGAGCTGGTATGATCCACACCCGTGCAAATAGTGTGTCTGTGCAGAATACTCCGTGCCCAGAGTAGCGTAACAATAACAGTAGCAACGGGTTGTGGCAAAGGTCCCAGTTATTTGACCTGAACACACCTTGTCCAGCCCATCCCAGATTTTTATCCGTTTCTTTTGCTGCAGGTGAGGAGATCTTGCATGTGTGATCCGGTAAACAGGTTTGTAGTTTTCCGCAGATCAACGCATTGAGTCATGCCGCTACACAGCAACCAGTGCTCCAAGTGTAGGTGCTGCAGGGAACATTAAAAACACTGGATGAGTTGCAATATGTGTTTTGGACATCCCTTAAACATTTTCATGTGTAGGTAGTGGGGAGTCTGAGCTTCCCAATCGTGAGAAAATAGGCTGCCGGGGAGATAAATGAGGGGATAGTCCCACACCCCTAATATGGATAAACAGAACAGGGATCTCCCAGCGCATAGAGAGAGGGGTAGAGTGTGCTACAAATAAAGGGATCACAGAGCAGGGAATAGATGCAAAACGTTTATGTATTGGATGCATAAAAAATTAATATAGACATATTGACAACATGGCATGCAGCTACCAAACAAACAAACAAACAATAATGCCTGCAAAAAGTAACTGTTGCCTACCTATGCTCTTAGGCAAGAGTTCATGGAGTACCATAAACAAGTTAAAAACAACATGTGGAATCCACAGATCTGGAAAATCTGTCCCAGATGGAACTGGGTAGATATCGGACCACTTATTGTGGGTTGTTAGTTGTGCCAAAATAAGCCACTAAACTGAGCAACAATAGGCGTAGTATCGCGCATGCGCCTGTGGGCTGGTAAGCGCTGCAGTCTCCGATAGTTTTGTTATGTGCAGGCAGTGTCCACTGCTGGAATGTGATGAAAGGAATCAACCTACGCGTTTCACCCCAATAGGGGCTTCCTCAGGGATGATGTATAACAATGAGTCCATGGATAGGTCAGTTATTCTGACGGACAGGCGACTTGTCCCTCCCATGGCCTCTTCCCGGGTAAATTGTTGAAAAAAAAACTAACCAGGGATAAATAAGTGGAAAAATATATGAAAGGGGGTGGACAAAACATCACCATAAAAGCAAAAACAGAATGATAAAACCTAAATGTAATATATAAAAAACCCATAAAGATGAGAGTAAGCTTGTGATGAATGAGAAGTAAAGACCACTTGGTGGGGGGGTTTAAAGAGAACTCTATATAGGGAATGTAAAGATAACTGGGTATGGTAGAGAAGCTAAGCAGAATGTTATAAAAAATGGTTCAGATCTAAATCAATATTAAGACCCTGTGGTGTTAGGGTTTTAAGTGTATAAATAAACCGGGATTCCTGCTGGGAAATGGATCTAATGAAGTCCCCTCCCATCCAAGATTTTTTTACTTTAAAAATCCCCATAAACCTCAATAATGAGGGGTCATGTCTATGGCATAATGAAAAATGCTCCGACAGGCTATGTGTCTTGACCTCATTGAGAATATTGCGTTGGTGCTCTGCTATTCTGACTGAGAGTTTCCTGATCATACGTCCAATGTATTGCTTTCCACATGGACAGGATAAAAGGTAAATGACACCCATTGTGTCGTATGTCAGTTTCTCTTTGATTGGGAAAACTTCTCCTGTTACCCGGGAGGTATAGGACGTAACAGCTTTAGTGTTTTTGATCCCACATCTCTTACAGGCCACACAGCGATTACAATAGTAAAAGCCTGCAGAAGTTTCTTTTAGCCAAGTACCCCCTTTACTGGTCTCTGGGGCATTGCTACTTTTCACCAATATTGATTTTAAATTGTCTAATTTCCTGTAGACAAAGGCTGGTTTGGACGGTAGAATATTTTGAAGATCTTTGTCTCCTAGGAGTATGTGCCAATGTCTTTTGAAAATCTGTTCCACTTTTTTATAGTCCTTATTGAATTTCGTAATAAATGGAAGAACTGGTTTCTTTATCTGATCTTGTTCCATGGATATCTCTTTTCTCTGAAGCAGGACACTCCTGTCCATTACCTTTAGTTGGTTGTGAGCAGTTCCTATATTTTCTGGATTATAGCTCTTTTCCAGAAATCTCTCCTTTAGGATTAGAGCTTGCTCTTCATATGTTTCTAGATGCGTGCAGTTGCGTCTGAGCCTAGTAAATTGCCCCTTGGGGATGTTGTTCAGCCAGTTCGGATGATGGCTGCTAGACGTGTGTATGAACGAATTACAATCCACCTTCTTAAAGAAATTCTTTGTGGAAAGCATTTCATTCTCCACGTAAACTTCTAGATCCAGAAATTCAACTTTTTGCTCGCTGATGGTATGGGTAAACGACAGATTGAGCTGATTTTGATTAATGTGTGTCAGAAAGAGGTCCAATGTGGTACGTCCACCTTTCCATATACAGAACACATCATCTATATATCTTCGCCAGACCACAATGTGGTCTAAGAAGGGGTTGTTTTTCCAAACGTGCTGCTCTTCCCAGTGGGCCACAAACAGGTTCGCGTAACTGGGCGCGAACTTCACGCCCATAGCAGTCCCGCGAACCTGCCTGTAGTACTTCCCACTGGAACAGAAATAGTTGTTGTTCAAAACGAATGATATCCCATCAACTATAAATTCAATCTGCTCAGAGGAGAGATCTGATGAACCATATAGAACATGTTTGATATGTTCGCAACCAGCCTGGTGGTCAATCACTGTGTATAGTGAGACTACGTCACATGTGAAGAGAAGATAGTTTGGTTCCCAGCTAACTTTTTCAAGTAGCTCTAGAAGGTGACCAGTATCTCTCAAGTAGCTCTTTTGGAGTACGACTAACGGCTGAAGGAAGTAATCTATATAGCTCGACAGATTTGTTGTCAGGGATCCAATGCCCGAAACGATCGGTCAGCCTGGTGGATTATGTAAGGTCTTATGAATTTTAGGCATGTGGTAGATCACAGGGATCCTGGGTTGCTGTACGGAGAGGAAATGATACTCTTCCTTGTTGATGATACCCCGAATAGCAACTCTACTCAGAAATGAATTCAGATCTTTAAGAAACCCAGCTGTAGGGTCTCCATTGCGGGGCTCATATGTGGTCTCATCCGATAGTTGCCTAGTAATCTCTTTCTGGTAGTCAATGGTGTCAAAGATAGTCACTCCTCCCCCCTTAGTTATATCTTGATGGCTTGCTAGTTGTTTTATGGCCATCCTTTCTATTGACGTGATATGAGAATACTTCCCAATCTTTTAGACTTTTAGGTCTTCAAGATCTTTCTCGACCAATTTTTCGAATGTATTAATAAATGGTCCCTTCACGTATCTAGGATAGAATGTAGATTTATTTTTCAAATCGGTATGCACAAATGTGTCAGTCCCTATATTCGTGGTGACACTGGCCATAGATCTAGAAGGATCTGCAAAAAACTTTTTGAGAGTGATCCTTCGAATATATTTATGCACATCGATATAGGCATCAAACTTTTTGCAGGCATTATTGTTTGTTTGGTAACTGCATGCCATGTTGTCAATATGTCTATATTAATTTTTTATGCATCCAATACATAAACGTTTTGCATCTATTCCCTGCTCTGTGACCCCTTTATTCGTAGCACACTCTACCCCTCTCTCTATGCGCTGGGAGATCCCTGTTCTGCTTAAACATTTTCACACTAGGTGGTCGCTAGGTTCTTCTAATGTTAGCACCAACACTGAGTATATATAAGTCTTACTGTGAGAACATAAGATTATTTATTATAAACGTTAATGGTACTTATAGAAACCTACAGAGAGGAATATAAATAGATTTTGTCTTCTTTTAGATCAACATTTGTTATAGCTGCAAGTTATTCTCTGTAGTTACCACCCCTGTTAGCAGTGACCACAGAGAAGCAGATCAGGTAGCTGGAATGCCAACACCTTTTGCTGGATCCACCAGCAGTAGTGGATGCTTCCAGCTTTGGTTCGGCTGCAGTCACACAGTAGAAAAGCCAATCCCCATCATATCAAGCTTACATCTGTTTGACGAGTAAGCAACAGAATCTGTTTTCAACAGTATCTTGGGCATTGGTTAAGTAAGTTGTCTTATGAAGGTTTCATGCAATCTTTAAATCCTGGTTAGTGTCGGCTTCAGCATTTATGAAAAATTGTTTTATATATAATGTTTATGCATGTACTATTCTTTCTTCAGATGTTCTATAACTCCCTGGCATATTTATATAAGTCTAAATAAAGCAAATTAAATTGTACTGCAGCAAAGAAAATCACAGATTTAGACAACACAATGTAACTTGTTGTGGTAACATGAAATGGAAAACAAACAGTTATCAAATTGACAATATATTACTTTGCAAATCAGAAAAAAAGCAGAAAGCATCACATTTAGTCACCAAGTTATTCTTTTCTCTTTGTGCATTTGAGAACATCTCTTTTTCAGTATACAGTTACATCAGACACATTCTCTAGAGGTTGCTTGAGTGTGTCTCGTGTGTACATTTTACAGTCTAGACAAAAGACATGCACTAAAGTTATGCAGTAGCTACCAAGAAGAATTATTTTCTAATGGGCTAGGAATGGAGAAGACGACAAGTCCTAAACATAGTAGGGTAAGCTAGTTAAACTACTTTAGTGCATTACAACATGGGACATACTTCTTGACAACCTTGTGTCTATTTTCATTTGAAATTATTGACGTTATTCTAGTGATGTAA
Organism: Mixophyes fleayi; assembly: GCF_038048845.1. Taxonomy (NCBI): domain Eukaryota; kingdom Metazoa; phylum Chordata; class Amphibia; order Anura; family Limnodynastidae; genus Mixophyes; species Mixophyes fleayi. The sequence goes on from NC_134404.1 coordinate 207,462,496, forward strand.
GCTGGTTTTCCTGACATCTATTAAAATGGAAAATGTCAGTAAGAAGAAATGGTCATTTTTTTCACCAAAGATACATATTTCACATAAATTATAGAAAATGTTATATATGCTATAACACAACTTCATATGTATCATTTTTTAGTAATAAGAAAATATGATGGCTAACTTAATGGGTCTGATTGATTTTCGGATGCAACTTGGATGCAACTTGCGCTTTTAAAAAGAAAACATAACCTGTGCATACAATTCGCCCGTATTCAAGTGCAAGCGTTCTAATGTGAATACAGTAGTAACTCATATGTATTTACTCCTAATTCACATCTGAACGCACATGCATGCATTTCCTTTATTACCTTAATTGACCTTATTACTCCTAAATACTGATGTTTCCTGATAATTACATCATATTAACCCTTTCACTGCATTACCACATCACCCTGCGCTACTGCATGATAACACTAAGCCCTTTATAACATACTTCACTAACAAATGTCTCATTATTACAAATTTGCTTAGAGAAAATAAAACACACACACAAAGACTTTTTACACAACAAACTTTTTTTTTATAAACAAATAAAGCAAATTAACAATTTAACAACCAACTTATATTTTTTTATTAAATCTAAATATTTTGTTAAGTGTTTTTGTTTTTTTTATTAGAATGTGGAGGGAGGATGTTTCTTCTGCACCTGCATAATGATAATAATAATTTTCCAATTTAGTATAATAAAGCATGTAATGTTAGTTTAAAAAATAATCTAATTAGAAAAAAAGCTGCAATGCTAATGTATGCAAGTATCTATGCATTGATAAAAATATTTTGCAATGCAAATGTCTGCAAATGCTTTGAAAGTTTCATAAAAACAATTTCAAACATCCACACATGCTAATGTATAAAATGCTTTTTCAAAAATATAAAATAATTTTGTTTTGTTGCTACTGAAATGTAAAAGTGAATGTTTCCCCTACCATTTTCAGTACGTAGTTAGAATATTTTGGAAATTAAATGGCCATGATCTTATACAGTGTTGCTTGATAAAATGAGTGCTGTCAGTTGTGCAGATGAATTGTCAATTAACCCCATAGATTGTTAGAGGCAATGCTGTGTTTGGTCATCACTACCATCCATCATTTACACCTGCCCTGGAGCGGATGCAAAACCTACATCTGAAAAATAAGAGTAAGAGTACTAAATAAGAGTACTTCTAACTATGCCAGGACTTGAAATGGCCACCTCTGAGAGGGAACACCTTTACTGTACCTGGCCATGTTAGTCCGCACCCCCCTTCCCCTGTTCCGCATTTCAAGTCATGGGCAATTGTAAGAGTCATTTGCGTTTGGACATGAATTGCATGCTATTGCATTCATAGGAGTAAGTCCTATTCTGCATATGCAGAGCTTTCACACAAGATAAATCAGGTCCCATAAATGTAAATATTTACATGTCTTGCATTTGAACATATCTATTATAAATTATCTACTAAATGCAACCCACACTACAAGTTACACAGTAGAAACCCTCTGCCAGGATTGTTTCTAAAAGACTCCTAAGAGACACAGTGCACAGAAATTCTGTTAGTGAAATTGCACCGAGACCCCTGTCAATTATACTGTATGCCTTCCTGATTGCTAAATGGAAGGAATAACTGTGCAAAGTAATGTGTCTTACCACCATAGTGAGCAAGTGGTCAGCAGTGTTTCTTGGCTGAGTACAATGGACTAATAGGTCTAATTATCATGTGTCAGTAGCCAATCGGTGAGGGATTTTCTCCTGCATCAAGCACTGAGGATTCACAAGTGACTGGTTGTACTGTTGGTAACTATTGTAGCTCCACTAGTACTCCCTATTTCCCTCAGTCAGGAAGCACTACCATACTTTATAACATTTAAAAAAATGAAAGTGGGAAATAAACCATATCCATCCAAACCCAGGTCCTGATCAACACAAAACCACAGTTCTTACTAACCACACCTACATTCTGAAAAGCCACAGTTAGCTCCAGGTCTTGCACTTGAGCAGTAAGAGTATCAGGCAGACTGGAGTACAGGATTTGCCAATTAATGATTTGTGCATGAAGGATGTAAAAGCTCAAACACATGCATGGAACTACTGGGGGCCAAGGACTGATGAGACAAACGAGTGAAGCAAAGTAACTAGTACAGGCTATGTCACTGTAGATTTGCTTAGCCCTTATGTGCAGGTAACTAATGTGTTTGTCCAGCCATGAAATACCAGAGTGCAAGTTTACAAAATAACATGGCGTCAGAGTTTGACCATACCCATGGCCAGGTGTTTGTCCACGACAATGTACTGCCCCTTGGATTCAGAGCTGTAATGAGGGCTGTGCAGCCGATGCAACCACCCAGGGCGCAAGGCCAAGGGGGCGCCACAGCCATTGGCTCTCACACCAAGTCAGCTCCAGGGGTTGCTTAGGGATGCCACAAAGCAGTATGCAGTATGAGTGGCGCAGAGGGGGGAGGGGGGGACGCGCTGAAAATACACTCTGTCTGCCATACTATCATAAAGATAGACAAAGGAGCACCTATGCAGTACAGCACAGAATGTTCCTCCCTGAGGCTGTTTGGCTGTCAGCAGTTAAGTAGCAATCTTGACAAGGTGCTCCCCCCTCTTGGACAGCCTATCATCTTCTCTAGCCTGGCAAGCTGCATGATGATGCTCTGCCTTCTGTACAACCGACTAACTTCTCCTTCATTCTAGAGCTGCCTGTCCTCCAGCAATGTAGATAAGCAATACTCTAATACCCTCAGCATGAGTTTTTTTCTGTCCCCCCCCATGAGGCTACATATAGCGGCCTGTCCATCCTCATTTTTTGACATGCCGCACATTTACTGTCAGGGCAAGTCTCATCACTTGGCTTGCCAGCTTGTACAGGTCCCACAGCTTTTTCCTCCTCTCCTGCTCGCTTCAACAGAGACTTTGCATCTTCCTTGCCGGCAACCCGTTCTGTGCATGCACAGAACATCCAGGTTATCTTTTAATGATTCTAATGATGTCATCAAGCTGCACCTGCCTAGGACTATAATCTTTATTATGAAGATTGTCAGGTAATTGTGTTATCACTTCCTAGCTCGTTGAATTTACTACCTTTGGCTGACCTTTGTGTATTACTTCGGCTTGATGACTGGGAATATAGTCCAGTCTGCTGACACGGTTCTGATCCAAGCCATATAATCCCTTCAAGGTCAGCTCATGGCCATGCAGGTATACATTGACAAATTGCAAGCTGCTCATGTCTTACCCCCAGCTCAGGTAGCCCCCTCAGTTGAGTTGTTAGCTCCAGCACCAAATGTAGATCCTAAACCAATAATTTATGGCACAGTGCGGCTTACTTTTTCAAATGTGCCCCCAAACTTACTCTTCATATTTCATTAAAAAGTAGGATTAATCCTCACCTTACTTAAAGAAGAAGCCTTAGCCTGGGCCACTAATTGTTTTGTAAAGACAACATTCTATGTTGGATTCTTTGTCTTTGTTTGTTCAGGCTTTTGGTAAGGTTTTGATGAACCCTACAAGGCAGCTATGCAGAATCAATCCTGTCAAATCACCTTGATAGAGTGTACACGTTCCCCCTAGGGTTTGGAAGAGTTCATAGACAGATGTATGACTATTGATGCATGTCTCACAGAACGATGTAAGGAAAGGCATAAAACCATCATCCCTGTATCTTAACTACTCCTTCAGCATTTTCTTTTAACCTTTTAGTTACTAAATCAGAAAAGCCTAAATCAGAACCTATTCAGAATGGCAACATTACAGGTCCAATTTCAGTTCAAGAGAGGACAATAAAAAGGATCTTAATCTTTGCCTATACTGTGCCTGCCCAAAACATTTTCTGTCAGAATGCCCACATTGAGGGAGAAACCCAAGATTCTTGGAACTCCCTAACCCCCACTCATTATTTAGGGGGGGGGGGGGGAGTAGCAGTAACTCTATCTATTTCCCTCTGTTAATCAATACAATATTATCAAAGTGATTCCCCATTGCTATATTTTACTTCAATTACAGTAAATCTTTGACAATAAGCAAATCAACACTGATCCCCTTTGTACTCATGTATTCTTTATCAGAACCCGAGTTGGCAACTCTTAAGGAATATATTGATATGAGCATTTGAGGAAGCTTTATCCTACCATAAACTTCACCAGCTGGTGCCCCAATACTGAAGACAAGGGGGATGACTTTCTATGACCATGTGTAGCTTATAGAGCTTTGAATGTTATTACCATCGGGAACCATTATCCCTGCCTTTGATTCATGAGCTATACGAAAGGCTTTGTATCGCTAGAATTTTCAGCACATTAGATTTAAGGTGTGCCTATAATTTAATGGGGATTCGTCCTGGAGATAAATGAAAGATGGATTTTCGCACGCGATATGGTCATTTTAAGTGTCTATTGATGCCCTCTGGACTTCCCAATGCCCCAGCCACTTTTCAACAATTTACTAATGTAATTTTTCAAGATGTTTTAGATCAATTTGTTATAATTTATCTTCCCTTAACATCCTTATATATTCTCAAATATTATAAGAACATTGAGAACAGTGTTAGAACGACTCAGAAAACATAATCTATATGCAAAATTGGAAAAATATTTCTACGAAACTTCATTCATTGAATTGCTAGGACATATTAGTTCCGACAAAGGGTTGAAGGTGGATCCCAACAAGACAAAGGCAATTGAACAATCACTGGTACCTTCAGACTTAAAAGTGGTTCAACATTTTCTGGGATTTGCTAATTAATACAGACATTTTATTAAGAACATTTCCAATATCAGTGAAGCCATCTCCACTTTAACTTGGAAGAGATACCCTTTCCAATTACCCCGTCAGCCCAAGAAGCCTTTGAGCTCCTCAAAAAGGCATTTCAGTCTGCTCACATACTAGCACATCCTGACCCTACCCAACCATTTATTCTTGAATTTGACGGTCATCAAACAACGGTAGGGGCCATTCTATCCCAAAGGCAAGGACCTAAACATTTGCTTCACCCTTGTGCCTTTTTCTCAAGGAGTCTATTCACAACTGAACAAGTAATTGTTTGCCATCCGTCTGGCTCTTAAGGAATAGCATCATCTACACCAATCATAGGAACCTCGAATATCTTAAATCTGCCAAAAGACTAAACTTCTGATAAGCTCAGGGATCCTTATTCTTTACCAGGTTTCACTTTTTAGTCACAGATAGAGCAGGTGCCCAAAATGGCAAAAATATGTCTTATCTAGAATGTTTGCGGAATTTCGGAAAATTCTCAAAAGGACTTACCAATTCTACCAGTGGAAAAAATTCTAGCCACAGTAACCCCCTAATCATTAAAAGGGAGAATAGCCACAGCCACCCGTAAATTACGAGATATTCAGAAGTTCAGGATATTATATCCACAGTTATTATAACATGCTATGAATTAGTCAGTTTTATTGTATTTTTGTTCCAATCTTTGCTCTATGACAGGAAATTCCAATATTATTTCATAACTCCAGAACGGCAGGTGACCCGGAAATTCATAAGACCATAGATCTCATTTTGCAATACTACTGGTGGCCATGACTTTCCAAAAAAGTTAAGCATGTTTAAACATGTTCCACTTGTGCTAGAAACAAGACACTTCATTCACCACCAGCCAGACTATTTCAACCCTTAGCTACTCCTACAGGCCCATGGAAGAAAATTTCTATGGTCTTTTTCTCAGAATTACCCCTTTGCAAGGATTTACAGCGATTTTTGTTGTGGTAGATTTTTTGATGTGGTGTTCACAAAAATGGCACATTCATTCCTCTCGCGAAATTAAATTCAAACATATCTACAAGTTACATGGATGTCTGGATTTAATTGTATATGATAGAGGAACCAAATTTACATCTCATTTTGGAAGGCCATCTTTACATATTCCTCTGGATCTGTCTTCTGCTTATCACCCGCAGCAATACCTTAGAATTTATACCAGTTTCCAGCAAGATAATTGAGATGACAGTCTGCCCATGGTAGCATTTACATATAATAATGCAACTCTACCCAAGTTAATTCTTACTTTGCAAGTTACGGGTATCACCCACAACCTATTCCAACTGTCGATTTGACAGAGGACATACCCACGGTTAATGAGCTTCATAAAACTCTACAAAGTTTGTTTGAATGACTATCCAATAACATCAATCAAGCGCAAAGAAAATATAAATTTTGTAAGAACTTACCTAATCCATGCTCCTGATCGCAGCACCCACTTGTTTACTTCCTGCACAGCGCTGCAATCATGTGACTCTGTGTTATGTTCTTGCCCTTAGATTTGCCCTCTTTCAAAATGGCCATGATTGCCTCATGTAGTTTCCATCTTGGATCTCTGATATGAACTTGCCCTTATAGTAGCCCTTATCCAAGATGGCCAGAACTGTCTCAGGAAGATTCCATCTTGGATCTCATTTCCTGTTTGGGCCTAGAAAAGGCACTTCCTGTTATGCAGCCTTTGCTTGAGTATTGTGTTTGTGTCTGAACCAGATGCTTCCACAGAACCTTGCTCCCCTGTGATTTGGAATACAATTCCTTGATACCTCTACAAAACATTTATCTTGTTGATACTTTAGACTTGCTTGCTGGACATTTGAGATTTATTTCTATATCAAAATAAAACCTGTTTACTACAGAACTACCTGGCTACTGGGTTCCGTTTGTAATACCAGAAGAGTGACATGATACTGGAGCCAAAATAACGGACCCCGCCGGGACAGAACCAACTGCTTTACAGCGACTTTCAGATCTGAGTTTCCACATGCATTCTGCCTCAGGACAACTACAGGAATTTCATGCAAAATTTCAAGAACTTGAGACCCAGTGTACAAATAATTTTCAACTGCAAAACCAACAGGTAACTGAGTTGCAAATAAATGTTCATGAACTCAAAGATCAAATAGTGGTCCAAAATGGAGTTATTACAGAACTACAGGTGCGGCTTCAAGAAGTTAATGCTGTAGCACCTTCAGCTGCAGTACATCAGCCCACACTACCACTACCTTCGGCTCGATTCTCAGGTGATCGTAAAAAATACAGAGGTTTTATTAATCAATGTAATATGCATTTTGATTTACATCCTATTTATTTTTTGACTGGTGTACAAAAAGTACATTGTATTCTTTTATTGTTGAAAGATGATGCCTTGGCATGGGCTTCTTCTTTGATAGAAGCAAAAAGTCCAACATTACAAAATCTTTCTAATTTTATGGATGCAATGAATCAGATATTTGATGATCCAAATTGAAGTGCTACTGCTGAGTCAGTTTTATTAAAGATGCGTCAGGGAAGACGTTCAGTGGCTGAATACACCTCTGATTTCTGAAGATGGATCTTGGACACTGATTGGAATTCGGCAGCTAAGTTGTCTGTTTATCGAAAGTGGTTATCTGAGTTCATTAAAGATGAATTATCTAGAGCTGATGCACCCACTGAATTTGAAGCCTTTGTTAAACATTGTATTCGTATTGATGCTCGTCAAATGGAGAGGAAACAAGATAGATGGGGCCTGGCTATAGAGCTACCTGGCTATTGGTTTCCGTTTGTAATACCAGAAGTGTGACACTCTGGGTGGGGAGTTTGAAACTGCCCGCACTATATAATATCCACTCTGACACACTATCTGTGTTAGAGCAACAAGTTGCAAACCCCGGCTTCTGACTTCCCCTGAGCTTTACTGGTTCCTGGCTCCTAGTGAATTTCTCCTGGCTTGCATGACTTCGTTTCCTGGATTAACCCTTGTGCTGCTGACTTATGTGTGCATCCGCCTCAGCTTGTATGTTGACTGCAATTTCTGGCTTAATTCTGTATTGCCTTTCCTCCGTGCACCTGACCAGGCTTGTTTACTGACCACGCTTTCAAGATCATACTAGGCACAGCACATCCCAGTGTATATCCGACCCAGCTCTCCTGTACCTTCCTGCTTCTATTCAGCCTGTGCATTGGAATGGGCTCCTCCTGATCTCTCTCTATGGGCGGCTTCTGGCTAGTGGCATCCTTGCCGCATGTGTCCTAGCAGTTCATTTGGGACTCGGAGTGCTTCTGCTGTTCCAAATGTTCTTTTCCGTGTGTTGAGTTGCATCCATCCATCCTACCTCTATCACATCAGGGGGCTACCCTAAGGGGCGCGACCTGTTGGCTCCCGGCAGCAAAATCCATCATGCCTTGCGGAAGTTCTTCATGAAGACCGGGGGGTCTATTAGACTCCATACCTTGGGATGTTGGCCTCAGTGTCATAACAAATTTCATGCAGACAAACAAAGATGCACTATGCCAGGCTTCTCAGTTGGAGACAGAGTATGACTTTCCACTAAAAAATTTAATCTGGGGTTCCCATCATACAAATTAGCTGATGTTTATATTGGACCTTTTCTCATTTTAGCCCAAACAACCCTATCATTTTTAAACTTCAACTACCCACTTCTATGTGTAAAGTTCATCCAGTCTTTCATATCTCAGAAATAAAGGTGGCAACATTTTCCCTCTCGCAAAAGCCAGTCACAGTGATCCAACTATCAGAGACTCAGGTAATTAAGTTTAATTTATTGGTACAGTGGCAAAATAACCTGGCCCACACACATGGATCTCGTGACACCCCCTCAGTCTTTGGGCTGGCAAATTTTGTCCACGGGGGCAAGACTTGACAATCAGGAACATTTCAAAGGGAAAAAAATGCAGATGGCCCAGTGACCCAGCCCAAGGTTGCCCAGAGATAGGACATAGTCCTACTGAATTCTCTACACTGAATACCATTGTGCCCATACAGCTACTTTTATCATCGCTCAGGGCCACAGAAATAAATGAGTTTGCCTGCTCATTTACAGATTGAAAAACACAGAATGAGGTTAGGAAGTAATCAATGTAGGGCATGTACAAGCCAATAAATAGCATCATTTTTATTCCATAGCAAAGGTGAAGGAGTTGTCAATATGATTCTAGAATACATTTGAAATCATCATTTTAAATGGAAACCGTTTGTTAGAATTAAGAGAACTAATTAGAAGACACTTATCCTTAATGAATCATTGAAAACCAGTATTGAGTTTTGTTTTACATATATAAATGACAGAAGTTTTTATATTCCATTTTTGGGTTCAGTACATTGTAGGACAATGTCAGGCAAACCAACATGTTGCGTGTGGACAACTCCCTAATACTATAGGGGATATGGCTGATCTGGTATTAGGATATACTCATGTCTTACAAGAACTCGCAGGCAATGCAACTATCTGGTCCCATAGTAACACATGTTAAAAAGTCAGTCTCTAAATGTATGTTTTCTATTTAGCTATTGATCACCAATTTGCCTATTATATCTCAAGTTCCAATCTAATATTTTAAAAGTATGTGTATGAACATGGTTCAGGCTTGCAACTTGAAGCCATGCAAATAAATTTGCCCAAAAATCAGTCACTAGTGACACAGACGTCCTTTTGTGGGCTTCTGTCTTCCACATTTATGTGCATACATAACTGCATGAATAATAATGCTTAGAAGACAATAATTTTTCTTTAATAAAATAGCTAATACCAAAAAATGTTTTTGATTTTTGAATTAAGCTTTTACCCCCTAAATATTTGTACCGGAAATAATGATTATTATCACTCTACAAATCAAAGAAAAATACTGTAATTAAGATTATATTATGATTTAATTCTAGGGAGAGTTATTGGCCAATTCATATTTAATTACACTTCACAATTAAGTGTTTCCATATGTCACTCTAGGATTATGTAACGAGAACACTTATAGGAAATACTTTTCGTGGCACAGCCCTCCAGCTTTTGTTGAATTACAGTCCTTACTCCTACATTTGTTTTGACTAAAGCCCAAGAGACGATTCTGGGATTTGTAATCACTTTTTATTTTCATTAATTTATTATGTTCATCAGTAAAATACTATAAAATAATGATAAAAGTTAGCTATTTTGTTATCACTTGTCAAGTTTTCTTTATATTTTATTCTGATGGTATCTGCTGCTCAAATGTACACTAGAACCTAGAAACCATTCAGACCTTAGCCTTCATTGTCACATTTAGGCTAGGTACACACTACAGAATTTTCTGTCTACAATGATCGCAACTACGTCTGAAGGTCTCATGCATACACACTATACACGATTTACCTTCAGATCTGTGCTCTTTATCGGGTCCTCTAGTGGTTTAGAGAATGACAAAAAAATATTTATTCATTCCTTCATTACCCGGCAAAATAAACTTTTCCACAATGTCATTATAAATTTTTTTGTTACTTTATGTGACTCTAAAACTAAATATTCAGTCTCAGAACGAACAGATGAATTATTTCACCTACAGCACTTTCTGCATTTATTCACTGGGACTGCAGCTGATGTTCATTGCCGGTATCGGCTGGAAAGATCATGACTCTTTAACTCTATGGAGCTTGTGATCGTGAGTACATACACACTGCAGGATCAGAAGGTGATTGGAACAAGATTATTAGTTTTACCGACCAACCAACCAAATTAATTGATAATTGTTGCTTTGGAGCATTTAGTCCAATAATTGGCTGAAAAAACTATAGTGTGTACCCAGCCTTACCCTAGACCAGTGATGGGCAAACTTTTTCAGGAGCGGGCCAAATAAAAAAGAAAAACTTTAGGCGGGCCAATATAATTTATTAAAAAACTCAAATATCGAAATATATAATACAAATTTTTGGAATAGGATGGGAGGGTGTTATATAGCAGTGTTACCTCTATAAGTGCAGCGATCGTACAGACACAGCACTTATTTCAGCAGGTTGTTGCAGATCCGTCTTTCTGGTGAGCCACTAACTGACAACACAGCAGCCAATCGAAATCCGCCTTAGTATATGGCCCAGCCCATCTCTTCTCACATAACTTTCAGCCATTAGGGGGCGGGCAGGTGTTTGAGTGATTGACATATAAAGTGTCCTTTTAGGAAGGAGGATGAAGTGTAATGGAGGAAATAGCTGGGAAGGCATAAAAATGAAGGTTCTGACACACAGGGTCGACCCTAATAATTTTATGCATATTTGAATGAAATTTTTTAAAATATTGGCGGGCCAGATAGAACCTCTAAGTGGGCCGGATCTGGCTCGCAGGCCGTAGTTTGCCCATCACTGCCCTAGACTGTTAAAAACTGATTGGTTGCCAGGCACATGGGATACAAGACATTCACACCTTTAAACTATGATAGTAAATAACCCTCACTTTTAACTACTATGCTAACAATGTCTAGCAATCACTTCTTCTGTGCTTGTCTTTAATGTATATTGTATGTAATGTTTTTTATTTTTATTCTGTGCACGTCCAAATGAGTGCCATTTCACAAGGTATTTAGATATTATTCACTTAAAATGCAAATGATTTATCTTCAATTGGAAATTATTAAAATATGCTAAATGAAAAACATGTCTTCTTTAAAAGATGCTTATCATATGCCGCTACCATAAAAAGTATTTTATTTTATTACATTGTGAAATGTATTTATTTTGGAATTCTGACCACTGATCGACACAAAATACTCTGTAATGTCAAATGTCAAATAGAAAATCAAATACTAAGAGCTAGATTTACTAAACTGCAGGTTTAAAAAAAAAAGTGGGGATGTTGCCTATAGCAACCAATCAGATTGTAGCTATCATTTATTTAGTACATTCTACAAAATGACAGCTAGAATCTGATTGGTTGCTATGGGCAACATCTCCACTTTTTCAAACCCGCAGTTTAGTAAATATATCCCTAAAGCTTTTCTTAATGATTACAATTTAAAAAAACTGCATTAATTGAATTACAATTTGTGGACTTTCTTCATCAGGTGGACATTGGTGCACAGAAATTTTTAAATTATTTCAGAGATTCTTGTTTGAATTGAGGTCTGGGCTTTGACTGGGCCAGTCTAGGACACTATTTTGTATTTAAGCCACTCATTTGTGGCTTTTATTGAATGACTTAGTACATGTCCTGCTGGAATCTAACTCTTCTCCCAAGTCCTAAGTCTCTTGCAGTCTCTTGCTGCAAAGTGTGCACCATCTATTTTGCCCTCAGTTTTTTATACCCTGAAACAGTGAAGCCTCACAAGAACATTTTGTTCCTGCCACCATACTTTATTGTAGGGATAGTGTTCTGGAGATAATGTACATATTCTTTAGGACTGCCCTTGGAAAATCGATCCATAAACACAAAATGAATCTGCAATTTATCATTGCTTGCATCTAGTATTGCCTGTAAGATCCTTGTCCTAAATAAAGTTTCATTTTCAATTAACTCTCTGTGGTTTTCATACTGGGAATCCGTAACACATTGTGACCACAATACGGGTGATGGTGATTGGAATATCTATGAAGCATATAGTCAGATAAACGTTCCAAAGTTAGGAAATCTGATGTGCAGACACCAGAGATATAAGGGTTGATGTTTGATGTATATCATAAAATTATCATTTCAGTCAATGGTAAATCCCTGGATTAATACAGGATGTTGACAATGGTCCTTAATATAAGGTTGTTTGTGGTTTCTAGTCCTATTAGGTTTCCCAATCTCAGTGGTAATATGTGCAGGAATGGTGAGCAGAAACCGAACACAGATATTGATGTACCTTCTTAATAATGTGGTAATGTATAATAATATGATATTACACTCACATTTAGTAGCTCATATGTGCGCATTCAATTGAGTTGGCAGGTATTCTATCCATGATGTCTACTATGTCCTTTCTTCAGTCTCCTTTTCTGTACTAAGTGGTGCTTATCAGGTCTTTACCTCGGGATGGATGAGAAGGGCAACTGCCCAGGGGGCAAAGTTGAAGGGGGCTCAGGATAATTTGATTTTTAGGTATATTTACATTTAAGGGCCAAGTGGGAGACATTTTTTCTCTCTGCCCCAAGAGCTAAATTTTCTAGTTATGGCTAAGAATGTGGTTACATAATGGCTATCTTTATAGCTAATGTCATTGTTGTACCATTGAAAATGTTGTCATTTTGTGCATTTCTGAAGTGTGTACAGAAATGTGCTTTTCCACAAAAGTGTAAATCAAAGGTGAAAGATGTGCACCATTAAAAGTATAGGATGAGGTTTGGTTTGCAGCACATCTTACCAGCTGGTGAAATCAAGTCCTTTTGCAGGTAGAAAAGGCTGTGTGTCGACGCACAAGACAGGAAATGTACTCAGAGCCTAATTCATTAAGGAAGGTAAAAATGCAGATACTTGCCGTATTTTGCGTTAAATTACTCTGCGCATGCCCAGAAACAGATATATGCCAGAGAACACAAGTGTATGCGATTTCTCTTCAAGCGCAATAGACACTTACGACAGGCTACAATTTCCTGGGCAGAACTTAGAGTGGACGAATACGTATCAATGTATAGTAAGGGAGTTTCAAGCTTGAGCACACGTAGCAGTGCCCAATTCAAGCTTTGGGCATTTCTAAGGTACGTGTTTTTCAGCAGTATCACTTGTCAATTGATAGTGATGATGGTCATGTATGAATGCTAGAGCAACTGTACAAGTGCATTTTATGTACAGTAGACATTAATAACATCCTGATAAATTTTATTTCACGCGGAAAAACTAAATGTTGTTAAATGGTGTATTTATTATCGACTACAGTATTAATAGGTGACAATATACTTTCATTATTTTTGTGTGTTTTGATGAAACTATATTGAACATATGTATTGTATGTGTTGTACATATCAAGCAATGTGTTGTGTCTGTTTCAATACGGTAAGCTGAGCATACATACAATAAACAAGAAACTTTTCTTCAGATCCACTTGTAGTTGAATATGGATGTGCATATGCCCAGAGCATGTGCGCACAACACGTTCTTTTTGTGTGCCTTAATGAATCAGAACGTCTATCTCATTTAAATAATCTCGTACTGCAAAATGAAACCTCACTTTTGCACTCATGCAGCTAATTGGTACTCAACAAGGAATTCCTCTTATCAGTCCAACTCCTCCCATCTGAAAATGCAAACTTTGATACCCCAGCAGACGACAGTATCTTTCCCACAAATCCACGCACCTCGCAATTAAACCAGGTACATTTGGACAAAAGTGTGGAGGTATCACATAAGAGCATTTGTACTGTGGGTTTGCTTAATTCCTCTTTCGCACTTAAGCCTCCTTTATTTCTGTATTACTATCGCTTTCTGTTTTTGTGTTTCGGATTCCATGTGTCCTGTTTAAAAATCACAATTAAATAACTAATTTCTGAATACGTAAATACTACTAGTATGTAATTGGTATATCTAATACTCAGAAGAGTTCTGAAACATTCCCAGATGACAGAATACAGCACTTCTTAATCAATATTAATTGTTACTAATGGATTACTTTACAGCATCCAAAAACCAAGTTAAAAAAATGCCTTTGTGACACAGCCGTAATTGACTGTAAACTGCACCACATCCAATAAACAAAAGCAAGAGCTTGAATACATTGTTGTATTATATTTATTACCACATTCTAGATTAACTCTACAAATATCCAATGAGATTTGAAAAGTGCTTGAAAAAAGGAACATTCCCAACTGTCTGCAGACACTGATGTTTTTATTGTTTCAGAGAACAGGTTATTTATACAGCCATATAAAACTCAATGCAGATCACAGAGAATTAAAGGCACCAAAGCTTGGGGACTAATTCGACCACCCCTATTTTACATAAAAATTAATAAATATAATACATGGATAACATGATGTAGTAAGAACTTCAAATACTTACTCTGGACCAAGAAATAAATTGGGGAGAAGCTATGTGGGAAACCTTGAGCGGACAAATCAACCACCAATCTGTAATGAAAACTTTTAGGATTCCTGCTTCTAAAAAAAGGGAGCTCTAGCAGATCCCACATAAATGTCATAAAGGGCATAAAGAAATCACTAAATAGGATTTATTAGCCATGGGAAATATGAAGAGCACCAGGAAGAAACATATATGCACTGGAAAGCATCAATTCTCCTCGGCTTTTCGCTCTTACACAATTAGTAGCTAAAGAGCAAAGCATGGCTTCTTCCTTTTCCTAAATAGAAAATGAGTCACATTTTCTAATGCAAACTTACAAACTATGACATTCTTACACACACATGAAATGTCACTCAGGTCCGTGTGGCTAATTAGCACCTCTACCAGTACATACAGTATCACAAGAGTATGATGGTATGACACGAGTGCATGACCCTTGTGATAAATTGTAAATGTGACTTAAATGTACTAAGTAATCATTTTCTTCATGTAATCTCATTTATAATGGCTTTTGTCATGTTTTCATTTGAAACAAAAATGTATTCAATAAAAAAAAAATGTGTAAGGGTTTTTAAAAAAACATTTAATAAAGTGAATAAAATATAGTTTCTAAATTCCTGGTGCCAAACAAAGTCAAATAAAACATCAATGCTGCATCCATCCATAAAGAAAACTTTAGCCAGATACCTAGTACTCCATTAGAGTACCAGCAAGATGCTGCTTTAAAAAAAGGCAAAATATAATTTACGATTGGTAACCGGAGATGATAAAAACATATTTGTAGGATCCCTGGCGCCAAAGATATCGTATTTCTTGAAGCTACTGATGCAATATTTGTGTATGCAAGCTGATGCCAAAATATAAGCTAAGTTTATAACTGTCCTAATATATCAGTCAACACAGTTTACCCGTTGGCTGAAAGGCATTGAGAAACATGCTAACAGAGTATTGATGGTCATAACATAAGTGCTAGTCCTTTCTTCCATCTATCATATACAATTACAAACACTTTGAGAGAAATTTGACACCATTTGACACCAAACATTTTGTATTCATGGCATCCTCCAATCTTCAATTTCACTAGAAAACGATGGATCCACAGATTAGACCTAGGACTACTAAGACACTACAGTTTGGCAAATAACATATAATGGTCCTATGTAATGAGATAAATATATTTTTGGAATGGCTCTGTACATAAAAAAGCCATATTTCTGAAACAAGCAAATGATTATAACTAGCTACAGTGGTACAGCACAATGATTTTCATTTAAAGATAAATCACTGTGCATTCAACAGCCTGCTATATCGACATCAGATACTGGATATGATCCTCCAGCAGACCAAGAACTTTCCCTTAAATTCATAAAGGATCCAGGCTGATAATCAGATATTAGCTACTGAACAGTTTTTAGGGCTTATTGAGAAACTCCAGACTGGAAGTGAATTATCTTCCATGAAAGGAACAAAAGCCCATATAGTAAGTACATGTATGTTAACTGTGATACATGGCTTTGCTAACCAGAACTAACAAATGTATTGATGAAACAATTACCTCAGATTCATACACTAAAAATCATATTTGCAGGCTAATAGAGAAAATAAGAAGTATAGAGGATATACTGTTTTTTTTTTTTTTTACAAATAAAGAATGCAAAGATTAAATAAAAAGAGTATGTCCTGTAATTTACACAGCATACTTAGAAACATGCATTGTGATCATGTTACATGCATATGACATTTACACCTGCTCAAATGCTGGAAATATTTAACAAAATGGAACTGTACAAAGGTTTACTAAATATTACTAAATGAAGGTTAACCATAGAAATGCATAATAAACTAGATCATATAAAAAGTACAGAAATATGTTTCTGCCAGTTATAAAACACTGAAGTCTGGTTTGACATGGACGTATGATATTTTCTATAGATTATCATGGCTTCCATGAGCACAAGTGTTAAAGGAACACATAATAACACATTAAAAACACTAATACAATCCATATACCCTCATTTATTATCGATGAATTAGTGAACCTCACATTATTAAACAGTCTGCAAAATGGGAAATTGAGATGCACGGCAAGTCACTCAGTTGCTTCAGTTGTGAAATATAGAGATTAGTACAGAAATGTTTATAATATGATTTTTCCTGTTGGCGCTATTTCATTGGTTTCTAGCTTACATAATGTCTATTATTATCCTCATTATTTGTGTGACTGTTCCTTTAACAAAGGTGCAGGGAATTTAGTACTTAAAAAGAGATACATTATACAGCATTTTACCTGAAAACACATATTTTTTCACTTGTGGAACAATTAGCTGCCTTTCAGATACAACGCTCAATAACTTTCTTGTCCGCACATTACATAACATTATCCATCATGAAAAGAGCCATATTTTATTGTCTATCCTATCTTTCAGTCAGCTGTATCACTGTGGAAATCACTCCAGAATTCTAAATGTGGATAGTCGTCCAGGCTTAAAAAGCATATTACAGCATAAGTTAGTGCGTTGCTCTCCTGACAGCTGCAGGCATTGAGGGAGATCTTGCTGAAGCCCATCTAGAAGGTGGGCGTCGATTTGCTGGTAGTGCAGGACGCGAAAATCCTTTCCCACTTGACGATGTTGTCAATGATATCTAGGACAGAAAATAAACTGGCTGTTACGCAGCAATGTTCAGTCAAATCAAGACTGCAAACTCATAATGAAACTGATCAGCAAGTGCTTACAGAAACATGCTGCCCCATTCCAGCCTACATGATGCGATGCAGTTTGGAATGGGGCCATTATGTGAAGTGCATCATCAAGCCACCCCAGAAACACCTATACATTACACCCCTGCTACTTGGTGTGTGATACTGGGGAGGAGAGTCAATACCTTTATGGACTGAATTGGGAGAGGAGTAGTGAGGAGGACAAGAATACATGCTTGTATGTGGGGGTTGTTGGGTTTTAGCTAAAAAAAATTACAAATAGAAATATAAAAAAACATTGCTGGGACACATATTTGGCATATTTGGCACCAGAGTCCAAAGACCTTTAACTATTCCCCTACATAGTAGAATGAATTGGCTCATTAAAACTGTTACCTTTTTGTTTTATTAAGCTTGTATTTATTTCAGCTCTTGAAATGGCTTTATGTTGTTTTGTACATTTAAAAGCTTTCACTGTATTAGCAGGTCCTGATTTGTAATAAGACTGTTTAGACCAGTGTTTCTCAACTCCAGTCCTCAGGACCCACTAACAGTGCAGGATTGCCAGGTGACCAGTGAAATAATTATACCACCTGCTACACTGTGTCAGTCAGTAATGAATACACCTGTGCTCCAGCAAGGAGATATGGAAAACATGTACTGCTAGGGGTCCTGATGTGTGATTCTGTAGGTCAGCATGACACTCCTTTATTGTAACTGGCCAATGCTAGAACCCCCTTCTCTCCCCCCATGTCAATGGTATTTATAAATTTTAACCTATAAATGTGCAAATTCTGTGAAACTTTAATACACAATTAGTAATTAATGGTATTTTCTAGAATTTTGTTCTACATTTGCAGGTTTTTATTTCTATAGTTTTAAAAATCTGATTTAATTATGTTAATTTGCCTATTATTTAAGGGTTGATATTTTAATAAAATAAAAGGCAATCAGAGGAACTGACATTTCTTGAAACAATTACAGGAAACCACATGGATTGACATTTCTTGATACAATGATAGCTAGCCAGAGAAGCTACATGGGTTTCAGATGTGAACCACTGAAAAATTGAATCATTTGTGCCTATTTAAAGATTACAAGCTATTGTATACTTGTTTTTACTATAAAATATTTAGATTTTATAAGAAATTATAATAGATTAAAATCAGTGTGTGCAATTAAAATAGTCCGGCGATTTTGCATAGTAAATTTAAAGTGGCAATGGCTTTCAAGGCAAAACTTGACTTTAAAGCCATTGCCGATTTAAATTTACTATGCATATTCGCCGTATAGCGGCAATTTTCAAAAATCGCTATTTGATACATTTACCCCCTGGTATTCATTGGTGGGGGATGGGGAATTATTTATTTTGCTACTGACATAAAGACATGTACTCCGTATATACAGGAGGTTATATATCAGCTAAATGGAACAATAAACATAGACATTGAAATTGTATTTTTACCTCAGGTAGCTTGAGGCTCATTGCTTCCTGCCTTGGTTGCCAATGAATGTCATTCTGTAGAACCTTTGTTGTTTGTTCGAGATGAAGCATTTCTAAACACTGAGTCAAATTTTCAGAACTATTATCAGTCAGCAGGAAGTCTGACTGTGTCCATTTGCTTAGTGACTGCTTAGAGTTACCAACAGGAGCAGCAGATTTGGTCTCATAGCTTTTCAAAAGCTTTTCAACAACCCCATAGTTGGACCTAGAGTCTGCTGACCGTGGCCGCCCTGACAAATTGATTTGTTTCCAGTTATGTTCTTGTAGCATATTCTTGTATCTTTTTGTAGTCTGAGGTCCAGTTGTGTGATGTTGTTGAGCAATAGCTTTCACACTCTTGGTGTTGTGCAAACTGCCATTTGCACAAGGTGGCTTAATTATCTCAGTTACACTTAGTGGTTTTGTAATAGCTTTCCCAGTAGCTGGACACTCACACAAGGAGAGACTTGATGGTTTGTCATCTATATCTACTACATCCAGCACCAAATCCAATGATGGATCATGAAAAACGGCATTTCCTTTGCCAGTCTTAAATACAATTCTGTTAAACTCATCAATCTTTGCTGCTAATTTACCATTCTCTCTTGTATTACTATAGTTATGTCCAGAGTCTGTAGTGGGATTTTCTAACATGATCATATCTGGATATAAGCCCTGAGAGTGGAAACACCCATTTTGTGTCAGAGAGACATTTTGCTTATTCAGCTCAGGAGTTAGGATCTTGACATCTGTAAAGCTGTTAAATAAAGACTCCGTAAAGTTTACTTCTTCAAGTCCTCCAATGTCACATAACCATTGCAGGGGACAAATGCCATCATGATTGTTGTTCAGTCCAATGTCAGCAGCCCCTTCCTTGCTTGTGATGTAACCTTGGTGGTCATTTATGGCTGAAGTCTTATCCATGTCAGGAAGCATGGAGTTTGGTAAATGCCACGAGTAACTCAAGGAAGGGAATGCTGTGTTGTGGGCATCCAGAGACAGACCATCTTTCTCTGAGCATTCAGATGAGGTGAATAATGCGGCTGCTATGGTTTTGCTGCTACTTACACTGTCCTTTGGTTTGTTTCTAGACAGCTTAGAATAAGATGTATGATTCCTGTCAGTTTTTAGATACAAATTTCTCTTGTATTCACTGGCAACAATTCTGGAGAAACAGAAAAAAAAAATGAATGACTGTTTTGATGAGCATCTAATCAAGACTTCTAAGGTCCAATTATACAAATTGATATTTGGGATTAAAGAAAGAAAATGGACATTAACCAAATGTAACTCTTTCAACCTATAAAGCCATTTTTACCCCTATGTACCAGATCGGTGTGGGTCTCCACCAGCCTCCATTGTGACCATATTTAAACTGTTCACCACCAGGACTGATTAACAGCAGAGGAGAAAGCTGCAGGTGTTGGCAGACTCAGCCCAGCCTATGTGGTTGGGTGGTAAATTCAGATTCTCATTGAATTGGTTGTGATTTCTTCAATCAGAAGTGACATTTACTATATACTTTTGAGCTTGAGTCTCGGAACCAGCTATCACTGGCAGTGCTAAGAGTTCTCTCTGCCAGGCTGAGCAAGGCTGAATTTTGATGCTGGTGTGACAACTGTTGTAGACGCACACAAATACATGAGTGTCATAAGAGTGATGTTCCTATATAGCAGGGGTTATATTATAAATGAGCCTGGCTTTGGAGCACGTTATAAGGTAATTATAAAATCATCTGGATGGTTCTCATCACATTAGTAACAGCTCATGCACTGAATAATCAAGAATATCCCATCAGACTGGGAGTCGTAAATGGGAATCTTTCAGGCTACATACCCATCGGGATTTTAGATGAGTTTTTTTAACACTAGTAAAATCACATATCAAATGTGTACACATTTGCTATGCATTTGATATGTATATTTACTAGAATTTTAGAAATGACTGCATACTAAATTTGCGTCTCATACCAACTGGCATTAAAATGATGTTTTTTACATAACTTTTAATTCCAGTTACATGTATGAAAAACGGATGTGAATAAAAAACTCATTCTACCAAATGTAGCCATACATATTTGCATTTTTGCATCCGTTTAACTTAGGTCATGGTTCAGTGTGTTATTTTGAATGCTTCATGTTCCATTTCTGAGAATTTGATGCCTGTCAATGCAGTTGAAATATTCCATTCATATTAATGGGGATGTATTAGAAACACAATGAGATGCAGATAAGTGTCTAGATATGCGTTTCCATTTGCATTTGACTTTAACAAGATGAAAACTTCTTGTGTCATCACAGACACGTTTAAAAAAATCGCAGATTTAAGACACTTGTAAATGCATCACATATCAAACACATATGAAATGCATACCACACATACACAAACAGGTAATGTGCTTTATATATGTTATTATGTGTGCTAAAAAGCATTTTAAATTCCAGTGTGTACATGGTCTTAGCATCTGCATAAAATGCACTGCAATACAAGACAAACACATTTAAAAATGCAAATGGTTATGATATCACTTAAAACAAAGACTTTCAGGGGTATATTTACTAAACTGCGGGTTTGAAAAAGTGGAGATGTTGCCTACAGCAACCAATCAGATTCCAGCTGTCATTTATTTAGCGCATTCTACAAAATGACAGCTAGAATCTGATTGGTTGCTATAGGCAACACCTCCACTTTGTAAAACAGCAGTTCGGTAAATATACCCCTCAGTGTCGGATCCATTTACGCCCATGTTTTATGCAAGTAATATCCATGTAAACGGATCTGGCAAAAATTATTGTAAATTCAACTTACATTATGGGCACTAAGTAAGGTGTCAGATATCACGATACATCTAAACATGTAAAGAGAAACATGGTTTTCTCTCTTTCCTCTCAGTCATTTGTTACTTGTTATAAATGAAAACAAGATGCTTAGACATCTTATACTCCTGCCAAAAACATAACACAGATTTTCTAACGTTAAGCTGAGCATGGGAGTCATACTGAACCCCCTGCCCAAATCATTAAATCAGTGGACATATTGTAGTCTCTTTTAAGTCCAAGCTGGAGGAAAATACATTAACGTGTCTACTTATCACCAGTAATACATTACTAAGATGATTTTTAGATACAAAGGACTTTTTTCTTAAAGTGCTTTGCATCTTAGCCAATATTTTGCCTGTTCCATCCAGTAAACCTTAAGGATAGAAAAAGAATTTGGCAACATCATGTTCAGCCTCTTGGGAAAATGAGATTCTAGAGACATGTCCAAAAAGTATTTTTTAAATGCATTATTTGACCATCTTGGAAACAACATGTTGTTTCAATAGTTGCAATGTTTTTCAATGTTTGGCTTCCATCTCTGGATATTAGTCCCAGTGAATATTTTTTAAATCAATATTTATGTTTAAGAAATGCTCTAATGGTAGTTATTAACTGACTTTAAGAAAGCATCGGAGACAAAGCATGCCAAACACAACTGACTTCCGGTGTGTAACCACCTGATGTATAGATGGCGCACATTTCGCTATGACATAAGTGACCCAGCGCACTGTGAAGGTATTAGCCTTGTCCACTCTGTAATAACACTACACAGGGCATTGGAATACAGTACAATGAACTGCGTGACAGGCGCTTGAGCGTGTCAGTCCGCTCCATCTGTACGTCTTTTTTAATATTATGCTTTGAAAACAAGCTTGTATGTTCTTTTTGAATGCAAAATAGTCGGCAGGTCTGTCTGTATTTTCGTAAATAATTATCCATTTATATATCCATTCATACATACTACAACAAGCAGTTACCAACACCATATATCCAGCAGTACATAACACAATATACAAATTAAAGACCAACATACTGGACAAAGCAGTGATTACTGACATAACATATGACATGAAATTGTATCTCTTTCCTATCTGGTATACTCATGTGCCACTTGCAGAACCTTTGAAATGATATCAGCACACTGTATACCCTTTCAGTGCATCTGTGTGGCTGAGCAACACGTCTCCTCCACTCCGGGGGATCACATTACTGGGATCTCCCTAGTCACATCTGCTTTACATGTTCCAGTTCAACTGACCTCCTATGTCATCGCTTGGCCCTCATACTGCCTTGCAAGTGACAAAAAAGTGTCCCATAGAACATTCGGGAGCAACTTGTAATACTACCGTTATGTTGCTGGAAAACAGGAAATATGTAATACATACATCTTATGTAATAATATGCAATACAGAACACTGTGCAGAGGGATATGTTGAATATTTGCACAAAGCTCAGAGGACCTTGCTCAATTTCCCCAATGGGAGATTATAAAAAAAGTGAATTATTAATAACTACAGTTTAAAATGTTGTTGTTAACAACACATTCCATTAAAAGGCATACTGTTATTAAGGCTTATATAAATCTACACTACCAAATATAGTTTTACATTTAAAACATCACTATCAATTACATTTTCTTTTTGAACCAGAAATAAAACAAATCAATACAGTGAAAACACACATAGATCAGTAAACCATAGGAGATTCCCACATTTCTAAGAATAATTTGCAAGCCTGAATCACTTATACTTCTTAATCAGCTGTAAGCCTAAATGATGCATGTTTGTCAGTTCATAGTATAATACATACTTTTTGCAGTTGGATCTTGTCCGAATTTCTTCCTGGTATTTACATAGTTCCTCACTGACTCTGGCAATCTCTTTTAATGCCTGGAGTGAATGATAAATTTAAACTTCAGTTACTGATTGATACCATTTGCAATCATATGCAACTTGTCAACCAAACCAGTACTCACATCATTCAAGGTGTCATTTTCAGTTTTGGACATTCTTTGGGCGACCCACTTTTCTGATTCAATATTGCAAACATCGTACTTTTGATGAGACATTTTGAGCTCAGTTGTTTTCTCCTTATTTGAATGAAGGCAATCATTAAGCAATATTCTATTACTTATGTCCATCTTGGAGTTGACCCTATCATTTTGGTGACTTTGTCTTTCTATGTTTGGTTGTCCGATAGGTTCATGCTGTGAAAAGGGCATTGAGAATGGCAACATTTTCTTCTCAATGCTATCTTCATCTCCATTCTGATTTTTCTCTCTTCTCAGTTTGACTTCCTGATATAGCTGCGTAAAAATACCAAATATGATTAAGATGTATTATGTGACCTCTTAAGGAACATAAGGTAGCTCATATAACTTTGCTGATCTAAATATCCCCAAAATCCGACATATTTATACACCTCTAAAATTGCTAATTAGAATGCCTCTTTGACGTCTATGTTTGAATTAAGCAAACTGAAAATAATTTAGAATTTAGATATACAGAAAGTTTTGTACAAAAAACATAAAGCACAATAATCTATAGCGGTTTTCTCTTGACTTTAATCTACATATAGAATACTGTAGACAAACCATTTAAACAAAAAAATGTGGGATAATAAAAGCAACGTAGACACAACAACTAAACAAAATAGATGGGAACTAAAAAGGGAGGTACCATGAAACTGCTAATGTAATATAATGTTGACATAATTAGACTGTTTTTTAAAATGCTGCTTATTAAAAAAAAATGTACTTAACACACAGAAAGAGTCACCTCTCACGTTGCTCTGCTGTTCACATTCTGCTCTACTATTACATGTAAAAGCCGAACCACCAGCTCCTTACTAAAAAAACATTAGTGTAATAGTATATTTTTTTTATCTTTGCACCATCAATAATGCTTTGCTGCATCAATATGACAATAATTCAGATCTCTTCTAAGTATACCTCTTCTATCTTTCTCTGCATCATTTTCCATTGGCATTCCCACTCTTTTCTTTCACTGTCAAATCTTTCCAATAATTCCATCTTTTCCACTTTCCAATTGAGTTCATTATTCTCTAACTGTCTCTTGAGTTCCATGGCTGCAGTGTGAGTGTCCTCAAGCAGGCGCCTCTGTTCTATCCTTTCTTTCCTCGTGTCTTTCGGGATGTCTGAAATACTTTTATTGGCACATGTCTTGGCTGAAATAGCTTCTAGCTATAAAAATTTGTATGAGAAAAAAATAATCAAACCTCGTTAGAACCTCTAGTTTTTGAATGTATGGGATCTGTTTTTAATCAAAATAACATAAGCAAAAAAAAAACTCATTTGCAAATACAAGTCTATCTCTGTCACCACCAATAGGGACGGTACGTACTTTTATATTCATGTTAAAAATATATATTTCTTTTTTACTCAGATTTCATGGAAGGAATACAATGCAGTGAAGAATAACAAATGTAAAACATTGTATAAATGTAAAATGAATTCAAACATTTCCACTGTCCACAAAACACAATTATTGCTAATATTGACATAATATTATAGTACTCGGAACATCAATATATACTCAAAAACCTTTATACCTTCTCCCTTGGTAAAAATGTCTAGGTGAAGCAATTTAGAATTATGACATCATTTGGGCTGTCAGAGCACTGATCAGAAAAATCAAATGCATCTCCATGGTAATATGAAGAAGAAACACAAGAACTGAGTAATTATGGCTGTCTCCAAAGCAGTTATACCACTCAGTGGATAATGGTGGATAGTGAGACTTTCCCTGACCAAAAAGAGATGTTTTCCTTTACCAGGGCCCCATCTATTGCCTGCATGTTTGGCAATTGTAGTTATTACGTTACACAGTAAATCATAGGCTGATAATTGGGTTGGCTAAGTGCCAAACATGAATAATGTAGCTCCAGGGAAACTGCTGTGAAAGTCACTGGACAATACTAAATAAAATGAGGATAGATTAACTAATGCGAGTGATGTTCAAAGTACCTCCATCAGTGTTTGGTGTGCAGTTCTATAGTGGATACATTTTGCATTATTTACATCATAGCATTTACAATACCTTGGGGACGTACTGTTTTAGTTCAATCCGTTCAGTCCCCCACCCACATCGATCATTTAGAAACTGCAGCAGAAAGTCAGTCCATTTTTTTTCTTCTCTTCTCTGTTCTCTCTGAATCACTTCCAAAACAGCCTTCAACTCAAACAAAATCCCTCTGTTTTCACCTGCCTGTAACATGCAAGATATTTATGTGCTGGAATATCACCATACACACAAAGCACACAACATTCCTAAGATGAAATAAATCTGTTACTACTTTTGGATAAGCCAAGTCCCCAGCCTTGGAATGGAAAAAGGCCAGCACAAGGCAGCTCATAAGTAAATAGCATGACACTTTATATAAAAACATGCTACAATACTATCACATGACAGCCAGTGCTGGCCTACATATAAGTAATACATTTATGTGTAATTCATTGAATGTTTCAGTTGAAAAATGAAACAGATCTCATTGGATGTTATAAAGGATTCCTATTATTCTATGTTCCATTAAAAGAGCACCAACTGATGCACATTGGAGAACAAAAAGGTTTCATTTCTATACATTTGTATAACTAAAGAACCCAGCTAATCTGTTCTCATGAGGCTCTTATGCAAAGATTATAAAAACATTTATTTTATTGTTATTTGAAATAAAAACATTTAAACAGTAATGGACAGGACATTTTTCCCCAATCTCTTGACAAGGTGCCCAGGCCTTCAGTACATGTTAATAACACACACAGTTCACTGAGCCTTGGAGAATTCCAATTGTAGAAGTTTTGATGTGAGTTCAGAATGCACATCTGCCAGTGATTTATCTGCTGGACTTTGATAACTGAAATGTTTCCTGTGCCAATGAAGCAAATTATGTTGCACTCATCACATCAGGGCCTGATTATCCAATAGGCTGACTAGGCTGCAGCCTAGACTACGGGGATTTTTTTTTTTGGGAGGGGGGATAGTTTTTGGAGGTTGCAAATATGAGACAGGAAGGTATAAACTGAAATTAATATTTAATATATAAGACAATAGCTGTTCTCCAAAGTAAAAAGAAATCATGAAAGAAAAATGCAGTAAGGTTTTAATCTTGACATGTTCCCATGCTAAAGGCTGACGACAATGAGTCATCCTTGGGCGGGATGCATGAAGATAAGCGATTAGGAGAGACAAGGATGGCGATAGACACAGGTGCGGCAGTCACCCCTACACCTTCACCCTCAGTAGCGCTCGTATACACCATTATTCCACTATACATGATTTTACTGAGGACAAAACAAGTGAGAATTATTGCTGCAACCCTTTTCGAAAAGTAAAATGGAGCTGAGTTTCATGCCTATGTAAACATTGGTGGTGGTGGGGGTGTGTGAAGGAAGACTGATTTTAAATTAAGGACAAGTTCTTGAAAGGTGAGGGGGAGCTACAAGAGTATTAGCCTAGGGCAGCCTGAAGCCCTACTCAGGTCTTGCATCACAATATTCTAGTTTTTTATAACACAATAAATAAAATGTATTATTTTGCATGTAGTTCTCTCTTTCAATTGATAGATAATGTTTACTGCCTGTTCAGTCGGTAGACAAAGCCTTTGTCCTCATCTTTTACAGAGCATTTAAAGACTCCCTGCAGCATAGTGTAACATTGACCTGTCCTCTCTGCATATTTTATATTTGCCCCCCACTCCTACAGTGTAATATGGTTTTTGCTATTCTGTAAAACTGCACTTTGCAGTTGGATCTACACTTAACTACAAATTAGGCTCTATGTACTATGTAAGTGCTCCCATACAACTCCATTATATCATAGCAAGCACAGTGCTCGTAAACACTACAGACAACATTGAAATTGACATTAAGCGAATGAATACTTCTCAGTAAGAGCGAATCCATTCGTTGACATAATTTGTTGGACTATTTACAAGGCCGATGTGAAAATATAGGTCCAGGCTTTCCATCTTCTCTCTGAACATAACTTCAGGGATGTATACAGTATGTTATTATTTTTAGGACAGTGGGACAATTCTGTCCATCTGATTTCCCATGACCCCGCTGTAGCCTAGATAGACTGTTTTTTGGAGTTGAGACTTCTAGATGTTTTCTTCCATTGTGTAACAACATTTATTAATAAGATCTGTCCGCATATCTTGCACAATATATATTTAAATGTTCTAAAGTTTTAGCTATTTAAACTTTATGATATACTTATCCACCGTGAAGGATTAATATCTGCAATTAGTTATAATAATGTTAGTGGGTGTGGTAAAGAACATAGGCGGCATTGGGGCAGGGACGGACGTTAATGGTTGAAAATGCTATCTAAGAGGGCTCTGTAAAAGCTTGGGACTATATAAATAAAGGTTAATAATTAGGGCAGAGCAGCACTATATTATATAGTGGGTCTTTCTGCAATAAGAATGACAGCCTGTAAAAGAATACCGTATTATTCTGTATCAACATCTAGTACCCCCAAAAAAAATCACATGACATATAGGGCCTGATTTTGAGTTAGGAGCAAAGCAAAAACAAGGACCTAGACAAACCATGTTATAATGCAAGGGGTACAAACTGACTTATTTTTTGCATGCAAGGAAAATATTGGCTGTTTTTTCATATAGCACAAAAATACTTGACAGCTTTATTTTTACACTGAAATTAAAGTTGATCTATGACATGCCGGATCCCAACTATAAATTTGTCCCTACATTTTAAATTTATCTCCCCCTCTATTGTAGCATGGTTTTGCCCAGGTGCAAATTTGCTCCTTTTTTATGCTTTGCTCCTAACTCAAAATCAGGTCCATAGTCTTGACACACGTTTCTCACTGTTTCATCTGTTTAGACCTGTTTGTAGGCAGCATCTCACAGGATCACCTTTCCATCACTGAACGCTGGTGCAAAAGCAAAGCAGAAGCAACATATACAATGAAATACAGTCCTAGCAGCGCCTCACAAATTAATTATTTTCTTTGTTTTATAGCTGCCAAGAGCTGCCTCCAATTTTACAAATTTAATAGATCAATTAAAATGAATACTAGGGTCCCAAAACAAGTAGGGTAATTAAGGAGGAACGTGTAAATTAACCTCCCTAGCATGACGTAATGGAGGAACTGAGCCCTATACTGTAACATCCTGCCAGTAAAAAATACATTTTCTCTGGCTGCCCTACAGTACCAGCACCAATGTTAAGTGATGTATATTCAAGCAAAAGCAAAAATGTAATAAGAGATATAAGCTACACCTACAGATTAAGCATCACATTTCAATAATAAATGCATATAAGTATTTTACTTTTACACAAATAAATATATATATATATATATATATATATATATATATATATATATATCGTTTATAACTATATACAGTAAAACAAAAATGGCAAAAGCGCTGTTAATTAATACATTTTTTGCATGGTATGTGGTAACTGCATCCATTATTAAGCAATATTGCATATTTGCTGTTGTTATATATGTGGGCAGATTCAATTCAGAAAATATTCGCCAATGGTGCCTCCTGAACAGCCACGAGGCACCTCGCATGGATATTTTCTGACACAAGAAACGCTGATTTTTGCTTGTGCCCCACAGAGGTACAAGCAAATATCGGAGTTACTTTTTACAGTCGGAAAATTGCAGCCAATTGAATCCATCCCATGATATGACATATCCTATATGACATATGGGTTTACATACTGTATGTCTGTTATCAGTAATGTGCCTCGGGAGTATTTCAGGTGCCTGGAGTGCCCTATGCCAAAGAACATTGTCCATCAATGCAAATAATTTTTTTAAAAATTCAAAACAAAACTGCAGTACTGTTTATGACCACCAGGTGTACAAATTACAATGTGCATTCATAAATAAAAAATATTATAATTATAAATATACATGGAGAATTGCCCCTCTGAAATATGAGTCTGTTTTTTTGGTATTCACACAGAGTATGGAAATGCATATAGTACACAAAAATGTACATCCAACTCTACACAAGCAGGGGCAGGCTGGGATGGGTGGCAAGGGGCATCTGCCCCCCCAGGCTGGTCCCATAGTGGGCTATCTTGGGCTGGGCCACTGGGCCACATGCAATTTTTTCCCTTTAAAATGTTCCAAATAGGCTGCTGAGAGTTACTAAATAATCAATATGAATGCAGAACCTTACAACCAATAACACCATTTAACACATTGAATCTGCATGTATCTTAAATAAGAGAACACTGTTAAAGTATGCACACTGCAAATTGCAAACAATAGTGTACAAACTAACATTCTCAATAAGCATTATCTATTATATGTGTGTGCTTTAGCAGCAATATAGGTGGCATGAATAAGACTTCTCTATAACATTGGAAATAACCATTGCACTACAATAATAAGCATGTTCATAAAGTGTCTCCACACTGTCAAAGGAAGCACATTTACTTTTAACTCTGTAATTTCCTTCAAGAGTTCTTCCTTCTCCTTCATCCATACTTTCCTTTCCTTCCTGTGTTGTCTCCTGAGTTCATCACATTTCTGCTTTAAACATAGGTTCTGTTCTTGCCAGCCCAGTATATTGTCTTGACATGCATCACTTTTCAGCAGAGCTGCGCCAGCCGGGTAATTGACACCGTTCCTTAAGGGGCTGTGACTTCTGGCCCTATTTTTTACCTTACTGCGGCACCCAGACAAATCACACGTACTATACCTGCATTGATATCCTTGCCAATTACATAACCTTGGCGTGTTCTCATTTCCATCCCACATAGCTTGATCAGACACAACAGATGGGATATCTACCTACTCCCTCCCCCTTGTCGTTGCATTGCTTCTCTTTTTAGGTGTAAACAACCATCATTAGCTATAGCTGTAAGTTCCTTCTGGATCACGGGTCTTTGGCATCTGTACGGTGTTGATGCATCTGCATTTTCCATGTGCCTTTTACAAGGTCACCAGGACACTGTCTTCATACTTCTACTAATAAACGTCCTCAGTTTAGTCGCAATCCTTGTCACGGAGCCAAAACTTACTTTGAATTTCTTTCCCTGATTCCCTACACTATGGATATCTACAGCTTGCAGGCTGGGAAAAGAGGGTAAAACCTTATGAGCTCTACGCAGCTTCTAAATCTAAATCTCCTCTGACGTAAAAGCATGGCTGTTATTTTTAACAAGTAGACTTTATGGCACTGCATTCTGTGTAAATATATATATACACGTACTTGGAGGATCGTAAACAAAAAATGCTACCGGTGAAGAAATCGGTTGCTTTTTCTAAATAAAGAACATGTCAACAAAACTCAACCATGCTCTCACTTCTCTTAACAGCTGTTAAAGAAAACATACATAAAAGGAATGCCATGATTACCAACTAGTGCTATATCAGTAACAGTAGCACTTGTCAATATTGTCTGGTTAATAAATCACTGTCTTAAACAGCAGATGAACAGCTGAGGTGTCTGCATAGATCCCATCCACTGTCTTCTGTGGCTCAATTATATTTTACTTAGACAAACCACTCCAGCACTTTGGCTGTCTTTAATTGTTACTGAATTTTAGGCAGCATATTGAAAAACATCTGTAAGAACTTACCTTCTGAGGATTACTGACAATCCACTGAATATGCCTGATTCTTAGTGCAGTTCAATAAGCAGCTGGACGCAGACTTTTCGGGAGAAGACGGAGTCTAGCAGTATGGATTGCTGTACAGAATCTCTATGAAGTTCTTCCAACTAAAGCGAGAGGAAGCAAAGCAAGTCACTTCATCTGTGATGTGCAGAGAAAACTGTTTTGTTTTTTAAAAAAAAAAAAATAATAATCCAGTAACATTCAAATGTTGAAAACTAGTCCAGATTAAAATGACCCAGGCAGATGAGTCCCCAGTGACGTAAGCTTGGGAGTGGACAGTTTTAAAGCCTTCACATCCAGCCCCCATTCTGTAACTTTAGATCTGCTGGTATTCTGTATAAACAACTTCAAGTCCAAGACATTTTTAGCCTTTATAGTGTAGCTTCGTAATTCACGGGACCAAAAGTGAACCAACGTGAATTCACATCAAGGCTTTAATAGCTGCCAATTTTAGTTCCAGGTTATATAAGACAAGCTTTGTCTTTTAATGGGAGAATAGAATTATGCTGTTAAAACAGCTAGGAGGAGGAATGTGTTCTAAGTGTGTTAACCTTTAGTTAAAAAAAAAATTGTGCATGCAGGGAAAATAGTGCCTGATTTTGCATGTGGCACACAAATATAGAACAGTTTTATCTCTACATTAAGATTTAGGGCCTCATTTGGAGGCGCATTGTGCACAATTCCACTGACGCGCATGCTCAGTGAGCATCAGTTCCGTCTGCTTATCAGATGCAGTGTACACTTGCGACAGCTTGCGTCTCAGTACGAGGGAAAGGGTGGAACACGGAGTTATGTAGGTGTGACCGTGAATTATTTAGATACTATCGGGGTCTACCTGCAAAAACAACCCTAGACGGATCAAGACTCAGGCGGAACACAGGTCAAAAAAGACTGCGGCAGGAATTAGTTGGCGCAAGTAGTTAGCTAGCTGCGGGAACTGGTCGCTGCTCAGTAGGATATTATGAGTGGGATGCAACTGGAATTACATGACATTCATAATACCCTACCACGCTTCGACACATTCCCACTCCTGCTCTTGCATGTACGCATAGTTGCCAACTTTTAACGATTGGCCTCCGGGAGTCTCAGGGTGCGGGGCTCCGCAAATTGCGTCATTTTGACCCCACCCCCTTTGACGTAATGGTGCAAGCGTGTCATTTTAACACTGGGGGAGGGCCAAAATGATGCAATTCCTGGAGAATCGCATTATGGAGGCTTCATATCTGCCCACTTCACTAGGAAGTGGACAGATGCGGGAGAATTGTCAGCTCTCTCGGGAGTCCAGGAGACCTACCCGGAATTCGGGAGTCTCCCGGGCATTCCAGGAGAGTTGGCAAATATGCATGTACGTGTTAGATGCACATTGTGTCCGACTCTAAATGAGGCCCTTAGAGTTCAGCTGTCTGCACATTATGAATCTGCACCTTGGAGCACAACATGGTTTTGACAACGTGCAAAATTGCACTTTCTTGTTGAATTTACTCTTAATTATAAGTATGACCCAAAGTGCAAAACCAATAGACAGGGGAATTCCTGGCAGATCACATGCATATTGCTAAAATCAATTTAATAACATGCTCAAGTCTCCACCTGTACTGTCTATGCTGTTACCTTAACAGGCATTCTGAATGTGTACTGGTAGTAAACACAGAATGAAACATTTGCTTGGGTTTTTAATTTTATTTAAAGTAACAAACTGTCTAAAATTAATCACAATGTTGTGCTCTAGCATGTGGAGATGCTATAAGGAATACAGCAGTACAGGTTTCAAGTCAAATGGGTCTATTTACTAATAAATGGCGATAGAGTTGGTTTTTAACCTCTTACCACAGCGAACGAAAACCAGCTATCGCCATGATTTATAATTAAAATCTCATCCAGGCAGCTGAACAATACTCCGCTGTCTCTGCGATACTGGCCCAAAATGGTAAAGCTTTATTTACCGCTTTGCCGTGCCAGTCTCAGGGGAATATGCACATGAGCCAATGGCGGATCCAGGGGGGGGGGGAACGGGGCGATTGCCCCCCCTAGCAGACACTTGCTGCCGACGGCTGCACAGTATGTGCAGGTCCGTCCAGCCGTGACAGGCAGGGACAGTGTGCTGCCCGGCTGCTCTGATTGTGTTTAAAACAGCACACTGTCCCTGCCTGTCACGGCTGGACGGACCTGCACATAGTATGCAACCGTCGGCAGCCTAAGATGTTAGAAAGGGACGGGGCCTAAATCGCCCCCCCCCCCCCCCCCCCCCCCTAAATCGCCCCGGGTACACCAGTTTTCTAGATCCACCCCTGACATGAGCAAAATAAATTAAGAAAAAAAACTAAATTATGGTGGTATGGTTGCCTCTTGATAAACAGGAGAAGCCCCAACTCCAGTGAAAATACTTGTTTTTGCCAGTGATTTTTTTCTGTTTAATAGATGTTAATTATTGCGTGTGATTGCAACTCACTTCATTTGAGAAGAATTGACTGCATACAAATAAGGAGGTGAAGAGTGGACAAGAAGTTATGTATGGGCAAAATATACTTGCAGGAAAGCAGAAAGGGGTGGAAGGGAAAGTAAGTATGTTGGATTTTGCTAATCGGAGATAAAGTTTTTGGAACCACCTAGTTCACACAATATTCTTTACTACAGATCAAATGTCTCCTATTGGGTGACATGAGATGTATCAGGTATGTATGGTACAGTGCATTACTCTCATAAAATATGTAGGACATTAGTATTGATGTGATTAATGGGAGACTCCACCTCAAAACAACATTGTCTGCCAGGCAGAGTTGTTTTATCCATTGCCCTTAGATACAACAACTGATCTGTTTTTATAGATACAGTTTTATCAAACACATAATACTAAGCTTATCTGGTGTATTACAGGGCAACCGAAATAAGTAAATCTTCCTGAAATATAGAGTTGAGTGAAGATGGAGTTCCGCTGAGCACTGATGGAGTTTGTGAATCTACTGCTTTTAACAACCTCAATATTCCTAATACTGTGTAGGAATGGGACTTAAAAAAGAAAACTCTAACACTTACCTTGGACTTTACAATAATCCTATTTTTCCCTGGAGAATAGACTACATCACCTCACAACTGCATGGATCCTTTAATACATGCCATGTGACTTTTCATTTCTGATTTTAAATTCAATAATGGGGTTCTAACCTTACCAGCAGCAGAGCTAACAAGCTTTACGTTTGTGAAAATAACACTAATGTTTCACTACACAGTACATATAGTATGGGAGAGAGTGATGATAGGATTCGGGGTGGTTGCTAATCTAATTATTTAAAGAAATGGCTTTGTTATCTGGATTTCAACAGAGGGATTTATGTATAGTGTAACATGAGCCTTAAATGATTTCAAGGTAGCACAAGCTATACATACAGCCAAGAGACAAGGGAGATAACGTTATGTTTACCAATCAACAAGTCACTTGCAGGCAATAAAGGGTGATGGATTGAGATACCCAACAGCTGGCCAAAAAGTCATAGAGGAGATGCTGCACCAGATATCCCTTTTGTGCTTAAGTCAGAAAGCAGAAGAGGATTCAACGCATGTATATAAGGTTGCATGTACATAGGTGACAACCTCACCCCCAATCCACCCCCTAATTCTCCCTTCATCTGAGCTGCGGTCTGTTCAATTAGAATTAAACGGATCAGAAAGCATCCTGTATAAGGCTCTAAAAGGGACTGTTGACTGCAAAACTTGTCTTTTGGGGCAATACAGGTAAAATGCAGGACAGGCTATAGAGCAAGGTTGCATTTCTATGTGAAGTTACTACCATGACTACTGACAATATGATCATCATAGTGATCAGTAGGTCACCTAGTACTGAAAGCAGCAGAGGATGGACAGCTGAAATAATATTATTTAAAATACAATAACCATAAATATTAAAAAGGATCATGAAATGTACATTTTTTTACATTTAACTGTATTAATGTGACATTGCAGTTGCCCTTATTAGTGTATTCCTTTAATGTCCCTATGTGGAGGAAAACATATGACTCAGTACAGAAATCAGAGAAAAAAAAACATGAGAAAAGGAGTTGTTAGAATCTCTTATGCAACTTTTGGATTTTGTTATATAATGTTTGGCTTGTTGCATAGACCTACATTCTCCCTGAACTGGAATAATGCAAGTCATTAATCTCAGATTTGTTCCACTAATCTCCTAATTTAGTGGTAATGAGAGTGGAGATAAAGTTCATTGTATGATTATGTCAGGAAAATCTTCATTGAAGCACAAATAACACATATCAGAGATGAACGCATGTTTCATTTTATTTTCATGCAATTGATTATAAACTAAAACACAGAAAAAAACATTTTAAATACCCATCTTCTACAATTTGTGATGTCTGTATATGCCTGGCTATTCTCAAAAAGAGTAGTCCAAAAGGCATAATTAAAAGCAAGAATATACTGTTAAAACAACCTTTGCATCAGTCTGAAAAGTATATTTATTATATAGCAGTGTACATGAAGTACTTTCCTAATAAAGTAAAGCAGACTGAAAGTTCCTCTTAGAATATACACTCAAAAGGACTGTACTTTAATCAAAAGGTTGATTTTATAAATAGTGATAAAAATCAATATTTACAGGTTGATTTCCTTATCATTGAACCTAAAAATCACCAGATACTGCAGTGAAATCACTGATTTCTCAGTGATAAGCACATAACAAGATGAATTTATAACATTGGATCTTGGAAATCACCAAAAATGTTTTATTGCTTTCAGAGCATGTCAGAGTTTCCAGCATACTTGCCTACTTTTGAAGACAGCTGTCCGGGAGAGGGCCCGTCGAGGGGGCGCAGCCACGTGTGGTGCGCCTTTAGTCTCCGCCCCTTGGCAATCTTAGGCAATTTTAGCCAATCGCAGTAGGGGGCGGGGCCACAATGGCGCGTTTTGCCTCGCCCCCACCATCTTCAGCAACGACGACAGCTGGATCCGGGATTTTTGCCTGCTCTCTCAGGAGTCCGGGAGAACTGCCAAAAATTTGGAAGTCTTCCGGACATTCCGAGAGAGTAGGCAATTATGGTTTCCAGCTGTCCCTCACTTCCTGTCCCCATGCTTCTTACTTCCCCATGTGTCCACAATAAGTTCTCCCCCTGTTCCCCAATGGAATTTTAAGAACTAATGCTGGGATTACAGTCCATGTAATCCCTGAGGCTTGAGAGGCCGGTGGGAGATGTTATCTTGCAATGTGACTCTTGGCATTGGGCCGAATAATAAGTTGTCAAATGGCTAATTCCTGCTTCCAGGGCGGAGGTTATATAATTCATTTACATGCCGATGAGACTGGTTCACCAACCTGATTCTATGTTCTCCCCTAACAAGTCCGATAACCCTGTGATCAGCTTAAGGTGATGAGCAAGCCAGGGTAGAGAAGGCAGTATCCATCTTAAGTGTAAGGAAATTAAAAAGCAACTTTCCAATATTTTTTTGGTAATTCATATAAGTCAATTCATAATGCCATGATTGGCAAATTATTGCTGTTTATGTCTGCTATCCTCTGCTGGAAAAACAAGAATTTAAGTTGAAATGACCATTTCAGTTTGAACAGCTAGTGGTGATGGCCAAAAGTTTTGAGAATGACACAAATATTATTTTTCACAAAGTCTGCTTTATGATGACAATTTGCATATACTCCAGAATGTCATGAAGAGTGATCGGATGAATTGCAATCGATTTCAAAGTCCCTCTTTGTTATGACAATGAACTTTATCCCAAAAACAGCATTTCCACTGCATTTCAGCCCTGCCACAAAAGGACCAGCTGACATCAGGTCAGTGATTCTCTCGTTAACACAGGTGAGAGTGTTGATGAGGACAAGGCTAGACATCACTCTGTCATGCTGATTGAGTTAGAATAACAGACTGGAAGCTTTAAAAGGAGGGTGGTGTTTGAAATCAATGTTCTTTCTCTGTTAACCATGATTAGCTGCAATGAAACATCTGCAACCATCAATACTTTGCACAAAAAGGGCTTTACAGGCAAATACATTGCTGCTAGTAAGATTGCACCTAAATCAACCATTTATCTGATCAACAAGAACTTCAAGGAGAGAAGTTCAATAGTTGTGAAAAAGGCTTCAGGGCGCCCAAGAACGTCCAGCAAGCGCCAGGACCGTCTCCTAAAGTTGATTCGGCTGCAGGATTGGGGCATCACCAGTGCAGAGCTTGCTCAAGAATGGCAGCAGGCAGGTGTGAGTGTATCTGCACGCACAGTGAGGCGAAGACTTTTGGAGGATGGCCTGGTGTCAAGAAGGCCAGCAGAGAAGCCACTTCTCTCCAGGAAAAAGGTAGAGGGATTGGACTGCTGAGGACTGGGGTAAAGTAATTTTCTCAGATGAATCACCTTTCAGATTGTTTGGGGCATCTGTAATAACGCTTGTTCGGAGAAGGAAAGGTGACCGCTACCATCAGTACTGTGTCATGCTGACAGTAAAGAATCCTGAGACTATTCATGTGTGGGCCAAGGGAGTGGGCTCACTCGCAATTTTGCCTAAGAACACAGCCATGAATAAAGAATGGTACAAAAACATCCTCCAAGAGCAAGTTCTCCCAAGCATCCAAGAACAATTTGGAGACGAACAATGCCGTTTCCAGCATGATGGAGCACCTTGCCATAAGGCAAAAATAATAAATAAGTGGCTTGGGATCAAAACATCGAAATTTTGGGTCCGTGGCCAGGAAACTCCCCAGACCTTAATCCCACTGAGAACTTGTGGTCAATCCTCAAGAGGCAGTAGGCCAAACAAAAACCCACAAATTATGACAAACTCCAAGCATTGATTAGGTAAGAATGGGCGGCCATCAGTCAGTATGTGGCCCAGAAGTTGATTGACAGCATGCCAGGGCGAATTGCAGAGGTCTTCAAAAAGAAGGGTCAACACTGCAAATATTGACTCTTTGCATAAACTTAATGTGATTGTCAATAAAAGCCTTTGACACTTAAGAAGTGCTTGTAATCTTATACCATAGCAACATCTGACAAAACGGTCTAAAAACAATGAAGCAACAAACTTTGTGAAAACCAATACTTGTGTCATTCTCAAAACTTTTGGCCGTGACTGTAGTATGGGTTCTCTTGTCCATGTTCCTTCGTTACATTATGATTTGGCAGGCCGCCACTAGTATTAATTGTTTTTATTTTGCTGAAACTATGTTGCTGCACTCTGCAAAATAATTACCCCTCAGTGCTAATATGTTTTAATCTTTATCAACCATAATCAAGCAGAAAGAAAAATAACAATGTCTGAAAAGTATATTATCAATTAACCATTGGGTGTTATGCTTTAAAAAAAAGTACACAGACATCTACTTTCATACTATATAATATATTGCTATGATGAGGACAGTGAAAAAGACAAAGGACAACAATGTGTAAATGTTAAGGAATATTACCTCATAACATGTAAAGGAATATTTTGGTTTCATAACAAATACAAGATAATAAAGGTACTTGGATTCCAAATACAAAAAGATATGCTAATTTAATGTGAAATATAATAAATGACATGTACTGTATCAGATAACACCTTGGGGTACATGTATCAAGCTTCGAGTTTCCGATGGGTATGAAATGTGAAGATGTTGCCTATAGCAACCACTCAGATTCTAGCTATCATTTTGCAAAATGTACTAAATAAATGATAACTAGAATCTAATTGGTTGCTATAGGCAACATCTCCACTTTTCGAACCCGCCGGAAACTCAAAGTTTGATAAATTTACCCACTAGTGTAATTTACTTGGATAACAGACGTGACTTAATGGCCACAAAACTCTGAGGTACCTTCAGATATTCGAATAATCTACAAGTATGTGTATGTTATTTTTTCCACAAGTGTTTGCAATAAATACTGAAACAATGACATCATTAATACCGGTTGAGCATATACATATTTTAATGTCATGTATATATTATAACTATTATACACTGTAGCTGTATATAATGTATTTTAAACAAATACCTGCTAACCAAAGTTCTCATTTTATACAATGTGTCACAATGTGACAACTGAATAATGTCATGTGATGAAAACTGCAACACAAAGTATTGACTCCTTGCTTTGCACATGCTGCCACATTACTGCGTGTTAATCTTTTATTAAAAACAGATATTAAGTCAATCTGATGTAATGTTAATGTCCAAAGTGGTAATAGAGAAGAGTCTGGTGCGGAGTAGTGTGACATTGCAGGAATTACAGTAATTAGTGAGGTTAAACAAGTCATTTCCATCAAGCTAGAACTTTCGCAAGAGGTGAGTTATGTGCTTTAAATGTATTCCTTCTTTAATGTGCCAGGAGTTCATTGTTAGGTAGCCATGCAAAACTGTTTCGATACCAAAGCAAATAACTATATTTCCATCCTAAATTCATTTTTCATGGATTTACTGAGGAATTTCCTTTAAGCCTTGCTTCATGACTCAGTCTGAAGTTCAGGGTGTGTCAGTGAATAAACGCAATGTGGTTCCAAAAACATAACAGATGTTGTGGCCCATAGCTGCACACGTTACACACCCTCCAAATAGTATCCAAAAGCAAAATTTAGGTTAGTATATATTACTTTTCCCAACAAGAATGGGTACAGGTGATAAATAACTTACTTGTAGAAGCTGCTGGGAGAATGTAGCATTGGGTTATATAAATAGTCTTCAGTGTTTTCTGTAACTGTAGCTGGAGCAGAAACTATATTTCTTTTACTTCTTATCTTGGTGAGTGGACAAAACAAACAAAACTGAAAATAAATAACTACACAAAACTGAAAATGGTGGAAAGGATTACAGGACAAAAAAGAGGGTGAAAAGGAAGACAAGCTTAAATATAGTTGTGTAGGAAAGAGAAGAAAATAATACTAGGATGAGGATAAGTAAAATAATAGGCTGGAACATCTGGGAAGGTAAATACAGAGACAGAAAGATTTATTCACTCAGTGTTGCCAGCAAAATACATGAACAAGTAACAGTACTGCATCTGAAATGAACTTCTCACCCCAGATACTGCAGGCAGGAACACACAATCATCTATTTAATACTATGGTGCAAAGTATGTATTCTAATCTACAAGATAACTCCTTATGCACTTTGTCTGAACAATTTTTTTTTCAGGGTTGGAAATTGGTTAAAATAATATCCCAAAGATAAAAAGCTAAAACCTGTTCGCTCACATTATATTATGCATATGTATTGAATTTAGAGCTAGACTAAGATCCCAACTAAACACATACTTGCCTTTCCGAATTTTGGTGAGTCATCACAGACTCCCGGAAGAGTAGGCAAAGCTCCCGCGCTTGACGAAATTCACGGCAGTGAATGGAGGGGGTAGGGCTTAATTGTGTCATGAAGCTCCGCCCCCTCCATTCACTGCCATGAATTTTGGCGTTTATTTCCGCTTTAACTAAACTTGTAAAATAACAATACTATCTGAGGGCAGTGCATCATAGAAGAGTCAAGCTCTGACCAGACAGGTGTTTGTATACTCTTTTTGAATATGTTATACAAGCATTACCTGAACTGGTGGTTAAATATGCTAAAAAAAAAATGCCATATTGAACCAAGCATATCACTTACCTACCTGACCAACCCCCCAACCCTAGAGATCCAGAGGCAACTTGCTCGGGCCTCCAACATTTGAGAGGTTGATAAGTTGGCTTGCCTGCATTTGATATCCAGCTACTTCTGAACGTGGCTTTTGCTGTATTATTCAAGCCACATTTAGACCCTCAAATGCAAGTAGGAGCCATCTTAGCAACTACATTGCTTCTCCTATCAAAAACATGTTATATCACGTGCTCTAATATATATATTATAACAAGTCTATCAAGACTGCCCCAAGGGATAAAAGTAGTTTTTTTCATTCTTAGGTAGAGTACCCCTTTATGTTAGATAATTATTTAATTTATCCCAGCATTAGTGAATCCAGCATATGCAAATCTGTAGTTTTAGGTTTGCCTTACACCAAATTCATTTTTCATTCAAATATTTATATGAATCTTCATTATGTTAATGGCTGTATATTACTTTTAACTCAATACACTTTCAAAATTGTGATGACTTCTAAAGTATGTAGTAAAATGTATCTATACATTTCTCTCTGAGTTACAATATATAACTATATTTAAAAACAACTGAAACATTATAGTGTTTAGTGAAATATTAAAAAATTGTCAGTTAATCATTATAGCCCATTTATTTAGATTTTAATGAAAACGATATATTTGCGAAAGTTACACCTGACACATGTATTTCGTTGATGAACAAGTGCTACCTATTATTTATGCTACATTTTTCAAAGCAAGAATTACAAAGAACAATCCTTAACATGAATAAAGATCATGAATAATTTAAAGAGACTATATATTCTGCTTCAGTAACACATTTAGTTATTTAATTAAACAAGGAATTACTCATAATTAAAATTGAAAGTTACATTTGCACACATATAACATTGCAAGGGCAAGCGTTTATTAAAGTGGTCCTGTGACCTACACACAAAGGAGGCATCTACCGTGTGGGCTGAACCACTCTTCATATGAATGTAACCTATCAATTCACTGCGTACTATCACTTCATGAATACAAGTTTATTCGGAAACCAAACTGCACCAAGTAAATCATTAACCCCTTTTATATTTATTTATAGTATATGAGATATATCCACTATAAAAAGTGTTACATTCAGGGGGGTGCACCCACACATTATATAACAATTCATTACAATAAAATAGAAGAAGAAACTCAATGATTGTAAACTCTAATAAAATATTTATAAAATCGTTATTGGTATACATTAAAAGCATTTTTATTTGTTATTTTTTTATATTTAATTCACTAGTTCGCCATAATTAGCGAAATATTTAAAATCAATGATTTTGAAATAACTGAATATTAATAGTCTTGTTAAAATAGCAGTGTAACACTGCTAACCACACTGCTGCTTGTTATTATATATATTTGTATATTCATAGGGGAATTGTAGTTCTCACTATTTATATCTCCTAACATCTTTCCACATATATTAATGTCTCCAAATGGATTAAACTTATATCACAACTACATAAAATAGGTATTGGTAGAGCAATTCGATTTGTCTTGCATAGACAAGTTACATTGATTAACTCTCATGGCAGTTATTCATTTCTCATTTGTAGCTGATGAGAAACTATCCTCCTATGTTTTTGTCAATCACTGCCCACCTATCAGAGATTACATTAAAAAATTGCACAAGGTTGATATTTCTTCGTATTCCCTTCCAACACTTTCTTAGTTGTTTTGAAGGTGACTTGCTATAAGTTGTATTGAAAAAACGAGTTTTAATAAACACTATCTTAATACTGCTGCAGCTAGTCTTATATTTGCAGCTATACTAGTGTGTATTTTCCAAGACTCATTCATTCATTGCAGCCACTCAATCTCAGACACACATCCTGGCCAAATTAATCCATTTAAAAGTGTCAAAGGTATTGCTATATGGATTCAGTCTTAATTGGAGATTTTCTATCAGAAAAATTAGAGTGGTAGCAGAAGCAAGCGATACAGCGTGGCATGACGCCGACGCACGTTTCGCTAATGAACTTTGTCGGGACAAGATCCATAAATTCCATAATCATTGATTTTAAATATTTCGCTAATTATGGTGAACCAGTGAATTTAATAAAAAAAAAAAATACTTTTAATGTATACCAATAAAGATTATATAAATAATTTATTAGAGTTTACCTCATGAATACAAGTCATACCTCATGAGTATCAGGCTGTGATGTCACTGGTTTCAAACAAATTGATAAAAAGCATACTGGTTCATCCTACAAATTGGATGCCTCCACTGTATGTTTGTTAATGGTCTACCTAAAAGAACTCCCAACCATAATGTATAAACCACCCACAGATGCATTATACAGTTCCCCAAATCTCTCATACACATTACACGGCCCCCTCAGGCACACTATACTGACCTCCATCTACACTGCACTGACCACCTCTACCTTAGCCACATTTACCATATCTCCCAGTACCACAGTCTTTACTCGTTAAGGAGAAGGTTCCAGTTTTGCTGGAAAGAGTGCACAGGAGTCCTAAGTAATGTCTACCGTCACCTTACAACCTCTATGTGAGGACACACTGATTACAAACAGTTTTCAGGTAACTTAGTCACATCATCTGTACAGATAATGTAGTCATCTCTGGATCCTTCTGCACAGACATACTAATAGTGCTTGACCCGAAAACCTTCACTTCATCAGTGCACACTCATGTATAATCATTGTGCCCACCAGACAGAAATATATCTCTTAGGTCCCATCCCCTTGTTCTCCCAGCAACACTAATTACCGCAGGTAGAGGTATTCTTGATTCCAGGGGCAGAGCAACTGTATAGATGCCAGCAAATGTGAAATCTCAGACTAGTTACAATTACTGTAGAGTCCAATGTAGCCTTTCTAGTTATCTGGCACTATCAGAAGATTACATTGCTAATTTTTCTGGCACTGAGAATAAAATTAACATGTGATGCAAACACAAGCGAACGTCATATCAAATAAACCAAAGTGGAGGTCAAATTATTTATAGTTCTGTGGAAACTGGAGGAAACTCTTGAAAGTAATACGGGAGATTATAATAAGCTCAAGGGGTAACAGATCCAATTCCAGTTTAGTGTTCTAAATCTGCAACAATGTTCTAGAGAAATACTACCACATAGACTACACACCCATACCATGTCATTAACAATACATACCTGACTGACTGACAGAGGATCATCAGCACCCCTGTCATCAGAAGACTTTGGGACCTCTAACCGATCAATGAAAGTTTGAAGTTCTTTCCTGAAAGCTTTCATCTGTGCATTAATCCGGTACAGAAGCTCATGTTCCCGTATTCTACCTCCCTCATCCTCCTCGTCCATTAGTCCAAACAGATCACCATTTGCCACATAAATTCTAGCTTCAGTGATAA
The DNA here is from genome assembly GCF_038048845.1 of Mixophyes fleayi. Lineage (NCBI taxonomy): Eukaryota > Metazoa > Chordata > Amphibia > Anura > Limnodynastidae > Mixophyes > Mixophyes fleayi. The sequence goes on from NC_134404.1 coordinate 207,506,850, forward strand.
TAGTGCTTGTGTCTGAAATAAGACGGTCAATTGTCTTCCCTAGTCGTTCAGCTTCAGAGCGAATATCCTTCATCTGCTGCCTCTCAGCAAAGTTCTTCTGCCAGACACTAGTGGAAGGATAGAAAGATCTAGTAGGAGTAAGGCTGCGAATATTGCGCACCTCTTCTGAGTCACTTTCACCACCTATGGGCCCTTCTCGTTTTCTGTGCGGTGGACGAGAGTCATCATCACTTTCCTTTTTTCCTGCATCACTTTCTGCATCACTGTCTCTAGGACTTCCACGGATACCTAGGTGTGAGGCAAGGTCATACCGCTGCATGTTAGACATGAGAACTCGGTTCTCATACTGGAGTTGCATGACTTTCCCACTTAACTCATTGATCTGTAAACGTGCCGTTTTCAGCTCCTCTTGCAGTGCTTCAGTCTTGACATTATCATTATGTCGAGAGGTCTCATGGGTCCCAGACTTAAATTTATACTTGTTCATTTCCGCAGTGATGCGTTTGTTCTGTTCTTCTAAGTCAGTAAGGTTCCGCCGTAACAGTTCAGCCTCGTCTTCAACCAGCTGCAAATGTTGCCTCACTTCTGAGACTGACTCATTCTGCTCCCTCATTAATGAATTTGATGCTCCAGAGTAATCATCTCCTCTTAGGTCATCAAGTTCTGCTTTCAAACCTCTATTTTCTACTTCCAGTTCCACGATCTTCCTACCAAGTATGTTAGCCTCCTCTTCAACCAACCGAAGTCGGAGTTTCAGCTCAGCCTCTCTTGTTGTGGGAGGTCCACTAGCCTCCCCTTTGGGTAATGGGCTGTCAAGATCACCATAAAAGGACCTGTACTTCTGAAGTTCATGTTCAAGTCTATCTTTATCCTTATCAATCTTAGCCATTTTCTTTCTCATCAACATTGCTTCTTCTTTCACAAATTGTAACTGACACTTCAAATCTTCATTGTCCTCCTTATCATAAGAGTAAACAAAAGTATTGAAAATGTGAACATTCATATATGTACATATCTATACATTACCTATATTAATTCAGATACAAATTCTATGTTATTTTTCGACTATGCTGTCAGTGGTTGTCAGAACAGCTTGTTTACACGGGCAATCATTTAATGGCTTTTACTGGCCACAGTTATACAATCGGGAGGGTAATCATACACTATTTTATATTTTGCAATATATTTTGCAACAATTTAGGACTATGGTATCATTTACTTTGCTTGGAATTACTGAAGACACCCTGATTTTGTTTGCAGCTGATTAACACAATAACATATTTTAGTGAATAAAGCAAAATTTACTTACCAGTAGGTAAGGACCCAAACAATAGACACTATGCCAAATTTAGAGGCTTTCCATTACCTTCTTTAGTTGTGTACTACCAACTAATATACTCATTATTAGCCATATTTTAATTAAATTTTGTAGAAGTTTTTATATTTTAACAGTTATATTATTTACATTAAATAATGAAATTATTACATTAAATAATGAACATAATTACATTAAATAGTGAAATGTTCTTAGGTGTTTGTGAGCATTTTTCTTTAGAATCCCATTAAGGCAAATGGAGAAGTAGTTAGGATCATTTTGGCAGTCTATCTGAAGCAGAGCAGTAAAACTGCTTTGTAATGACATGCAGTATCAGCGCTTATGATGCTGCTATCGTATGTTAGTAATAAGGACATTTAGATTTCAGTGGCGATCCATTATATTAAACTTACATATTAACTATTGTATAGAACATCTTCTATGGTTTTTCTCATTTAAGTGCCATATTTTATATAATCACAACACTTGTCAAGTTACAATGTATGTTATACATTTTAGAAAAAGAGACAAAATAAAGCATGTTATAAGTTGACTAAATAATAAATATTTACATTCCTTTGCCTAATCCAGACTAACATTTTATATTTCAACAAAACTGCTGACATTCCAGTCAAACACGGAGAAAGTGAGATAACATTTTAGCTTGGTCTCTTAAATACAGATAGAGATCTAGAGCTAGCGATGACAATCACACACTGTATATGGGTCTTCATGTTACACAGCTTCTTCTTACAAGAGTACTTTATTCAGGAAAAATGAGAAAGTGTTTCCTTACTTTTACTGCGTTAAGAGCAGTCCTTAGTGAGTGCTGGTTAACACAAAAATTAATATTTCGTCTGTGAATTGAATTTGCTATTGACTGACACTGGGAAATATATTGAGTCTGATTCATTAAGGAAAGTAAGGCAAAAAAGGAGTAAGTTTTCTCCTGGACAGACCATGTTACAATGCAAGTGGTGCAAATTAGTTTATTATTTTGCACATAAGTTTTCATGTAGTGCACAATTACTTGATAGTTTTATTTTTATACTGAAATTTAAAGTTAATCTAGGACATGTCCTATACGAACTATAAATCTGCCCCCACATTTTAAATTTATCTCCCCCTCCAATGCAACATGGTTTTGCCAAGTTGCAAAGTTACTCCTTTTTTTTCTTTGCTTTACTTTCTTTAATGAATCAAACCCATTGTGTTTAATTGTTATGTCTAGATCTACATCTAAGACATCTGCATGATCTGTAAGGGAAATTGGAGCCTGGAAAACAAAATCTTAGGTGCAAAAGTACATAAAAGACACATACCATGGTGGCTAAGTGGTTAGCACTTCTGCCTCACAGCACTGGGGTCATGAGTTCAATTCCCACCATGGCCTTAACTGTGAGGAGTTTGTATGCTCTCCCCGTGTTTGCGTGTTTTTCCTCTGGGTGCTCCGGTTTCCTCCCACACTCAAAAAACATACTGGTAGGTTAATTGGCTGCTAACAAATTGACCCTAGTCTGTGTGTCTGTCTGTGTGTGTGTGTGTGTTAGGGAGTTTAGACTGTAAGCTCCAATTGGGCAGGGACTGATGTGAGTGAGTTCTCTGTACAGCGCTGCGAAATTAGTGATGCTATATAAATAAATGGTATTAATAATAATAATAATAAATACCAGGCACCATTTAAAAGGCCTATGTATATGTAAAGAAGAGAGCATGAAATTTTAATAGTGCATCTATTGCAGATGTTACATGTACCCTCAAGGAGATTTCTGCACCAATGTTTTGACACATGTGCCAGGTTTTGGTGAGACAATCAACCCCTTTCAGGTGTATCAATAACCAAAGAATAATACATATTTAGATAACACTTTCGATATGGAGGCCAGCTGAAATTATTTTGCAAGTAAAGCTGGGTACACAGTACAGGTTTTTTCAACCAACTATCCTGTCAATCACATGATAAACGACTGCTAGATCCGATATTGCATTAGTGTGTACACTCCCACGATTATGTTTTATCGCACCAAAGTACATCATATCATTTGATTTGGTTTTATAAACTGACTAAAAATCATTATCAACGATGGAACAATGTCGGACAAATGTGGAAGTGTGTATGCACTTACGACCAGCAGTGTAGACAGTCTCTATGAAGTGTGCAGAAGCATGATCTTTTCAGCAGATGGTTATGACAGATGAAGAGCACAGGTCTGAAGATAAATTGTGTAAAATGTGTTTAGTGTATACAAATAAATCTGCATGCTCATCGGGACTTTAAGTTGTTGTTAAAATTGTTACAGAAACAGCATCTGCAGTAATTTTCTGTAGTGTGTACCCAGCTTAAGAATAGTACAGAAGCATGGTAAAGGACGTTACAGGAGACACCCTCCCTCGTGATGATGTATATGCTCTCTTTTATGTGCTGTAATACAAAATTCACAATTTTAAAGTATTTGTATCAAATACATTCACAACATAAGTTAAATAGACTTGCAAGCATTATATAATAGAGGTGGGTGTATAGTTTACAAGTAGTATAAAAAAAAACAGCATAGAAAACGGTGTAATGTCAGTGGAGCCCTCTGTTTTTGTGGTTGTGAAATTTTCATATACCACCATCAGTGGTCAAAGTGGAAATTTAGAATGACAAGATAGCTCAAACAGCATACTTGATGTAACTAGGCTATCAGAAGCAGGTATTTAAATAAGCTGTCATTTTTCCTGACAGTTTTGTGGCGATTTTGACTAAACCGCCGGGAGTTCAAGTGGTTTTAAACTACTACACATCACCCGCAGTTTTACACTGAACCCTCAAACCACCCTATATTATTATTATAAATTTTTATTTATAGGGCGCCACAAAGTATCCGTAGCGCCGTACAAGGACAAACAATGGCACAGTACAAGGTGAAACAGCACAGTACAAGTAACAGTAAGCACTATAACTCTGAGGGCTCAAGGAACAGCTAGAAAGAGATGGAGGGGAAAAATCAGTACAGGCAGGTAATTTGAGCCCAAGAGGGTGGGCACGGATGACAGGTTAAGAGCCACTGAGGGGAGTGGAGAGAAGCGAGAGGAGACAGAGGGCAGAGGGACCGAGAGGAGGTGAGCTGAGTAGCCGGAGAGCGCAGTTATAAGTGATGGAAACAGGAGGTAGGAGAGCCCTGCTCAAAGGAGCGTACAATCTAAAGGGAGGGGAAGATAGACAGACACATGGATGAGACAGAGAGACGGGAGAAACGGAGACAGAGTCGAGGAAGGGGGAGAAGGGAAGAAGGGATGAGAGAGAGAGGTAGCCGACTGGTGGGAGGTAAGGCATGAGACTGGAAGGCTTTAAAGAAAAGGTGGGTTTTTAATGTTCGTTTGAAAGAGGACAGATTAGGGAAAGTTCTGATGGAGTGGGGGAGCTTGTTCAAATGGAGGGGAGCGGCGCGGGAGAAGTCTTGGATACGTGCGTGAGAGGAGGTAATCAGAGGGGAAGAGAGGCGACGATCGTTGGATGATCGCAGTGGGCCGTCGTCTATAGCAAATATGGTGCACTAAACCACCAGGAATTGAGGTTTGTAACTGCTGCACAATGCGCCAATTGATACATTTACCCCTATATCTCAGTGTGTCTGCCATAGGGAGTGAGAAAAAGGGAAGTTAACTGTAAACCTAATTTTTTCCTTCACCAGGTGGACATTGCATTTAGTTAATTTGCACATATTTTCTTTTCTAATTATTTTCATTTCAATATCTTACATATCAATTCAAGCAATTGGTTAAACATGAAAAAAATCATAATCAATATCACTACAATAAATAAAATTCATGCACTAAAAAATGCAATATGCTACGTACCTCTGTTGGAGTCTGCTGAGTCTTTTTTTCTGATTTCTGTGCATCTTTGCTTCCTCTTCTTTTCAATGATAGCTAAACAGAAAAAAAAGATCAAACAATAGCAAGACAGTATTGTTAGACAATTAAATTACTTATCAAACTGCATGGCAGGCTACAAACCCCATTATCACACACTATTTCCCGCTTGGGAGTGGACAAGGAATAAAGAGAAAGTATAGTCTAGTTGCATAGCACAAAAATACTGCTATTCTGACTACCAACACGAAATTTGGCAGAAATAAAGATTAAAAATCCCACCAAGACTTAAACTTAAACTCTCTGCCTCCCTTCCCTACAAAAACTAGGGATGTTCTAAAAAATGTGTTTGCACCCTAATGAATAAGGTGTCAGATGAAAGCTATAAAGACACTGATTACAGATACATTTATTAATTTTTTTTTCAAACATGTTTTCATGCTAATTTTTTACAAAAACAATGCTTTTCAATTGATTTTTCATGTTTCTCCATCCATTTTGTAAACCATTCAGCTGTTGATTATGAAAAAAATCCCATGTATTAAGTATAGGTCTCTTAACCAATGACACTTCATTTGGAAGTTAAGGACACACTACTTTTTGAGATATACATTTTTACATATCTTAATATTTAATGCTGCGTCTTCATCAATTCCTATGGAATCCCCCACAAGTGATGTACACTTTATACCCTATCTAGAACCATTATATATATATATATATATATACATAAACTCTGGCAAATTGTCAAAGCTTGCTAATTTTTTTCCGTTAAATCGAATAGTTAAATGGGATCACTGTGTTATCTGCCAGGAAGTAACTGGGGCACTACTGGTTAATGCAACAGAAAGTGGACTGAATTCACTTATTGATCACTGAACAGCACTGTTCAATCTTTGAGTCCTACCAAAAGCAATTTAAATTTCGCAGCTGAATGATGCCAATGGTGTCACAGAAAAACTTATTTCTCATGCTGCCAAATACCTCTAGACTTGCCAACCAAGTTTTACAAGCAGAGGCTAGTGAGTCAAGTGCTTCGACTACTAAAGATGTCTATACAGGACTTAGTCACACTAAAAGCAAAACACCATAAAATATTTTGTATACGATTCAGGACAAGAGCAAGAGGTCAGC